>NW_027094058.1:3650928-4276393 GCF_000319635.2 Colletotrichum fructicola Nara gc5
GCCACTGGAGCTCGACAGCACATCTTCATCAATGTCCCATCCTCCCTTCAGCGTCATCATGGTCATGATGCGGTCCCTTAGTTTCAGGAGCTCTGCTCTTGGAAGCATATTGGAGTCGTCTGAGGCGATGGTAAAACGGTGCCCGTCGTTGATCCGATACTGAGTGTCCGCAGAGATGAAACACACTTCGACTGGCCGTTCTGCTGGCTTCTCGATAATCCTGTCGGCCAGGTTCTTGTAGCCTCTCATCTTAGTTCTGGGATCCGTCGCAATGCCTTCGGGAAGCTCGGACCCTGCTCCTTTCCTCTTGCCCCAGTCCAAGGGCTCCAAGATGCGAACTGCTAGGTCGATCCTGTGAGGTAGACACAGAACAGGGGAGAAAGTGATCTTCCCAGTATCCCACAAATGGCGGGGTGTATTGTCAAGGGTGATCATATTCTTGGGGATGTCAAAGACATTGATGCTTAGTGCGTCCTTGAACTTGTCGCACGTGTTGCCGCCCCAGATGAATCCCAGCGCGTAGAGTGCGTTTTTACATGCTGCTGCGACCTCTGTGTGGACCACCGGAAATATGTGGACAGCCTCTGTGACGGTGGTATGAAGTAGTGTGCACTTCCCTCCATCCCTCTCTTTGATCTGTGAACAATATGTCAGCACGATCCAGACGCCAGAAAACTTACCTGGTCAATGGAAAACTGGTTGCGTGTCTTAATCTTCGCCTTGCCTAGCAGACTTTGAATGCCGCTGCCAACGCCACTCTTGCTCGTTGCCGGTTTAGAGGGTGTTGCCTGCTTGGAGGATGCTGTCTGCCCAGAGGATGTTGCATATGAAGACTTTAGGGTATTTCGCTTGTTCATCACTGTTATTGCATTCCTTACTAGGTTAAATTCATCACTTTTTGTGCATCGAATCAATAAATCAGCTACTCACTTATTGATATGACGTTCGCAACTGCGAAATCAACGCCAACAAGTATTGTTTCAATCGTTTCGACGAAGAACCTGCCACTTCTTACCTTGAAATCAAGGAACTGCTGGAGTTCTTCCACAGTTGCAACCAAGAAAGCAGCCCAGACGTTCTCCTTGACTCCAGTCTGGTCAATACGCCTTGGCGGTTCATTGGGTGTTTCGCTGGGGATCTCCGTGTCGCTGATCGCTTTGAGGATGGCCAACTTTTCTTCCAGACGATCAATGTACGGTAAGTCCGGCAATGAGGACCCGTTTCCTTCCGCGACGCTTTTGTTGTTCATCTCGGATGACAGATGGCATTCCCTCTCGGCAGACAGAGCTGGACGACAGAGCTGAACGACAGAGCTGACGATGACGACGACAGAGCTGCGTCACACAAGAATGGCAGACACGAGAGTTCCGCAAAGGGCCCTGCAAACGCTTCTCAATAATGAGACGGTGTCGCTGGGAAGACATGGCATTCGCAGAGGAGAAATCTCCAAGAGACCAGGGAGGAGGACGTGTGTTTTGGGCCGGAGAAGTCTCACTGTTATAGCCGAAAGCTCTCCAGCTTGCTACGAACACAGGCGATCGCACCAATCAGAAGAGAGCAAGATCTACGCAAACATCAGTAGATAACGGAGGAAGGTGAACGAAAAACACCTTAGTATGTGGGAACCTCAAAACAAAACTTACTCACATAGGTAGAATCTGCCATGCGAGACTTTGAAAAAAGGTTGCCCGTCAAGGTTCACAAAGCTGAGCAAGCCACACTTAAAATCGCCAACCAAAGCAACGGCAGAAGATTTTCAATGGTCTTTGTGGCGCGCTTGCTTAAGGATGTTTGACGGCACATTTGCAGCGCCGGTGTTCTTGGTTCTCCTTACTTCTTTCATTCAGATACTGAAATCATAGATACTGAAATCATAGATACTGAAATCATAGATACTGAAATCATAGATACTGAAATCATAGATACTGAAATCATAGATACTGAAATCATAGATACTGAAATCATATACTTACCTACTCAAAGCAAATAGCATCAGGCGCGAAATCAGGGTGCACTCATACTCCAAGTTTTTATATTCAAGATAATCTCAATCTCAGGATAAAACTCCTCAATAGGCCTCCTCTTCTGCTAGCCTGTTAATCTCCTCGTGCTCCCTGGCCACAATTGCATCCAGGTCGACGCTGTTCATCACCATCCCTCCTATCGCTTCAGAATCAATAAAGTACACTTTCTCGGGTCTACAGTGAAAGTATGTATCTTCCGTTAATAAGTAGCCTGACCTAATACCCCATAAACAAATCAAATGGACCTCGGCAACATTCCTGAACCGTCTGCACATCAAAAGTGGCTCGGGGCGAGAAAGTATTCGTCGTCGAGGTTGCGCCTAAGCCGTAGCCGGCGGACCTGGTGGGCTGCAGCCAGTAACTTGTGTAAATCGGTATCCCCAATCGAGAGCATATCACTATCGAAGTTGAACCAGCCATAATGCTTCCGCTCAAGGTAACCCTCGGGCACAGGGTCGAACCCGTCCCAGGGTTTCGTAGTGATCCCTTAAAAGGTCTTTTCAAAGCGATATTTATCATTAGCGTGTGTAGTCAGGTGCTCGCGGGCCTCATGGCAGGTTTGCAGCTGGGCAGGGACTTGAGTATACGAGCGCAGGTGGCGCATCATCCGCAGACGTTTGACCATCCAGTCCACTGTCTGCGCTCCTGGCTCAGGTCCGTTGACGTTGATAGGACCTAGTTTACGAATACAATCGCGTACCTCAACGATGCGGGGTTCGGCGGTCAGCTCCCAGATGTGAGCGCCAAGCTTGGCGGGGAGGTTTGGAAATAGGTGGAACGTTGTTGGAGCGGTAGGCATAGTGTCTGGTCATCCAATGTGCTTGCCGGTAGAGAAGTACGAAGTAGTGAACATAGAAAGTGCGGGATGAAGATATGCTCAGAACTGCTCGCTTGTTTAGTCGGTTGAGATGAGATAAGATGACTGGTGATGTTGGCTGTGATCACGAGTTACGAGATCGTGGCATGCTGGCGCAAGGCAGCATGCCAAGACCCATTAATCCCATCACGCTACGTGGCAACGAATCAAACCTAACGGTGTTTAGCGCCCCCGCCTAAAGGAATCCTTCCATCACGAAATCCTTCATGTTTTGGACTCAGTTTTCCTGTTTTTCAAGAGTGTCCGATCTCGCTCATTGTCATCTGCAGCTCAAATACACAACTCGCCGTTCAGTACTGAGCAAGCGTTACCGATGAGAAAATGGCATCGATTTACTCAAGACGTTTGCCGAGTCGATGCATCAGAGTCCTGGTCCTCCAACCTGGAGCTGGTCCCGACCCCATCACTACGAACCTGCGAGAGGCAAGCATTGATGACCCACCTTCATTTCATGCCCTATCATATGTCTGGGGCGAGCCGTCTCAGCGCGGAGATATTCGATGTCAAGGCCAACAGGTTTCCGTCACAAAGAGTCTGTTCGACGCCCTTCGCCACTTTCGACTTCCCACCGAGGAGGTACTCATCTGGGCCGACGCCCTTTGCATCAACCAGGATGATATGGAGGAACGGGCAGAGCAAGTCCAGCTGATGCGCGACGTTTATTCACGGGCGTCTCTTGTTGTTGTATGGCTCGGTCTTGATCAAGACAATGAGACTGCGCGTGCTATGCCGCTGATGGAAGCGATCTACCATGCATGCGAGGATCAAGCCCTGGCTCGCGGGGTTGAGCTACTGAGCATGGCTCACTTCACGATTGCTACGGAGAAGATGGAAGGTTTTGCTGGTGTCTCCATCTCTGACATCGCCTCGACCGCCCAACGTTTAAGCCTGCCGAAGCCCGACTCGAAGAGTTGGAATGCCCTCAAGTGGCTCCTATCAAGGACCTGGTTCACAAGGGTGTGGTGCGTCCAGGAGATTGTGCTGGCACGTTCATCTAGGGTTTATGTCGGCTCTCACTCGTTCGAGTGGGATAGGCTGGGCGTCACGGCCGCCTGGCTTAGCGAGCAGAATCTTGCGAACGACTACGATGTACCATCTGAACTCGACGGAATCGCCTGGGAAAATGCATACAGCATGTTTGATAAAAGCGAGCTTTCAGAGTTGAGCTTCCTTGAGATTCTCTTGAGCTTTCGCGACTTCAACGCTACAAACCCCAGAGACAAGGTCTATGGCTTACTGGGACTTATCAATGAGGCAACTCTCGAGGGGTTCGCTGGTGTTGACTACAGAAAGACTGTTGCAGAGGTCTACATCGATGTGGTGAAGGCCTCAGTAGCAAGCAGTGAAAGTCTTGCCCCTCTGTGCTATGCTAAGCATGGTGTTGAGTACGAGCGCACAGAATTTCCGTCCTGGGTACCCCGGTGGGATGTCAGCGAGGACGTCGGCAACATTCTTCACAGCATGTCGATAACGGCGTGGGAAGAGGGAGATAAACACGGCCTGCCAGGGCTTGTTGACTTTCAGTCTTCAACAGATGGCAAGGTCCGTCTTTCTGGTGTGCGCTTCGATACTATTGCCTGGATCACCGAGGTCTTTGACATCAGTCATTTCAAAGAGGACATATCCCCTGCCGAAGCCAAGACGCATCCTTTCCTTGAGATTTGGCACCGAGTGTCATCGGCGAAGTCTTACCCACTATTCAGTTCAGAAGATGCCCCATTTGGGGCAGTCCTTGAGATGGGACTGACACTCACCACCAACTTCACGGAAGGCTACGAGTTTGTGTTTGATCTGGAGCCAGATGACCGACATCGGTTTTACGCGGACTATCTTACTTACATCAGGAAACTCTTCAGTGTTGCAGGAAAGACTCCTGATACTTACGACCCTTTGGAGGTGGCACTCTGTGAGGGCGATGCGAATCGCTTTCGAATCGCAGCGTCGAGATCTTGCGACCAAAGACGCATTTTTGAAACGGCCAGTGGCTTCTACGGACTAGCACCAGCCTGTGCAAAACCGGGCGATGTTGTCGTTCTCCTTTATGGTGGACCCATTCCATTCGTTCTCAGACAGACTGAAGATGGTTGGATCCTGCTTGGTGATGCCTTCGTAGGGCCTCTGATGCCAGAGTCGGATAATGAAAGCATCAGGGAAAGGTTCGGCAAAGAAGAGCTGTTTATTCTCGTATGAGGTGTTCGTCAATGTTTCAGAAATTTTGGTTCTCCAGGGAATGCAAATGGAAACATCAGTCAGACAATACTATAACGGCCATTTTGACTGTTTTCGAAATTGGTCATGTGTTCGAAGTTGCTGCGCCGCCAACTTGCGCGCTGGCTGCAGATGTTGTGGTTATTACATCATTTTATGTAAGTGAATCCTTCGAAATGGTGGACCAACCAGAGGCATTCCTTTAATCCACAACAGTTGGTTATTTTGCTTGCCGGTTCCATCTGTCCATTTGCCGCGGGCGGAAACGTCGAGCCATGAGCGGGGTTGAGGGCATCGCTTAAAGACAGACTCACGATTATCTCGTGTCTGACTCCAATCTCTTGCGTGTGCTGATTTTCATCTCGGTCTTCATTTGTCCCCGTACCCTGCCTGGAGCTTGAGCCTCGGCGAACACTGAAGTGGCTGTTTACCCACGCATCAGCTCTCAAGATATCTGGCTATTGAAGAACTTAAGAAGCTTGAAAATGTCCTCCGAGCCTCCCACGATCCGCGAGCCAGACCAGGATGTAGATTTTGACGGCATGGACGGCGACTCTCTGCTGAGACAGCCCAAATTCCAAGAGAGTCTGAAATTTTTAGAAGATGTGAAAGTCGGTTGCATCCAACTTCTCACGATATCATCGTCTAACACGGGTGATAGAAGCGGTTCGAGACAACGCAGCCGGATGTTTATCCGACGTTCATCCAAGCGCTTAGTAAATTCAACCAAGCCGCTCCGCAGACTCAGGAAGAAGCCGACAGGAACATTGCGGAGATCCATGCCAAAGTCACAATCCTATTTCACGGACATCAGGATCTGCTGGACAGATTTGAGAGTACACTTCCGGCCGAATATTTTCACCAAAGGGCTAGATCTGAGGGTCAGATGTAAGGGTGGCTCGTTTTTATGGGTTTCAGGGATTTACTTATAAGCGTTTGTGAAACTTCAGAGGTTGAATTAATGACTGTTTCTACCCACGTGATGATGTTCAAGTGTGTCTGAAATGCATGCCGGTCGCTTCTGCTCACGGACGTCGGGGTGCATTAGTTCGAAGTAGCAGTTGTGGGACGTGGCCCGAGTTTCGCAGGTCTTGCGGCTTTTCTGTCCTCCTTTCGATTTGCCTCCTGGAATCTTTGTAAGCCTTGTCACAATACTCTAGGTGAACTGGTCCTAGATCGACTTTGTCTTCGATCGTGGAAACTTTGGCAGAGGGCCTAGGTTCTCCACATCGTTGAACACCCATGAAGCACGTCGCAATCCACAGGTTGACGATCACCGGGCAACTTTATATGATGGTCAATCGCATCAAGAGCCAGAGCCCCATATGTGACCGTGGCCATATTAGGAAGCCTGTGAAGGGCCAGGCAGGCATCGCGGAGGGGTTTCACGAAGCACATCCTCACGAGCCCAACAGCCGGTGGCAGCCCTCGGGTTTAACAAACCCCGCAACGGATACGTCCGTGCTCTCAACTCCAATATGCCGGTTTGTCGCCCTTTTCCGGGCACGTTACCTTGGCAAACTCCTTTTTCCGCAAAAGGACCTATCACAGCCTTCAAGTCGCTCAGGGAAGTACCCCGAGTTCCCCAAGTTAGCCAACAGGCTCGCGTGTTCGTCAGTTGACCCCGTTCTAACTAGCGGAGCTTCTCCGCAATCTCCAATCTATGCAATCCCTTGACCAACCAAATATCACCAATGCCGCTTCCCCGCAACAACCCAATGTTCTTGGCAGACTGCTGCCCTTAACCTGAAGATGAACATGTGCTCACAGTAACATCTCGAGAGGACCCATACCGAGCTTATTCTTTTTGGCTGATTGGGCCGCTCGATCTTGTCGAATCATCCGTCGCGTCCATCGATGTCGAAACACCGTGCCCGGAGCCGGGAGTTGCCCGGTCGCTCCCGAGCATAGACCAATCAAGAGCCGTGAAGCTCTCCCCATACCCCAGACTTTGCTTCATTCATGTGTGGGGGCCGGCCAAGTTCATGTGGAGATGGGAAGTCTAAATGTTCGGATCCTTCTTGAATGGGCCTAGAGAGCGTGTGAGATTTAGCCAGAATGCGCTGAGTGTGTGCCGAGTGCTCGGCTCTTACAGGGACATGCATGGTTCGGTAGTAGTGACATGTCGGCCGATTGCAGTACGACTACAACCCAAAGTGAGATGGTTCGGGCTTTTATGAAGCCATGACAACCCCAGCTCTTGGATACTGGAGTTGGGTTCGTGGAGACTGTCTTCTTTGACACCAGATTGTGTCAATCATTATGGCTACCAAGGGTGATCACGAGGTTCAACACCTCCGCAAAGCAGCCGAGAATGAGGTCGAGGAGAAGTTGGGCCAGTCGGCCATCTTTGAGGCGAAGCAAGCCTCTGATGATGAGCATGCACAGACATTGATGCAAGCCCTGACCCAGAACCGAAAGGCGGTGTTTTGGTCTGTCATGATTTCGATGTCTATCGTCATGGAAGGGTGAGACTGAATCATGCTTTGTTGACCGTCGGCCTTCTGATTCGTTTCGACTAGATACGATGTCATTCTGATCAACAACTTCTTTGCGTACCCCGAGTTCCAGAAGAAATACGGCAGCTGGTATGGCGATGAGATCGGATACCAGGTGTCTGGGCCTTGGCAGACTGGTTTGACCATGGCTGCCACGACCGGTGCCATCTTCGGTGAGATACTAAGACGGTATGGTCTTATGTCACAGTACTGATGTATACAGGCGGCCTGATGAACGGTTTCTTCGCATCCAAGTACGGCTACCGCTGGGTCATGATTGTCGCAATGGGGTTCCTCAACTGCTTCATCTTTGTCGTCTTCTTCGCCCACTCTGCCGCCATGCTCCTTGTCGGACAGATTCTTTGTGGCTTTTCGTGGGGCGTGTTTGCCACACTTAGTCCAGCATACGGTAGGCCTCCACCTTGAGACTCTAGTCTTCTGATATCACTGCTCACTAGAAGATATTTAGCCTCTGAGGTCTGTCCAACGAACCTTCGAGGATACATGACTACCTACGTGAGTTAATATCTAGCGACTCAAACTTCGAACATTCGCTGACACTTTCTAGGTCAATCTTTGTTGGGCGACGGGCCAGCTTATTGCCGCCGGCGTACTTCGTGGCTGTCTCAGTATTGAGGGTGAGATGGCGTACAGGATCCCCTTTGCAATCCAATGGGTAAGATCTCAATCCGAATCCAGCGCGATTATGTAGCTGATGGCGGATTACAACTAGTTGTGGCCAATTCCATTGATGGTCATCTCATATCTCGCTCCCGAAAGCCCCTGGTTTCTCGTTCGCAAAGACCGACTCGATGAAGCTCGGCGATCAATCGAAAGACTCAGCGGCGACAAGACTCAAGACCAGATCAATGCTCAATTGGCCATGATGGTCCATACCACCAAGGTTGAAGCTGGTGTCACGAGTGGCGTCTCATACAAAGACTGCTTCAAGGGTGTCGACCTCCGACGCACGGAAATCTGCTGCATCGCCTTCGCTGGCCAAGTCATGTCCGGCAGCAGTTTCGCATACACACCAACTTACTTCTTCACGACTGCCGGCATGAACACTGCCAATGCCTTTGAATTGAGTCTTGGTGCGAAGGGAATGGCTTTCATCGGTACCTGCCTGTGAGTTCCAAATCTCAAGGGGTGATGATGTTGGTAGAGGATTACTCACAATGCATGCCTAGTTCCTGGTGGCTCATCACTCATTGGGGCCGTCGCCAAATATATGTCACAGGCATGGGTATTCTGACAGTGATCCTGTTCATTATCGGTATTCTTGACGTTTCTGCTGGCAAGAAAGGCTTATGGCCCTCTGGTGGCTTGTGTGTTTTCTGGCTCTTCATCTACGTAAGCTCTCCATCCTGTACCAGCATGATAGTCAACGATGACTGACAATGCAACAGTCCCTTACCATCGGTCCAATCACAGTAAGAAATCCGGATTGTGCCTACAAAGCCTTCATTACTCACCTCATTTGCAGTACAGCGTAATCAGCGAGACTTCCTCAGTGCGTCTTCGGCCGTTAACTGTCGTTCTGTCTCGAAACGCGTATCAACTAGTAAACATCGTTTCGCAGGTCTTACAGACTTACATGATGTGAGCATGCACAACTTCATTTTGAAGATATCAATCGCAGGAACACTGACATATTGCGCGAAGGAACCCCACGGAGTGGAACTTGCGCGGGAAGGCTGGGTTCTTCTGGGCCGCCACTGCTTGCACCATCTTCGTTTGGTCCTTCTTCCGTCTACCTGAGGCTAAGGGACGGACATATGAGGAGCTTGACATTCTGTTTGCACGTGGTGTCCCGGCCAGAGAGTTCTCCAAGACTCATGTAGATGCATATGCGTCCTCCAGCCAGGTTGAGGATGTTCACCACGCGACCCCGCCGAAGGAAGACTTATAAAGAGAACCGCGATAGAATTTACCTGAGAGAGTATTCATCGTCATAGGTCACCCAGTTTAAATTTCTGTAGTCATATCACTGCCTTGCCCAGTTGCAGCTGCGCCACTCCAGCGGTGAGCGAGCGTGAGCAGTTGACTCGGTACGAAAGGTTTTGGCTTGTCAAGAACCAGAGGTGTGTGTTACATAAGCTTAATTAATTAGAGTCGTTATGCCAGCACTTCCGGTGCTATTTATACAACGTATTAACAGCAAAATATGGTTTCGCCTATCTCCGTGCTACCCACTATGTTAATTACTCTCTGAGATCCGACCGGAATCAGCGGATGCAGTCATGGAAATGTTGCTAGCTAGCTATCAGCACGTGTATCCAGCTACTCAAGTTAAATGTGTTCTCTATTGAATAAATCTGAAAAATATTCGTCCCAACGACAGTTGAAAATTCCTCGAACGTCCTGGTCGTCCTGAGTTGCTGATCAATCTAATCAAAACCTCGCTCGTTATGACATCTTTCAACTTTGTGGCAATCGCCGCTATAGTTCTTTTCTTGAATTTAGTCTTCGCAAATCCCCTCCCGATTTCCGAAGACGCATCGGCCACCCAGATTCTTCGGGCACGTGCGGACGAACCGCCACTGCCTCAAACGGGATATATGCAACTGGCCATTCCGCCGTCCGACACCACCCAAACTCAAGTCAGAACCACTGCAGGAGCTGGAGGACTTGGGGCCTACGCGATTCTGAATGACGGCGGAAGCATTTTCCTGGTAGTCGAGGTGGACGAGGACTACACAGCTGATGACTTTGACAGCTTCAGTGGTTACAGAATCACAGTACAGTGCCACGACACTGTTTTTCAATTTGAGCAACCTCATGATCTGCTCTTCCGTCCCAGACGCTCACTCTGGGCAAGAGTCTCTGCCAAACAACTGGACTTGTGGAGGGAAGAATACGAAAGCAATGAGGATAGTGACATTGATATCACGATTTGGTGGAAGAAGGACAATGCGTATGACGACGATTAGAAAGATAGCTCAATCTACTCTGTTTTTTGTTTAAGCTTGCAAAGGGCTCCTGAGGTGTTGTCTAGTTAAGGGTCTAGGAACTACTATGTAGTTTTTGGTATTTCTTTACGACAAGTATCAGAGAATAGGCAGGTCCAAATCTATTGTGACACCTTCATAGCGCACTTTTTCGAGATTTCAAGGGGTGAAGCGAGTAACTTATTATTTCTGGGATTGTGAAAGGAGGTATCTTATTAATTCTGAGATGAATGGGACCTCATGCATCACGTTCCTCAACCAGAGCAGCCGTTTCAATGTGGGCAGCTGAGTAAGGTAATTGCATCTGAACAACAAAGTATATGGCTACTACCTCGGTCAGCCCGACTTGGGCTTCTGGCCAGTCACAACAATGAAGTCGAAAATAGGGTGCGCATCTTTCTTATGGACCGCCGCTCGGACTCCAGCATTGAGAACAATGACTTCCTCTTGCGACCAACCCAGGACATCTTTGAAAAGAGCTGCGGTGAACGCCTCTACTCCCTCGAGAAAGTTGTGCCCCATCAAGGTTCCGATTTCCTTCAACCGCTCGTCCCTAGGCCAGCTGCCAATCGGTAACTTGAACTTCTTTTCACTGATGTTTTCAAACCCAGCTTGCTCGGTCCACTGTTTGAACGAAGGAGCAGGATCCATGGTCCGTCCAATCTTTTCGCAAGCTTCCATGAGGCCGTCCATCATCTGAATCATGGCGTTGTCCGGCTTGAGCGAGCCGTCTTCCGAATAGAGAGTGTTCGCCGACTCTTGAAGCTCCACCCATCCTCCGGGCTTCAGGTTCTCGTAGATCTGGTTCAGCAGTCGAGGCCAGTCCTTGATGGATCCGGCCATATAGCGGCAGTGGATGTAGTCATACTTCTCTGGCTCCATCCAATCAAGTTCGACGTCATCGATGATAAACTTGACGTTAGGCGGTACCCAGTCCGGCTGGATGGGACTCAGGTCGTTGCCGACGATAACCTCAGCTTCGGGGTGCTCGTCGCCAAATTGAATGGGCCAGATGCCAGTCCCCGTGCCGATGTCAAGGACTTTGAGACCCTCGGTGTTGATGGGTGCGAGGTAAAGGCGATCGTGCATCAATCGGTAGAAAACGTGGTGGATCATGTCCAGACGGTCTTGCTCTTGCTCATCGTTCGGGAAGTTGTAAGTACCCGACTGGTAGCCGTGGTATCTACGACCGTGCTTCCATTCATATCTCGATGTAATGGACTTGAGCGAGGTGCTGGCGCGCGAGGCTTCATCGTCCCCGTAAGAGGAGTCGAGTTCCTCCTGATCGACCTCCACCTCCACTTCCGGGGCGGGCCGCGGTGAGGCGGGTGCAGCCGTTTCAGTGACTGGGGAGGAAGCGGCGGGAGTTGGTGTTGGTTCGGCCATTTCAGGGTTGTCGCGAGTCAGTGTTTGATGGCTTTTTGTTGGCAGACTGTTGGTTGTTGTTGGAAGGCAACGACTTGACCCGAGAATCCGGTACGCCTCGTGGAGAAGGGATGAAGATCGGGGTGGGAAAGAAGAAAAATGAGACGACCGGGAGTGCCCAAGCCCATCGAAATCATGCACGCTGCAGAAATTCCGCAGCGGGGCGCGCCGGCAGATGGTGCGGCCACCCTGCAACTTAGGTTGTATCCATGATGGAGCTGGATAAGCGGAGCGCGACGTTTTATCAGTCCGAAAACCCGAGACCAGCGCTCCTTCATTGACAAAAGTTGACTAGAGCTCACTACTGACAGGGATGAAGAGGGTTATGCCACGTCTGATTTGACAAGTGTTTGGGTGAATGATTGGAGAACCATCGGATGAGGTGGGGACTAGACGGAATTGACTCGTTTAGAACATCCCGTCGATGTAATGACCATCCTTTCTCTTGATTGAGAACATAATGACTTGTTATTTCCAACATGCATTTCCTATTTGCAAATCGAATGGATGAGAAAGGAGTTCTTTTTGTCGTAGTATGATGTCTATTTTAGTACCTTTTGTTGTACCTTTTCTGTTGTCTCGAGCCTCCATTCTCCACTTGCCAGAGCGAGCAGGCTAGAGATGTCAGGTAGAATTCATTGCAATCGCACCAGCCGGGCCTTTTCTGTCTTGACGCTGGCGGCTTTGCAGCTGGTAAGATTCCTCTGAGAGCCATACAAAACAAAAATGAAAGTCGGTCGCATTATGTGTCTGAAGTTGACGTGCTCTTAGCAGTGATCGCAGCAGTATTGCTTCTTGATCTCAGGCATGATCTTATCATAGGAAACGCTATCCGGGTCAAGCTCGAACTTAAGAGAAGAAGCGAGTAGATAGATATATCAATGCGAGCAGTTTTCCATAGCTCTTGAGTTTTGCTATCTGGGCGGGTAGTGGGCATAGACGACGACATGAACGACGACAACGACGACAGGAATAGGGAAAGGGGATCGGGAAAGGGGCGGCCGGGAGGACAGGGACGACAGAGACGATATGGACGACAGAGACGATATGGACGACAGAGACGATATGGACGACAGAGACGATATGGACGACAGAGACGACAATAATAGTAGAATTATTTAAATAAAACAGACTGTTAGGCCCAGAGTAAGTGGTCATCCCCCCGGACAGCAAAGCTCTAAATCTTACCGTTTCCCGTGAGATGAGTTCGCTCTCTTATCCGCAACAGCGACTCTAAATGGAGTAGCAAGCCACAACAAGTGTTCGTTTCCGTTTAAACTCTCGCGACGCCAATGCGGCCGGTGTGCAGTTCAAGGCACGTTTAGATCCAATGGAGCATATAATTCCCCACGATGCCAACTTTCCGCGTGTTGGGAAGTGCTTTGGAAGACGCTTCTGGCTGAGGCAACCCGGCAGCTGAATTTAATCGAGCCCAACAAAGTAAAGGGTGTATTCTCGCATACCCACGCAATTGCAAGTCACAGAACATTGTGAAATAACCCAGCTGACGGCATATGATATCGACAGCTAGACGGTCGACGCCCCCGAGCCGGATTTCACGGATAGGACATTTCACGGATAGAACATTTAACTAATACGTGTCTTCTTTATTATCTATTTTCATTGCTTAGGTTCACTTATCATTATGTCTTTCGTCTGATTCATTAATCTCGGCAGAATCTTTCTTGGGCATCCGCATGCAGATCTAGTGCCATCAATTTCCATTATTCTTTTTGCCATATTTTGATGATTCTAATCCGCGTTAAGGCAGGTGGCGTACGTGTTCCAGTTTCTGCCGTTCCTGCAAGTTTCATCATCGCACCACATAAGATACTTGGTCTCGTCATCCACTGCTGCTGCCCGGGTCACATATGAGCTTGGCTCAAGCACACGTTGAAGACCATAACCCGAGTAGTCGGTCATTTCCACATTAGTGTGGCGAAATAAGAAGACACAACTTCCGTGTCTTTTAAATCCATATGTAGTTGAGCAGAAATCGCAACGAGTCAAGTGAGTTGCAGACATGAAGCCTTGAGGTTCTGACTGGTTGCGCCTTAACCTCTGTGCTACGTCGGCGTCATGGCGGCAAGTCGTGTGCGGAACTGCCTCCGGCAGAGGGCTCGGCATTGGTTGCATTCCCAGACGCTTATCGTTCCCAAAACAAACACAAATCCGAGCATCAAGCATTCGAAGCAGTCCTCCGTTACAGTAGCTGAAGTGGGGACACAGTTTGAACCCGTATTTGACCTCCGCGTCTTTGAGGGCGTTCTGGACATCGGCCATCGTTACATCAACGTTTGGCGTAATTTTGAACAGGTACTTTCCAGTTGATGGACATCTTGACCGATGCTGAAGGTGTTTTGAGCCCAGAAAGGATGACATGTGGAGGCTCCAAATCCTTTCGGCGGCCATCCCAGCCATTACTGGCACTTTGAAGATGACATTCGTGACACCACTCTATGGTGTAACTATCATCTGGAGCCAGTCTTGACGTCCAATCGCGAGAAAAAGCAAGTTTCCTGACAGATCTGAATGACACTTTACGGTGCGGACAGAGCCAAATGAATCCCTCGGCCAAAATACATTGTCGCACCTCTTTGGAGTTAGAACGCTGCGCCGCGGAAAACTCAAATATCCTGTGCGAAGTGTTGCAGAATGAACAGTGAATGTAATCTTGCACTTCTTCAACCGACTCCGATACTCCTCAGATTCCTTAACTTTGAAACAAGGATCGCAGAATACGTTTCGCCTCGCTCTCGTTACTGTCTTCGGGTCAAGCTCAAATCCGTCTTGATGACCTTGCCATTGCCATTGCCAAAAGATTCTGGATTTGACTTTCCGATGAAGCCTCTGGAAAGTCTGGTCATTGTAAATGCGCAAGAATGTGCAGGACACCTGGCGAAGCATGTACAAGTCGTCGAGCTCTACCATTTGCATGATTTCAAACAGAATCTCGTCAGGCAGCTGCAAGATTCGAGACCTCCGACGATTTCCATCAAATGCAGCTTCCCAGCTAGAAAGCTTGGGTGCAGAAAGCATCCCCTTGCCTACGATAGGCTTCTCGATGGGAGGAACCTGCATTGTGAAGAGAGTAGCTTCCCGAGTCTCCGGAATCAGGACCATGGGCTTTATATGCAGCGAGGACTGAACGGGGGTGTTCTCTGACCGAGTTGCCAGCTTCAGAGAGCTAGAACCCACCTTCAAGTTCGTGTCTGTAGAGGTGCCTTTCGCTTTCGCCCACTTTGTGAGCTTTGTTGTACCGCTTTCCGGAACCCCATTTGAGGAAGATAGCAGGGGCCGGTCGGCAGAGCTTGGTTGGGCGTGTTGCTGTTGGGCTTTGCTTTTTCTCACAGATGGAAACCAGCTGCAAAGGCAAAACTCGTAGAAAGCCATACACGCAACGTTTAGAAAGCAGAGCCCAAGCGCAGCCAGAAAGAGCCATACCGGCGGATTTGTGATGAGGTAATTCTCCATGTCGTCTGGGTGACGGCGGTATCGCTTGCGGGGATGTTCCAAAGTGACTGGCTGAGTAGTTGCAGCTTCGATCGACGACAAAATCCATCGAATGGGGAGTTGAAAGACTTTTTAAATGATTGAAACACATTTCTCCGGAAGGATCTGAAGCTTGTAGCATACCTCTTGAGTCTTCACACGCAAAAGGTGCATGGATCTCGTGTTGCTGTTTGGGGGCTTGCTAGAGCTCCCTTGTGTACTTGAATATTGAAAATCTCACAATACAGTATATCTTTGATGGATCAAGCCTCCGGCTGTGAATTTTCGTCGAAAACGCGGGTGAAGCCCCTTCTCTTGTTTGCGATTGGATTTCTCAATAGGGAGGACTGGCATCTTGTATAAAGAGTGCCGTGAGTCTAGGGTACCAGGACCAAAGGCTTTATAGGCAGCGATGGTTAAACAGGGGTGATATCCGCCGAATCTGTGTTCTTAAAAGAGCCGCAAATTGCTTTCGTATTCCTCTCATCGACATATAATTCTTCATGAGAGCAATCTCCCGTGTTATTCCGTTTACTGGAACTGTAAGGCGACATTATTTGTCAAAAGGCGACTCGCCACGCGCGTGGAGGCCCCTGACAAAGACATATCAAGCCCCTCTCACGCGAACGCTTCCCTTCTAGCCTGTGCCTACGCACATATCTCTCTCAAGGCCTCCTTTTTATCTGCGTGCGCCTCCTCTGGCCTCTTCTGGCGCACGCAGCTCTCTCAAGGCCTCCTCTATATGTGCGCGCGCTTCACACAGCTCTCTTAAGGCCTCATCTATATCTGCGTGCGCTTGACACAGCTCTCTCAAGGCCTCCTTGATATCTGCGCGCGCCTCCCTTCTGGCCTCTCCTGGTGCACACAGCTCTCTCAAGGCTAATTCCGCAGGAGAGCTGGCCCCTATGTTATTTCGTTTCGCAAACTGCAACGTATCATTTTTTCGACTTTCATTTGATGGAATTCGCGGGGAAACGTATGCAGTTCTTTCTTGGGCGTGTTTCTCTTGTGCCGTGTCTTCTTTCAGAGATGGGTCCCATTTGCGAGGATAACGCCTTTCAAGGAACTGACATACAACTTCCAGGCCAAGGATGATCAGAAAGAGCTTTATCAATAAGGGTTCCATCGGGTAATCAAAAATATTGCCGGTACTATCATAAGGTGTTCCGAAACGGCGGGGTAGTTGGAAGTCTGGTAGTTGGCTCAAGGCGTCGAATAGATGTCAAGAAACGGTCTGGTTGAGGCGATTTCTAGCCCATTCAGTGTGGGTGTTCTCAGAGAAAGAATTTGAAGGTGTAAAAAGGTTTCCTTCGTCGAACGGTTTGAACTCTAATCATACCTTTTGAGATTGCGCATACTAAGGGTTTCCGGGCCCTAGACGTCATGCCTTGGGTTTCTTCCAGCAACCTTTTGCGTCTCAGCACCAGACAGCCCACAATAAATCAGGTCACGTAGCCTTTAAGCTCCTGTTTTTCTAACTTTCGCAATGATATGCCCAATCAGATGCCCAATTAGATGGGAAGCAAATTGGGTCAGCTCCTTACGACTTCTAAACGCATTTGCTGACGGTAGAGCATTGTTTATCTTTGCGAGGTTGCCAAACACTCACGATCTGCCTTTCTGATGTGTCAAGGATTTGAGTGACATCCCCGACCCCAAAGGCTCCACTAGGGTACATAGACGTACTTAGAGACATTGATAGTACCTTACCCTTCGGAGATGTCTGACAATGAAGACACAAATAGCTTTGAGCCTTCTAGGAGGATACAACTTTGAAGGCAGACACATCCGCCAGCTCGAGGCGACTATTGCTACCACTGCGTTGCACCATCAACTGTGTACTCAAGTTTCCTCTAAACATCTTTTCATAATGAAGCCGCATATCTTGCGCCAGAAGGTCGCCAGACTGAATAATGGAAAGAAGAAAGCTCTGAAGACAAAACAACAACCCCAAGTCAACCAGAAAGAGGCCCGACAAGTAGACCTGGAAGTTCCCGCAGAACAGACCGCTCTCAGCGAGCGCCCAGAGGCTGAGGGCCCAGAGATCCAAACAAGCTGGCCCAAACTCTCAACGTGGAACAAGAACCATATTCGCAACATGCGGGAAAGCCGCCTGCTTCAAATTCCGGAGGAGCTTCTCATCAATATCATGCGCAAGGCGCCACCTCACGAGTTGTACATACTCCGCCAGACTTGCTTCACCTTTTTCCGGCTATTTCAGGACGTCGCGTTCAAGGCCGCCCACGTTGTTCGGGAAATCCAGGGACGGGAGGTGGTCTGCTTCAACCTGGATTACCAATTTCCAGGACTGTATTCCCGCTGGCTTTCGCTGCTACGGCCGCGGGTGATGCGTCTGAATCTGTGCGGAGACTGCTACGCGGTAAAGACAAAGCACCCCGAGCTGGCCTTGTGGCGGGAGAGCCGCGATTACAGGAGTCGTCTTAATTTTCTCGAGGGTAAAGGATACTGTCACCTTTATTGCGAGAATTGTCGACGCCAATACCCGACCTTGCAGCTTTCTAACGAGTATGGAAAATGTGTTCTTCATCATCAAGGCGAGGTCAGCCTTTGCCGGCATCAGTCTGTTCTCACGAGAGACCTTGAGCGCCGCTGGAAAAGTTTGCGATCGGCAGAACACCAGAAAAAACTCATGTTCGTCAAATGTGAGGAGTGCGTGAAGCTGTGTCATGCTGCCGTTCCTGCCGAAGCCAGGGGCCACAAGCGGACCATCCCACCGTCAATCTCAACCATCAGCCGCACTTGCTCGTTCACGATTGAATGGAACCTGCCCATTTTAACTCTGGGCGAGCAGCCGGTCACTGAGACATATCTACTGGACCAGCTCACTGGCTTTGGCGAGAGACACGGAAAAAGCCTGCTCTGCCCGCACTTCGAGTTCCGCCGACTGCTGGAGGGTTTAGATCCGCGGATCTGCAGTTGCCTCGGGATGGACCTTCGGGTGGGCGGCAGTAGTATGAGGGCGTCTTCGAGGCCAGGACTTACTGGTGCAGCCATACCCACATGCAGCAAGGCTTCGAGACTGACTCCGGGGGCTAGTTTCATTCCCGCCTCGTGGGGGGACGGCATGGAGCAGCACTCTGTGAGTTGCGACTACTGCAATACCTCATATCGCTGGGGAAGGGATGGCCGCGTTGTCTTCCTCAGGCGCGTGAGTCTCGCGCATTGGGACATAAATACAGCACAGCGCATAGAGGGCGTGATGCACCTAGTTGATCCATGCTCTTATGTTGAAAAGCTAGCCCATGAGTCCTGTAACATTCTTTGGTGTCCGGATGATAAATGCAGAAACGGGAGGGACTGGGTGTCTATGACGAAGAGGTTCAAAGCAGGTCGGCCGTGGGATTACTAATTAGGGAATCGCATGGAAATGAGATACGAGAGAACCAATCTGGCAAACAGGAAACTCACATCTCGTATCCATGGGTCCCAAATCAATGGCCCCGTGAGAGATGTGTTCATATCATCAATACGACTCTATTCTTAGGCTTTGGGCTTGACTGCTTTTGCTGAGCATTTCGTGAAGATTGCAAAACGGTGGCGGGTCCGCTTCAGTTTCGTCACTCTGCGTGTTGTGCACACATTTACCCAATCTGACGCTTTTCGCGAGGCTTCTAGCTGTGATGACCAAGAATGACGATGGCTCGCCACATGTTGCTGATTAAATGAGAATTGAACACACACTGCGCTTGGTTTTCGTTGCGCGTGAAGAGTAGCCCGTCCAAAAAGGCACGAAATTGACTAGATTTTGCGTCGTCCCTTCACGAATTTCGCTGCTTGTGCTAATTAAGCTCTTCCAAGTTTGTGAAAACCCTTCTCCGGGAGCAAGCTAAGAAGGTAGTTAGGTACGAGGATCGTCACCAACCCCAGATTGTAAAGTCAATACCTTTGCGGCAATACATCAAGAGTTGATGGTATTTCTAAAGTTACAGAGATTGGTTGCAGATCATCGAGCAAATGGTGAAAGTTGGCTAGGAGGTGTTGAGGGAAGTCTACGCTTGAATGTGAAATTCGAGATGGGCTGTTATACGTCCCGGCATCATCGGGCTCAAAGACAACTATGTTGAATTGGGTGCCATTGAATCGATGATGGCGTTCATGACAGCCACACATGAGGTTGGGAAGACACCGGACGAAGTGTCTGCCGGGTGGCGGCGCTGGTTACCGGCTACGGGGGTCGAGACCTCAAACGGCCGGAGTCCATCAATCGACGGTCAAGATCCAACCTCTCCGGCTATCTACACTACTCCAGACCGCCCACGTGCTTTATACGGGGTAAACCGTCGGCATACTACCCTAATCTCAGTTTTGCCCATGGGGTTTGTCGTTTTCTTCCATGGTTGTCTGGGCATCATGTGCTTGACTCGGGGTGCATGCCTTATTGCAGCCAACCATCGGTGTGCGTCCTTACCGGTCCAGGAGCGCGTCGCCGTGCCACGAGCAGCAAAACAGCGGGACGATGATAAAGTGGATCCACCTGACCAACCCCGCGCTGCTCATTGGCCAAAGAGGTTACCCCAAAAAAGATGCCGAGGTCCAGGGCCACTTTTGGAAACAGCAGGTCGATGACATCAGCAAGCGACGTTCCCGAAACAGAGAAAAGAATCACATGCGACGCCCCCGGACGCAACGCAACCCCCAAAGGAACGGCCAACGCAACGAGAAATTCAATCAATGGGGGCACTGACTTGTCAGACAGGTGCAGGAAACAGGTGCACATGACACGCCTAGCGCCAAAACCAGTCGACAACACGGGGATAGCGGAAGGCTACCTGGCTGCACCAGCGAAAGAAAGGCCCCAGCCTCCGGATGCTCGCCAGTGATGGTGCTAAAGCAGGCGGAACGCGTCCGCCACTGAGGAAACAGCAATTAGCGACTGACCGAGGAATGGTTCAGCAGGTTTCCCCACACTCGCTGCCCCGAGACCAGCGTTTCCATGCTGCAGAGCGTCGTAAAGATTGTGGGGGCCACGGGGTGCCGCTGCACGGCGGACATTGTGCCTGTGTTCGACATGGCGCCATGTACTCCCCCGCATCGTACGGGTGCGGAGGTACCTTTCCTACTGTGGATGCCATATGAGGGAGCTGCATTGGAACTGGGTGCGGCTGTGTCCGCTCCTGAGTCCTCAGGTCCAGCATCCTTAGTACACTACTACTACTAAGGCACTGATGGACGTCCACGGCGGAAGCTTTACCGCAAGCATGTGATCGCCTTGACCACCCCCAAAGCCCATCCTCATTGCCGACCGTGGCCGTCGCGACTCGTTCTTTAACACTTTGTCCCCTGTGCCACGCACGACTCGACGCCATTGTCTTTAAACATCACCGTCCCCCCCTCGTCTGTCTTGAAAGGAACCTTGTCTCTCTTCCCTACCTGTCCAGATACCCATCAATCCCATCATCCGACGACAGCTCCCCTCGCATCGCAACCATGTCCAAGACCTTCTCAACCAGCGACGTCGCGTCGCACAACAAGCCCGAGGACTTGTTCATCATCGTCGACGGCGATGTCTACGACCTCACAAAGTTCCAGGATGACCACCCTGGTGCGTTCTGCCGTCCATCCCACTTCGTGTGCGGCGTCAGCTAACCGGTTCACAGGCGGCAAGAAGATCCTCCAGCGCGTGGCCGGCAAGGACGCCTCCAAGCAGTTCTGGAAGTACCACAACGAGGGCATTTTGAAGAAGTACCAGGCCAAGCTGCAGGTCGGCTCCCTCGACTCCAAGCCCAAGGCCGCCCAGCCCGATGCCGCCGCCGCCGCTCCTATGCCTACCAAGAAGGCCGAGAAGAAGGTCATTGCCAAGACTGAGGAGTCGGAGCCTTTGGACCCCTTTGGCGACATGATCCCCTACGCCGACCCGGCCTGGTACCACGCAGTAAGTCGGCTTCCAGACATTGTGAATGGCTTGTTCTGACTGACACTGTGAAGCACCACTCCCCCTACTTCAACGAGACGCACGCCGCGCTCCGTGCCGAGGTCCGCGAGTGGATGACCAACAACATCGAGCCCTACGTTACCGAGTGGGATGAGAAGAAGGAGGTCGACCCCGCGATCTACAAGCAGATGGGCGAGCGCGGCTACTTGGCTGGTCTGCTGGGTGTCCACTACCCGACTCAGTTCACCAAGAACACCGTCGCCTCCGTACACCCCGACAACTGGGATCTTTTCCACGAGATGCTCCTGACCGATGAGCTTTCCCGCTCCGCTTCTGGTGGTTTCGTCTGGAACGTCATCGGTGGTTTCGGTATTGGATGCCCGCCGCTCGTCAAGTTCGGCCAGAAGTCTCTGGTCGACCGCATCCTGCCTGGCATCCTCAATGGTGACAAGCGCATCTGCTTGGCCATTACCGAGCCCGATGCTGGTTCTGACGTCGCCAACCTGACTTGTGAGGCCAAGCTCAGCGAGGATGGCAAGCACTTCATCGTCAACGGCGAGAAGAAGTGGATTACCAACGGTATCTGGTGTGACTACTTCACCACCGCCGTCCGCACTGGCGGCCCCGGCATGAACGGCGTCAGCTTGTTGCTCATCGAGAGAGGCCCCGGTGTCACGACGAGACGTATGGACTGCCAGGGTGTCTGGTCTTCCGGCACCACCTACATCACTTTCGAGGATGTTAAGGTCCCTGTCGAGAACCTCCTCGGCAAGAAGAACCAGGGTTTCAGAGGTATGTCTTCAGCCCCCATTTGTAGCAGTGAACCCTACTAACAATCGCAGTCATCATGACCAACTTCAACCACGAGCGTATCGGCATCATCATCCAGTGCCTTCGCTTCTCCCGCGTCTGCTACGAGGAGTCCGTCAAGTACGCCAACAAGCGCCGCACCTTCGGCAAGAAGCTCATCGAGCACCCCGTCATCCGTCTCAAACTCGCCCACATGGCGCGCCAGATCGAGGCCTCCTACAACTGGCTCGAGAACGTCGTCTTCCAGTGCGAGAAGATGGGCGAGACCGAGGCCATGCTCAAGCTCGGTGGTGCCATCGCCTCCCTCAAGGCCCAGTCCACCGTCACCTTCGAGTTCTGCGCGCGTGAGGCGTCCCAGATTTTCGGTGGTCTGTCGTACTCCCGCGGCGGCCAGGGTGGCAAGGTCGAGCGTTTGTACCGTGACGTCCGTGCCTACGCCATCCCCGGTGGCTCTGAGGAGATCATGTTGGATCTCAGCATCAGGCAGAGCATGCGTGTGCACAAGGCGTTGGGTATGAAGCTGTAAGGCTGTAATGTGGCGGAGGATATCGGAAGACTTTTACGTCGTGTATGAATAGACATCTTGGATATTTTCTTTGTCGGGCGTTTTGCATGGTGGCAAAACTGGGTTCAGAGTCTAGATGAATACATGGCTCGTTGATCATTACGAATATCTAGCCACTTTCTATGGTGATAGCTGACAGGTACCAGCCTGATGTTTGCATCTGACCGTCACGAACCCATAGTTGCACGACCGTGTGACGATGGATATTGTAGAATATGCAAGTGCAACACGTATCTGGCGAACACGTACCCATCAAGACAAGTAAAGTTTGAAAAATAGTCAGGGGCACATATCATGAATGTCAATGTGTTCTCTCCTCACGTGAAGACAGAGATCCCCCGTCTGTTCCTGCTGCCTGAAGTACTCCCACGTACTTCGAGGCTTCTGGTGTCACCATCTTCGTGGCGATGTTTCTTAATGTTGGAACTTTGAAGATGGTGATTCGATGGGTTTCTTGGAGGTCATAGCAGAGAGACCAAATGGAAAGAAGATGGCGGTTCTTGATGTTGATAACGTGGAGGACTGGGCGGGAACGCGTAAGTGTGCTGGGAGAGAACTTGCCACCTCGTTGCATTTGAAAAGGACACGATATCGATATGAACTGTGGATGTTGGCGAGCTTTCTTCATGGGAGGCAACGTATCTCCTTCGCGCTTTGGTCGTATGCCTGGATCACTAATGCATTGCCTTGAAGGTTGCCCTGAGTATCAGGAGACCATGAACCAACTTTCTATATTCTGTAGCCACTACTCATATTGTATCTGGCGCACAATCACGCCGCGGAGTTGACATCTGTCGTATCAACCAACTCCAGCTCAGCGTGTCCCCTTTCCGGATCAACACCACATCTAGCTGTCCTTTTCGTCGTACCGTTCAACCTCCTCGTATACGTCTTGTATTCTTCATCTTCATTCAGACGTCATATCTCAATTCGGCCTCCCCTCACCCTCCGTCCCCCTCCTCTCAACAACCTCAACCCCCCACCCCTCCCCCTCCCAAAACCACACAACCTCCAACCCGCCCAACACGCCTCTACACCGTTTCCACGCCCCTCCCCGTCCCTTCACACAAACCTCCCTCAACACCCGTCGCTGTACCCACCCCAGCCTCCGCTCCGCAACCAGAAACCGCTCCATAACCGCCACACTCCCCCAGCTCCACACACACTCTCTATACGGAATCAGGTCCGTCTCGCGGTATAGCTGTCTACACACGCCCGCCAACAGCGTCATCCCCCGCGACAGCACATGCCGGCGTTTATGCGTCCACGGGTTCGCGGACGCGCGGAGCGTGAGGCAGTGGAACTTGGGCGGGTGGGCGCGCGGGGCGTGCAGGACGTGGATGCGCCGGTGCGCGAGGAGGAGGGCGTAGATTTTGTTGCGGATCTCGGGGGGGAGGAGGAGGAGCGGGGAGGTGCTTGCGTTTAGGGCGTATCTGGTCGTGGTGTCTGTTAGTGACGGTTGAGGAACAGAAGATGGGGGGAGGGACGTACAGCTCGGCCTCCTTTGAGCCCTGCTCCGGGAGATACCCCAGGATTCCATACCGTTTTCCCTTGCCGAACGTCGCGGAATGCATGGGGTTCTCGCCGCGACGTCCTCCGGAGCGGAGGGGAGGCGGGATGGGATGGCATGTCGTTCAGGCGCGGCGCGGCGCGTGGGGGAGGGGCGAATCGGGGGCCGTGGCGCTGATCTGCCGCTGCGGCCCGTGCGCGGCCCCCATTTGTCACCTGAGGAGATGCAGATGATGGTAGGACAATCACGATGTACGGTAGGTAGGATCAATGACTTGAAATGGACAGGCTATCCCGCCGTATGCTTTCGACTCGCTATAATTACATGATCCGTAGCCTACGCGGGCACGTCTGCGCTCCGGTGCGTGCAGACAGGACATCCCTCCCTAATACGATCCTTCAACAACCGCGCGTGCGTGACCTTGCTTCCCACCCTGTACCCACTACGAATGGATGCCTCGCTGCTGAGTCCGTAGTCGTTGTCCAATTTCCTGCCTGGGTAGAGTACCTCGAGGAGATGCGAGAGGTGGAAGACGTGGCCGCATGCGAAGCCAACGAGCGTCTCCATCTCGTACTCTGTGAAAGACTCGCGGCATTGCGCGCAGTGACCTGGTTTCGGCACCTCATGCGTGTGGCCCGGCTGCTCCGTCTTTGTCTGGAGAAAGTTCTCTTGGACATCCTCAGCGCTGACTGGTGCGGGAATGACGTCGCGGACTTGGACGTCGACGTGCTGCGCGGATTGGATGACGACCTCGAACTTGATACCCTTGCGCTGACCTTGCCGCAGTTCGTTCTGGGCGGCGGCAACTTCGCTGCGCAGCACCTTGGCCACGCCGGAGCTAATACTGTGCTGGATTTCGTGCTCCTTCATAATGTGCTTCAGGCCTTCACGAAGACCTTCAATCTCGAGTCCTTCCGGAATGCGTCGGACAAGCTTGATGGGGTTGATAGCCGTGCCGACTTCCTCAAGGAGACCGCGGATGAAGCTCGGCTTGTCCATGCTATAGTCCAAAAGGTCCTCCCACAGGTCCGGGTCGTCCTGCTGCTTGGCAAAGTCGATGGCCTTCTTTACGTCTTTGAGTCGGTCAATGATGAGGTAGAGCGCACGCTTCATCTGGCCCGTCTTGGAGTAGAGGTGCACCAGCTCGTCGTCGTACTTGTACTTCTCGCACTCTTGCACCGCCTGCGGTTGTTAGCATCAAACAGGAGAGCAGAGGGCATCTTGTTTACCTTTTCAAACGTGTATGAAGTCGACGACCGCAGAAAGCTCATCAGCAGGGACTGGTCGTACTTGGCAAACAGCTGAACGGTCAAGTCGGCAAACTCATCAACCAGTGACTGGCTGTCCATCAGAATTCTGTCGCGGTTCTCGCCCGAATGCTCCTCGATGCCTTCGCCCTTGTACAGGCCACGCAGGTAGAAGAAGAGATACAGCTTCAGGTCCTTCTCGAGGAGCTGCGACACAACCACTGAAGGCTTGACCAGACCGTGCTGAGCTTCGTCGACAAGCAGTGTTATCGCTTCAGCCGTGGCCGCCTCAAAGTCGGGTTCTCGCATCAGCTCTCGGTTTTGCGGTACTCGCAAGCCGATGAAGCTGGGAATGTCATCTGCAACGGCCTCCGCAAGATGGTTGTCGCGAATGAGCCGGAACGCAGAGTCGGCGTCTTGAAGCTTGATGTAGCATTTCAGCGACTCTCGGAATCGACCATTTGCTTCGTGCAAGCGTGCCAATGATTCCACGACAATCTTCCAGTCACGACCCCTCTCGCCGCCCTCAATACTGTCCTCGCGGACATCGCGATATTTGAGCTGGTTTTCCAACGCCGTGGTGACAATCTTGATGTCAAAGAGGTCCGTCGACCATCGATCCAGCAATTCTCTAAATCGTAGCTTGTCTGCCTGAATGTAGTGATTCAGAATGACTTCGTAGATGGTGCGTGGAATCGGCGGGTACATGGGCTCGGACGGGATGTAGTTGGTAATTTCGTCAAACTTGTCGGCACCGGCAAATGTCCAGACCCATTTCTCCCACCTCTCGGATGATCCAAGGACCTTGCCGCAGACGCGACCGGCTTCGGACCAGTTGCCAGCTTCGATAAGCTCCCGTATCCAAAGCTCGCCGATCCTTCGCTTTTCCTTCTGAGCGGAAGAGTTTGGATTCTTAGCCCAACCCACTGACCCCATGACCGATGATCCATCGTCCAGTAATTCATCCTGGCTCGCCGATTTCCTATCCGGCGTCGTCGGGACTAGCTCATGCAGGTTCTCAGGGGGTGCCGCCATAATCTCCGGGTGCTCATCAAGAAGCTCCCATGCCTTCTGGTATTCTTGATGCTCGAGTAGCCACCCGAGATGGTCCCCAAGATCGCGTTTTGTGGCCAGGATAAAGTCAAACGGACTGTGGATGAAGACCTTGACTCCGGGCTTGATCAGGTTCGGGTGGACTGTTTGCTGAGCAGGTCTGCGTGGGCCTGCGGCCATGCTCGGAACCTGAGTGCTAGACACATCATCTCCGCTGTTTTTGCTCTTGATACTCGCGCCAGAACTGAATAGGGCCCTTGGGTTGGTGGCTGCATTCCACATGTCCGAACCAATGCCCGCAATTGTGTCGAGGGCTCCTTTTGATGCAGACACGGCTGAGGCGGCATTTTGAGCTGGAAGCACACCCAAGTGGTAGTCGCCGGACGTGAGACTCTCGTATCGACTCACGCTGAGGCCATCTTTATCGACTTCAGCTTGCGATGTGAGATCGATCAGCCTGAGCTCCGGCGGCAGATGGTTTTGCCGACGCCTTCTACCCCCGGAAGGCTCGCTGCTTGTCGAGGTCGTGGAAGGCTTTGATTTGTGGCCCTTTGCCAGCTGGGTTTCGTCATCGCTATCTTCGTCGTCGTCTGGAAGAACATATGCTAAAACAAGGAGGAGATTTTGGGTATATAACGAAATTCCAGAAATGATGCAATCCATACGGAGGCTGCGCCATGTTAGCCAAAATCCCTCAAGAGCACCATAATGCACTCACTGTTTGGCGATCTCGGCACGACCAATCGTCTTTTCACTACCACGTTTACCAGTCGCAGGGCTGCCGGGGTGCACATGGATAATCCATATCGTACCTCCCCATCCAACAACAAGCCTTTCGATTTTCTTATAATGCGAGGTGGTCAGGGGCTTCGAACTCTCGGCTGTAGGAGTGCCGACGACGTCGGTCTGGACGACTTCGGTCTCATCCGTTTCGACGGCCTGTTCGTCAATCCACTCGGCACGGCCTTTCCACGCGCTCGCCATTGCTTCCCACTCGTCGGTCTGCGGGCGGTCAATATGCCCAATACGCTTCCACGCATCCTCAGAGTCTCCGCTATCCAAATGGAGCTTTGAGCGCATGATCTTGACTCCATGTTCGTTCAGCCACACGACATATTTGCCCGATAGAGACCACTTGATTGCGCTGATGGTGCCTTCGCCGGAATGCAGAATAGTATCCTTTCCAGTGTTCGCACCCAATCCCATACTGCCAAGCCACCCAGACGCTGTGGCCGCAGCGGTACCCACGGTGGTGGATGTACTCCGTCCAGGTGATCCTCCAACCGTCAGGATAAGCTGGCCAGCCAGACCACCTGAAAGGTATGTCCGATCGTTCTTGAAGTCGGGGGAGAGGGCCACCCCCTGAACGGGCCGGGCAAAGTTGCGCAGCTGGGTGTCCTTGGGATCGGTCAGGGAAAACACGCAGACGTTTCCGTCCATGGACGACGTCGCAACATGGATATTGTTGGAGGGCGTGTTCGGGATGGGCGTCGGCTCCCTTGGTCTACGAGAAGCTGCTGGCGAGCCCGATTGCTGCGTCGAGGGCCTCCTGGCAACACTTTCGGCGGCTTCTTGAGCAAGTCTCTGGACAGCTTCTGCACGTGCCGTTGGGAGCGGTGGAGGATTCGGTGATATCGAAATGCTCGTGACGGAGGCGGAGAAGGTCTTGTAAACTCGAAGGGACTGGAACATGGGCAATTGAATTACGTGCTAGACCTTGTAAGCAGATGTTATGAGGATGGAGAAGAAACACCTACGATAACGCCATTATGCGTTCCAATAATCTACGCGGACATTGTCAGTTGGCATGAAGTGTAAGGCGTGCACAGGTGCATACCATCTTGTCTCCAGCTACGAGGAATGCGCTGGTCGCGTCGCCATTACGATAGATGGGTGCTAGATGCTGGGTCAACCTGGCGTATTTAAGCCTCGGCTCTTCGTCTTCGTCATCATCATCGTCGTCATCATCATCATCCTCGTCTTCGTCCTCGTCCTCGTCTTCATCATCATCTTCTTCCGCCTCGTGGACCTCGGCCTTCTTCTCCGCCTTTTGCCCCGCTACATCTGCAGGCGTGGTCTCTTCTGGGACGTCGGGCGCCTTGCCCTTCTGCACCGCACTCGGTGGTTCGGGCGATGGACTGGAGATGTCGCGCTCGGATTCGGAGCCGGAGTCCTCGACGACGGGCTTCGTTTGGGCCTCGACTGGGGCTGGCTCTGGTGAAGCGTCCGTCATTGTGCCAATGATGCCGTCGGCATGGACAATCGCATGGCTAGCCGACGATCGATTGGGCAGCGCTGTCGTCTCGCGGGCGAGGTTGAATGAGGGAGGTCGGTTCGGTGGATGAGAAGGTAGGCTGGAGCAAAGGAGACAGCAGACGGGAGCAACCTAAGCTACCGAAGCTAAGCTGCAAGTTCGGTGAGCTAAAGGTACCAGACCAGGTGCAATGCGCCGGTCCCGCTACGTCACGAGGCGTGTGTTCGGTACGTACCGAGAGCTGCGAGGGAGCTGCTGAGGAAAATGTGCTCCGAGCGTCTGTCGTTGTACACAGCGGAGCGAAAGGCGGCAGCGCTCCAATCACAGTCGCAGGGTGAGATGCCCCTCCCCCACTGTCCAACCCAAAATTTAGTGGACTGGACCTGGCTGTTGAGCGCTGCAGCGGAAGCACAGCTCTCGCGTCTGGCTGCCAAAAGCGCGACTCCAAAAAACGAATCAACATACGGCCGACCGCCCAAACACCACAACCTCGACCACGACGGCAGCCCGCTGCTGGGATGGCGAGTCGACACTCAACAGACACCGCATACACCGAGACTTTCTGACAAGCCAGCCTTCTCCGCTTCCCGCGCGCATGAGGGAGCCCAATGGCGTCGGTCAAGTCTCTGGGGCTGCATCAGCCAAGCGGCCTCCAACACACCATCCATGAAGATGCCCCGCCGACGACATACACCTGGGAAGTCACCACCGACCCAGACCACGACGAGTACGATGATGGAGGCGAGGTCGAGGACGAACTTCTGGTGACCAAGGACTGCGTTGTTTGGAGCCGTGGTGGCGTCTTCCGCAAGTCATACAATTTCGCCCTCGATAAAGAACCCATCACCCAGGCATTGCTTGCCTCCTTTCCCACCTCCGACTACAGCAGGAAGAAGAATGCGAAGCAGACCCCATCGACCGACACCAAAGACGGCTCCCGTCGCCTGTCTCGAGCACTAGTCGTTTTCCTCCGCACACAGGCCCATGTCTACTTTCTCTCCGGTACCAGCCATGTCGTCCACATGCCGTTCGAAGTCGAGGCCGCCTGCGCCGCTCCTCAGGGAGTCATCATACAGCGAAAACAACGAAGCGACAACACAGCCCCCGCGTCTCTCAAGTTCCCGAAAGTGCCGCCAAACTCCTTCGTCTCCTCGCAGATCACCGTCACCTCCCCTCGAAGCTCACACCATACCGCCTTCTCCGTCGACGGCCTGAACAAGCCCAAGTCTTTACCTCTAAGGCTGGGGTCTACGTTGGGAAATATGTGGGAGCCGTTGCTGGACCAGCCAGATTCCCACTGGCCGCGGCTGGTTTCTCTGATGGACCCCTTGCAAGACCTAGGACTCGTCGTCACACGACCTGAAGCTGGCACTCGGGAGACGAGGAGGAAGAGCACGCCCAAGTCGCCCTATTTTCTCGACCCCGCGGAGGAGATTTTGCACATCGAAGAGATCAAACACCCAGGGGCCCCCAAGACGAAGACCACGGAACCGCTCATTCTTGCTGTCACCATCAACCGCGAAGCCAGCACGTATGCCGTGTGGAGGTTAGCATACATCAAGAACCAAGACCCGTTCATCGGCCGCCTTAAGAAGGACAAGAGTCGAGCCGAGCGTCGTCGTAGTTCCATGCAGCCCAACTTTGCCAGCGGCGCGTCAACCCCGGTCCAGACCAACTTCCGTGAAAGCTTCGGCGCTCCTTTGCCCGGCAAACGCTCAAGAAAGAGCGAAAAGGTGGAGAAGGTCGAAAAGGTCGAAAAGCCGCTCGACTTGGTGTCTTCGCTGGATCTGGAGAAGGAGACGGGTGCAACCAGACGGCAGTCTCGCCGCGTTAGCTCCATGCTGGCCCGCGCCGATCTCTCTGCCTCCCAAGATCGATCCGTCTTTGCTGACCAGCCGGCACTCGGGGGATCCAAGGGTAGTCAAGGACCTAGACTTAGTGGTGGCTACGGTTCCTTCAACCACAATCAAACCATCCACCCTAGTTTGGGGAGTCTGTTGGAGGCCCCGATCGAGGGCGTGTTGGAGGAGCTTCGAGCCGGTGGCGACTTTGAGGGTTTCCACAACATGGGACTTGATGATCACGTCTTTGATGGGCTGACTGAAGAGGTCATGTTCACCAAGATTCAGACCATCTCCCTGGACAACACCAATGTGCGGTACTCATTGTCCAAGCAGCCTGCACGCGGCCATTGCAAGGTTTTCATCTTGACCGCGCCGCAGTTTGCAGTCGACGACCCTCTTCGTGGGGAACTGTTAATTGGGATCCAGGACTCGCTCGACAAGAGACTGCAGCTTCTGACGATTGACTTGCAGCGAGGGCCGCGATTCCTGGTACCTCCAAAGCCCGGAAAAAGTGCCACCTCGTCTGAAGATCCTGTTCGGCTGTCGTGCGGCGCTCTCCGACGAGCACATCATGTGGTGGACTCTTGCAAAGTGACTGATGGAGACATCTCCGTCATCCTCATTCTGTCAGAAGGACACGAGGGTCGTCGAGAGCTCAGTATACAAGCACCATGGAGTCAGATCACCCCAATCAACCTGCCCCTCATGTCCTTGGAGAACGTGAGAAGTCTTCACTATCGTGGCCGCGTGGTGGACCGAGATGTCCGCCATCGCAAATCTGAAGTCATCGAGGTTGCTAACGGTAATGTCGGTGGCCTTCGGTATTCCAAAGCCAAAGGCATCGTTGATATGGTCGACGGCGAAGATAGACATCATCAGATCCAGATTCAGCTTCAGCCCCACAATCCGCTAGTACGCAAGGTGTTGGATGCTTGTCGCAGCATTCTCCCAGCATCTCATGCCGAGAAGATGTTCCCTGGCTGGTGGCACGTCATGATATGGCTAAGATGCGAGGACTTTGACGTCGCCGATGCTGAATGGTCTGCACTCGTTATCCAGCTGCTAGCCATTTATCTTGCCCTTGGCAAATCCGACTCGAAGCACCCGTCCCCGACGAAATCATCAAGAAGCAAGCGCCGGCAGCATTCAGGCTCTTTTGGGTCAATACAGAGCCTCGAGGACTGGAACACGCTACAGCTCCATGAGACACCGAATGCTCTGGGATGTCCGAGCTGGCAGCAGACTGGCGGCTGGGCGTGGACCCTTGACGAGGAATTCGACGACGATCTGGAGACAGCCAACCCTGGTATTCGGGAATCCAAGTTCATGTCTACCCATATCCAGTATGCCAGAGGCTATCTGTCCTCCACATTGGGAGAAAAGGCCGTTGGCGCAAACGGTTACCTTCCCACAGGTATGCAACGGAGTGCCGAGAACCGTGGCAATGCTGCCTGGAATATCTTTGTCGCGCTTCATCTCTTGCTTGAAGAGCAGAAGCTAGAGATCATGACCCCAGAATACGCATCTCCGGGAACTACCCAGTTGAGAGTGGTCATGGGACAGATTGCGCGATGGCTCGGGTGGCAAGATTTCGTGGACATGTACGAGCTGGGCATTCAGGAGGAACTGGAGCCTCGCTACGACACAGGTTGGTCCATATTCAATCATGAGATAACACTCGCTAACCCATAACAGAGCTTCACCTTGAAGTCCCCCTTACGCAGCCGTCAGGCGTCGACTTCGACATCTTCCACTGGATCCAGACTTGCTTCTCCACAGGCCAATATCATCCTTTCCTCACCTTAGCCAACCTCTATCATTCCCAGACCTCCAAGCCAGAGCAAGACTCGCTCAAGGACTCCAGATGGGCATCAATAACCCCTAGAACACTCATGTTCAAGCGTCTTTTCGAGAAACTAACTCCAAAGACCAACTCCGTTGGCATTGTCGAAGCCATGCACTCGGCCGGCATAGACAGCCGAGTGCTGGAAACTCTCCCAGAAGCTGTTCTTACGCCTCTGAAAGATTCGATCGCTAGATGTCAGGCTCGGCCGCCGCCTTCATGGCCCAAAGACCTACTTGAACTCGTCAACCGCGGGGATGTCAGTATGATTTTGGCACCTAGCAAGAAGCTAGACAAAAGCAGTGCCAGCATTCTTGTGAGTATTGCATGCCCTTTCAGCGTCCATGATCTAACCAGTCACAGACACCCACTCATACCGCGTCTTGGGATTACCGAACTATTTGTCAGAGCGTCGAGGAGTACAACAACACCGGCTTCGATGAAGGAGAGGGCACCGAACGCCAAGCAGTCATTCGAGCCCTCTTCAAAGAAGACCGCCGTCTCAATGAAGCACAGGAGCTCCTGTCGACACACAGAGCCCGTGTCGTCCGTCTTGAAACCAGGCCCAACTGGTCTGAGAGCGAATACCTGGAAAAACAGAAGGAGCTCGTTTCGAGGATCGCCACCGGCACCCTGGCCATCCCGGCAGGCCGCGCTCTGCTGTACTACAGCCTGCGATACCCGCTGCTCACCCAAAAGACTCACGTTGGGGGCTTCAACCTCAACTGCATTGTCCGCCCTACCAACGTTACTGTTGGTGTAGACAAGTCGATGTTCACTGAAGAGAAGGTCTGCTGGGGCTTTTTCCACCAAGGAGTCGCAGCCGGTCTGGCCATTTCACCACAGGCCAAGGGCATTGACACCTCATGGATATTATACAACAAGCCGGGCCAAGACCTTAGTAATCGTCATGCGGGCTTCTTGTTGGCCTTGGGACTGAATGGCCACCTGAAGGGCATCGCGAAATGGGTTGCCTTCAAGTATCTCACTCCAAAACATACCATGACCTCCGTGGGTCTTCTTCTTGGTCTCGCCGCATCCTACATAGGCACCATGGATTCTCTCATTACCCGTTTATTGTCGGTGCATGTTACGCGCATGTTGCCTCGCGGGGCTGCGGAGCTTAATCTATCGGCACTCACGCAGACTACGGGCATTATGGGAATAGGTCTCCTATACTGCAACAGTCAGCACAGACGCATGAGCGAGATCATGATGTCCGAGATCGAGCACGTTGACGAAGAAGATGAGGATGAGCCCTTGCGAAGCGAATGCTATCGGCTTTCTGCTGGCTTCGCATTGGGACTCATTAATCTCGGCAAGGGCAACGACCTGAGGGGCCTGCACGACATGAGGCTCACTGAAAGTCTGATCAATATTGCGACAGCCACCAAGAAGGTCGAAATGGTTCACGTGCTTGATCGAGCAGCCGCTGGCGCAGTAATGGCACTGACATTGATATTCATGAAGTCCGAGGACCACATCGTCGCTCGCAAAATTGACGTACCAGACTCCATCGTTCAGTTCGATTATATCCGTCCCGACATCCTCCTCCTGCGCACAGTCGCCAAGAACCTCATCATGTGGAGCAAGATTGAGCCCACATTCGACTGGATATTGGGCAGCTTACCCAAACCATTCCGCGTCCGTCACAAGTTGACAGGCATCTCTAAGCTGAAGAGCACCGACCTGCCCTTCTTCAGCATTCTTACTGGCCTCTGCTTCTCCGTCGCGCTGCGTTATGCAGGCAGCGCGTCGACAAAGGTCCGAGACCTCCTCATCCACTACCTCGATAACTTTATCCGCATTTCCCGAATTCCTGGCACCGGTCGCTCGCAGGAAATCCCCATTTACGACGAAGAACTTGCACGCTCCAACGCGCGTATGTGCCAGGATGTCCTTGCTCTCTCCGCAGCAATCGTTATGGCAGGAACGGGTGATCTTGTCGTCCTCCGCCGCCTCCGCCTCCTCCACGGCCGAGACGACCCCGACACTCCGTATGGCTCTCACCTAGCCGCCCATCTTGCTATCGGATCTCTTTTCCTCGGTTGCGGCACAGCGACATTTGGCACAAGCAATATGGCCATCGCGTCCCTCTTGATCTCGTTCTACCCCGTCTTTCCAACCTCGGTCCAGGACAACCGCTCCCACCTCCAAGCCTTCCGCCACTTCTGGGTCCTGGCCACTGACAATCGCTGCTTGGTCGCCAAGGACGTGGCAACGGGCCAGCCCATCTCTTCATCCATCTCGATCCGCCGCAAGCGACAGAAAGGCGACCCTGAAGACTCCGACGCCGCCGTTGTCAGACAAACGCCCTGCCTTTTGCCTCCCCTGTCCGAAATCGCAAGCATCCGAACCAATGCCAGCCCGGCCTTCTGGGACCTCGAGGTCGATTTCGAGAAGAACCCAGCACTCATCGATGCATTCAGACAGAACCAAAGCTTGTACCTTCGTCGTCGCCCTGCTCAGGAAGCTCCTTTCTCGTCTACTCTCCGCGCCCTGGGCAGAGATGCTCTAGTAGACGTCACGGACAACGGCAAGCGCGACCCGCTCGAATGGCTCTTCGACCTCGACGCCCTTCGCGACCTGACGTACGCGGAACGTGCCACCGTACTGGACCGCAGCGCCAGCACAGAGGGCGCAGCGGGCGAGAGCTCCGGATCGTCAGTCGATGCCCGTCTCGTGTTGGAAAGGAGCATGGACGGAAGCAGCAGAGAGCGGCTCTGCGGGTTGAAGATGCTGTTCGAGTGGGCTGATCGCCGAGCGCAGATTGGCGCCAAGGAGAAGGGCAAGGTCGCCGATGAGAAGGATCTGGAGTGGTGGATGCGGGACAGCGTTGTTGAGGAGCTCAAGGGACGGGTGTTTCTTGCCGGACGGGAAGAGGACAGCATGCAGCAGAGTTTGAGGTGAGGTGTGTTATTAGAGTAATGAGATATGGTTAATGAAATGCCGAAATGGCTTCATGATATGCGACTTGTTCTCCGATGGCTCTTGCGTCTTGTTTGCGCTTGTGCTATGTGCGTAGTAGTCAAAGGGTTGATATATTAATGAGGCCAGTTGAATGATATGCTGGACCCCGCCAATGGATTTCGTCTTTCTCAAGTCGTAATCGCAAGAGCCGACCAAGAATAGCTATGGATGTGTAGTGATAGCCAACGCTGAACCGTGATCGTCAGATAGAAAGTTATGTTTAGTAATTCATGTGGAATACTACAATGACGTGGAGCGATGAAGAGCAGGGAAATAAGACGCGCATCTGGTGAGGCTGGTAAGGTATGTTGGGGGGATTCCGGGAGTGCTCAGCTCGCTGCTGTGTGGACATTGTTTCTTCTGACTTCGAGGGCAAACATCCTTCTGGGGCACCCATTCCTGGCCGTTCGTAAGTGTATCTGGACGAGTTGTATTAAGGATTTATATTTGTCCCTAAGGTGGAGCGAAGGTGACTTAAAGGATGGGCCGGGCCTCGGGGTAGCGTGAAGACAGTTGCAATGGCACCATGCCGGGTGATACCGTTGTGGTATAAACGGGCTTGACGCCTGCTCAAGATCTCTTGCAACACCAAACTAGCGCAATGAGACTACGTCGATCAAGTTAATCGGCTGGGTTGTATGAATTCAATAGAATGCTGGGCAAACCTGCTTTACCATTAGCAACCTGTATCATGGTATTCAAAGATGCTTATATGGGGACATAATGTGGTGCGTCATTCCATGTGTATACGCTGGTAGCGATGCTGAACAACAGAGATAACCCAGTGTTAAGAATGATTCTGAGGTCTTGGTAGGATGGCTCTGATTGCCGCGAGGAAATTTGGACGACATGTGGCCGCGATGTTCTAGGTCTCCGCTGTGGCTGTTATGCACATTGGCGCTCTTGTTTGGAGGCTTATGACCGATGTGTACCAGGGAGCTCTTATATATCCCGGGCGGGGGTGACTTGCGCCATGTCGCTCATGAGAAGTATTAAACGATGCAGATTCTGGCTGAAGAAGCGTCTTTATGAACCTTTTCTGGGTAGAATATCATTACAAGAGCAACGAATGTCATGACGAGAACCAAAACGATTTGACTTGAGCGTCTTTTTGGTAGTAGGTGCGTGACTATGTACATTGTCGATGACACGCCACGTTGACGCCCACTTTACTTATGAGGAGAAATACGCTGGCAACAGTGGGGAGCATAGACGATTGTGAATTTTTCGGACTCGCGGGAGGGTAGAAATCATCAAGCATTCTTGCTATGGTTGTAATTCGGCTGTTCAGACCCTGGAGTAAAAAATAATCTCATCAGATGATCTATCAACCAACATGATTGTAGAGAAAAAAACCATACCTGGAATGCGCAAGGCATTTTATACTTCCAGCCTCTGTGATACGTAACCTTTTCCCGAATGTGAACATGTTTCTGGAGGATGAAGATGCTCGATCATCAGGCGTGGATATTCCCGGTATAAATATATCGACAAAGTTGCAGGAAAAGACTGACAAGACGCAGTGAATCTTGTCTAAAGCTCTGCGGTTTCTAACAGCCGATGTTGTAAAGAGGATACAAGCAGGGTTTCTCATTCGATCAAGAAATGGAACAGACGTCAAGTATTTGATCGCAGACGAGCTATGGGTATTCGGACCCCGACTTGTGGGATGGAGACGACGTACGATGACGGCGGAGTGGCGACGCGCACTTGTGGAGCGATCCGAGTAGACTACCGGCTCTGGTTACTTGACATGCATTGGGTCGACTGTTGTCGCATACGCAATCGTACAAGCTGACATATCTGGCTTTTTTGCCTGATAATACTGCAAACCAGGAATTATGGCTCTTAAATACTTCGCTTTCCAGCCATCCACGCCATTTTCAAGTCAGTAAAATTCCTTCTATAAAATCTTTGCCGATTCTCACAGAGACTTTCTCAACAAGCAATGAACTCTCACTTGTTCACTTTCTAATCACATCCGACGATCATCATTGTCGTGCCGAGACGTGGAGAGTTGGCTGCATGCTTGTGAGTCAAGACCGGTCTCCTCGAGCTGCCCCCATACTCCACAAATTCCGAGTTATTCTGAACCAAATACCGTCGAGATAGAAGCTCAAAACGGCGAAAAGGTGTCGATGAAGCCGCGTGCTATTGGCGATCAGGCAACCATTTCAAGATTTCCAGTTGTGGATGCCTCCAGTCAAGCATTTGAATCGGGCGACTCTCGCCCAGATTCGCGCATTGTGGGTTATGACGGAGACAAGAAACCTTTCCGCTTTAAATACCAGACGATGGGTATCCAGCGGACGCGGGCTTTATACTCCCTTCGGTGCACCCGATGAGCGCCTTGATGGGTGTGGTCGCCCCTCCCTGAACACGACTGTAATATAGCTCTGCAGCCTTTCCTGAGATGCCTAACGCCGCAGAAAGACGAAAAGAATTTGATGCTCGCATGTCCCTTTTCAAGTGACATTTGCCACCTCATAATTAGCTGGATTGCAAGTCCAACTGTCTTCCATCAGGTCAAGTCAGTCTCAAGCCCCTAAGACCTGCTTCGCCAGTATCAGTATATTCTATCTCAAATCACTAGAAAATATAAATAGTAGAGATATAGATATACTTTTTTAATTACTTAAAAATAGTTTTACTAATACCTACGAGTGTTACGGTCAGCTATCCGACAGTAGGGTCTGCTAACAGAAGCTGGGGATTGACACGTTATAACAGTACACTGAGGTCGTGTTCTGGGTAGTAGGTCGTAGGCTGATAGTAGATCGGTCGTCAGAGGCTAAGGTGATCAGTCTTAGGCTCAACAAGTAATTCGCAGTGAAGGTAAGCTGAGAGTATCCGTGAGGATGAATACTAAGTTGATTGCTGAAGAGCTATGGAAGTCTGACCATGAGCCAGACTCAGGTCATACTATATACAAGTTCTGCACAGTATCTCTTGTGGTGGCTATGTAGGATATCCGTGCTATCCAACATATCTATGGATAGCTGGGATAGCGGACATATCCAACATATCCATCTTTGCCCTGTATCCGTGCTGTTCCCGAAGTCACGTGACCTGTACCATAGTTCTTCCTTTCCCGATGGTTCCTGGTTACACCTGTGTTACTGCGTACATATGTTCTGCGTTAGCCGCCGAGATGCCAGGCGGGGCTGTTCCAACGTGTCATGCCTGTCGGGTCGTAACAACATTCTATGCATTTCACGCATCACTATCGCTTCTGCACAGTCGCTTCTGAACATTGACTGAAGTATTCATATTGTTTTCGCTATGAATGATAATTCCGCTTGCATACCTCGCTATCGCTATGGCAACTGAGTTGCCTGCCTTTGGCTGACCAAAACCTACTGGTCAACACAGGCTACTGCATCCCAAAACCTACCCCCATGCCTGCAATCATTCGAAAACCGATTCAGAGGCTTGCAGGAGCTTTCAGTTTGGAGGTTGAGATCAATCTTCATCTGATGGCCTCCAGCAGGCTCTGCAATCACAAAGCTCAAGTTGGTCAACCAGACCACTGCAACCATCAAGCGCCGGCGTCTCTTCGTCCTCTCTCTTCAGAACACCCCACGTCTCTCTGCGCAAGAAGACAATATCGTCATGCTTCTCAGCAAAGTACTCTGTAGGACAACCTTCACACTCCCCCGCGGGATATGCCTTACCGTTGGCATCTTGACTGGCAAATATCAGTGCTCTCAAGATGTCCTCCCACTCGAAATGTGAGCAAATCATGTGCTCACGCGTCCTGTCAAATTCTTGCAGCTTCTCTCTCATGGTAGCCACGGTGACCCCATTCTCGTCACCCTGATGCATCGCCGCGACAGGCAAGGTCCACTCGATGTCGAACTTTCCAATGTCGTCAAACCCTTCTTTCTCGCAAAGATGGAAGGTATAGGTGGGCTTTCTCGTCTTCTTTTCGGCCTTGTCGAGCTCCGACAAGCCGTGAAAACAGAAGTGACACGCCTCAATGATAGTTAGATCGCACTCGCAGTCGCTGTCGGCGTAGTCTTCGCAACAACTCTCAAAGTACTGCCAGATATCCATCATCGACATCGTCAGGTGAGGACAAAGCCTCAATGTGCCGGTGATGTTGATGCACATCCTCTCGCCGTGCGCTTTCTGTTGCTCGGCCTCCGAGAATTGGGATGTAGGATGCATGGTTCTGCAGAAAGAGCAGTATAGCTCCGAGGGCATCTGCGGCGCAGGCGTTTCTTCTCCCCAAGTCGGACACTGCCTGGGAAAAATGAAGCCATCTGCGTTGGGAGTTTCGATACTCGTCGACGTCTCTTCGGCGCAGTGCTGCGCCCGTGGATTCTTATGCTGAACGTGACACTTAGCCTTTGTCGAATATTTCTCGTCGCAGATGTGATCTTCGGACTTGTCGACTGCAATGGCTGACTCGCTCTGTGTTTGTCTGATCGAGCGTGGTGGTGCCTGTTTTCTGAGGGCGAGCTCTGCGCGCAACTCCGGCGTGATGGAAAAGGATTCCAGTTGCGGAATGATACCCTCGTCTAAGGTCTTGTTCGTGGGTGAGGTTCTGGCCGTAGATGGCTCATCGACCGTCTGGGATGTGTCTGAACTGGACATCGTTACGGTTGAGGGGCGAATGGTGGAATATGGGTACGGGGAAGATTGAGTACAGACGAGAAGTTGCGTAAGAGAAGTGCCGGACAAGAAGCTGTGGACGAGAAGACGCAAACGAGAAGACGCGAAAGAGAATACGGAAGTGAGAAATAAGGTGACAAATTCTCAGCGCCGGGAGGTCACAGAATTAATAGTTGTGAACCCATTTGGACATCGACCTGAGTCTACAAAGGTTGTGCGTTGAAAACCGGGAACCCAACCTTTATATCTTCGACGCAGCCCTTGCGTCTGTCGTCGGCTAGCGACACCGAGATAAGACATCTATGAATGGAAAGAACTCGAATGTGTGACGGGGTAGAATGTGGTTGCCTGAGACAGAACACCTTTGCGACCAACTTAATCCATGAAGCATAACCCTGCAAGCGAGCACCGTGATGCCTTTTGTTTACCTCATGCAACAGATTTGGCGCAGTTTATTTCACCCCGTTGGATTCCAAGTCCAAAGAGTTGGTTACCTGACAGCTGGAGGCAATCGTGCGGGACGTCCAGTTGAGGTCCAAAAATGAAATCAAGAGGCCTGTCATGGTAAACATCATGTACAGCCAAATAGCATGCTCTCGGCATCAACAATAACTATCGAGTTTCTCGTAAGAAATCAAATTCTTTCGCTTTATGGATGTGATCAGCGGAGAATGAAGCAAAACATGGACTCGACCGATAATTCTAGCATGGCTAACCCCTAACTTGTCGAAAGATAATCTGATGTGTTGAGGAAACATGCGAACGAAAGCTATGCAGACCCGACGAGCGAGGTCACATCGTCAGTTTGGACAATGGTAGCGATGTGCAAGGTGCTGTTGCTCTTTTAAAAAGAAGAGCCGTAACTTCCACAGGGTTTCTGCAAACCAATTCACCGAAAGTAACTTTGCGATGGATGGACGCGCTGGGAAATGTTGCCGTCGGGAATTACGGAGATTGAGGACGGTTACCATCCGACCTCCGGATGGGACATCGGTTTTGCAAACCTGGTTAGTGCAAGAGGCTCTTGAGTCCGTCTCTCAAGTCTGTGACTGTATTCAACCGAATGCTTTGGAAAAGACAATACCTAGCAGAGACATAGAACAAAGGCAAAATACGTTGTTGAACCTGCGCCTTCTGACTTCATAGCTCTACACTTCTTCCACTTTGAACTTTACGGTTCTCAGAGAAGGGAGCCATCGATTGAGGACGATGAACACTAAATGCGCACTGATTTCTGAGGAGCAAAATAGGAAGCCTTCAACCAGCCCTTATATATCCCGGCGGACAACCACCAGGCAACTTCGAGCAAGGAGCTGGGATATTGCTATAAATTCCAGTGACAAGATGTTTCCTTGCACCGAGAGACAACCAATGCAGCTCTTTCAGTGCGGTTTTGTTTACCAACAAACGCTGATGTTGAAGTTGAAAAGTTGAAACCTCCGTCGTTGTGGCGAAAGCAAGTCGGAGCTCAACCAAACCAAACCCAGTCCTTCCAGCTTGTCGTGTACTTATTCTTTCCGTAGATACTCTATAAACAAGCCCCAGTGGCCAAGCAAGTTTCTGGTAAAGTCCTGCTTTAGTTTCGAAGTTGAACGGAAATTCTCTAGTTAATTTGAGAAGCCAGCTGGAAAGTTTTGCTACTTGAACGAGGATGACCTCGGTTCTCAAACGGTAATTGCTGGCTGGGGCAGGATCCAGACTGTGGGTCACGGAACGGGCGTATTTATGCTGGCGATACGGCATCGGGGTCCTAGGAAGATTAATACCATGCTTCATCCACAGGTCTGGGAGCCTGGCTGGGTACCACAGCAGATCTGGTCCGCCCAGATACAACGCGAGTAGAAGCTGCTGAGACGTGATGAAAGCCCGCAACGAAAACAAAGTGCTTCAGGTCGAAAATTAATATAAATAAGAAATGTCACAGCTTCAGTTAGAATATTCAGCAATCGCGTTGAACCTAGCCCTCAACAAATCATGATTCTACTTGAAGGCTGGTTCGCTAGAAGCTAACCTGTGCTTAGGAAACCAAGGCGGCGAGCTAGCCAGAACCAGAGATTCGTATGGCTCTCATGTTGTACGCAGCTTGGTGTCTGGGTAGGCACAGCCGAATAACCCATGGAAGATGATACAAACCAGGCGAGAACCCCTCAAAGGCCAATTGCGACCAATATGTTCTTCATTACCATTCAAACATGAAACTTGATTCATGCCACTTAAGCTCCTTTGCCGCCGGACAGCCTAAGAAATGGCGTCATTGTACATTTGAGTTGTTCCTGGGCAACAAATTAAGACGTTCCCGAAAGTAATTAATATACTATCACGGTTACCATGCTGTCTGGCAGCGCCTGACATCCCTATTAAACACCAAATCACTCAGGATAGTTACCTCTCCCGCCAAATGTTGCGTTGAAGAAGACACTGGTTTGTTGCTTTGGTCTCGAGCATTGATACGGTCGTTAAGTCAATGAGTGTTCACGCCTCGGATCTGAACTTTCAGGCCACACTCCTCAGGCACCTGTCCCCTGTATGGAGTCTTGGGGTTATTCAGGCTGAATAACTCATGACTGATCCCGAAGAAAGCAATCAATATTACAGCATGCTAGAGCGAAGTGCCTTGCGGATCTGGTGGATTAGATCCAAGTTTCGAAAGAGAACACGTCTCTTGAATGCCCGATAACCTGGATTTACACTATTGTGGTGTAGATGAAAGAATTAGTCCGCTTGTGTACTTATATCAGAAGCTGCGTCGAGACTCGAGGCCAAGCGCGCCCACAACGAGTCATCGACCCCGTCCTGCAGCCCCACAAGAATTCAGACTGCCTGGATCCACAATCGAGCGAGCGAGACAGTGTGCGAGAGAGTGAGCGAGCGAGTGAGAGCAATTCGCCTTCTATTCAAAGATTGAAACTACGATGCTATGCCCCAAGAAGGGTAAGGTCCTCAAGATTTCATAAACGCCTGCGCCGAGAAAATGCTTTCCAGTCCCCCATCTAATCCCTTTTTAACACCCCAAGTCAAAGCAACAAGCGGCGTGATTTCATCATGTGGTGTCTTGTTGTCTTCATTTTAGATAAGAACCCGCCCGCCCCTCGCGTCTCTAGCGTAAACGTTTCAAAAGGAAAAGCGTGCGCGTGGAGTTTGACCCCAATTCCGAAGAGAGTTTCCAGTTCTTTCGTGCCCGCCAATGTTCTATTTTATACCCGTTGTGTGTATCCATCTTTCAGAAATACCCGCAAGAAAAATGCTGTTGTTAGTGGTCATGGTGGTTTTAGACGACGTGCTTGACGCCGTTGGTGAGCTTGGAGGCGGCGAGCTGCTCCTTGATGACCTCGTCGAGGCAGCCGGCGGCGGCGGCGATGAAGCCGAGGTAAGGTCTCTGTGATGGGTGTCAGCGGTGACGGTACAAAAGGCCAGGGGAAAGGTGATCTTACGCTGGGGTTGAGGACCTTGGACTGGTACTCGGCGTGGAACTGAGTTCCAACGAAGTAAGGGTGCTCCTTGAGCTCAAAGATCTCCATGCGCTCGCCCGTCTCGTCCTTGCCGACGAAGTTGAGGCCGGCCTCCTGCAGCTTCTCAACGTGGGCGGGGTTGGCCTCGTAGCGGTGGCGGTGTCTCTCCTCCACTGACTGGGCCTCGCCGTACAGCTTGCGCAGCTTGGACCACTCGCTGCCGGGCTGGAACTCGGTGGGACGGAGACCGAGACGCATAGTGCCGCCGAGGTTATTGCGGTTCAGCTCGGGCATGTAGATGACGACCTTCTCGGCGGCCTCGCCGTTGAACTCTTCGGAGGTGGCGTTGGCGAGGTTGAGGAAATCGCGAGCGTACTGGATGATGGCGGTCTGGAAGCCGAGGCAGACACCAAGGAAAGGGGTGCCGTTCTCACGGGCCCACTTGGAAACCGCCATCATACCCTCAGTGCCTCTCGTGCCGAAACCGCCGGGGACGATGATGCCGGAGGCGGTGCAGACCGAGTGCCAGGCCTTGTGGTACTGAGCCTGGTCCTCGGACTTGGCCTTGGGTTCGAGGTGCTCGGCGTCAACCCAGATGATGTTGAGCTTCTTGCGGAGGTGCATTGAGGAGTGCTCGAGGGCCTTGACGACGGAGAGGTAGGCGTCCTGAGACTGAACGTACTTGCCGACAAGGGCAATGTTCAGCTCACCCTCGTAGGGGCGGCTGACGACAGACGCCCAGGTCTTCCACAGGGCGGCGCCCTGCTCGATACGGTCCTGGGAAATGTGGAGAGCGTCGAGGTTGACGGCCTTGCGGAGCCAGGGAATCAGGCCCTGCTCGCTCAGGAGGAGGGGAACCTGGTAGATGGTGGGCATGTCACGGACCACCAGAACCTGGGGGACGTCGACCTGGCAGAGGAGAGCGATCTTGCGGATGGTGGGCTCCATGAGGGGCTGTTCACATCTGCATGCAATCTGGAGGAGTTAGCAAGGCAGCGATTTGGAGGCAGGCGGTAAAGTACCATATCGGGAACGAGACCGTAACTGCGGACCGTCTTGACTGCGTGCTGCGTGGGCTTCGTCTTCTGCTCGCCGTGGATGGTGGGCACGTAGGAGACGTGAATCTGGATGAAGTTGCCGCTTCCGGCTCTGTGGCGCACTACCGAAGGTTAGAGAGATGACCACGGGGGGAGACTTGACGGGTACAAACATTGAGTCAATGCCTCGACGTAGGGCATCTGGTTTATTGTTAGTGGATGCCGCTGGGCAAAATGTGTGGTGCAACACATACGCTCTCGATATCACCAACAGTTCCTCTGTTGAGTTTCAGTTAGCCTTATTCTACAAGTTGCCAAGGCGAAGCCAACGACTTGGCTTCTAGTACCCCTGGATAGGAGACTCAAAACTCACCCAAGCTCAATAATGCAGACGTCAGGCTCCTCGCCCGAGTCATCGGTAGGAATCTTCGCTACGCGCTCAATCCAGTCCTGGATGGCATCAGTGACGTGGGGGACGCTGGCCCAATGTCAGCTACCGCTCAAGGCCCGCCAAGCAACCTCCTCAAACGTACACCTGAACCGTCTTTCCGAGGTAGTCGCCGCGGCGCTCCTTCTCGATGACGTGACGGTACACCTTGCCGGTGGTGATGTTGTGCTCGCCCGTGAGGCGGATGGCCAGGTAGCGCTCGTAGTTGCCCAGGTCTGTGTTGCGAGCATCGGAGTCAGACTTGCTGTTATGATATGGCGGCTGCCCCTTCAAAAGGGGAGAAACTGTCGCTCCTCTGAGGAAGGTCACCTACCGAGATCTACCTCCATGCCATCTTGCAGCTGGTCCAAGTCAGCGTTTCCGTCATGAGTTGAAGCCGTGCCTGTCCCGGTCCATTGGTCTCACTGGTGTGAGTGAGGGGCACTTGCACCCATTCATGGCGGGACATGGCATTGGATTGGGCTGCTAATACGAACCACGAAACATTCACCATGCTCGGCGGGAGCCATGAGACCGGCATCGACCTGCAAGTAATCGTCAGCAAAGTCAGGTTTCACACAGATGGTGGGGCACGAGGGAAAGTTCACTCACCGACAGATAAGGGTCGATCTTGATGCTAGTCACCCTCAATCCGAGGGTCTTCAGGAGCTGTTTATCGACAGTCAGCATTTCTGTCCTATTCTTCTGTTCTAACCACAAGCCGGCCATCCTCCCAGCCCAGCCAGCATCGCCAACCACAAGACTCAAAAACTCACAAGACCCGTGGACGAGGCGATGATGCCCTTGCCCACTCCGGAGATGACACCGCCAGAGACGAGAACGTAACGCATGGTGGCTCTGTTGGGGGGGTTGAATTGTCCAAACAAAAATCAGTAAAGATGTCCTCGGCGGTTCGGCTTGCGTTTCGTTTGGGGTCGTTCGGCGGTTGCTCTCGCGGCTTGACTATGGAGGGGGAGGGGAGGAAAGAAAGAGAGTCAAGACAAAGGCGGGACGCGAACGCGGTCGGAGGTAAAGAAATTTTTGGTTATCGATAAGCGATTCAACGCATAACAGGAGGGGATGAGGAACGGGGAAGGAGCCCACCACCGCTGCAAGACAGTGCCACAGGGCGCAACTGCCTGGGGTGGGACCCCGCGGCGGACGGCGGGCAGCTGAGGGCGCTTTGCAGCAGGGGTTTTTGCAGGGCGACTGCCATCAGTTACGGCAGGGGGTGGTCCGTGTTTTCGCGTAAAGTGCATCACGTGGCTTGATGGTCTGTTCACCGACGCGTTCACCGAGACGGCTTCATTGTGTGGTGTTGTTTTGGGCAACGACAGCAGCATGATCACCATCATTATCTAGTGAAGAAACATTCACGTTAGCTTTGAGTGTCAGGCTGAGCATGAAACTATCAGTCTAGAGTTGCAGCCTCTGGGGAATTGGAAGTATCGCCGACATCCCTTTCCCATTCCACGATGCCTTAATTACCCGGATAAGGCGACTACTTTGCCGGGGTTCTAAAATCTCGAGGAATCAAACTTGAGGACGAGAAATCTGGCGTGAATTCTTGATGTCGACAGTAATTCTAATCAGAAAGACGTGATAAGCTACGGATCTCGATGTCATGAGCGTGGTTCTTGAGGACGATCTCATAAAAACCTTGGTCTCAGGCTCCGCCGATGTTGAACAAGCTGCCTGTAATTTCAGTCATTGGCGGTGGAACAGTCAGCCGCGAAGAAGAGCTACAGAATAGTCATCACATGACCTCAAGTTACATGCCACCGTTGCCATGGAATTATTTCACTGGTGAAAGCAACGTACAACATGAACATCATTGGATAATGCAGGGTAGGAGCCAACAAACCCACCACAGCTTAGAATGAGCGACCAGTGATACGGATGACGTGCTTAAAATGATAGAACATATCCATCAAGCACAATCGTCACTGCTTCCCAATGCTTGTGACTGAGACAGGGGAAGGAGAATAAATCATCAACAGACATCGGGCATCCAGGTTGATGGCGCCGTATGGGGTCTGTGCCCCCGCTCCACTGCTTCTATGGGGCCCGACGTTTGCGCTAGACGACGGTGCACTGGATGTTCCCTCCATTCCGCTAATAAAACCCGCCCAGCCAGCCCAGTGCAGATTCACTGAACCGTCACAGGGCGGGCGTGCAGGGCGGGCAGACAGGGAACATTGATATAAACCTAAGCCAAAATGGAGGTGGGGGATTGGACTGACTGGGAAGGGGCATGCCGCCTGCAGGAGGCAGGTCCGAAGATCTCCAAAAGGTAGGTACGACTCGACGAACTCTGCCCAAGATTCCCAATTGCTTTTTTTTCGTCCGTCTCGATGACACGCCAATGTTGCAAGGTCCAGAGGAGAGGCCCGCGGACAAACTTACTTTCGGTATCTTCTCCACACCAAGCCTGGGCCTTCATGAGACGGTTCATTTCGTCGCAGCGTCCTGTCAAGCGCCCTTGATTTTGCATCTCGGACAATCAGAGAGCGGCAGGTTTCATCCGCCGAGAGATGCTTGTGTTTGTGTTGCTGGATATCCAAGATCGACCGTCTCGTGCTCTCCGCTGGTCGGGTTCAAGTCGACGCATCCTTACCACGCACCAGAATCACACTTTGAAAATCTCCCGGAAACTTTGCTCATGACAGGATTAGCGACGCCAACGAACATGGCTGCGGCAGCCTGGGGTCACGGTGAGGCCAGGTGGGTCGAGATCGAAGATGGCTGGACGCACAGCGATGGTCAGATTGATTCGGGCCCTTCCCCTTGGCCTGGTCTGCCTCATCTTGGGCAGATCGGCAACCACCAGGAGAGGACCATCACCACCGCTGTGTTTCAGGGAGTGCTCGGAATGTCCTAACCATGACTTTCATGCTAGAAAAGCTCTTTCGACCAACTGGCCTGGAAGCATATCGTGCCGCTGTCGTCGTGCTGTCGATTCTGGGTCAAAACAGAAGGCGAGAGGGGTCGTCAGACTGGGTGAGAAAGGTGGGAGGTCCGGCATCTTGGGTGCTTGGCCATGGCACCAAAGGTGCAAAGGTGGGGAGCCATGGCATCCATCCAGGCATGCGTCCGAATCGGCTCAAGCGGTGAAGCCAATGCGGAACGGCACAGGAACTCGACGGGCCAAAGGCAAACAGTTATCGTTCACGATGAGGGTCGTACAGGCTCGCGTGGGAGGCGTCGTGGGCAGGGATGGATGGATTTCGATGAATCGAGCTGGGGCGAAAGGCGCAGCAGACGCCGTCAAGTCGCTGCAAGCACAAGACGGCAGTCTGCGACTCTGCGTCTCGTCTCTCGTCCCATCATCTCCCGGATGGGGCCGGTGCTGGGCGTGGTGACATGCACGGATGGAGACAACCTTGGGCTCCCCCGACCACACGGCGAGGGATGGTAATGTGAAATACATTGTGGTGCATGTACTGTGTGTGAGAGATCTGAACAGGATGGATAGCCGAGGAGGTAAAGGACAGGACGGGGCAATCCATGGGAATCCAGGCAGATGAAGGTGTCGAGGCACATCCATTCCACCCACTAAGAAAATGAGACAGGAAAAGGTAAAAGAAAGAGGATGAAAAAAAGCCACCCATCCCGGAGGCGTGACAGACACGGCCGTCCAGCAGACCAACCGACCAGGCACCCAGCCAGCCAGTTAGCTCCCGACAGGTCAGCCAGCGTGGCAAGACTGTGCAATTGATCGAATGGCCGTCATGGAGGGAGGGGCTTGGGTTGGTTTGAATTGACTGTGCAAGTTAGATGCTACAGACGGAGAATGGGCGTGAGGCCGAGAATGCTGAATGACACGACGGGGACGACGACCGGAGAAGGCGACGAGATGAGATGAGGCAGGAATTGCTGATGTCGGTCAATGCTGGGGGAGTTCGGGGAGGCAGGCCATGTTTCTCGTAATAAAACGGGGAAAGGGGGCACACGTGGATATTGGTCAAGCCGAAGCGAGAAAGTATGAGACTGGCGATATGACGACCTTGCAGTGGTCAGGCAGTCTGTCAGTCAGTAATTCGAGGCCGAGAGGGTAGCATTGGCAGTGGGAGGCGAAAAAGATGCAAGATAGGAGGCATTGAAGAGAAATAAAGCAAGCAAAAACCGGACGCAGATCGAATGGTGAGGCGTCTATCAAATTGGCTTCGAAATGGGATGGAGAGGTGATTGAGAACGAACGAGGTGCTGTGAGGAGGTGACGGGGACGGGAAGAGGGGCAGCCATGCAATGCCACGCCTCTAGCCAACGCCGGTTCATTCCCTGGCAGAGCAAGCTGAAGAAAGAGCCAGCCGTCCATGTTCTCAGTGAGTGTGGCAGTCACACAGCAGATTGAACCGGACATCACGATTCTACCTCGCCTTACCTTACCGTCCGAGCCTTCCCCTCCCGTCCACTATTACATTCAGATATTTCCAAGAAGAAGGAACTGGGCAGGAGCAGTCGGTGTATCGCAAGGTAGGTAGGTAATTGGGAAGGAAAGAGCAGCTCATCGAGAGCACCTGCAACCATTGATTGTGTGGCAGCAAAAGATGGGCAGGCACCGGGGCACCGTGAGGCAAGGACAGGCAGGCACTGTAAAGTGCAGGTGGTAAATGGTGGATGGACATGGCCACACAGCACACAGCACAGGCTGGAAGGAGGAGGAGGAGGAGGAGACAGGCAGGCAGGTACCTCTTGCCATGTACTTCACATAAATCGCCCAACCTGCCCCCGTTCCTCTCCTCTTTCTCTCACTTTTTTCCCTCACCTTCCTGCCGCCTCTGCTCGTCCTTTTCTCGCTGTTTGTCGTCTTTCGAGCTGCTCTCATCTGCGTTGCTGCGTATTCGCGGCTCTACCTGTCGCCCTCTCTGGATTCCACTGACCTGGAAACGGTACCTCCAACTGGCCCTCACCACCGTTTTTCCACCGTCGGGCACGTATAAGTCACAGGCCGACCTCGATCCGTTCAACACCAAAACCAGCACGATTGAGCCTCAAAAATGACCACCATGGCGACAGACGAATCATTCCCGGATTGAACGAGATTCTTCCAGAATTCTCGCATTCCCATGAGCCCGCCGACCCGGAGGGCGCGCAGAGAGGGCAGACTCCCTCCACAAAGGGTCGAAACAGTCCTGGCTGGCTGGCTGGCTGGGGCCACTCCACGGACGGGGTCGACAAGGGTGTCTGCCGTCTCTGGCCACAGTCTCCATCCCTCAGTTACGGCCACTGGCCAGACCGTCTGCCATCACCTCAAGCCACTTTGTTACTTCGACCACACGAACAAACAACACAAGAAAATCAACCTGGTGCGAGCCAAATTCACGCCCGATCCCGGCCGAAAAACTAAAGCACCAGAAGGCGCCAAAAAGGGCACCAAAGCAGCGCGAAAGCGCAGGCACGAGCAGAGACACTTCCAGGACCAGCCATGCGGGCCATTACCATGACGGGCCCGGCACCGGGCCTAGCCAAACCACGCCAGACATGGGATCCCGCCAACAAATGACGAAACAAACCCTGAGAACAGCCCGGACCCTACCTGTGCCTTTCCACGGTACGATCTGGTTTTTCCATCGAAAAAAGTCCCAGCATTTTACGGCTGTCTTTGTCTCGATTTGAGCCTGCTGGGAGGGGTTGAGACATCTCCCAAGGTCCCCTGGCAGCGTTGACGCTTCTGATGACGGCTGGTTGGTCATTGTTGACACCGGGGTTGGGCGGTTTGGACTGGTGGGTGGCCCGCCTCGACCTGAGCCATGTTACTGGGAAGGATGCGCCTTTACCGCATTGGCGTCTTTTGGGCTTCATTGGCGGGGCATCCTGCAGCAATCAACCATGGATAACGAACGACAGCGGCAGTACTCAGATGCAGCTTTTATCGCTTGCACGAGGACAGCCAGAAACGGGCGGCAATTCGTCTGTTATGCCCTCGAATTTTCGACTGCTACCAGACACTTTATCACTTGCGCAGCCTCAAGCAGTTTATCCCGACCAAGCCAGGACCCCCCGCTTACACCGATGGTCGTGTCTACCACCCCTGCGGTTGTGATTGGGATTCTCAGGGCCACCATCACATCACGTTGGTCTGTTGGTGTGACGAGCTGCCAACCTCGCATCGCCGCGGTCTGCATCGGATCATCGACACTCAGTCCGATGCCTTGCCTGCCGCCCAACGACATCTCGGCACGAGCTTTGCATACTGGCATCATTCTGTCATACCTCGTACGACGTCAGCCATATCGGATCAGCATCCATCGCGACAGCATCATTTCGTACTCTCCGCCCAGCACGCAGTCGACACCCATGCGGACGTCTACTGTTCTCTGTCCGAGCATCGTTGCCCTTGTATATCGTTATCGAACTCAACACTCACCAAGCGGCGAGCATCTCCTTCAGCATTCTCAGCCGAGTCCGAGGACGGCGCCTTACTCTTCAAGCGAGTGCTTGAAGCCACCCGTGAGAACAACCGAGCGAGATCGTCGTACGTCGGGCATCTTTCTATTTTGCTACATCATTTCCATCTGGCTATGGCGCTCTCTTGCGCAGCCGTATCACTGACTCGCAGATCTCTTGGCTCTGTGCTGTTTCGTGGCTTTCTGGTGTTTGCTGCAGGCAGGGGTGAAGAGGAATGACAACGGGGATCGACATGAACTGCGTGGCAGCATCAGACAAGCTGAATGGCCTCTCGGAAAGGCCATGGGAGGGGCGGTCACCGAGCATAAGGAATGGACGGTGTCAAACGGCAATACTTCGGGGAACGGCAGGGTCATCGTCATGCGTCGGATTCGAAGATCAGCAAAGAGAACGCGACGGATTGAGGCCAACCGTGGGATACGAAAACCTCATTTGGGTGCGGCAACGACATCGTAAAGATTCCCCAACGAGACCAAATGGATGGTCACCAATACAGTCACCCACGACTGAACGCATGGGAGCACGCAGACGCCGCACAGGAGGCTGGACCGAGCAGGCACACCACTAATATGCTACTGCTAAGGGGTGGAGCCCAATCTGGTAGTGATGGGAGCGATGTGCTGCATGTCACTAACGGATCATCCATTGCTTCCTATTGCAGTGCTAACACTCGCAGCTCATTGGCCATCGGCTTCTTCCGGCTCTCGGCTACACGAGGTCCAAGCGAGTCTAACCAGAAACAGCCAGGTGGCGCGTCTGGGAGCATTTTCGCGGAGCAAGCTCTGAAACCAATCAAGCGGCAGAATCAGGGACAGAGGGCGATTTTGGCGAGTCGTTCCCAGCAGCAAGAAAGACTCGCCCGATTCCCGTTCATCCACCGGCACCCTCCCCCAAACCCGACTCCAGATCCAGCTGCAGCAGCGCGCACATTGAGCGCGATTCCTGCGTTGCGTTTTAGAGACTTTCCACTCACTCTACGGATACCTTACCTAGCCTTAGGTAAGACCAAGCCGGACCACCCTTCGTTCAGCCTCTCTGATTGCCTATTGCTGGCCGGTCCCCATCGGTCTGCCCTTTCTCTGTCCGCTGTTCGTTTTGTTGTTGCTCCTGTCCGTCCTGTCCAGCTGCCCCGACCCGAGCAGCTCCTGCCTCCCTCCCGCCGCCGCCCCGAAAGTCGTACCCTTTTTTTCAATCCTCGCACCCCCATCCCGATCACCCCCGGGCCGCCGATAAAGTTGTAAGTTCTATTCTAATTATCTCGTGAGCTGCTTTTGATGATGCCGCGCCGTCTTTTGATGGCTGGTGGCTGGTGAAGTTGATGCTTGCTATTGTGGATGCGCGACGTTCGCGATTGCTGCACTGCAGGCAGGCATTTGCTTCATCACCCACTTGCCTGCCATTTCCTTCCTTATTTCTCTCTGCACTCTTTTCCCCATCCCCAAATAAGCAGGTAGCCTGTCGCATTGGGACGAGAGGAAAGGAAACAAAACGTTTCCCGGCGAGACGACGCGAGTCGCTGGCGTTGGCAAACCTCGATAGTGCCTGCCTTGGCCTGTGTCGCGCTCTTTCTTGGGTGCCCTGTCTCTCCTTCCTTTATTTCCCCTACGTAATTTTTTTTTTTTTTTTTCTCTCTTACTCGCCGCCTTCCTTCCCTCGCTGCCCACTCCTGCCGCCGCCTGCTCAACTCACTCGCGCCTTCCCCCCGTCGTCGCTCCCCCGAAGGCAAGTGCAAGGCCCAGGCACACAGCCCGGTCCTCCTCCTTCCCCCAAGCCCGACGGCTGCCACCAGCCCGCCCCAGCACAGAGCACTCCAGCCAAAAGCGGCCGCTCCACTGCTGATTTCCCACACACACCCGCTACTCGTTCGCTCGCTCCCCCCAGCACAACGCACCACGCTCCAAGGCCACCACGTCCACGTCTACCACACACAACCGCGACGCGCGCGACCAAGTCTGCATCGCGACAGAGCCTACCGCCGTGCCACTTCCCATCACGATCATCCGTTGCTCCATCTCAATGGACTTTGGCCTATTGAGTCCTTGTCGCTGACTTTCCAAGTAATCGCTCGATGGGTCGCGAAAGCCGACCACAGCCATGAGCACCTGGATGAACGAAGCCTCGGTCCCCAACCATAATGGCAACGGCTTCCCTCACATGAACGATCCCAATGCCGCCGGAGCCATGATGGATCCCTCTGCCTTCATGGGCAACCCGGCCCATTTCAACCCGGCCCAGTTCGCCAATCCCCAGCAGGCGCAGCAAGCCCAGCAGCACCAGGTCCAGCAACAGCAGCAGCAGATGGCTGCCATGCAAAATGGCCAGATGCGCAACGCTTCGCCATCGTCTTTCCAGAATCCCGCCTATCAAACAAACCAAGTGATCCCCTCGAAACGACCCCGTCCTCGCGAAGACAGCCTCGCCGGCTCACCGCGACAAAATCCGGGCATGCTGCCGACGTCGCGCTCCGAGACGCCCCAGACCTTCCCCGGTTATCAAGGCGCCATGTCTCAACAAGGTCAAAGTCAGCCATCGCCGTATCCTCATCTCCAGAATGGCTCCGCGAATGCGACGCCATCCCCGATAATGGCAAACCAGTTGAGGCCCGGTAGCGTTCCTCAAAGGGTCGCGACCGCGTCACCTCATCCATTCTCGCCCGGCGCGCAACAGTTTGCTCCCCAAGCATCGCCGAATCCATCCGAACATGGTACGCCTCAACCGAATCACTACATGCAGAACCCGAACATGCCCCCGGGCTTCAATCCCAACTTCACGCCGACGCAACAGTCCCCGGCGAGACCCTCTCCTAATCCGAACGCGATGGCAGGAGGGATGATGCCCCAGCAAATGGGACAGATGCCACAACACATGGGACAGATGCCGAATCAGATGCTGCCGCCCAACATGCAGCCACGAAATGCGATGGAACAGCAACAAATGGCCGCGTACCAGGCCCGTCTTCAAAAACAGTTACAGCAAGGCAATATCCAGGGCATGCAAAATATGCAGAATATGCAGAACATGCAAAACATGCAGAATATGCAGATGGCGGCTCAGATGCAGGCCCAGAGCATGGCTCAGGGTCGTGGCATGATGCCCAAGCAGCCTATGCCAATGCCGAACGGCCAGATGCCCCCAGGCGCGATGCGTCCTCAGCAGCAACCGCAGCAGCAGCGCCCGATGCCCCGAACCGATCCCGACCAGTTTATGAAGAGTCTCACAACGTTCATGACGGCTAAAGGCCTTCAGTTTGACCCGAACCCTGCCATCGGAAACCGTCCGGTTAGTTTGTTGACGCTTTTCCAAGCTGTTCAAGCCAAAGGTGGATATAAACCTACCACTGCTGGCAACCAATGGCCAAACGTCTCCAATCAAATCGGATTTCACCCCGGACAAATACCTCAGGCGCCTCACATGATGAAGGAGATTTACGAAAGGAACTTGCTGAGGTTTGAAGAGGCTTGGCATGCTCAGACAAATAGGCAACGTATGATGCAACAACAGCAGCAGGGCATGCCCAACCAGCCCATGCCTGGTCAGCAACCTCAGGGAACTCCAACCAAGCAGATGTCTCCCCAAGGCCAGATGCCCCAGCAACAGATGATGCCGCAAGGCCAGCCGAACATGCTTCCGCAAGCCCAGACTCCCGTTAAGCAAGGGTCGTTCAGTGGTCAGCCTCCTGCTGTGAATGGTTTCCAGACTCCTCAACCGCCAGGACAACAGACACCAGCAAACGTGCCGCCAGGCCATGCGCGTAACAGCCTGTCGCGAAGCGTCGAGCCGACGCCTGGTCATCCCAACTTCCCCGCAGCGTCTCCCGCCTCCGTAAAGGGCGGTGGTATGCCGATGCCCGCCCCTCCCGTTATGGAACAGAACCCAATGGCTGCTTCGATCAAGCCCCGCATGCTGCGTCTCGCTCAAGAATCCGACGAGTACACTCCAAGTGCCCGACCGTTGGAGGCTTATGGTGGGATCAACGTTCGCGCTTTCGATCTGAAGGGGTTAGAGCTCCAGGCGTTGAAACCCGATATTCCGCCGCCATATGAGCTTGGCTACGTGGACTTGCACGCCCTTACCCGCAGCTTGGAGTCTGGTATCCACGGTGAGGTTCGCCTCGCATTGGACACCTTGGCAACGGTGACGGCAACCCAACATCAGGCCCTGCATATCCATCTGAAGTACTGCGAGGAGCTTATTGAAGCTTTGCTAGAGTGTGCGGAGGAACAGTTGGATTTTCTGGTGGAAAACACGGAAGAGTTGTCGTCGGATATCCAGCTTACACCGTACGAGGACGTTGCACGTGCATCCTGGACCGAGAAGATGGGCGTCAAGGAGTTGCCGAAGTTCGGGTCGCCAGAGTACGAGCTTGACCGAGCCGTTGATCGTTTCTCCTGTGTCATCACGATTCTTCGTAATCTGTCCTTCCCGGAGGCTGCCAACGAGAATCACATGGTGCTTGGCGACGAGCTCGTCATCAAATTCCTGTGCGCCACCATTCGATACTTGGGCACGCGCAGCATGCTTTTCCGAACGAACGCAAACACTCTCGAGTTCATGAAGGATGCCATCATCCTGCTGTCCAACATCGCGGGTGCGGTCGAGATTCCCGGTCGCGAACAAGCTCTGTGCTTGCTGCATTTCCTTCTGGCCTTCGCTCCCGCACCTGGCCCGACGGTGGTAGAAGATAAGATGTACTTCCCTCCTTACCAGCCTGGTGTCCACACCTACACCTTCCACGCCGTGGATGCGTTGGCCAGGTTCCTGGCAAGAGATGAGCCGAATCGCACGCATTACAAGACGATTTTTGCGATGGACGCTAGTAGCAATCCACCATTCGACCTACTGACACGGGCATTTGCGCTTTCGACGACCGTCATCCCCATCCAGACACCTGAGTCTGCTGTGGCACATGTGGAGGCCCCGGAAAAGTTTTTCAGACTGATCGAGGACCGCAAGCCCTGGCTCATGCAGGGTCTTCTGGCTGCCGATATTATCGCATCCCTTGCGCCGGGTCACGAGACGGGTATCGCGAAGGCGTGGCTCACAAGCGGAAATGGATTCGCACAGAGCTTGTACCACTTTGTGCAGGTACTCGGCGCCCAGTTCGAGCAGCCATGGCAGACGCGAAACGGCCAAGGCGATCCCGCTGGTCGAGATAATGGGCTGGTATACATTGCCACCTGCGGCATTTCAACGCTGCGGCGGTTGGCCGAAAAGGCTCGGGACCCTAACGATCCCAAGTCTAGCCTTCCTGCCGACGTGTTGCCGTCAGAGGAGTCCGTCTTCAAGATGATGCTCATGCGGTCACCCGAGTGGACCAAGGATGGTGTGATCAAGAACCTATCGACGTACGCAGCGTTGGATTGATAGACTTTCTGGTGTTACGACTTTTAGGATTGTGCATGGCATAGAAACGGAGTCGGGGAGTGCGTTTTGTTTGGGGGAGCTTCACTGATACCAGATGGACCCTGAGTGGGAGGGTTTATCCAAGCCTTGTGTTGCCATGGGACAGGCACACATCCTGCGGTGGTGTGGATCGTGTATAAGAGTGTAACTAAAAAAAGAGAAGGAATTTGATGGGAGTTTATTGGGGGCTTGGAGCGAGGATGCTTGACGGGAGCCATTCTTTCATAGGTGTACAAATGACGCGACAATGCAAGAATACCTCCACTATTGTCACATTGTGAGACTACCTGTCGAGATTCAATACTCTTCCTGAACGCATGTAGTCATACGGTTGTGGGATATTTTATCATGAATTCCCTCTCCCGCCTGAGTGGGTTACAATACATTTGTCCTTCAGTCTAGCTCACTACGGTACTTCTCGGCCCAGATGTGCCAGCGACGGCCCAGCATTTCTTGCTTTTTTGTCTTCCGCCAGTATGCTACAACGATTGATATACAAGCTGCAGCGCAGCCTCGTCACGCTATTCCCAGGCCTCATGCCTTGACCTCCGTTGGTGTCGTCTTGGCGATCTTCGGGTTGCCGAATGTGGTTGCGAGAAACTCCTTGATTTCTGTCGTGTGATGGCCCTGGTATGCAAGTCAGCGCATGCCCCATGTTTTCATAATTTCACCACGGCGATTGGGATCTACGGACCTTGATCTCAACGTGCTGTGTTACGGGGTTGATTCTGAAGTTCTCCTTGGGAACCTTGAGCGCTGCGGACACGTCTGTGATCAGGGCCTTGCGGTCGCCCTCGATCTTCTTGATAACTGTGCGCTTGCTGGATCCGGCGGCCTTGTCGTCCCTGTAGACGGGGAAGGAGTTGGAGGCCGTCAGGTTGATCAGGTACGGTTTTGAGACGGGTGTCGCTGTGGAGGAGAATCGGACGGTGGGGAGAATGGCGGATCTGGGGAGGAAGGTAGCTGGCCTGGCGAAGGCCGTTCTGAGAGTTGTGCAGTTCATATTTGCGGCAGGGCGAGCGGATCGGTGCCGGAAGGAGGGTTGTCGTCGTTGTCGTGGAGGGGTCCTTGGCTGGCCGTCGACAACAGCTTCAGCATTAGAGGTTTCCGGCGAAGGGATTCGCGCCGGTTGAAGCTCGGCACAATCCACGTCCCTGGTCCGTGTCCCCCATCCTGCCTTACCTAATCAGGGACCTCACGGGAGGAAGAAGACGCACGGTCCAGGTCTGAGTGAATTAGGCGGCCCGGCAAAACCACGGCACGCCGCAAAACCCCCCACCAATTCTTGCCTTTGGCGAAAATGGCCAAAACTCTTCTGAGCCTGCCCCTCAGCCGGAGAAAACAAATCTGAGCAAAAAATAACGTGCGACTTGCGAAAGGACGGCCGAACCGCGACACCTCCCTCCCCCCGCCTCCGACCACGATCCCGACGACGTCACTCGTCTTCCGCACCGATTTGTCCATCTTCCCTCAACCGAACCCGAAACACCCCTCACAAACAATCTTGCCCATCATGGAGGAAGTCTACGCCGCCCTCGACGGCGAGAGCATCCTGCCCAAGCTCGCGTCCCAGCTGTCCCGCCACCTGGTCTTCCCCCTGATCGAGTTCGAGGCCGGCCGCGCCGAGGAGAAGGGCGACGACGACAAGGCGCGCAAGATCCTCGCCGGCAAGATCAAGCTGCTCGAGGACACCAACATGGCCGACTACGTCGCCCAGCTCTACCAGGACCTCAACGGCGGTAGCGAGCCCCCCGCCGAGTACACCAAGAAGCGCAACGAGGTCATTGCCCAGCTTGAGAAGTACGAGGCCGACACGGCCAAGATCTCGGAGCTTCTGACCCGTGAGGACGTCGTCGGCGCGCTGCGCAGCGACAAGGTTGCCAACTTGGAGTTCCTTAAGAAGGACCACGATGTGAGTTTGTTTCTGGTCTGTGCCGACGGAAATCAGTAAGCTGACACACGCTTTTCAGGTCACCATCGAGATGGTCAACGCCCTCTACGAGTTCGGCCAGTTCCAGTTCCGCTGCGGCAACTACGGCGCCGCCGCCGAGCTCCTCTACCAGTTCCGCGTCCTCTCCACCGACAACGACCGCGTCTCCTCGGCCACCTGGGGTAAGCTCGCCTCCGAGATCCTCACGACCAACTGGGACGCCTCCGTCGAGGAGATCCTCAAGGTCAAGGAGGGCATCGACTCCAAGCTCTACAACAACCCGCGCGCGCAGCTCGACCACCGCACCATGCTCGTCCACTGGGCGCTCTTCCCCCTCTTCAACCACGACGGCGCCCGCGAGGCCGTCCTCGACCTCTTCTTCTCCGCCGCCTATATCAACACCATCCAGACCTCGTGCCCCTGGGTCCTGCGCTACCTCATCGCCGCCGTCATCACCGGCCGCTCCCGCTCCCGCAACTCCTCCCTGCACCAGAAGCAGATGAAGGACGTCATCCGCTACGTCCGCCAGGAGGCCTACGAGTACAGCGACCCCATCACCGAGTTCGTCTCGGCGCTGTACGTCGCGCACGACTTCAACGCCGCCCGCGAGGCCCTGCGCAAGGCCGAGGAGGTCTGCCGCGCCGACTTCTTCCTCATGAGCTCCTCCGACGCGTTCGTGGACGCCGCGCGCCACCTCATCTGCGAGAGCTACTGCAAGATCTTCAGCCGCATGAACATCCGCGACCTGTCCGCCAAGCTCGGCCTCAACCCCGACGACGGCGAGAAGTGGATCGTCAACCTCATCCGCGAGACCCGCCTCGACGCCAAGATCGACAGCCAGGAGGGCACCGTCATCATGAACCACCCGCCCAACAACGTCTACCAGCAGGTCATTGAGAAGACCAAGGGCGGCTTCTTCAGGACCCAGGTCCTCACCGCCGCGGTGTCCAAGTCTTGAGAGGCAGGCGTGTGGTTGTGTAAAAAGGATACGGTTGGGATAATGAATGAAACTCTACAAAGGGGGGAGGATATAGGTGGGGGAAGAGAAGAACTACTACGATGCAAACAAAAAGGAAAGGATGCCAGGCCAGGTTCTTCTTTTTTTAACGATAGACCGCATGCAAAGAAGCCAACCGAGCCCGGCCGGAGAGGTAGGGGGCAACTAGCTTCATGGATTGAGTAAGGCTGGCTTGTCTCGTGGTTTGAAGCAAAAGATATTTGTCCCCCCCGAAAGGCTTCTTTTTGCATTGGCACGGCGTTTTCAGGGCAAAAACGGGGTATCTTTTTACTCTTTATCCTAAAGGGGGTCAGCAGCAGCAGCAGCTACGAAATGGGCAGTGGGGAGGCAGGAAAGGGGAAGGTGCGTTCCTCGCTTGCCCTTTTGCTGCTTTATGGAAATGTTTACAGTTATGAAGTTTCTTCTGTCTTGTGATGTGAACTATTTAAATGTGCCCATGGGAGAGGAGTTGTTCCGCAACCCAGAATCCATTCGCCATCGCGAGTTTCCATGGCTAGCAGCGTTTTACCGCCTTGTGTGGGTTGCAAGCTGCATCTTCCGGCTTTGAGTTGTTGCGACTCCTGCGAGGCCCGGTGATCCTCTCACATAGTATGGTGTATTGGACTCTGAATAATCGGAGGTAAGTACTAATGACGAACGATGACCTACATGCCCATCCTCAGCCTGCTTGTGTGTTGTTGTCGACTCGGGATTGAAGCTCAAATGGAGAACGAATCTCCAACACATAGTCAAAGCACTCATTTGCTCTCCGTTGCCGCTTAAACTTTCGAGAGTCCCCTAGACCGAGACTTTATACCCCATCCGGCCCTGTGTCTAAGCTCCATATGCTGAAGTATAAAACAGAAGCTATCTAGCCTCGGAGTTATGGTGGTTCGAGGCGGCAATGCGCACGACGCTTGGCTTTTGGATGCTATCGAATTGAGGCAGGCAGTTTCGATGCTGATTCAGTCGGGCTTTCGCATGGTCTGCCGCAAGGTAATTTACCTACGTGATGCGCTGGTTTTCTCAGCTCACTGGGGCTATGATTACGGATATCCAGGTATGAATAAGATCATGACCTGGCTGGACGAGAGAACGCTTTAGGTCTTGCTGCTGGTTGGAGAGATATCATTATTGAGAGGGCAGCGTGTCTGATAGACATCTCGAAGATTTAGAACCTTGCGGTTGGGCCGTTCTCGAAGAACTGGGACGCATTGTCCCTTGGACTGTGTAGCATGCCGCCTACTGCCATCTCTCTTAAATAGTCTTAATATGCCTCAGTACAGGAAGTGCAGGTTTCCTCTCGAAGCCAAAGGCTACTTGTTATATAAAACTCTGCGTCTGGGTATATTTCAAACTGCAGAATCAAAGAATCAAGGAATCAAGGACAATGGGTAGTGGGTGATTCATCTTATCCCCAGCCGTGGCAAGCTTCAGCTGACGTTGACTGTGAAGCTGGAAACCAGGCTGAGGTCCCACCGCGACTCGCATTGTACCAAACATTGGTCCATAGGAGCCTGAGAGGATTGACCAGGTCACGCAGGTGGTTCAGCAAGATGGTGCCACTGATCATGTGCTTGGAGTTGGACTTTTCGCGCAGGAGCAGGTTGACATTACATGTGATGACATGATGCAAGCTACACACAACACACACGTATCCAGACCACATCATCCTCTATGTCAAAAAACATCATCTTCTATTCTCAGTAGATCCATCCTGAATACCCCGAAAGCAACATAGACGATGAAGAACACCCATAAGAGTTCTGATAAAGAGTTCTGATAAACGCCCGTTTGCTGTCATTCCTCTATGGCGCCACGTCCAGTTCATCCCCGGTTACGAGCGACACTGGGAGCGCATGATCTTCGACGAAGCCCATGACGGGAAGAAGCTCAACGGACGGTCTGATGACGACCGAAACACCAGCTGTTATACTGTCTCCAGACTCAACGCAATCTGATCAGAAGATTCATTATCTTGATTCCAAAGGGGTAAAGTGGTGCAGCTCATCTTATATATAGACAACAGTGTGGGTGTATGTCGACGACCACTCACTAATAGCCACTCACCAAGAGGTATACCCTCGTCGGCCGCAATTCGTTGGCTGTAAGTGATGATCTGCAGAGGATGTGGCATGTTCTCACGTGGTTCACTACGAGGCAACCTGAATTGCGATGGTCATTGCTTTATGCCTGAAGTGGAGGCCCACGACTCTCAAGTTTGGCTCTGGTGTATTTTGGGACGAATATCCACACAGCGAGTAAGAGAGATGGCGAACTTGTGCTTCTGGTCGTTGGAGCTTTCTTCGCCCTATCTGACGTCGTTGACTTCGGGCTGGAGCTCGGATGGACAGTACAGAATACAGTCCGTTGATACCAATTCTTTCGCTCCAGGTGTTCAATTGCGGCATGAGGTTGTGATGCTTTCCAATTTAGGGATCCCTTTTATATCGCAGCTGGCTGCGATTGAAGGCCCCTCCGTGACGTATAAAGCGCATCCTGAAAATCATCGTTACGTTGAGAAGTCACGCATAATGCAGCTGAACCCGGAATCAAGCAAATGACTCGAGGATCCAACAAGGTTCTATGCTAATAGTGGCTCAAACCCTGTCTCAGTCGGTCAACCAAGATGGTATAAGGTACACCCAGCCCCTTGCCTCTCTGCTGCGAACAACCTGCTACTTTGGGTATTTGACATGAATATGGCGACGAATATGTTGGACGAGAGGAAGCCTTCACTGTTGTGTTTGTAACTACGGTCTGTAGAGTTTCCATCAGAGTTTTCTTGGTTTAGATGCCCCAGATACTCAGTTCGCCATCAATCCTGTCCCAGCTTCAATCAATTCTGTGCATAATATCAATGTTGGTTTTAGCGTCGTTGGCCTCCTTAAATCGTCTTGACACGCCCCAGAGCTGGAAGTACAGGTTTGTTCGCAGATGAAAAGGTCTGTAGAGATATAAGGCCGGTGCCCTGAGGGAGATCGGAATCTTAATCAACAGAAAGATAGTTCTTTTTCCAGGAGATGGCGGGATGGCGATAGTAAGCTGTCTGCGGTCATATCCTTGGACGTGGATGTGATGTTTTGGTGAGACGTTCTCCTGAGATCCAGAGGCGGGATGAGAACGTTTTCTATTGTTGATGGGGTATTTCGGGGGGACTTGGGATGGAACGACGCGTGGAAGACAAGGATGACGGCCGGCAAAGTAAGGCTGTTCGTGTGAATTATCCTGCAATACATGCCTCTGCTCCAAGTTTCGATGATAAGGGCTTCATCATGAACGAGCAAAGACGTCGAGCAACACGTACATTGTGGTGAGGATTCCAAGATCAGATGGCGGGACTCTATTTTAATGACCGCGAAATATGCAACGGGTTTGGTAATTTTTGACGACGACGATGGCCCTTGAGGATTATGGAATTAGATATCGATCACGATAAAAGGCTGCAAGGAGTGCGGGATTGAAGATACACTCATGCAGCACACAATGCAACTCTTCTTGGCCTTCATTGGAACATTGCTGATACCAAGCTCTGCATGAGTGACCGAGTTAGATACTCCCACGGGCTGGCGTGGGTGGCCGCAGGCACATGGACCCAGTCTATCTGGTTGGCCACTTCGTGTTTATTTGGGAATGATAACAGCAAACCAAGAGAAGTCATGGTTTGTTTTCGAAGAACATTAGCCAACGCGCTACCCACAAGCTGTGGAATTGTCGCGAATTAAGGACATGATACATCATAGGATGACGCAGAAGTCGGTCAACTTTGTTTCAATTGCCGGTCTGTTGCGGAATTCTCACGATATATCCCTTTGATCCCGAATATATAATTTACTAGAAAACAGGGATCAGCTTTAGGAAACCTTCACTTTCGAAACTTGAAGCGTGACATTTACTCTGCGTATAGCTAACATCCTTTCTGATCCCGGCATATTCGCCACAATGCCCCTTGAAAGTAGCCTACTGGCATCAACCTCATGATTTGAACGGCTCTGCCGGTAACTAGATTACAAGTTCAGCGTCTATAAAGTGGTTGAAGAGTAATGCTCTTTCCTTACGACTGGACAAGGGCCATGCTCGGGAATTGGCGGTTGCTATAGCAGGATTAGGAGGGTGCAAGCATGAAGATATGACGAGCTTGAAGCTTTAGACTACGGCGAGACTTCGTGAGCGGAACAGGAAGTCAATGGTGTTTGGCACTCCTTGCATTTGCTTATTCTCGCAACCAAGCCATATACGCCGGTTTCATTCGAGGCCGTGTTGAGCACATCGTACCTTTCTTTGCCTAATATCTGTCAGGGATTGATCTCCTCCGTGAATCTAATGCGAGAAGCAGACGCCGCGAGGTTTGTGGCGTGACTCTGCTTGCGAAGACGCAAAAGCTGTTCCTTAAGTACGACTCAGGACTGATGAGCAATGGCGAGTGTTTGATTTCCTTACGATCTTCATTTCGGAAACTTCAAGACTGGCGACTGATACGTCTCGGATATACATAGGCAGTGAACTACGACTATAGCAAGCTAAGATTCAATTGCGTGAAGAAGACATTGATTGCGCACTTTGCCAAGCAAACTCAACAGAAGAAAAGTCCCCGTCCCAAGCCAATGCTGACCTGGAATGACCCATACCTCAACTTTAATTCCGAAAACTTTCGAGAGCGGGAATTTGGCAAAATTTCCGAGATGGCACGATGTATCAATGAGAGCTACGTCGATCAGATCAATAATCATTTCGCCTTTGATCGACGGAGATACAAGTACGCTGTGTGTAAGCAAGGATACCATTGTCGCCAACCACATTCAACAGGACCCAAGCGAATGGCTTCATTTTCCCATAAGCCGGGATCGGAAGAGGTACCCTGGTCTGACGTACATGCATGAGCAAGGAAGCAACGACAAGAATGTCGGACAGAACAAGGATTCAGCCGCAGCAGAAATCAGGCTGCGCTGGCATTGCATAATTGAACAAGCAAAGGACCATTGGTAAGACACAAAGTCCTTAGCTCGGCGCCACGCCTTTGCCATTTTGGGGGCCAAACGGGCATCCCGCCCCCTTGTCTAGCACCTGCAGGCTCGCGCTCGCGTGGCGCAAGATCCAATCGTTCAGCCCTAGCAGCGTCAACTCCTCACATGAGGTCGCCTAGACTGGCTTTTCTCTGCAGTCATCATCATGAGAAAGACATTGCCGCGGCTGCCTGATCTGGGCGGAGAAACTGTTATTGCTGAGTGACGGGTCGTCTTTTCGACTTCTTGTCGTCCCTGAATGTGGGGTTGCAACTCGCTCGTCTATGCTGACATCAACAGAGGCGCAAACGAAGCTGGATAGGTGCAATCGCGAACCAAGCTGCGGCGTGTCAAGAGCTCATCATGATCATCCCGAGCTTGGAGTGCGTTTACCCTCCAAATTTGAATCTTGTGCCGCCAAGATGGCGGCCTTTGGTGAAGTAAGTAAGCTCTCGCGGGTTGAAGTTGCGGCGCTGACTTCGGATAGCATCATCTGCGTCCACGACATAGGAGGGTCGCCGAAGACGACATGGCATCATGATGAATCTGGCAAGATGTGGATCTCGGATCCCGAATTTCTCGGCAACTTCTCAAACTCGGCGCGAGTATGGTCATACGGATACAACTCAGACCCGTCAGTCAACATGACGCCCTCCAGCATTGCGCTCCATGCCAATGAGCTCCTCGCAATAATCATGGCAGGTTACACAGTGAATGGGGTACGGTTTGACTCGATGTTCGATGTTAATGGACGTTGGGAATCCGCGGCTGATACAAGTCTTTCTAGGGAGGAGGACCGACGATCTTCATAGCACATGGGCTCGGCGGGGTCATCGTGAAGAAGGTAAGAAGACAACGCGCGCCGCAAGTCGGGTAATGTGGCTAACTCGAAGCAAGGCCGTGATATTATCCTTGAGTTGCCCAGAGTATTTCAACATCAGGGATTCCATCGGCGGCATTGTCTTTTTGGACACGGTACATCACGGCACTGATTCTGAGGGCGTTCTGAAGGCAGTCAAGACTATTGCGGCATTAAGTCTCCAAAAAGGATCCTTGAAACCATCATGGGACGACACAAGGCAATATGCAGATGCCGTCCGCGAAGTCAACACCGCCTTTCTTGAGAGGCTGCCGTCGGAACTTGAGATGCTCAATTTCATTGCAGTGAGACGGGTTGAGCTAACTGTTGATGGTTCCGAAACGCACAAGACTTTGGTGAGAGCTTCAAGCGGAAGACCATGTTGAGATTTCTAACACCAAGCAGGTAGTTCCGAAACGGCGCGCTGAGCTCGACTCATCTCAAAGCAAGACATTCACCATAGACTGTGACCACTTTCAACTCACAAGGTTCCCGTCCCCTGAGGATAGGATCTATCTTCAGCTGGCTGAGCAAGTTGGCGAGTTGATGACGAAGGCCTCGGCAGATACGTCTAGGAGGGTATTCTTTCCGCCCGCACCGCCGGTACTGCGAAGTTCTCCAGTTCCCCGACCGCCGTCACCGGATCCAGGTAGTTATCTGCTAAGACATGGATTTCTGAGAGTTACTGACAGAAAGTAGACATCCCTGTCCGACCACGCCCCCCGCCAGGCCGAGCCATGGGGCTGCCCCCAGGCGTAATACCTGCTGCACACGGTGGCAATGCTCACCAAGCATGGTTGAAGAAGAAAAGCATCGGTCAGTTCTCATTCAACCTTGGAGTTGTGGATTGGTTCTGATGGAAATTTAGAGTACATGAAAGAACGCCGGGACAGACTCGTAGACAGGCTTGGCACTTGGAACGATGCTCATCTTGGGCACGACATCAATCCGATGCCGGGCACATGCACATGGATAGAGACGCATCCATTCTTCCTTGAATGGTCCAAGTCTAATGCGACTGAGGACTTCTATGTCTACGGAAGTGCTGGTTGTGGCAAGACGTATCTCGCCAAGTCCGTTGCGAATCACCTCTCTCGAGATGCGTCAAAGCCATGGGACCTGGTCTTCTCGTTCTTCTGCAATGCAAGCTCAACAGGCAATAAGAAACCACCAATCATGGAGTATTTTATCCGAGAGATTCTTCGCGAACGGCCACAATGGTTCGAATTATTGAGCGGTCAGTTTCTGTTCCCTGACGCCGACGGGAAGTTTAGCATGGCCGCGCTCTTTGGCATCCTCCGGAACATCATGTCACAGCTGCAGTTGGGCCAGGGTCCTGGGAAGTCGATCACAGTCTATTTGATAGTGGATGGGCTCCACGAATGCGACGTGGGTTTTGTCAAAGAGTTTCTGGCTCTAGTAGCTAGTCTTATCGACCACCCAGTTGCTCGTTCAACACCGCCGACGCCTCCCAGTACAGCACCTCCCGGACCATTCAACCAATTATTTCCCCGGGATACCATCAGATTCAAGTTCTTCACCACTTACACCCCGAATGAGGTCATGGCTATGGCTTCTGTGAGAGCCACTCGTATCAAGATGAAAGACCAGGACATTCGGAAGGACATTGCTACATATGTGGACAAGAGGGTCGACGACTTCAGTACCATCAAGTCAACGAAAGACCCGCCCGCAGAGCTGGCAGATTCGATCAAAGAGCAAGCAGAATCATTCTTCGTCTACGCCAATTGCTCCATGGAAGACGGATTCTCGACCGCAAGAGACGATGATGAGTACGGGTTCTCCATGAGCCGCCGGATCTTTCCATATCCGCAAAAGTTAGGAAAGTACTTTGACTACAACCTGCTGCCCTTGTTCCAGAACATAAGCAACGACAATTACGCCCTGTCAGCGCTGCATGTCATCCTAGGCACCATCGGACATATTCGTGGCAATACCCTGCGCGACGCTCTCGCGTGTCTTCACGACAATCCCCGTCTGAAGTTTATCGATATCCAGACAATCTTGATGCATCAATGCCCTCGGCTGATCAGAGTCAGCGACGAATTTGAGGCCTTTCCCTTGCACCCCTCCCTTAGAATCCACTTCAATTCGTACATCAGCAAAGATGAACAACATGCCAACATGGCATCGCTCTGTCTCAAGTATCTTTCGCAGCCCATATTTGGAGGAGGTCTTTCGAGAGATGTTGAACGAGAATATCCGTTTTACCATTACGCGGCAAGAAATTGGCGGACGCATTTCAAGCTCTCAGGAGACAAAAGGGGAAAGCTGATACCCCAAGTGCGCCGTTTTTTCAATTCATCATCATACGGAACTTGGAGTCGCCACGTAGACGGAACAATATCATCGCCCCATGGGATTACTCCTCCTGTCGTGGCTCTTATCACTGCAAACGCCGCAAACATCATCCACCTTGTTGTCGACTTGTACGTCATGGACGACCCAGAAACGTACCCTTGGCAAACCGGAGTATGGGGCTTCTTCTGGCGGCTCAAGCAAAACACGTGGAGAGATTACCCTCGGTTCGCCATGTTCATTGACTCATTCAGAGAGAGACATGATGAGATGATAGTCGACGAAGCGGGCCTTTCTCCCTTGATGCATGCTGCAAAGGAGCCGGTCGGTCTGCCAGATATGGTTCGCCATTTCCTGCAGCGTCCCTTCAACATCAACCGTAGAGACTACGCCATAGGCGCCACAGCGTTGATGTTCTTTTGCAGATTCAACACCGATCCGGATCAAGATCTCGTTTCAGAGATGATCGATGCGTTCATGAAAGCAGGAGCAGATGTAAACAGGTCCACTTTCAGGGGAGAGACCCCTCTGTGGCTGGCATGCAGCAACGGAAACCCGATCCTGGTTGAGGAGCTCCTTCGAGTCGGGGCCAACCCCAATATCTCAGATAAAGACGGGTCAACGCCCATGCATCAGGCATTCAGCAAGCCAACGAAATATTCTTATCATATCATCGACAAGCTCAGTCGAGCTGGGGCCGATCTGAACATCAACTTTCCTTCCCCAGATAAACTGATACCAATGACAGCAGCAATCGTCGACATGCATTTCGACATATTTTTACATCTAATAGACAACATCGAAGATATCAATCAGAGAGATGCCGCGGGCTTTGCTGCCATACACTTGCTGATGCAGCCAAAATACGCCGATTGGCTACCTCATCTGCTTGAACGACGGGACTTGGACATTGATCTTCTCACCGACTCCGAGTCCAGTAACGGTGCACCAGTTCGACTTACGGCTTTATCTTACGCGATTACCGAGCAGAACTTCCAGGCCGTCGAACTGCTTCTAAGGGCTGGAGCAAATCCCGACCGTCATCCACAAGCAAGCGACAAGTCACCACTATTTGTTGCCGTGGACTTCGTCGCGGGGAGACTGGAAGACATGTAAGGGACTGAATTCTTGAAGGGTGTATATCAGACTGACAATACAGCAGCGGCGATAAAGACCCGAACGGAAACCTCGATATCGCAGAGCTGTTGATCTCTTACAACAGCTCCATCAATACTATTAATCCCAAGTCAAAACGCCATACAAGATCACCATTAATGCTAGCAGTCAAGAATCAGAACTACCCAATGGTTGAACTTCTCCTGAAGCACGGTGCAGACCCCACCTTGGAAGAAGCTTACAATCTCCCTGGCGTTCTGGACGCAGCCGTGTACGGGGACAATGTGGAAATTCTCAAGTTGCTTCTGGAACATTCGTTGCCTCCGAGTGTCAACTATGTACCAAAAGACTTCGACCACATCCTTATCGAGGCGGCGGAGAAGGACGTAGAGTTGGTGAAGCTACTCCTGGATCACGGTGCCGATACAAAACGATTCTTGGCACCTGGTGACCCCAGAACCCCGCTACAGGCTGCAGTTCAGGAGGGAAATCTCGGGTTATGCAAGCTATTTCTTGAATACGAGCCGGAGCTGGTGAACCACCAGGCTAAGGAGGGCTTGGTCTGCGAAACGCCTCTGAACATTGCAGCCAGAGAAGGCCACCTGGAGATTGTGCGCTGTCTCCTCGAAGCAGGGGCCAAACCCAACTTTCAATCATTCTACTACCAGGAAACGCCGCTCTGGTCAGCATGTTCTCGAGGAAAGTTCGAGATTGCCAAGCTTCTTTATGAAAGAGCTCCTGAAACCATCAACACCCCTTCTTATGACGGCGAAACACCCCTCATGGGAGCATGCTCCTCCGGTGCCATTAAACTAGTTGCCTTTCTTCTTCACAATGGAGCCGACCTTACGCCCAGATGCTCAAACTGCGGCTCCTGTGTCTGGAAAGCCTTGACAAATAATAGTGACGCACCAGCGTACAAGATGATCGAACTGCTGATTCAGCACGGTCTTGGCGTGGACGATGTCGTCAGCTCGGTAGGATTTACCGTGCTGGGCGAGGCCTGCAGGAGCGGGGATCTGCCGGCGGTGCGGTACTTGTTGGACTTGGGTGCTGATCCGGTGAAAGGACAACTCTGTCCGGGAAAAGAACCCTCAGACAATTCTTGGAGGAGTGCCGCGCAAGTTGCCGTGGACAACCGTGAGCCTGGGATCCTCGATGCCTTGCTCCAGCATCCCAAGGTCGCTGACTTCATTGCCAACGCCGATGTTTATGGGGAGACGGTACTGCATACGGACGACCCTCAAACAGAGGTACCGGTGATGATGACTATGATCCATAATACGTGTGAGAGGCTGAGAAGGGAGACCGGCATGGATCATTGGGAAAGGATGCTGCGTGCTGAAGATTTCGGGGGCCAGAAACCACTTGATACCGCACTGGGAGGGCACCACAAAACGCTGACTGACCAGGCTGTCGCAAATGCCGACGGATTCATCGCACAGTATGTTGCGCAATTAGTCAAAGCCCAGCATAGGACGATCGACGACCACTTTTACATCATCAGAATGCTATCGCGGCTGCTCCTCCTCCGGACTGGGTACGACGATGAAGCTGTCAGACTGATACAGGCGTACGTCGTGGATCCTTGGGTGAGAGAGAAGGACGACCGTGTCGAGGAAGCGGTGTTCTGCGAGTACTATTGCGATGAGTGCGGCAAAGATGCCGAGGAGGAGACGCTCTACTTCTGCCGGTTTTGTGTATGGACTACTGGACGGTGCTGCTTCAACAATTACAAAGGCATGCATGAACCGATTGAAGTCCCATTGGTCATGGAGAGGCGCATTGTGGATATCGATTCGGAGGAGTTCATGGGTGTGCTCAGAGTCCTTGAGCAAGACTTTGTTACCAACAAAGCCCCCCGTGTCGCGGAACCCGCTCAGAAAGAGCTGTTTGAGGCGGATCCTGAGTCCGAGGACACGACGCTGTCCCTCGCCTTTCTGAATTCCTTGGGGTATCTTGCGTTCCGCCGTCGCGCATGGAACCCTTACCTTCCCTTGGCACCCAAGATATACAAGCGTATCGAGCCATGGGAATCCTTCATGAGGCAGGAGAGGAAGCAATTTCAAGAGTGGGTCTACCGGACGGAAACGGCGCCATGGAGACTGAAGAACGAACTTGAATATTTCCTCGAATCAGGCAGGAAGACTGCTTACAAGGACGTTGGCACCACCATAGCCGAGGAGATAATGAGGGATGTGGGTATACTATTTCACGAGCCACGCCGCAGCAGAAGCCCGCGGATGCTGCGGCCGAATGAGAGGGCAGAGAGGGGCCCACGCATGCTGTCTGACGAAGAATTTGAATGATTTGATGGGATTCCAAAATGAATATTTGTAGGTTTCTTGGATTCATGAGACATGATGAAATGAAAAGGGGTAAATGGGCAGCATCAGAGAAGAGTTGAGGTGATGAATCGGAAAAATACGCATAATTGTGGAAACCAAGAACATGTCTTGCAACAGGGCTTTGCCAATTGATATCAGGTTACTCTTGTTTGATATCTTGGCTAATCTTCCGTACTTTCTTTGCATACTTGCTACGGTGTCCCTCTCGCCATTCTACGCCTGCACTCAAGTGGCATCATCGTTTCGACACAGACCGCCTGCTCAGCCATGTAGGAACTTCTCCAGAAACCATGAGTACTTCTCAAGTTGCTCCAAGTGAACAATATGAGCCCCATTGCTGATAGTAATCCATTTAGAGTTGCGAATGTTCTTGACCAAAGGCTCAACCACCAAATAGGACGCCTCGTCAAACTCGCCATGAATTACCAGAGTGGGGACTTTGATCTCTTTGCACTTCTCACTCCAATCGTAACCTAATGCAGGCTGTAAGCTCGTCTTATAGGAGGCTGCGCAAAGAAGCAGGACTCACTCTTCAGGTTCCCGACAACAGTAATCTCACTTGGTCCATTCATGGTAGAATAGACCGCTGGGTCCTTCTCCAGCTCATCGAAAGCGTCCGCCAAGGCCTTGGGGAATGGCCAAATGCGACACATGTGAACCTTGTAGTACTCCATCACGGCTGCCTGATACTCTTCCGATTCGTAGTCGCCGTCCTTTTCCGCCTTCTCGATTGCCTGGCGGACAGTTTTAGGCATCTCTTTTAGCCAATTGCGCTGTGCCGTTTCCCACAACTTCATACTCGCGGGGCTGCTGGCCAATATCAGCTTCTCAATCTTTGGCGCCAGGACTGGCGATGCCGATTCCGTCGCGATGACAGCCGCAAGCATGCCACCCCATGAGTGACCGTAGAGGTCAAATTTGTCGACGCCGAGGCGGGCCAGCAAGTTCTCGAGCTCGGAGACAAAGAGCGACACAGTCCAGAAAGACTCATCGCCCTGCTTCTCCGGGTAATGCGTCGATTTGCCGCAACCGATTTGATCATACAGAATCACGGGAGTCTTGGTTTGTTTGTGGTAATACGTGAACAGAGGGGCCAGGTAAACGTGTGGAATCCCGGGACCGCCGTGAAGTGCGACAAGCGGCTTATCTGCAGACAGGTCGCCGAGAATACGATAGGCAGTTTGAGGGTTCGAGTCCTCAGGAAATGATGGATGAGGAAAGGGGACTGACCCCTCGACCACTTTGATGAGAACCATATTATTGACAATCAGCTGTATGGGTGATTTGCTCTCGTCAGTCAATGAAAAGAGATAAGTGTTCACTACAAGAAGCGGGGATACGAAACGGGGCTTGAGCAGTGAATGATCGGCCGATCGCGCCAGTAAGATTTATGTTGTATCAGACGCACGAAGCTTACGGTGGCGCATAAACTCCTGCCGATCCGGGAGCGAAAGTTCATTAAATAGCCCAGAGCTTACTGCGATTGGACATCATCGAATGACATTGAGGTAAGACAGGACTAAGCTGTGGGTCATTGCATTTCGGGAAATGCTGCCGTTGGAGACGTTGGCTGTGCAATCGCAGTGTCATCAACATTTAGACCAATTGAGTTTAGTAGATTATGTTTGAAGCTTTTCCTACTACTCACTGAAAAGCCGAAATCATTTGCATACTATAACGAGAAGATTTACTCATTGACTGTTTGTATAGATATCTAAGCGATCGGTATTGCAGTGTGACCGGAGTGAGCTATTGGAACCCATGGTTTATGAAGCTCAGCCGGGATTTCGTCTTCCTCTCCTGCCTTCATTCTGACGGCATCTGGGGCAAAGCCCGAGTTTCATCACTTCGCCCTGTACAGTTTCACTCAAAATCTGACCACAGGGGTGGCGCGGGCAGCATGTTCCAGGGCTGTGGTTGCTTGTTCGACGCTCATGGCGCGTCGTGTAGCTGGTGCCGCAGCTGGTGCAGTCGACAGAGTGGAGAACTAAATAACACATTTTCGAGGAGTGACTTTGCGGATGTTTCAAGATGCAAATGGCAATTTCCGGATAAAGATCCTGACTGGTTCTTTCGCGATCTTGCGCAGGGAAGTGTGGTTTCGAAATCTTTTGAAATGCAGGTCGATCGAAGGAAGCCAACAATAGGCACAATGATCCTTTATATCTTGAGGCCAGTCTCAAAGAGCTCAAGTGAATTGAGGCTTAGAATCCATTCAGCATGCAGGCTGTCTTGGTGAATGGGCCTGATGCAACTGCTTTGTTGTGATTCAACGATTGTCAAGGCGTCAAAGCGGGCAGTTCTGAGTGCATCTCGAAGCGTCCTCATACTCTCAGGACCACAAGTGACCATGATGACTAGAAATGTCGCGAGAAGCCCAGCTAAAATGTTAAGCCATGTCTCATTTCTACCTAGTGTCTCATTCCATTTCATCACCCAAAGTGTATCTATCATTGAGCAGAAAACGACATTAAACAAACACCAACCCTTTTCGAAACCAATATGTGTCGTTTTGTTTGGAAAGACAACCAGTGCCAGGCGTGCGGCGAATTCTTTGACCGCAAACTTTTTTCCTGCAACCAGGCACAAACGCGCAAGCGTACAACTTGCAGCAGGGTCTACTTCCGAGAGAACGATGCTGATTTCAAATGTCAACAATGCTTGATTACAGAAGCACCTTGGAAGAGGGTGAAGCCATTGAAGATTCAGGATGATGAAGAGTACTACAGCGATGATTCTGGGGACGAAGACTTTGAGGAATCTGATGGCAGTCTCTCGGACAACGATGAAAGTACCGATGACGACGGCGACTACGAAGACAACAGAGGTAATGGGCCTTTGAAGAGAAGCTTTAAGGATGCAGATTTCAAACTTCCTCAGAGGCAAATGCCGAAGAGGAAATGCCGAGGAGATCAGGTCAAAAGCCTGTTGCTCAACTAAATGTTGCTATAAACTCCCACGCTTTTCAGGCCATTGCTTTATGTTTGCGAATTGGTTCGATAAAACCTTAGGCAAATAACCAATATATCAATCATGCTCCAAGTTTCAGATGAACACATGTCTCATACCGCGAGAGATCATATCATGGCTTCGAAATTAGGTTGACATCAACCTTATGAGTGGGCGTGATAACACAAACCAGTGAAAGTACAAAATAAGTCAAAAGCAGAACTCTCTGATTTTCGGGTTCTTCCTGTGATTGGTGGCCAAAAAGCGTAGGGAGGTTTGTATGAGACAATTCCTTGTGAACAGCGTTCAAAGCAGTCTAACGGAAGCTTCTGCCGATCACAGCCACCAAGCATCAAGGCAGAATCACAAAGGCTAGCCAAGGCCACATGACTTTACTTAGGTTCGAGGAATTCAAACTTCTGTTATTGATACGGGTGGGAATTTTGAACAGTAGAACGATCAGTCAAAGGCATGGAAACAGCCATTGTGACCGTTCCCTTGCTGAACCCCAAAGCAACCTGACGTCCACCAGTGGCCCCCATTGTCGCTCTTGTTCACAACTGGTATGTAATCATCGGACAGTGCATTGTTGTGTTTTCTTTGTCGAACAAGTCAAGCAGTCCCTTCTAGCACAGGGAAGTCTCCAGATCTTTCGACAACACACCACGCAAACAATGCTTGCGACAACCATAGTTACGCCGGCTAAAGACATAAATATCGCAACCGCCGCTCATCATCTCCCATGGGTGAGCTGCGATATGCCCAATAACAATCAGCTCGGCCGACCATCTTCATTCTCACATCAGTACTTTCAACTCAGACTTCTTCAAAAGCCACAATGGACGAACCCAAGAGCCCCGACGCCGGCGCCTGGACACTCGTCGTCCCCAAACGCACCAAGAAATTTCTCGCCAAGCCCAAATCAAGCGAGGACACCAGGGAGAACGCTACGCAAAACACCAAAATTCCTGCATCAAAGGATCAAAACGTTGAACCCTCGTATGATGCCTCCGCCGAACATGATGCGGACTTCGAAGAGAGCGAAGCCGACAACGTCATTGTCGATGTTCCAACTGAGAATCCCACGTCAGATTCCGAGGGCTTCATTGAGGAATATGATGAGTACGCTGTCATTGAAGACAAGATGCTGGATCAGGCGGTGTATGACTTTGAAAAGCGAGAGAAGTCACTGAGTCGATTCGGAGGTCGGAAGCATGGGACTATCGCGGAAGCTCGCGGCATTCGCATGCAAAGCGTTCAGCGTATCTATCTGCGAGATGACAAAAAGGCTGCCTATTGAGAGAGGATGGGGAGGGTTGAACGCTTATCCAAGGACAAGGACCAGAGTGTTTGTTCAGGTCAAAGGTTGGATATCTGATGAGCTCAGTTACATGGATCTTAGCTGCTGTTGCTTCTGGCATGTTTAAGCCTTGATCGCAAAGAATCGCATCTATGGGCAATGAATTTCTTCAACCTCGCAGGCTGAGAGCACACCTAGTCTCCGTCCCACTCATTCACACATATGATATTTGGTCTGCATGAATGACTCCGTTGGAATTTAGTTGATTCCAGTAAATACCTAAGTCCAAGACTATGCTGATAGCAAGGCATGGTCTCCCACTCCATTCTTTTTTTCACATCCTCCGCTTTGGCTCTTGACATAGACACAGCTTCCTAACCAAACTCGCCTTCACAAAAACGTCCAATCGACATAATTGACATGCTTCAGTCTCAGGACTCTTACTTGGCATGCTTTTTTTGGTGGAGGGCCTTCACTTCTTCCGCAAGCCCTGGGATCGGCCCTTGAACCGGGGTGTTGGGAGCGACCTGGCTGATAGGAAGTGCCGCCACCTTCTTGCCAGCTGCAAGCCCAAACTCTTCCAGCCATGATGCATATTGCTCTGTTGACGACACATAGACAATCGGCCCTAAGCCCACCCAGGCATGTGCCGCAGCACACATGGGGCAGTGCTCCCCAGATGTGTAGACAGACGCCTTAGCTCTCTGCTCAGCGCTAAGGTTGAGTTGCGCCCATCGAGCCAGGGTAAATTCGGGATGCAGGGTTGCATCCGGCTTGCCGTCACCGTTCTCGCCGGTCTGTGTGCGGTTGCGATCTTCGCGGATGATGGTTCCGTCAGCACCTACGAGGACGGAGCCGAATGGATCGTCCCCGGCATCCAGTGCTTCCTTAGCAAGTTCGACGCATCGCTTAAGAATTTTGTAGTCGGGAGATTGAGTCATGATGGGCTCAAAATTCAAATTTGTCTCGCCCAGGATGGAGGGTTGTAATAGCGAACAAACGGCGGGGTAAACTCGTGATAAGATCGCAAGTCAGCATTGGGCAAAAATAGATGACGTACCAAGAACGGATGAAAGTTATTGCTGGCCCACAGAACTACTTCTACTTCACACATTCGTTTGGCTGGTGACTCATAACCGAAAGAGTTTTCTGTATCTTCAACCTCAATTCCGCTTCTTGAACAGCGCTCTGGTTTGACTGCGATATTGGTGAACCCTATTTGAAGCAGGCGGCGAAGAGACTCCCAAGGCGTCTAATATATAACCTCATCAAATTCTACGTAAATCACATTCTTGCTGAAGTGAATTTCATCGATTTTGGGGTTTCAATTCTGTCCTGGAGACTAACAGGTAAGTCTACTAGACGCGACTTTCCAAGTCCGTAAGTGCGAAATTCATATTCATGTCCACGAAAGCATCATCGCACATGTCTCTCAAACCGCATATCGCACTGTATACAGAACCGACCGATGACCAAAAACTAAAGAACATCACGAACCACGACATTGCTTTGATGGGTGCAGTATCCTATAATATCTTTTACATGTTATCAACCTTTAGAATTAATGCAAGGAGGTATCATTATAGCGTTTTCTGCACCGTTTTAATTGAAGCTGAAGTTTGTAGCCAGCATGTTTTTACGATCGATGTAGCTGGTTTCTGTAGGCTTGCAACTATATGGTATGGGACAGGGAGTAATAGCGGTGGAAGCATCATTATTGAAGCTTTTGCTTTGTGCCAAGGTTGGCTGCCATAACCTGCTCGTAGCAGCATACCAGGTCGACATTGCCGATATCTCAGCACCTTCTTCTGTATGGTTCGCAAGACCAATCCACACATACAATCACCTGCTAATCGAATCATCGGCAAGAGATCGTTGTCTAAGGCCTTCATCATTAAAGGTTCACGGCGGATAACCCTATGGTTGTTTCTGAGTTGGGGGTTAACATCAGACGACACAACAACATTGAACGTCTACATACGCAGCATTTGGAGACACTTTCGCGGACGTCGCGAATGTCGCAATATATGTCACACGTCCTGCCACTTGGGCCGGGCTTCAAGTTGCCGAGCTGGTCGCAGGTCATACAGCATTCGAAGTTGTTGTTGCATGTACCGCCGATTGCAACAATCGGCGCCACGAGCATGGCGAACATGGCGGCAGTGGCAACTCTCATGATGTTCGGCGCAAGAGTGGCTGGGGAAAATCAATGTGATGTGATGCCCGTTGCGAACTAGAAGTATGCCGCAGTTGTGAAGATGAGACGTGAAGCTTATGATAAATTCGTCCCGGAATGGGCGTTAGTTGTGGAGTGCGGAGACTAAAACAACAGGAGCTTTTTGTAAGCTTTATTTATTGAATTGAGGTTGTAAGCGGCGTGTGGAGGCGCCTCCTGTGCCGTCGGGTATGCCCGTGTTTCTAGGAGCGATCCGATATTCATCTCATAGAAGCGGGGTACCCCCAGCAAAGCGTGCGTTTTTGAGAAAAGCTTTCACCGCACAAGCCACGAGACCTAGTCCCACAGGCATGTTTATAAGGTTGCGAGTCATCAAAACTCACTTTTCTTGCAAATCATGAATAGGCTCGTTGCTTTGGGACATGGGGGTATTGCATGTCAGAGGACGGAAAAGCGTCGTTGACTTTCAAGATACCCCTTCTATTGGAATACCAAACTGTCCGATCGGCTGCTCCTCTGAGCCTTGGAGCTCAAGCTTGATGTCAAAGTACGCACCAAAGTACCAGCTTCTTTACAATATATCTGGTCAATACTCGACCCAATGCTTACCTACTCAAGCCATATGGAGCCTCGTTTAAAACCAACAAGCAGTTCCCCTCATCCCGCGTTATCCAGCAGCATGCGGCTTTGTATGAGCTGAAGTCTAGATCCAGTGTGACCGGGTTGGCATCAAGTTCAGTACAATCCCCTTTCTGATCAAGAGTTTGTCTCGATATTTTGCCGTTATTCGAGGCTTTCTGCCTCGCCTCATCTTCCTCTGCCCTCGACAGGGGTAGCATTAAGAGAGATGCCAACCCTGTTGGGCCTTTCCCTCCTCTCGACTCCCTTTCTCTCTCCTCAATTTTCTCCATCGTCCAGAGACGCAGACAAGGGGGTTGACTTGGGATAGTGGTTTGTCTGAAGTCGCCCCCCTCCCCCTGTCCTCCTTGCCTCTCATCTTTCTTCTCGGCAATGGCGGCACTTGGAGACAAACACTTGGCTCTGACTGCCATCCCTGTCAAACCTTCCCTCTCGTCCCAAGTCTCGGCTTCCATTTGATTTTCTCAACTTTCTGCCGCTGCATTCGATAGGGGGCACTCTGAGAAAGAGCAGGTTCTGAGCCAATCATCCCTTCTGACCCTTTCCACTTTGACGGTTGTGGTATGGCCCGAGTGGACCTAGTCTTCTGCGCTGCTGATGATGGCCCGTCACGCCATGAAGCGCGGCTATGTTCATGGCCTGTTTATCCGAATGGGAAGTCTTGCGTCGTTGGAATCTGTGCTCCAATCCACGCCTCGCGATGATGCGACGGATCTATGATCTATTTGCAATGAGTGTCAACAAATCAAGCAGCCACAGGACATGCTGGAGCTTGCAGCCCCACTGGTTCGCTGTCCCCATATGTACACATGCGGAGAGCTCCGCGGTTCCACCAGCTCTGTTCCACGCTGTTGGTAAATGTTTTGGCTTCTCGGGCTTGTCCGATCAGTCGCAGATCGCTTGAAAGGACATTTAATCCCCGGCTAAGCGTGACTTGTTATTGTGTTAATATCTGCGAAAGTTTGAGTAAATTGTTTAATAATTGCAGAGTCTGTTCTAAGATGGTTGGTGTTCTGATAGAGTCGATTAGGTCTGGGGCATACGGCGCCATCGTGCTCATTCGAATTCACCAAGAGCATTTCCTTTTGCTGTGTTTTGTTTGAACCCCAAGAGGTATGTTAAGCAATTTGACGCATCTAAAGAAATGGTCATGCAAACGTTGGTTTTCGTCGTTCAGGCTTTCTCGGGGACCTCTTGGAGCCAACCTCACTCGGGACAGGTGGTTAGCACAGACAACACAGAAGCAGTTATTCAAGCTTCTTGCCATGAGCTAGGCTAATTTACAAACGAGAACTCCGGGCTGATTACGTTCACATCGGAGGTCTCAATTTTTCAGGCTCTTCAACCAAAGCGCCAGACCGCCGCCCGTCGCCTTGAGAGAGGTCCTGAAACCTCAGTTGACGTAGTATCAATCTTGGATCGATAGAAAGATTCATGACTCATGAAGCGCCAACCCTAAGATCCTGCAGTGGTCGTTTTGGACACTAAGAACCAGTAATTCAGCTCCATTAATAGAAAACCTAGGGAAGGTTTTCTGCCACCTTCATTCATCAAACCCCACTGGCTGAGTTGAAGATCATACGCTTCTATCTGCTCATGTCAGGACCCAGGTTGGCCAGGTAGAGGGCAACACCTCTGTTAGTGTAAAGTGACCAATCCATACCCTGTCTAGAGGGGCTCGGTGGATTGCGAGTAGAATAAGAGTTTACGGTATAGGCCCAGGCCCCCCTATTTCGTAAGACAAACCCCCTCAACAAACCGAGTCAGCTCGCGTCAAGTTATTTGTATATAAAACCTCGCTGATGTTCCCAAAGCCTTTGCCTCAGAGCGCCAACTCATTCTGCAACAACAATACAATATGCGCATCTCCCCAGTCTTCACCATTCTCCTCATTCAGGGCGCGGCCGTCCTCGGCGCTCCTGAATACAAGAACCCTTGGGACGGCAGAGACTGTGTCCGCATTGACAGCCCCATGGCATCGTGCCCTGCCGTTGATGCAAGATGCCCCAATGAGCCGTCCTGCCCATCCGACCATCCGGAAAGTGTGACCCGTGGCGCCGATGGCTGCAGCCGTGCCGGACAGCAATGCTCGAACATGGTTTGTATTAGTTCTTCCCATCTCCTTACTTGGCTAACACTTGCAATAGGTCATTTGCTGCAAATAAACTGAAGGACTTTTAGCCAGTTGTCCCAGTTGCGCACGACTAGAATTCGGTCCGAAGCTCGATAAACGCTTCCGCCTTATATTCCTCCGCCTAATATTGAGTAATACACACAATTATTGCAGTCAGCGTTTCCAGGTGCAAAGCCAGCCGAACCATACCTTCACTCCCTTGACAGTCTGGACATACCAAGATGCTGGAAAATCGTGCGATTGACTTGGCTGTGGAGGCTGCATGATGATGGTGCGTTCACGTGAAGTGCTTAATTTTGAATGTCTTGCTTGAACTAGATAATGTGAGAGGCTCTTTGGGAGATTGACATCTGGGTACTATACGCAGCGGTGTGGCTCTCTCGTTGCCTTCAGTTCGAGGGAGATTCGCAGGAAGTCAATTAATGTACGTAACTGTGCAAGGCCCAAGGTCTAGATGAACAGTAGAATGATACGTTCGAGGGTTTCAGATTCCGTGAGCAAAACAACAGAAACTAGATGCTTGTAGAAAGGCTTAGGCCTAGGTACAAGACGTAACGCGAAGAATAGAAACGAATGAACACGCTGCGCTGCAGGATCCATGTCTCCCAAGCTTATTCATCCATTCCTCAGGCTCCCGAGGTGTCGCACCCTCAAAGCACTGATAGAGCGCTGTGTACGTGTCTTTCCATACCCAAGGTATTGGTAGGCGGCAGGTGTTGCACGTCGATTAGCAGGCTGCTTCACTATGCACAAAATCTGAAGGTGACAGCGAAGGATACAGAAACCCGGCAACCTGGATCATGTCGGCGATGTTGCCGGCAGGCCCATGAGAAGGGAGAAAACTGCATTTTACATGTCAGTTTTCTCTCGAAGATATACACAAAATCTGTGAAACAGTACTTACTGAGCATTGGTGGCAACGCCATCGCTAGCCAAAGATGCCAATAGCTCGTGGACTGCAGCATGATCGAAAGTCTCCAGGAAGGCCAAGTTCCCATGGTCTGCATCAAAGACTGCCGTAGTACTGTCGCTGGTGGGACACGCCGGAAGGATGAGAGCGTAGCCGTGATCTTCAGCATGTACAGTCGCATCCATATCGACGAGGGCCAACTGCATTCGGCTGTCCTTCAGAACGAGAGAGCCGCTTTGGCTTTTGCATGGATTAGCCCAGTCTTCCTCGCTCAAATGGAAGTTGCATACCTGTAGGTTACGATCTGGTCTTGGGGCACAGTGGTGTAGTAGCTGGCTGCATGGTCAGGTACAATGAGCTTTGCGCCACTGGCGACGTAGTCCACAACACCAAAGGCGTGATCATGATGATGATGGGTAGGCTGGAGAACGTCAGTCTGGAGCAGAGAAGCTTGGCTTGTCTAGAAATACGAACCCAAACGTGAGTGATGTTTTTCCCGAGGCGAGCTTGAGCCCATTCAATGACCAGCTTACTTTGGTGAGGAGGAGCATCCAGCACGATGACAGATCCATCTTCGAGCTCCACTACGGCTTGTCGCATGGCCAAGGCCCCTTCGGGACTGATCACCCATAACCCAGGCAGATCATCAAAAGGCCTGGAAGCTGCCGACTCGATGATCTCAGGAGTTCCTGTGTATGCTCCTGGCCAAAGGAAGTTGGCCGATGTCTCACCAATCTCAGAAAAGTCATATTGTGCGTCCCGTACGGGCACGCTGGCCTGAGGGATCGTCGCGTTGCCGGGTACTGTGAACAAGTTTTCAGAAATCGCAGGATTAACCAGAATTTGATCAGCACGATAATCCGCAATGAGATGCTTTCCGTTGTAGATCGTCTTGAATCGCTGCGGGGCCTGAACACCATCAACCTCCGCGTAGTCATAAACAAGGAGATCGTGTGTCGAGGCACCAAAAAAAGGGTGATATTCGTAGGAGCGCATGATGTACGGCAAATTGGTATCGGGATTGAAAAGAACCGTTAAGTTAAGTGAATCGTCATGGACTACGCGTTGTCAGCTGGACGGTCCGAGCAGCAGCGAGGAAAAAAGATGATTAGCAGGACTCACCACCGTGGAGCTCAACACCGGCTTCCGAGGCCCCTGAGCGATAGGTAAACTTATTGTTAGATAGAATCTGCTAATATTAGTCAGTGCTGGCAAGTAATGCAAATCTGCCATACCGTCGAGAGAAGCAACGGTTGCCACTTATATGCCTCGCTGATCAAATACGATGCAAGAAGACCTGACACAAAGTTTCATTATTAGTTGCGTATATTGTAAATGGTATGGGGGAAAGCGTGAGTGGGCTTACCGTCTAGGTATCCCTGAGGATCTCCAGTAGGATTGTAAAGGTCGTAGCTTCCCCTAACAACAGCTGCAAAACCAGTCTCACCGCCGTTAACAACCAAAGAGAAGTCCATAGGACTGAGATTGGCTCTCCCAAATGTCCATCCAGCTGTGAGATCTTAGCAAGCATCAACAGCTGGCCGGATATAAACCTTTACGTACGGCCAAGAGAGGCGACCTTGTCGATGCGTTGCCGGACGTTGTTCCCATCAAAGGCAAAAGTCACGTTTTGTCGGCCAGCAGTGACAGCTGCATTATCAACTCCAGTGAGAGAAATTCCCAGCATCAGAGTCCTGGCTCGAAGAATTCTATGCTTGGTTAGCGACTGGTCAGCCATCACTGAAAGCACGCACTCAACTTACGTTTCGCCATAGTACGACAAGCTGCTTATAGAATCGATGACATCCTGGCCACCAAGGGCTTCAATCCCTCGAGCAAGAAGTGCGGCAGGATCTTCGACGCTGTCATTTTGGCGGTGGTGCAGTCGATGACCAAAAGCAAAGCCAGAAAAGAGCAAGACGGTCAGACTGAGTGGAGAAACAAACATCTTGGTAGTCTCCAGCGCAAGAGGCATGAAGGACGAGGCAATGGTTCGTCCAATGTCTGATAAACTGACGAGCTTAAATACATAATAAAGAGCATCTAGCCCCTGAGTCTTTGGTCAGGAGTAAGTTGAAGACGGATTTCTAATCCCGTCCCGTACGCCAAGAAGGCGACCGTAGCTTAGGTACTCCAGCAACACCTGATTTCCAGAAGATTGTGACTATGTTGAAGGCTGTGTTGATGAACATGGCACGCTGAATATTGGCGATTGCAAGGGTTCCTGAGGCCAAGTCAATTTCGAGATCTTGGACTCTTATTTTGTTTCCTATGGCTTGCGGATGGCTCCGGGGAATCACAGGGGTAGCATGCGCGCGGCAGGAACCATCCAGATCAAGCTTGAAAGTAGCCCAGTGTTTGGCGAATAACGAACGCGGATCGAAACTTTAATCAGTTGACGTTACTCGGCCCTCCGGACATTGGACGAATTCTGGATCCGGTTCTACTGTTTCCCCTTGTTTTCAGACCGGGTTGGCCTCAGGTGCTGGTTAAGTCCGGAGGCTGCGGACACAGGTCCCCACATTTAAGGCCGAGGACGCCGTAGAGATGGAGCCATGTCCGGAGATACAGATGGGTCAAGGGCCGCGTCTCATGCGCCTAAGTTTTGGGCACGTATCACATGGCGTTCGCAACAGTCTACTAGCTGAGTAATGTATCAAACCTGAATGCGCATTCTTCATTAAAGCACTGGCTAAGTGCTGGGTTCTACTTTTCGTGTCAACAGCATGGCTCGTCTGCCACAAGCCAACAACCGCTCAAGACTCCGGAATATCATCTACAACAGATATCTATAATCAGGAGACAGATCTCCCAACTCAGTCTTCTCCTCCTCTGACAATGTAGATTGTCCGGCAGCCCGATCCCTGCTCTTGTTTGCAGACCAGCATGCGATCGCATAGATGAGACACGCAAGACCGCTCAAAATGACGAAGGCAATGCAGATGCTGTATCCGGGGATATACTTTGGTGCATCCTTCTTCAGGAAGGCAAACACGGCAATGATTCCACCAATGTTACCGAAGCCAACCTGCCAAGCACTGCCAATCGAGCGACGGTGGTGGCCTCCCAAGTTCATGTTGAACCAACACACTATGATGGGCATGGCTGTGTAAGAACCCATCGCCACGAGGAAGAGCGATGCGTATTGTACGGAGGTGTTGTTATGCACGGAGATCAAGATCGCAAAACCAGCCATGGCGACGCAGATGGCAAAGATGGCGAATAAGAATCGATGGCGCGTTTTGTCAGAGATGAAGGCGATGATCATCGAGAAAACGAACGCCACGGCCCATGGAGGGACACTGTGCAGCTGGGTCTGGATGCTGTCGTAACCGTACGTCTGAATGATGCCAGGCGCAAAGTAGGCGTAGCCATAAGCGGGCACAATCAGGCCGAAGTACATGAAACCTCCGACAATGACCTTGTAATCTTTGAAGATGTTGCCGACATCCTTGAGGGTTGTGCTGCGCTCCACGGCGGAACGCCCCTGATCGGCGCGGAGGCGGGCCGAGACAAACGCCTTTTCGTCGTCGGTGAGCCACTTGACCTCTTCGGGGAAGTCGGGAAGCCAAAAGTAGAAGAAGAAGCTGACAATGACGGTCAACAGGCCTTCGAGGATGAAGATCCAGCGCCATCCAGCGTAGCCGCGGATGCCACTCATCTTTCCGATCGCTGCAGCGAGGAGACCGCCGAAGGCTCCTGCGAGAGTAGTGCTGTTGAAAAAGAACGAGTATCTCCTCTGCGCCTCGTGGCGCCGGTACCACATGCCGATGAGGTAGAAGGCGCCCGGGAACATGCCCGTCTCGAAGACTCCCAAAAAGAACCGGGTGGTGCAGAGTCCAGCGTAGTTTGTTACGAAGCCCTGGAGCATGGTGACGAGACCAAATCCAAACATGTTGATGCTCAACCAAACGTGCGGCTTGAACTTCTTCAGGAGGATGTTGGAAGGAATCTCCAAGAGGATGTAGGGCACGAAGAAGACGACAAGCGCATTGTTGTAGAGGGTGCCATTCAGGTTCAGTTCCGTGCTGAGGCCGAAGACGTTCGCATTGGCTATGTTCACTCGGTCTACGAAAGCAAATGGCGATTAGCATTGGAGTTGCGATCGTGGATGGATGCGCGGGCGGGGAAAGTGAGCTTCTTACCGAGGAAAGCTAGCAGGTACATGACGCAGAGGAAGGGAATGACCCTCATGTCCTGACCAGGTCAGTATTCACATGGTAGTGTTTCAACGGGAAGAACTCACAATCTTGCTGACGAGCTTGCTCTCCGTCGTGTGAGGGGGACACTCGACGTGCTCGTCGCCATAGCCGGGGCGGTCAAGATCCGTCGCATGCTCGAGAGACCGCGACGGCGACTCGGCCGGCTTGTTCTCCTTGTCGTACTGCATCTTTGGGGCCGTCGACTCTGAGAAGCTGGACTCAATTGAACACTCTGCAACCAGTAGAGGCGCGCGCGACACACAGAACGCGGCGGATGACTGGCAAGAGACAGGTGAAGGAGCAAAAGGGTGCGGCGCAAACAAGACTGACGACGATCCTGCCAGGGTCGCAGCCAGCTTTTATTTCGTCACCTACTTTTTTTGACCGTCGCAAATGACTGTGAGTCGCGCCGCCGACCTCGGGGTGAAAAGGTTCCCTGGAGGACAAGGCCGGTGATCCTCCCGTCTCCACACGACTCCAAAAAGTACGAACCAACACCACGTTGGACGTGGAGCGTGTTTGGTGTCTAGCCCAGCAGCGGTAAGGAGGGACATGGATGGGTGGCCTAAAGAGAAGTGATCATCCCCCCAAGCCTCCCGAGCCGAACCCCGCGTTTTCTGACCGTGGCGGGAGTTAATAATGCAGCACTAAGCTCGGGCTATTGCTTGTAGCTGATTAATGTCATGCAGGGCATTGGATCCAGTCAATGACTTGTGCTCGTATCCTGTGCATTGCATGCCTCTCAAAAGACATGGCAAATCTGCATAACTTGCACAAGATGTTCAGGCAGCAAGAAACATTCCAGACTCAGTGTTGGATCTGCAAATCTTAAAAGGGCCCCATTCTACCCTATTCACAACTCCACCCCGGCCCCGGGTCGGACTTGGCTCTACTCCACTCCGTCCGCCGATGCAGGAACTGTGACTCTGTGAGTAATCTCTACCACAAATTCCTTGTTGCGTGGTTGGCTCTTGGGTGACGGCATGCTGCGTCGGACGGACGCCGCCGCCGCCCTCGTCTTCTGAGCAGAAAAATCCTCACCTAGGGTTTGGTCCGGTGGGATTGATAGGATGCAGGTGTGAGACAGACCGGACTTAAGCTCGAATTCGGCCGCCGGACGCCCGGAGACCATCCGTTTTGGGCCTAGACCATTAGGGGACCACAGTGACTCAAACCACTGGTAGTTCGTCTAGTTTTCCTACTCAGGGAGGCCACAAACAACCACTTCGCTTGAGCGGCAGCTGGAGTGTCAAGCCTTGACAGCTCGCTTTCTACCCCGCGAACGCCAAGCCCAGCCACGCCTAGCGATGCTCTTTTGTAGCTTATGTGAATGGTTGGCACCTGACCTCGGCTTTGAATGTCGTGCGTCGCGACTCTTGAACAAACAAATCCAAAGAAGCTGCTCAGTCGGCCTGGCATTAGTCTCGCTGTTCGACCCTCGTATCGCGACCAATCAAGGCGGCAACTCAAGATCTCTCTCAAAGCTTGCGCGTATTTCTGTTTCGTGGAACGATTGATTTCTTTCTCATACCAGTATTGTCTAAAGCAGTCGAGCTGAAAGCCACAGGAGGCACTTTTGGCAAGTCGGAACCAACGGCTTTCCTTGGTAGCCAATCGCAATGCTACCAAACGCCGTTGCTGTACCCGCAGGTGGTTTGTTGGTTTCTATCCTCGTAAAAACATCTATTTACTTCGTACCTATTCACAACAGGATGTCAATGCATGTTACCTGATGTCATTACAACGAATGATGCATCCACTCGAAGTAATGCATGAAGAGCTCAGGAATGGAAGATGGTGCGGACTAACAGCTGAACGGCAAAAGCGAAGACAGTCTCAGTTGAGGCTTGGATGATTGCATGTTGGCCCGCAACATAAAATGAATTGGGGGTTCAAATGATGGTTACTTCGGCATTTTCTACAATGCTATCAAATAAAACCCCATCTGCAACAGCCGGTGCTGCATTCCAGAAGACGTCTTTGGTAAAGACATAACCAGATCTCTGGTAAACATCTCCCATTGTAGGGTGCTTCCAGGAGCTCAATACCAAGCACCCTACATGGTGGCGCGGCACATGAGCCGGCGCCGAGTTTTCGACTCCGGTGGGAAATCTCATAACTGGCAGCAGTATCATCCTCCCTGCTTGCTGTAGGACCCTGTCAGGAGTGTCGGGAAAGAGCATCACATTTCTGCTTTTATCGCCACGATGCCCGAGATATTCACCGACTGCCACTTCCCCCCCATGATTGCCGTAGTCTGTCCAGCAATACGTGATGAACATAGTGCCTCTCAGGCGAAGGAATCCACTCTTCACTTCAACTGTTGAGTCTGGGCCCTCGGTGGTGACATCCAAGTCAATCACGTTGACCATCTTTTCTCCACCTAGAAGGCTGTCGCCAGAACGCGAGAAGACCGGCCCATCGACGGAAGCCCATGACCAGGAAGGTGCTCGATATTCTGACGGGCGTGGTAAGTCTCCGTGCGTGTACCAGCACAGCTGGTTCACAATCACGGATTGCCACATGCCCGCCAGAAACCTATCCCCGGTGGCTTGCTGGAAGAGCTTTGAGAGTCCCGAGAATGCGTAAAGCTTGTCTTCAGATCTCGTAAGCTGACAACGCGAGTAAGACTCAACGGAAACCTCCCAGGCGTTGAGCAATTCGGGCGTCATGAACCCCGTTGGGCCTGATACGAGATCTGCCAGGCTCCCCAGAGTCTTGAATCCCTTCATATGATCGGCTGGATATGGGTTCACGTCTCCTCTAGGAAAACCCTCACATCCGCCCTCGTGGAGACACTCCCACATGATTTGTTGAGGCGCGAAGTAGACAATCCGCGAAGCGAAAAATCGCTCTTGATAAACCCAGCCACGGCAATGTAATGGAGACTCTGGCAAGTGATCATCCCAGTACCTCCTTCGGAATATGTAACACCGCACGGGACAGGTTGTTGGCGCAATGGTCAAAGTTGTGTCCACAATACCTGGCGCGATGCCTTTGGCTGCACGATGTCGAAAAAGCCCTCCTTCTGGACCATCTGAAGCAGATGCACAAATATTGCATATCGAGTTGCTGTAGACACTAGCCATCATCGGTGCCTCCGCTTTCCAATCGTTATCGTCATCTTGGATGATGCACAGACGGTCGATCCATACGTATCGGACCCCAAAGTGACGGGCGACAACTATGAAATCCTGGAAGGTCTGGGGTAATGTTTTTACTGGCCAGCCAACTTGAAGGTCGTTGATATTTTCAGATAGTAGTAAATGCTCAGGGTTGGGTGCCCAGCGGTAACTCAGAGTCATATACTCCACCGGGGATGTCTTGTCTAAATCCTTCGTTATTCGAAGCTTCCAGTCAGGTTCGCCTGGAATGCCAATGTCGACGAGGCGAGTCGGTAGCCATCCTGATCGTGCAGTTGGGGGGCTTCGACATTTTCCATGATTTGTTTTGCATCTCTCAAACCAGTTGAGGGCCTGGTTCAGCGATGAAGGGGAGGCAGTACTGCCTGCCAAGATCGTCGGAAACTCTGGTAAAGGGCTATCTATGTTAAAATCTCAGCAACTGTATGCTTAAAATCGGCATGCGATCTACCTGCAAGGCGATTCAAATGAATCATGATATTCACATCGACTGTGCCAGACCAGAAGTTTGGGTGTCGAAACGCCACAACAACTGTCTGATCCACGGTTTGAGCAAAGTCAACACGCATCTTATTGTTGTGCCGGAGGATTTGGAATTTGATTGGCTTCCAGATGGTCGCCCATACTTCTGGTGCAACAAAGAGAAGGTCATGATCCCATATTGTGGAGCAAATGAAGCAATTGTTTGAAGCCGCCCTCCTGAAGTTCTCGAAGCTTTGGCCTTCAGGGGTAATGACCCATAGCTTTTCGACGTTATCAAATAGAATGTGTTTTGATCGCAAGCCGTCTTCAGCTTGAATAACTTGCTTGCAGATCGAACATAGAAATGAAGTATGATGTTCCATTGCACTACGAGTGGGAGTGGAAACTGACGAACACAGCTTTGTTGTGTTGATCTGCTCTTCGTGTACAGTAGATGAGTGATTATTCGACGGGGTGTCCCTGCAAATATGTGCTCTTATCACCTGACTTGCTGAGTCAGGATGACATCCACAAGAAACGGACCAACATCGTCTTCGTCGTTGTACAGAGGCGAATACAACAATAAACATGGCGATGAATCAAGATTGCAGCTTTTCGGAGATTTAAGCAGCAAAGCCACCGGCACGAGATGCAAAGATGACTCGAAATCCTAGTTGAACAGTGCGGATTGGCTAATACTAGAAACACCATACAATACATGTTGCGATTGGAGTCCCATGCATAGGCTGACATGGAGAAAAGAAGCTGTTCGAAATGCATGAAATCAAACTACTATCACCGACCTCCCTTTTTGGTACGTCTTTCGACCGAGCCAAATCAAATCCCAAGCGCTCGCTCAAGCCACAACCAAACGCCCGTTCCCAGCCCCCATCTAGCTGCCTTGAAAAGTCCACGAATGGCTCCATGTCTTGTCTCGTTTACTGGGCTATCCGTCTTGCCATGGTGCATGGTATTGCTTGCTGAACCAGAGCCTGAACTGGCAGAGGTCTTCTTCGTGACTTGCGCCTTTTCTTCGTAGGCTTTCTCCATCGCTTCAATCGCTGGTAGCCCCCAGTTTTTCATCCAATCCCCGTTCATGAGATCGTCTGCTTTGATTCTGTCCTCTGGAAGCCAGCAGAAAATCTGCTCCAGCATGGAGAGCAGATCTCGCAACTCTCCTGATGGGACTTTCTCATCTTCATCCGCGTCTTCCCAAATTCCAATCAGCTTCTCTGATCTATCCTTGTCTACGAGCTGCACAATGTGGTCCGAAAGAGAGGTGGGATCTCTGTGCCGAGGCGTCTCGTTGTCGGGGTTCGAGCCGTTGTCATTGTTACTGGAGTCGATGTCTGCCTTCGAAGCATCCAACCATGTCTGTGGGGGCTTGCCTAGAACATGGACCATTTCGGCCCAGACCTCTTCGAAGCCAGGAAAATAGGTTTGGAAGACGCTGTAACGCGCATATAGCTCCACGGTAATGCATCCCAAAGCCCACACATCAGCAGGAAACCCAATAGGTTTGCGAAGCTTCTCCACAACCAAGGCCTCAGGAGCGCGAGATTCCTCTGGTATATTGAGTTCATACCTATCATGCTCAGCGGGTCTCCATGATTCACCGAAGTCACTAATCCGGAGCTTCGCATCAGAAAGACGCAATTTGTGGGCATGTTTGTCGTTGAAGTACATCTTGCCCACCAGGTAAGGTGGCGCATTTTCTGGGATGGGTTCGTCAAAGTCGCTGACCTTCTTGCAAATGTCTACTGGATACTGTTGCGGCAAGCCGAAGCTGGTGTAGAGGTCTCGAACACTGCGCTTCGATAGCTCTTCATCTGGTAACGCTAGCAGCAGATTTCCGCTGTGTAAGTCTGAACGAAGTGTTAGCCTTGCTTCCTTCCAGGGAATGACAATCAATGGTTGGTATGGGACTTGCCTCCGTGAACGACTCCTTGGGAGTGCATATACGCAACGCCCCGTATGAGCTGTGCAACCAGAGCTCGAGCAACGCTAAGACGGAATAACCAGTTTGGTTCGCTCCTGAATTTGCTTTGTGAGAGATTGATACAAGTTGGGTCGTTGACAAAACAGCGATGCCTTCCGTTTGGTCCTTGCATCGTGAAAGTGTCCAGACAGGGGTGAATAACTTCTGCGCCTGGGTGTGATGCAGGGTTTCCTCGCAGTCGTTGAAGGATTCCATGCTCGTTAGAAGGGAATTCATCGGATTCGCGCTGGGCCTCTGCACACGCAATATTGATAGCGACCTTTCGACTCAGAACTTCGTCGTGTGCAAGCCATACGGTCGAGAACGATCCGTTCCCTAGTTTATTGATGATGGTGTACCTCCCATCAGAAAGCTGATCTCCCAGTTGAACTGGATGGAGAATGCCTTCTTGGTAGAACCAGTACCGTTCATCGGGCTCATCATCGTTGTAGAGGAGGATCTGCATCATATTCAGATCTTCCTGGGAGTACGGCTCGCGAGCTGCCAAAAGAGAGACCAAAGTATCCTTCTCGGAAGGGACATAGTTTGAAGAGATACGCTCAGCATCTGCGGCATTCCGGCCTTGTGGAAGCTTAGCCACGACGGAATGAATGGAGCCCATTGCGACTAAAGATCGTGGTGCGGAATGAAAAGAGGTGCAAGAGGTGTAGGAGTCAGGTTGTATCCATATCAAGAGGGCTGAACTAAACTTAAGATGTTCGCAAGGCGCCCGCGAGCTCACACTTATGTGTCCAGCTTCTGTTTCAAAGCCACATGGAAGCCATTGGATATAAAAAGCCAAAGGTCTTGAAGAACACAAAGTAAATGCAAGGGAGTCAGAAACTTTGGTACAAAGAAAAGCGTCTCAAGAGCAGGTCCTGGCTGCCAATCAAAGTAGCGAGCAAGGTTCTCTTTTTGCGGACAGCCGAAAAGCAGACGCAGTGAAGGACTAATGAAAGGAAACCAAAAATAGACTACTAGAGGATGAATAGCGTGGATAGTTGATATGCATGAAATCATTGGCTATTCAACACACAAAGAGAGTTGGGCAAAGATTCAATGGGTCATGCTGTTCAGGATCCGATTCCTTTGCTGCACCCGTCGACGCCTTTTTGGCCCGGAAGATTTTTTTAAGCAAGAATCTCGAGAAGATGATGCGATCGCTGTCAATACTCGACAAATATAGCTCGATCAACACAATCTCATTGTTTAAAATACATGTAAGCACGGCTCGTGAGTAACGATCATCACACAGAAGGGGCTATTAAATAAGAAGCCATGGTGTTCGAAAACTACTACCCATCAACACAGCGTACCGCCAATTCGATCTCTCGAGTAACAGAACAGGCAATCGAACACGAAATCCAAGCTATGACAACCGAAAACCCCAAATTGGGAACGATAGAGGTCATTTGGAAGATTGGTATACCACCAGATGAATCTCATGCCACTGCACTATTGGGAGCCCATTGGAAAACAGTCACTGATAACCAGTATTCATGCGATTCGATGCTAATTAGGTGAGTCTCGGTTTCATATAACATGGTAATTAGGCAACATTCTAACCAGTTTTAGGTCTGATCTTCACAATTCAACGAAAATGACTTTCATACCACGCAACTTTCCCGTCCAAAAGTCGGGATACGTCAAGGACGAGTGGCATATAACCACTTCTTTCAGAAACGGAAATGAGTTTATCACCGCTCATGGATATACACCAGGCAAAGGAAATTACAATGTTCATCGAACAACAATAACCTGTCATTGCCGGCTCCAATTACAGCGACAAACAAAAACGGCTCCAGAGTATGGCCGGGTGAACCGCTCGATTCCAAGTACACTCGGCGAATGCACCATGAGTCGTACTTGGACTCTCTCATTTGTAAGTAAAACCCAGACGAAATTCAATCACGATGTGTATTTGTTTATTTGCATTTGTTGGAATATGACTTGCGTTGGAACAAGAATCATCCTCTTGCTGAGCCAAACTCGGGACTTCTTTTTGGGACAAAATATAGCTTGATAGCCTTAATGCATCCATGACGCAGTTATAACTGAATAGAAAAGCTTTTGGGAATTGGCAGGGCTGAAGTAATCAAGTCAAGCCAAGGTTCTTTCCTGCAACATACCACGTTGGGTTCTTAATGTTGTTCATTGGGTTCTTAAAAATCAAGGTAAATGAGAGGCAGAATGCTGCTTTAAAAAGATTGAACATCAATATATGTAATCGAAATTGAACATATCGATGTGATTGAAATTCAATACGCCACTGATGCAGTTTCCCATACTTATTGACTCGTTGTCCCTTTTGGTATCTAATGCTGTTGCGTGGCGATTATCCGGCTAGGTGATTCCTTATAAGTCATGGCCAAACGTGCGCTTGAAGTATAAGATTTATCTAATCGCTACATCTTTTCCTGGGTTTGAAACGTTATCTCCGGCCTTAACACATGATAATATACTTGCTTTCATCATAACCTGTTGTATTGTCAGCACTCGCAGGCTTCGTTGACTTACCTGCAATCTCTGGAAGTCCTGTAAGTAACTGGCCTTCTAGAGACTGAATGAACTTCTTCCAGATGAGAGAAGTCCTTCTCTAAAACACTGTTCAAGTAGTCCACACTCAAGAATTCCGTGGGATACTTGGAATCAGATGGCCACAGATTCTTGCCATCTCTTTTGGTGTCAAGAGGTATGTTCACAGTTACTGTTGACCTTACCACGTCATAATTCTGTCTGCCTTTCGTGTACCCATGCGCTGTGGAGAACGTACAATCGGTATCTGGCCATGAGGTTGTTACGTGCCAATCGTCTGGCACCGGCCCTGTTTTGGTCATCTTGGTATTGTGTAGCCCAGATCTGGTGAAGGCTCAATTAGCAAACTCAGTCAGTCCCGCCGCCCGTGAAAAAATGAAAACACAAACGCAAACGCTGGAAGTACTAACCGCATGACAATCGTTTTGACATCGTCCGCTTTCCCATCGTGGCCATGCAGAGCATTCAGCCAATGTGCTTTGAGAGCTCGCTCGTATTTGTCTGTGCGCCTCGGCCACTCGCATTTCCAGATAATTTCATCGTCTGGTGAGTTCGAGTCGGATGAGGATGGAGAGGACATCGCGGCTGATACTAACAGATATGGTATTCTTTCTGATTTCTTTTTGGTAACTATTGTATCTTGTGGCCCAAAACAAATTGAGACATCTACGTGATGAAGCCCGTTATATACCGATGAAAGCAAATCACCATCGTCGTCACCAGACTCGATGTTTGACCAGTGGGAGGGATTGTCTCGAACAACTACATTGTGATATCCCAAATTATGCTATGGTTTTGTTCCTCCTGACGCTGGGAAGGCCGCAACATTGGATTGTGTCATCTGTGAGTTTTGATAATCAAGTTCAAGTGCTAGAAGGGACGCGTGATGGAGCGAGTCTCTGCTACCTTACAAAGACATAGGTTGGAAGCAGTCGTGGAATTATACCTTTGTGGGCTTTCACAGTCATCTGTGCTTTGTAGATTACTTGGCCACCACGGCTCAAGTATGGAAACAAAAAGGAAGATGCCAGGGGCTTCGTGTGTCAACTCATCGGCAAAGGTATGCCAAGGTTCTTTTGTCCGACCAAACCCAAGGGCGCCCATTCTGTTTACAAAGACATTTCCCCTTTGGTTTCCTTGTCTGGGCAGACCCACAGAAGGTCCCATCGCATAAGTAGTACATAAATCCAAATATTTCCCACTTGAACTACTAAAATGTGTCTCCGGCAAACCTACCACATTTGATACCAGCGAAGCAAAACCATCCAAACAATTTCTTGACTGACTATGGAAAAAATCACACCAGACGAAGGCACGGTCACATACATGGTTGATGTCGACGACTACACGTTCCACTGGGAGACTGAAGACGAAGAGCGACCACAACATTACTTTCCTGGTAGCTACCACCCCGTCGAAATTGGCGATCAATTTTCCAATGGAAGGTAAACTATCGTTCACAAACTTGGTCATGGAGGCTACAGCACCATCTGGCTTGCTCGCGATGAGAAATATGGCCAATTTGTTGCGCTCAAGATAATGGTCCCCGAGCAGCAGTCACAGTCTGAAGCACACAACTACGGCATCGAAATCGAATTTCTGCGTGAACTCCATCAGACTCCCACCAATCACCCTGGAAAACTGATGCTCATGTCTTGTCTGGACTCCTTCAGTCATGATGGACCCAATGGTAGCCATCTCTGCTTCGTGAGTCTGCCTCATCGAATAAGTATTGGTCAAAGCAGGCACGAGTCCCATGGCACTGGGACCTTCAAAATCCAAGCGGCGCGAGCAATGGCCGCCCAAATGATCATCATGCTTTTTTTTCTTCATTCAAACGGCGTGGTACATGGAGGTAAGTAGGCTTGACCGCCAAGATCAGGCCAAAGCTGACCGTGAAACAGATTTTACCCCGAACAACGTTCTTCTTGCGCCACCTGACCTATCTCGTTTGTCAACCGAGGATCTCTACCATAAGTATGGAGAGCCTATCAAAGCCATGACTGAGCGTCGCGACGGCAAACCGATCCCCGCCGGTGTTCCGCCTTACATCGTGCCGGAAATCTGGTTCGGCGACCGAAGCACAGAACTGGAGCTTCAAAATGCGAAACTAACCCTGACCGACTTTGGAGAGGCCTGGAAGCCAGCTTTGCGTTCGCGATGTCAGCTCAACACTCCTGACAACTATCGCGCCCCTGAAGCGAATTTCGCCGAGAAGGAAAATGTTCCTATTGGCTTTCCGTCAGATATCTGGTCTCTTGGCGTAGGAATATTCGAGATCTTTGGCAATCACCTGTTTGAGGGGTCGCCAGATCCAGATGGTATGCTCGAAGACATGATCAACACCCTTGGCAAACCGCCCCAAAGATGGTGGGACCTGTGGGAGGCCAAGGACGAGTTCTTCAGAAGAGACGTAGAATGGGATGAAGACGGAACCTATCCATACAGAGAGCATATCCTGCTGGAGGAGAGAGTGTGTGGGTGGATCGGAGATGCCCATCGGGATGAGATGACAAATGAGGAAATTGAGGACCTGTATAGCCTCATCAAGGGAGTTCTCTGCTGGGAGCCTGATGATCGTCTCACTGCAGACGAGCTACTACGAGGAGATTGGATGAAACGGTGGGGGCTATCAGCGTTGCAGGCGATGTATGAGGCTCGGGGAGAAAGCCGCAACATCATGTCGGAGATCGACTCGATCGATCGAATGGAGCTAGCTACTGCCGAGAAAGGAGGCTTAAGCAGATGGCAAGCCGCCGCGTCTGGGGTAACTATGCCAGAGTTCGCAACAGCATGGTGGATGAAGGTACGGGGGTTGTTTGGTTTTCCTAGAGCATAGAATCAGGTTTCATCTGGCACGGGCGCCTCTTTTGTTCGGTACGATAAATGATTATTGCCACTTTACCACAAACAGGTTCATCCGTAAAGTCTTGTGAGCTATATCATTGTTTGTCTAATTGGCATTCCCGCTGGGAGTGCGTGTTATGGGCGCACTCTGGCAACGCATTTAATGACAAAATTCCAATATCAGAGAATCGCTCTTAGAAGCATGTTGTTATTTTGCTATTTTTGGAAAGATTTCAATGCACCTCCAACTTTTCAGTATACCTCATTCACACAGCTTATTTGAGTATCGGCCGAAATATTCTGGGTGATCGTTTTGGTTCTTGACAAGAGAAAACACACTGCAGAGTAAAACCCTGCATGAGCTTGTATCAAGCTGGCAAGAGGCCAGCCTTTTCTTTTGATAGATAATTCAACATCGGAGAGATCCGGGTCAACTAAATTGTCCTTTACCTAACTCATGACACGGAAGTGACTCTTGATAACATGGAGAAACCAAGGTTTAAATAAGGATTTTCCTTTCCAATCTTATCCTCTCACTAGCTCATCCAAATACTCTTCGGTGAACCACTCTGCAATTTGGTCATCCTCGACCCAAGATGAGCTGCCCCGTGTGGGTTCTTCGTCTAGGGGGATCTTCCTGCGTCCCCCAAAAGTGTCGCTGACGTCGAAGTTTTCCGCACCGCGAGTGTATCCATGAGCGGTATAGAAGTGACTGTCGTTTTCCTTCACTTTCCAGGATGCCGTCACATGAGGCAGATCATCTTGAAACAACGGCTTGTTGTTTCGTCCGTAGTTGGCAATTGTACTGAAATGAAGTTCAGACCTGGCGGTAGAAGCACTCGATTAGCTTGTCAGACAATAAAATAACGTGTCCGACATTGAACAAGCGCATACAGGTCTCGCAAATGTGACAATCTGCATGACCTACCTGATAAGCAACACTTCTGGCTTCTCCCCAGACGCTTGGCACGCAGTTTGCCAATGAGATTTGAGAAGTTGGTCCTTCGTTCCTTTGACTCTCGAGTCATTTGGTTTGACCTTGAACATGACTTTGATCCATTTCTCATCCGCTGGGTGCATCTTGGTCGTCGTATGTCGCTAGATGATGTTGTTTAATCAATGTGTAGCTCTCATTTCGTGAGACTAGCATCGGCATTTTGTACTTCAGGACTCGTGGTGACCACGTCGGTCTGAAGTCCTGCAAAGCATCGTTTCACGGGTGTGTTGCCCCTTGACCTCCTGATCCGGAAAAGAATACGATGTCTTGGATACACAAGGAACGGACGAATGAGCAAGATAAGAGCCTTTGATTCAATTGATACCGTGCCCTTGCAGCTCTCATTCGGCAGGATATGGGCAGGAGATAACTAGTTAGCAGAAAGCTTTGTGATAATCTTGGTCTATATGTATGACCGTGGTTTAAACGGGCCGAAATAGCGATTGCTTCGAGTTAGGTCACCTGTGACAAGTAATGCATTTCCTGGCATGGCCATTCCTTGTTATGCATTCGTTCTGGTAAGCTCCCGTTCCCGATACCACAATGAGAGTACTTAATCCTTCAAACATCTGGGGTGGGGAATGTTTGCTGATCGTTAAATCCAAGAAATCCTTAGGTTCTCGAAGGGCCCTACCTCGAAAGAACCCTCGCTTTGTTGGTGCCGTTCGCACCTTCTGTTTGTCCCAACTTACATCCAAACAGAGGCGTGAAAACGGGCTTGCATTTCATTTTTACCAGGTCCGTGCTCTGCTTGGTATGAAACAATCTGGCTCGTTGAATTGAAGGGTGAGAATTTGTTCGACGTGGACTTCACCTCACACGTTAGCTTCCCACATTCACTACAGCATTCAAATTCCCAAAGAACCCTACTGTTTTCTTCGGATTTCATTTCACCTCCGTGTTCAACATATTTTTCATCTCCAATCTCTTTCCTGCCAGGCGGCTGCTGCCAGAAAGATGGCCGACAATTCCTCATGCTCGACCACAGCGGCAATGGATACGTCCACCGGCAGCTCTTGCCCCGGCAGAATTTCGGCCAAGGTCGAAGCCAAGTCGCGGCATCCGAACATTGATTTCACCTTTGGGGAGACATGGACGCAGGATGATTTGGACGAACTAGACATCCTGGTCTGGAACGATGACGAGCCAGAAGAATTCTACGCAAATTACCATGAAGGGGGGCTGCATCCAGTCCGTATTGGAGATCAACTCGCCGATGGGAGATACACAATTTTCCACAAGCTTGGCCGCGGAAGCTTTTCAACGGTGTGGCTTGCGCACGACGAGAAGATGAACTGCAATGTCGCGATCAAGATTACCGGAGCCCAATTTACCAAGTCGTCAAACGAAGCCGATGTTCTCAAGTTCATCTCAAGCAGCGAAATTCCAAACACTGGCCGCAAGTACCTGCAAACCCTTCTACACCACTTTCACCACCAAGGGCCCAACGGAACCCACAGCTGTCTCGTGAGCAAGCCGGCTTCGTTTACAGTTGCCCAAGGCCTGTTACGGACGAAAAAGAGACGAGCTTTGCCTGCGGAAGTAGCCCGAGCTATCACGGCCCAAATCATCATCGGTTTGGACGCTTTGCATTCTATCGGCATCGTTCATGGAGGTGGGTACTTCCGACGGATTTAAATCGAAAGCAGACTGATCCGAAAGATAGATTTGCACCCCGGCAATATCATACTGGCACATTCAGATCAGACATTCGAAACGAAGACCATCGAAGAGATATACAAATCATACGATCGCCCTCCCAAAATTCCACTGCACTTGTACCAAGCAGCAACTCTCAGGAAGCCCCCGATCCCCGATAACGCGCCGCCATACATCGTTTCGAGCTTGTACGCCATAGGAGGATTCGATACTATTGAGCTTCCGGGCGCAGAGGTAATGATTGGTGACTTCAGCGAGTCATGGAGACCATCGCAGGAGACGAAGCACGAACTTACAACGTGGCCTCCCTTTCGAGCACCCGAATCATTGTTTGGGAAGAGACTCAACATCACCATGGATCGACCTGCAGATGTCTGGTCTCTCGGGTGTCTCATATACCAGGTGTTTGGAGTTAGGGTCATTTTGGATACGGTGCATTATGACCCCGAGGTCAATTTCGCAAGAACGGTCGGAATGATTGGAAAGCCACCAAAGCAATGGTGGGATCTGTCGAAGAAAAAGGACGGGTTGGACAGCAATGAGGGCGACATTGATGTAGCCCACGATGATTTGGACGAAAGCGAAACCATTGACGACGAAACTAAAGCATCATTGAGACGGCGGGTGAAGGTTTGGCTCCCGAAAGATCGCGGTTATGATCCGGATCATGTGATGGACGAGGAGCTCGAAGACTTGTTGGCTCTTCTGGAATCCATCTTTCACTGGCTTCCTAATGAAAGGGCGACTGCTTCTGATCTCGTATCCTCACTTTGGATGAAGAAATGGGGACTACCAGCCATGGAGGCCATGAAGAAGGGAAGACAAGCGAAGAACAAGGTGGTTGGAAAGGCATGAGCCCGAACTAGAGTCAGTAAGCTTACATTAAGGGGAAACTGGCATATGCCTAGTCCAGATTCATGAATAAAGTTAGATCGTTGAATTCAGGTTTTCCTGCAGCACTTCTGTTCTTCTGTTGCACTCGCCAGGGTCGCAAACTTCTGGACGTGCTCTGTGCGCTTTGCCTTCCCGTGCAGCGCCCAAGCCGCCTGCCGCAACTTTGAATCTGTCAGCGCGCCCTGACGTGGCCGGGCTAGCCGGGTAGAGAGTAGCTTGTTTGTCGGGAATTCGCCGTCTGCTAGGGCAGGCCGTTGGTCGATGGTGTCGTCTGCACCGCTACAGAAATCTTGAATGCTGCCCAACAATTTGTGAACTATCGACAACTTTTGCGTATCATCGAGAGCGGGGTGGTGGGCATCGGACAGCTTCCCGTCTTTGATGCCGACGGCCTGGCCCCATTGCTCGAATCGGTGCTTATCGGCGTCGAACTGCGCGGCGAGGGAACGAGAATCGCGGCCATAGATTTTGTACGAGTCAACCCTTTGGACAGCTTCCAAGCAAGTGCTGAAGAGGCCAGCAAGGCCTGCGACACCAACGGCTAGTCCCACTGGTTCCATGGTGATTTGGGTGAGGAGTTGGAGATCGGGTTGAGTAGCGTGCGGGGGCGTGCCTCTTCATAATCCGAGATTCAGGCGCAGCCTGTTATGAAGCACAGCCACAAAAGCTGACCGACAGTTGCCTGCCCGTCAGCCCGCCGAAGCGCCTTGGGCAACGGTGCCCGACGAGGTAATAGAGCTGTTTGTTTCAGATGGCGTCATCTTACATCGCGAGGCGTTCTTCCATAGCCTGACAGGGTATATATCAGCTGCGTGTTGGGCACCTCCATAATGAGGTTCCTAATGGGTGGATGGACACAGAACTACGCATCCGCGGCGGGCAGCAAGTTAGTGTGATGTAAAAGTGACGTACGAGAGGGACATGTTGCCGTTCAGGGGCCATCCATGCTGACGATTAGGCCGTGAGCACTCCGAAGCCGTTTCTTCCCTAAAAAATCCAAGCTGGACGGACGTGGACCCCACTTTTCACCTAGCCAATGTGTAGCCAGTGATTTAGTGGCCCTCGTCTGTGTTGGTTCGCCGGAAATAAGCCAAACACTACACCGCCACCCTGGATGGAGATACCAAAGGAAAAACATATGAGCCCCACTGTGGCCGGTGGGTAGGTCATCGGGATAACACTTTTCCATATCAGGGGAGCTAAGTGGCTGGTCAATGCGTTACGCGAAAATTTACCCAAGCAACGCGACTGCCCACGCAACGTCATGATCCACACCTCTCCCATACGTCAAGGGCATCCTACCTACCATGGCGGACCAGTCGCAGTCAGACATCATCAAAGCAAATCCTATCGGCAATGGTCTCTCTGCCTTTAGAGATCGCTTCAATTCCATCTGCAAAGATAAAGGCTTCGTCAGTGACCAGCACACGGTAGACCGGCTTGGTGAAGAAGGTAGGCAGGACCTTGGGTTACTCGGTGGCTCGACTATCTTCATCTGCTGACCGGTCTCATAGATCTCCAAATCCTTTCTCTCGTCCTCCTATCAGCACTTCAAGTTCTTCCAGCCGCTCGATTTCTCCGGTCCAGCAGCGGAAGAGCATTTTTTGGCGAATTATCGAACCTAAATGCGAAGGTCACTAGCGACGACTTCGACCTCAATCGAGCCAAACCTCTCCTGAAAGCAGCCCTTGCCGACGACCTTGACGATGAGCTGATTTGGCGTCAAGTCGGCAACCTCGTTATCGAAGCCACCCCACCCCCCCCGATCAATAGCGTCTTCACTTCAACAAACCCCCTGGCTGCACAATACGAGCAGTTTTGCAAACTCGTCCGAACACCGCAGATATGTTGACGGTATACTGAAAGAGGAGCTCGGCACTATGTATGTCGGGCTTCCCGGCTTTCGCGACGCATATTTTGGAGGTGTCGTTGGACTTGAGGCAGCGTCCAAGGAGTTCTTCGCCCAGTGCCGAGTCGATGGTAACGATCCCTTTTTCCAAAACGGCTGGAAGGGATGGCCCCAGGACGCAAACGAGAAAAGCGTGCTGGAGTGGCTTGCGGACTTCGTCAAGAGGCTAGCAGTGTTCGCAGACACCCAGAAGTCAAATACAACACATCAACGAAGCCTCCTAGCACAGCCCAACACGCCGATACGGGGTTCCGCAGCAGTCCGCAAACTGGATGTCGGGTTCGTCGACAACCTCGAGGCTGGCCAAGGTTCTCGATACGACTGGAAGCAGATACTGGTACCTGGAGAACTCAAGAGCAACGCATTTGCCGATACAGCCTCCAAGGCGTGGCTCGACCTCGGGAGGTATGCGAGGGAAGTGCTCGCTACACAGGACACCCGACGCTTTGTCCTGGGCTTCACGCTCTGTGGATCTCTCATGAGGGTGTGGGCATTTGACCGGCTTGGAGCCATCGCGTCAGAGCAATTTGACATCAACAAAGACGGGCTGCAGTTTGTATCCACAGTACTCGGATTTCTTTGGATGGATGAGGAAGCCCTGGGGTTCGATCCAACGGTCATGATATCGAACAACGACCGCTTTATCGAGATCGAGCGGAATGGTTCCACGGAACGGATTGTTATTGACGGGATAATTCTACGGGCACGCTGTGTGGCTGGCCGGGCTGCAACTTGTTGGAAGGCCCATCCCGAAGGGCATCCAGAAACGCCGCTTGTTATCAAGGATTCATGGCAATATCCTGAACGCGACGAAGAGGGCGACCTTCTGTGTGAAGTGACGGACAAAGGTGTTGTGAATGTGGCCCGGTATTATCACCACGAAACGGTCCAGGTTCACGAGACAAACGATGACATTTGGAACAATGTTCGGCACAGTCTAGATATCACAACAGCGACAAACTACCGGCCAGGACGACAGATGCCACCAAGCAACATAGCAAAAGATGCCCCGCGGAAGGGCCGCAGCAGCACTAGCAGAAAGCGTCCGTCCAGCCAAACCGATTCCGCTTTGCCCCAAAGCAAGCAATCCTGCTCCGTGTCTCCAACAAAGGCTACGAGTGTATCACCAAATCGGGTTCATCGGCGTATCATTCTCCAGGATTATGGCAAACCTATCTATAAGGCAAGCTCACGATCATCACTACTTGCTGCTTTAGTAGGCTGCATTGAGGGTCATGAGTCTTTGTACAAGGCAGGCATCCTCCACACAGATATATCCATCAACAATCTCATGATCAATGAGGACAGTGGCAACCCATCCTGGCCTGCCTTCTTGATCGACCTTGATCTCGCTATTCGGGAGCAACGAGAGGGTGCTTCGGGTTCCAAGGGAAAGACCGGCACGAGGGCCTTCATGGCAATCGGGGCGTTGCTAGGCGAGCAGCATTCATTCATGCATGACCTGGAGTCGTTCTTCTGGGTGTTGTTCTGGATATGCATTCATTATGATGCGGATGGTAAAGATGTTGGGCCTACGGAGTTTGACAGTTGGAATTATGAAAGCGACAACAAGCTGGTGCGGTTAAAAAAGGGCGAGATTATTGACGAGGAAGATTTTCTCCGAAATGCAGGCGAGAACTTTACTTCATACTACCAGCCATTGATTCCGTGGGTCAATAGATTACGCAAAGGGGTGTTCCCAAGAGGTGAAAGGTGGAAAACGCCGGAGCCTGAGCTCTACTCCTCAATGAAGAAGGTCCTTCACGATGCACAGAAGGATCCAGAAGTCGTAGGGGACAGATGATATTGTATGGTATAGCTATTTATCACAGCTTAGAAGCACATTAATTGAACACTAATCCACATGTTTTCGCCTCTTATGTGTGAACTACTGTACACCCCCCCCCCCCCCCCTCTCCCCCGCAAAAGAAGCCAGCCATGCAATGGAGCTGAGCTATGTCTGTGGCAACTGCAGCAAGCGGGTCAGCAAGCTTGACTCCATCACGACCACGGCAATTGCCTGCAGGGCCTATAGTAGCCAAGTTATGGTGTTTTTCTTTTCTCCTATAAAACCACACAAATCCAAACGGCTTGTAAAAATCAAATTTCTCAACATCTCCAGCTTTCCTTCATGTGTCACATCTCACCCAGCAAAATCCCAAACAAAAGTGCGGTTTGCGGGGCATCCAAGGCTGCACCTTCCATCCTCTTCGCCTACAAGTCCCTTCCTCATCTATTGCCAGCTTTATTTCATCACTCTTCCCCGTTCCCCATCCCACTAGCAGAAGCTAGAGGAAGAAACCAATAAACCCAGATCTCTCCAGCCCCTCCCCTTGCAAACAACAACTATACCCTCATTCCCTCGGTATGAAGATAAACGATCAGACCTTCTTCTTTTCAATCCCCACACATATCAAGCCATCTTCGCGACGGAGAGCCGCCTACTGCCCATTAACACGCCCTCACAACACTGCCCAACCGAATCAACCGCTTTCCCCCTCTAACCTTCCATGCGCGAGGTGAGCGCCCAAATGCATCCCTCTCCTTCTCAGCAACCACTGACTATCTCCTAGCAACATGCCCACTCCCGTTGCCTCTAATTCCAAGCTGTCGGCTGACCAGAAGCCGGCCGAGGAGACGATACTCTGTGCTATCCGCCCTATGCTAGTCAAGCCCAGCATCCTCCCCCATGACGATCCCAGTCACAACACCCTCAGAACCTTTATCGACTTCATCGACAGCAACGCCACTGGGAAGGAGCAACGCCTGAAGGCTTCCCCTTTCAGAGCGGTGGGAAGCACATTCGACTTCAGTGACCCCGCCAAGTGTCACCTCCCGAACGTTTGGCAGTTCGCCGATCAGGCCGACCTCGCCCGCCTGTACGACGCCGTGTTCCGCAGCGACAAACAGCCCGACTTCATCAAGGCCGCCAACCTCCAGATCTACATCTGGTTTCCCCAGCATGGGCCCCAGCCCTCTAAGAAGCCCAACTTTCACCATCTAATTGACATCCGGAACTTCACCCTCTACGGCTGGTGTGGATGTCTCCCCCGCGATAACCCGAAGGTAAGTATGGATAATCAAACTCTCCATACACATCATCACTAACACCCGGTGTCTGTACAGACGAGCCGTACCTTGGTCCTGACGACAGACCGCGTGTTCGAGGACTGCCCACACTGGTCAAAGTACTCTGCCACACCCGTCGAGCCCATGCCTGACAGCCACGCGGCGGCGTCTCATGGCCCCCTTCCCGCCCCGATTGGCGTCATCAACGGTCACTTCCCCCACGGGGTGCTGTACCCACCACCGGAGGACGAGAACTCCAACGTCGTCCCTTACCATATCTACGGTGGCGTCCACCTGAACCATAGCCACAGACTGGCGCTATCGTCCCCAGGCATCCTCTCGAATGACCAGGCTGCGTGGCCCGAGTCTCCCATCGTCCCCAGGGAGATTTACCTGAGCTCCTCGACATCGCAGCAGTAGTCCCGGCCGGTAGCCACGCCACAGACCCATCAAGTCTCATCCGTTATATTCAAGCTGAAGAATGCAGGGCAGGCAAGGTGAACCCACAAAATCAGTCATGAGGTTGACGACGAGGTAAGGGGACAGTGGAGAAAGCACCACAAGTGTAAGTGGTATGAAGGGCGAGGAAGCCCGCGGGTCATGAGCACGGCAGCAATTGGCAGCCGGGGACACAGCGTCTTATTGAGGGCCATGAAGCCCATGACATTGCGAGGACGACAGTCTTTTACGCGGGAGGACGCACATACGTATTGCAGTGCACAGTAGAAGTCTCAACCGAGACAGAGAATTAGGGCTCCCTAGCAAGAATAAGGTCATTCAAGCTCTGAAAACTTCTCCGCCTGACAAACTCCTAAGTGCTTGAACAAGAACTACGGCTTGCAGTCACTTGGACTACCTTGCATACCTCAGCAATGTGCTAGGAGCCAGAATAACCTCAGTAATCGCGGACAACGGAGTCCATCAACCATGTCCATCTCCTCTAGCCATCCTCGTATGTGTTCTGGTCCTGTCTCCTCTAGGCCCCTCCAATCTAACCATCCCATCTCCTTCAGTACTGTAGCCCCCAACGTGCTCACCCCCGCACCAGTTTCGACACCCCCAACCACCATACATCCTGCTACGAAGCGTTGCACCACCTTGACCCACGCGCACTGCACCTCGCTGTATAAGACGTTGTGTTCTTTAAGCGCATCTTCCTCGTTCCCATAATTCTCATCCATCTCTTTTCGATATGCCGTCCGCCAACACAGCATCAGTGGGAATTGACACTCCTGACATCGCGCACCCATACCACCACCACACGCTCGATAGGACCGGAACATTTCGAGCCACCGCCTGGCTTCTGATGACTCGCCCCGATGTTGGCATCTTTTTAGTTTGTGTGTCCACGGTGGGTCCCTGTTCGTAGAAAGCGCAGACTGTGCACCCGACGTCTCTTGCCCGGATCAACCCCCGAAACGTGACGATCAACGAATCGGATGCTGTGTATCCACGGCGGTTGCCGGGACGGATGAGACAGGCCTGGTTGGGGATTGCTGATAGCTTCGCACGTATCCATTCTGGACTTAGAAGTTCGTCCCTTGGCATAAGATGGACGTTGCCCGCTGATGCCGCCCCCAGCGACATGTCCGCCTGCGACCTTTCTATCTGGAGTCGTCTGGCGCGCTTCATGAGGCGCTTTTGTTTCGGGTTCTATTTTCGCTGTGGCGGTAGGGTATCCGGAAAGGGCAGTGGGCGAGCGACTGTCGATCCATTCAGGGGCAGGGGTAGCGTATCCATCTCTTTGCTCGCGCGAAGACTTGTCGGCGCGTTGGTATCCTTGTCTATACGCGACGCGCTCGCCATACCGTCTGATTTCCTTGGAGGACTTGACGACCAAGGAATCGGTATGCCGCTGTCATCATTCATTGGTGGTAGTTGGTTTGAAGTCTGTCGTGTCGCTTGTTAAAAGGTTCATTAGCGTGTCTAAGCCCTTCATTGTCAGTAAACAAAATTTACCGAGGTACCTAGGTAAGAGGCACGGCTGAATAATTGGCGGTGCGAGAGATAGAGAGAGAGAACGTACACTACGGTCGTGACTGTGGATTTTTTTTTGCACATCTAGCTTGCGGTCGCGACATGCAATCCGTGTCGCTTCGTCGCGATACCGCGCTTCAAGTAACGACTCGCTACGTTACACATACTTCTTCCGTTCCAAGAGCCAACAGCCTTACTATCACGTGACTGTTATGAGGTCTTCTGGCCATCACCTGATTGTGGGGCCCTGGTGGGCAAACATCTTCAGCAGCGAGAACGAATTTTTGAAACAACAGCATCGAATCGAGTGAAATACACGTGCACGTGGCCACAAAGGTCTCTACGGATATGATGCCATCCCCGGTATCAATTTTCCATCTCAAGGGGCCTAAGTGTGGTCGCAGAGCAGGCCCTGACCACGAAATATGACGTTATCGCCCGAGCCGGCGGCCGCCCCGGAGTCTGGGCGGATCCAGTGATGGAGGCAGTTTTACCAGAACCAGGTTGAAAGCAGCGGTGAAGATTCAGAAACCGAGGCAGTCGCATGAACGGGTTTCGCGCCAGGGCCAACGACAGAGGTAGCAGCCGAGCCTGAGCCCGTTGTGTCAACGGATTTTGTGCCAGAGCCTGATTCCGACCAGTGGCGGAGCCTGTAGAAGACGATGAATGGTGGCCGACATTGTCCAAGAAGTCCAAGAAGAAGGATAAGAAACTGAAGAAGGGTGAAAGCCAGGGTTTGATTTACACCCAACAGATAACGCATATTATAGACGGCGGATGGGAAAATTGTTCCAGCTGTCGCTAATATGTGGGCAACTTAGTGTCATCGTATCAGTCTAGTGAAAATAGTTCAGGGCCTTCAGCCGCCACGGTCTTGTTGACGGACTCGCCGGGCGAGCGAATGCCCCTGATAAGTTTGCACACCCGCCGGTCCCAAGCCAGCAAGTTAGCCAGCAGTTGGAAACAGCACCCTCTGAAGGAAGCCAGCCCTCGAGGCATGTCAAGGCCGCGGCTTCAAAGGTATCATCTTCCATACGCCTCTGAACGCAGTCCTGCGCTGGCGAACACAACTGAAGCCTACGCCTGGTTGTAACAAGGCAAAAGGCCAGTTCCGGTGTGGCTTCGCCTGCAATGTTGTTCTGTGCTGCGCCGTGCCGCCGTTAATACCCATCGTACCACCCGACCCCGGACCGCGTCCGAGCCTGGTGTGCCCATCTCAGAACCAAGGGCCGCTTTCCACCCGAACCAGTCGTGAGGCATTGAGAGCAGGCAGCGAGTTGAGGCGTGATGTGGTGTGAAAGCTGCCGGAGATTCGGGTTATAATATTGAGAAGGGAAGGAAGCCGCGCGTAGGTAGGTTAGGAAAAGTAACAAAGCGAGGGAAAAATAATAATAACTGAAAACTTGACTGGAACGGCTACATTTTAACAGTACTGTGTTTTTCATCCTTTGTTTTCGTCCTGCGTGGACGCGTACCTTCCTCCTCAATCGAGACGTGACTTCCTCAAGCGAGGAGATCTTCCGCCTTATAATCCTGGGCAGCAAGCCCCGTGGTCAACGGTTCGACTGTCTCTCTTGCCTAAAGGAACCTAAAGGTAGTGCCCATGCCTCTTGCCGCACAACAAACAGGTAGGCGCAGCACCTTCCTTCCATTTCCAGTTTGCCAACCTCGCCGAATAAAATAAAACCCGCCCTCCCGGGACCTCACTACTAACCTTCCAAGAACATCCCTCAAGCCGCCTCTCCAAACCTTCCGCAAATCCACACAAAACCTCCAAGCAGTGAGTACAGCCATTGCCTGCCTCCTTCCCTCAACCTCACCTCACATAGTGCTAACACGTTGCAGTCCCGAGTCCAGCTCCCAACATGGCGGCATCCACCACCAACGTCATCAACCGCCTCCGTGCGTTCAGCCGCGGCGAAATCGACATCCCCGACCTCGAGATGTTCCAAATCATCGACGCCGAGATCCTCAAAGCCAAGCAACCTTTCACGACGACCCACAAGGTCATGTTCACAAACACCTTTGGAGCTCACAAGGCCATCGCCTTGGTGCTCTCCCAGCTCTCCCCGGACTGCAAGAAGATTACCTTCATCATGAAGGGCGGCGTTGCTCGACATGATCACTGGCGCGCTGAGCAGCTCTCTGGGGCTGGTCTCCTCGACTTCTTCGACTATACTACTGGCGACGAGCTGAACCCAGAAAGCCTGTTATGGGAGATCGACCTGCATACCAACGACGAGGGCCAGCAGGCCGTGAAGGATATGAGTTGCGTGGTCTTCGTGCCTGAAGACGAAGAGGGAAGGTCGCTGGCGGACTTTTATGTCACCTTCTTCCAGGACCGCCTCGACCATGGCTCCAAGCACCCAGTGACGGGCGAGCGTATACTTAAGATTCCTCAGCTCGGCCAGCTAGGTCGCGGCTACATCCAGCATACCATCAAGGAGGATGACTGCGAGGAGGCCCTGACCTACGCTCTCGGCCATCTCATCGATACAGTCCGGACGGGCACTAGCATGGAGAACGACGGAGATATCAACATGGCGGAGATGATCGGTGGCTTAGGCCTGTATGTGCTCTCCAAGACCAACGACGTGGACAAAGCCTGGGGCGACCTGGACTGGCTCATCAACACCATTAACGGGCCCCACGACATCCGGCAGCGCCGAGGCCCGACCGGAGTTCAATTCTTCCCAACCTAATAGGATGGTGGCGTGAGAGGGTCAACAATAGTTCAATACGGTAGCGGCTAGTTACGCTTAATAGACCGCAATCTTCATTGCCTAATAGACTTAGTCTTGCACCTCCCTGGTATTAGGTGTGTTGGTGTGATTCATTGTCCTTTTTTCCTCACACCTACTGGAGCATCCGTAATACACTGGCGTTACCAGATTATACAGTTCCTTTCTAATTAAAGTCGCTCTAAATATGTGACTCGTATTGAGCCAGGAAGACTGTCCTACGAGACGAGAAGTAAATAGAGGCGATTTAGAATAAAGCTCATCTATACTACTCCTAGGCCTCGACACGTTAAGTCCGTCCCCACAACTTTTCCGAAGGGTCATCCGTATGTTGCATCAAACTTGTTCTTCTGTTATTCTGCTTTCCTCTGCGTACTGCGGTGTCAAAGGCCTCTTGGGTAGACCTGGCGCCGGATCTTCAAATCCGTTCTTACATTCTCTCCGGCTGCTCTGGTGGAAAACGAATCTGCGAGGCCGGCCCCAGGTCACATTGGGGAGCACGCTCATGGAGACGTCACCGAACAGTTGGCCATTCATTTTATTGGAAACATGAAAAGATTCTATGTAAGAACCGAGCCACCCGATCGTTGACGCAGAGCTCGCCTTAAGGTGTACAAGGCCAGCACTGCTATAACCGTCTACTTGGACGGTTCTAAGGCGCCTAATGGAGCCACTGGGTATGGGTCTGTTATCTACCGAGAGAAGAGACGTATAGCACAGGGCTGTGGCCGACTTGGCCTAGCAGAAGTGTTCGACGGTGAGGCCGAAGGGGCTCCGGCGGGGCTCCGGCGAGTCCACCTTACCTCCCAAGGCCAGCCTGTCCACATCTGTATCGACAACACCAGCGTCATACAGGGGATACGGGGCGAGACTCTACACTCCTCACAAAAAGCCTTCCTTGAAATCCACGAGGCCGCTAGGATGTACGATATCCAAACCCACTGGGCCTCAGTGCACCAAGGCATAAAAGGCAACGAAGTTATGAGCACGGGCCACCGCGAGAGCAACTCCCTCCGTGGCCCGTGCACGCTAGACACAAGTTATATTACATAAGCTATTTCCATTTCAAATCAATTTGTTGGGATCATCTCATCAGGTGAATATACTGCCGTACGGCGGGGTGAGCAAAGAGATTCTCTATTCGTAATAACTGTGCTTGTTCTTCCTAGGTTCTAAAGAATGTGGTGGCGAGGCGAGAGGTTTATGACTGGGGCCCTGGCTCGGGACCGGGACCGGGCCGGCGCCGTGGCCTGCACGGGCTCTTACCTCTGGTCCCGACACAAATACACCACACTAATAGCAGGGCACCATGCTCCGCCTTACGTGAGGCGTCATCCTTTGCCCCTTGCCCCTTCGAGTCAGTCTAGCCAGCGCTCAGTAATTTAGAAGAATCAAGTCACTTCACGCATTCCCCGACCATGCCGACTGCATCTAATAACCTACCTGACGACTATAAGGCAATCTCCTAAGCAGATTTCCGCAACATATTTCTGGGACAGCGCAACAACGTCAAGGAAAGAGGCTCGTTATAAATAGGATCCCCCGAAGTAAAGGTTAGAGTAAGCCGTTTATTCATCGGGGGCTGATTCTCGGGGACTGATTCTGAATGTAGAAGTAATTGCTACTATGCCTTTATCTACTATTCTCCGCGACACCCGCTGCCTTGCCGGATGTCTCGGCACTAGAGCCTTAAATATAGATAGGGGCGGATCAATATCATGCTGATCGACTTCAGTCAGTATGACCATCTTCCATAGCTGTCTCTAGTGGCGTTGTTGTTGTTGTTATATTTAACGCCGTGGCGGCAAGGGCGCGGCCGCCCTTACGGCCGACCTCCCGAGGGGTATATGGCGTGGAGGGCCGCCGGCTCAAGCTATATACTCTACAGTACACGCCTCTTCCTAACGTCCTCCAAATCTTGCCCGTGGGCTTCTATGTGTTCTATTCGTCCCTAGTTCCCGCTGGTTCCCTAGTTCCGTTGTGGTCTTCCGGTCCTCTACGAGGAGGGGGTTGTTACTAAGGTCTAGGTCAAGACCTAGTCCCTAGTACCGCGGGCAGATCTTCTGGAAGAAGTCTGTCACGGAGAGAAAGGCCTGGAAGCCTTCATGATCAGTAATTAGCCCCTTATAGTACTGCTCAAGAGATCCTATAGGCCCTATAGGCTCCTGTGAACTAGAGGGTTGGAGGGTGGGCCACTGAAGCCGCCTCACTAAGGTCTTTCGGCAGTAGACTAGGTGGTCTACTGCCTTTGCCTCCCCGCAGGAGCAGGTAGGTAGTGCTTCTGTATGGTTGAAGCGTTGGTGATATTGCTCGAAGTCTCCATGCCCTGAACGGGCTGCTAGGAGATGGTGAAGGATCGCCCGTGGCAGGGTCAGTTCAGGAGGGCAGGCGAGGAAAGCCTTAAGCCCTAGTTGGGTGTAAAAGGGCGTTGCCTCTTGCTTCCACCATCTTCTATGCTGGCGGTATATTCGCTCTCTAGCAAGCCGTTTGATCCCTGATAGGGTAGCTAGTTGGCCCCTAGGGACTGGCAGGGTTGTGCCCTCCTTAGCTAGGATGTCTGCTTCCTCGTTTCCTTTGATACCCTGGTGCCCTGGGGACCAGTGGGTTTGTATGTTGTATATCCTAGCTGCCTCTTGGATCTCAAGGAAGGCAGCTTGTGAGGAGTCTGGGGCCATGCCTCGGATCCCCTGGATAACGCTGGTATTGTCGATACAGATATGTATAGGCTGGCCCTGGGAGGTAAGGAGGGCCCGTCGCAGCCCTGCCCTCGCCCCTTCGGCCTCGCCATCAAATACTTCTGCTATGCCGAGGCGTCCGCAGCCCTGGGCTATGCGTTTATTCTTACGGTAGATAACAAAGCCAAATCCTGTAGCGCTATCAGGGGCTTTAGAGCCATCTGAGTAGATGATAGTATGCTCTTTTGGCACCGTCTTGAGCCAGGCCTGGAAGATCCTGGCTGCTACTTCCTTCGTCTGTGTGACTATAAGGTTATTGGACCCTGGGAGGTATTGCGGCTGTAGGAGTGCTGGCCTTGGGCACTTAGGTAAGAGGCCAGCTGTCCTTTGGAGCCTGGTCTGCTGCCGCCCTAGCTGTAGAAGCCTTGGGACCAAGGGATGTTGTTGGTCAACCTTCTGTAGGCGTATAGCGAAGCGTAGTCGCGCTGCCTCGAGGGCTACCTCTGCTGTAGGTAGGCCAGCATCTCGGATGAGGGCACTGGTTGGTGTGGTCCTCCAGACAGGTAGGATAGCCCTTGCTGCTGCTGTAATAACTCTTCCGACTCTACAGGCTAGACCCTTCTGCCCTGTGCCAACTGTAGCTATCTGCGAAGCAGTACTGCTTCTAGTACCGTTGTTGCTGCTTAGAGCTGGTTTAGTTAGGCCTGCGTACCAGGTTTCCGCTCCATATAAGGCTATCGGGAGGGCGCAAGCAATAGCTGCTTTTCGAACTGCAGCTGCTGGGAGCCCCCCTTTTGTGTTTGTAAGGTGCTGTAGGAAATAGGCTACCTTCTTTGCTGCTGCTACCTTTATTCCTACATGGTGTTGGAAGGTGAGTCTCCTGTCAAACCAGACCCCTAACCATCTTATAGGCTTTGTTGAGGCTTTAATAGTTAGGCCTCTCGCTTGGATATCGGGTAGGTTTGTTGTCTGTTTATGTTTTCTGCTGAAGTGGATTGCCTCACACTTAGCTGGGTCAAAGGCGACCTTATTTTCTGTTCCCCAGCTGAGGATACTGGTGATCTCCTGGCCTAGGGCTGTAGCGTTCGCTTCTAGCGAGGGGCTAGTAGCTACTAAGCCTATATCATCCGCATAGCTAAACCGTAGCTTCTGATCATCAGCTAGGATATCAGCTATATAGAGCAGGAAGAGGATAGGTGATAGCGGAGAGCCTTGTGGTAGTCCACAGGATAGAGGGAAGTCCTCTGTAGTAGTATCCTCTAGCCTGACCCGGGCTGTTCGGCTAGAGGTGAAGGTGTAGATCAGCCTGATCAGACTGCTTGGCCAGCCCTGCTGCCGTAGCCTGATAATAAGTCGGTTTCGTAGGACGGAGTCAAACGCCCCCTTAACGTCCATTGTTGCTAGCGTGGCTGTAAGCCTTGCATCTAGAGCCCTCTCTATCTCATGGGTTAGGCAGGTTGTCAGGTCGACTGCAGCCCTCCCTGGTAAGGCTCCAACCTGCTGTGGGCTGGCGACCCCTTCTAGGATGGTAAGGTAGGCCATCCTTTTTGCTATCAACCGCTCTAAGCCTTTGCCTAAGCAGGATAATAGAGATATCGGGCGCCAGGACCCAGTCTTAGAGAAGTCTGTTTTCCCCGGTTTCTGGATCATAACAACCTCCGCTTTGCGGAAGGGTCTAGGGAAGTAGCCTACCTGTACGCAGGCCTGGAAGAGCTGCTGTATAGGCCTAGCTACTAAACCCCAGGTGCATTGTAGTAACTTTGTAGTAATCCTATCAGTCCCAGGGGTTGTAGTCTCTGTTAGAGTAGCCTGGCGTACTTCCTCTATACTAACTGTATCCTGCCAGGGTATAAGACGCCTTGTGACCACTGGGATAGCAAAAGGGTTCCCAGGTAGGTCATCTCTAGCGCTAAACCGTTCGAGTAAGGCCTTTCGTAAGGCTTGGGCTTTGTCGTAGGTGTTGCTGATCGTCTCTCCTTCTACTATTAGAGGCGGAGCTTTAACTGCTAGGCTTGACTTCCGCCAGCCTATGATCTTATATAGATCTTGGTCTGTCTTAGCCTCTTCAACCTTAGTAGTCCAGTAGGCGCGTTTTGCCCTTCTAACGGTTGTTAAGAAGACCTTTTGTTCCTCTAAGATAGGGGGAGGTATGACCAGCCCAGGTTCTTGGGCCTGTTGGCGCCTAGCCTTAATAGCAGCTTGGTGGGCTACTGAGCATTCTTCTGTCCACCAGGGGGCTCCCCTACCCTGATTAGTCCGTCTCTTGCCTACAGCTTGAATAGCTGTATAGAAGAGGCTGACCAGTTGGGCAGCTAGGGTGTCTAGCTCTGCTGGGCTGGGCAGTTCCCCTAGAGTAGGTAAGGCTGTAGCCCCAGCCTTTACTAGGTCGATCAGCCGTGGTAGGGCTGACTCTGGTACTGAGAGCTGGTTAGCCTGGCGTCCCTGTTCCTGGGCCCTACTCATAGGAATAATTGTTGTGATGGCTTCGTGGTCAGCCCCTGGGTGTAGGTGTGGGCTGATATAAGCCTCAGTAAAGGGGATATTTGAGAGGGTTAGGTCGAGGGTATGCCCGTGGGTATGGGTAGGGGCCCCAACCTCCCCAATAAACAGAAGATCGTAGCCTTCCGCCCATTCTGCAATATCGTCTCCTCGATTTCGGCTAGGGGACCCAGGTTCCCATGAGGAGTGGTGGGCGTTAAGGTCCCCAGCAATAAGGGCTCTCTCTGGCGGTTGGTAATCTAGAAGGAGGCTGGTTGCTTGGTTTATAGGCTCATCTGGCGGCCTATATATATTCATAATAGTGAGGTCGCCAACTTTCACCCACAAGATATCTCTTGATTGGGTAGGCCTTTGTTGCTGTATTTGCAGCCTTAGACCTTTGCGTGTGTAGGTCATAACCCTAGGCCTTGTGTCTCTGCTGTTCCAGAAGTCAACTGGTACGTAGGAGTTAAAGCCTGGGGGTGTGTTAATCTGCATCTTATCTCTATAGCCTATCCAGGGTTCCTGGATCAGGACTATATCGATCTGATCTGCCCAGCAGAGCTCTAGAAGAGCTGTATGAGCTGGGCTTCTCTTCCCCACGTTACACTGGGCGACCCGTAATACCCGTGGGGGAGCCGTCCTGAGCCTACTGCTCCGAGTCGAGGTCGAGGTGGGTGTAGGCATTAATAACGTTATAATCAGGCTTCTGAGCTACCCGCTGGACCCTGCTGCTTGAGGTAGCTGGGGTATGCTGGGTAGGTAGTGGTGGTAGGATAGGGTTGCTGTCAGAGACGTCTGCTTCAGCCTCAGTCTCGTCCTCCTCCATACTGCTAGAGCTTGCTGTATCGCTAACGTCCGCTACGATGATTGAGTCCTGGGTAGGGGTAGGGGCTCGTGGTCGCTTAGAGCCAGGCTGAGGGCTCGTCAGGCTGTTGCTAGGTTGCTGGGTGCTGCGGGCGTGGGTGCCGGCCTGACTGCTCTGATAGAGGGCCTCATAGGCCTTCTGCCCAGCTTTACGGATCCGGGAGAGTTCCTTCCGACCTGGGAGGGTGGGGGAGCCGTTAACCACTAAGGGCCTTGCTGGGCAGTCCTTATGGTTGGCTTGGAAGGGGCCGGCGCAGTTAGCGCACTTCGGTCTGGCTATGCAGGGCCAGGTCTCATGGGAGCCTGCGGGCCTGCTGCAGTTGCTACAGAGTGGCTGTCGGTTACAGTACCGGTTTGAATGATATCCCTGGCAACCAGGGTCATGTCTGATGAGGGTCTTTTTCTTCTGGATAAGCTGAGATCTGCTGCTTTGGTTGAAGAGCCTGAAGGGTAGTACTTCTACAGAGAAGGAGATGATCCAAGAGACTTCGTTTGTGATAGGATTCACGCCAAGTTGGGATTGGCGGGCCCGGATAGGCTTGCATCCTGTCTGTGCAAAGACCTCCTCTTCAACTAGAGTAGCTGGGTCGAGGGTATCCCCATCGATAGTCCATAGCTTAGCAGGGCAGCGTGGGACAACATAGGTGAACCACTTAGTAGGGGTCTCAACCTTATAGGCTCCAAGACTGTCGGCTAGTTTCTGTTTGTCCGTAAGGAGGGCTTGCTGAACCTGCTTATTCAGGGGTCTCAGTGAGTAGCCAGTTGCGATGTGGTAGATATGTGGGATATCTGCTAGCTGCAGGCCAAGGGCCTGGCAGACCTTCCGGCGGAGGGCAAAAGGGGCATGCTTCCTAGCAGCCGTTAGGCCCTCCTCGGGGATGCGGGCAAAGACCCGGAGGTCCTCCTTTGGCTGGGCTAGAGTCTGAGTCTGAGCCTGGGGATGGATTGGGTTTTGGGTGCGGACCGGGGCCGGGGCCGGGGCTTGGGCTGGGGCTGCAGCTGCAGATTCAGCCGAAGCTACCACCTTAGCCCAATTCCGGCTCGGGGTCGGGGCCGCCGTTCCGTTCCCCATGATCCTCTTCAAGGCTTGAACTACGTAGGTTGTAGCCTCCTTCGCGATCTGCTTCCTAGGCCCCTCAAAGCAAGAGACCACGTTGTCTACAGACTGGGCGATAGCCATAAAGACATCCTTTCGGGCTTCGTAGAGCTTGGCCTCTTCACTAAGGGCTGTAACGACAGCTCCAGCAGCTGTCCCATTCACAGTTGAGGGTCCCTTAGCCGTTAAGGGGGTTGTCGTAGAGGCGTCGGGCTGGCTTCCCACGAGGCTGGGCCGGGCTGGCTGGGCCTCGGTATCGCGGCGGCGTTTAGCCCTTGAGGTTGGGGACGGCTCCGGAGGGGCTCCAGAGCCTCGATCAGGGCCGGCCGAGGAGGCCGGCCGAGGAGGCCGGCATCGGTCCAGAGCCCGCCGGAGGCTGCGAGGCCATCGCGGGAGGGCGCTGGAGGCGAGAATTGAAGGGTTTTCCGCTGTTAAGAATTTTGGTGGTATCCCACGTATTACACTAACAGTGGATGGCAAGAAAAATTAGGCGAGAGGGAAGTGTTCTGAGAGAGAGAGGAACACGGGATTATTGGAAAACACGCCAGTGTCCTGAAAAGATCCAAAGCCTTTGATGTGGTGAGGGGGGAATACCCTGGCCTTTGTTAGTAAACCCGCCAGTTGATGGCCAGTAGACGTCTTACAATGGCGCTGCAGTACTACTGCGGGCCCTGCTGAGTTTTAGTCATTGGAATTGGCACTGGTCGGTCAACTTACACTTCCCAGACATTCACGTTATGATCGGACGAAATTGAATAACCTAGAAGAACTCAGGCAACGACTTGCCTATTTGCTTAGAAGTACGTACCTAACCTTTCACCCCCCAGCCCGTTGTAATTTGTGAATAAGTATGTTAATGGCTCTGTGACGGTCGTAGCAGCCATGCCAACTTTTGCGGCTATGGTGTTGGCGTACGAAGAGCCCCGTATCTTTCGACCTCCGAATACCTCTTGCAAGGGCCCCTCGATGTTTTTCGAGGAATAAATAGCATCGGAGACCATCATTGACACGACCTTTCGCATTGCGTTGAATGGAAATATGTTCCAGTTGCACGGCTTAAAGGCGACTTGTGACAAAGCTTCGAATGCCGTAGCGCATTTAGCCACGGACCATCCGTTAAGGAACATAGCCCCAATGATGAGACTACCTGCTACCGTATTAGAAACGGCGCGAAGCACCAAAGGTCTCACTCGCCTGCGCTGATGCCATATGCCATATTGAAATGCTCTTGAATGGGAATTGGAAGGCCGATTTTGTCTTGGAGCATTTTAAGCATCTCCAAGCAGACAATACCCCTTACTCCTCCACCATCTACACTCAGTACTTTAACTCCGGCTGTCGGTGGATGAATTCGTATAGTAAAGTCCACGTTCTCATTGCAAAGCAGGCATTTGTGGTACTTGAATAATAGCGGGTCGCTGGACGTAGAAAGCCCAAAATTATGTTGACATACTCCGCAGATAGTATGCCCGCATGAAAGTAAATGTTCATGTTGTCTCGTCAGGCAGGTGAAACAAGTCTTGCTACCTTTTACCACTGTCCACCGAGATGTAAGCTCCCTGAGGATTTTGCTGTGAATGGTTAAGGCCGTTTTGCCTTGTTTAAGGAACTGGACTATCTCTGAAAAATGTCGGGAGATACTGGTTACTATCGCACTGGGCAACATGATCCCGTCTTTTCGCTGGAACGCAGTACGTGCTGCAGCGAGGCACTTATCTCTGTATAATGCATCGAAAACTTCCTTGGGATCGAAAAGATGCATCTCTGGAACGTAATGATCCAGAACCAAGCAAGATGCGATGTACTTAGACGCAAAATACGATAGGTCTTTTGCTTCGGGTATAAGACATAGAAAGCTGCTTAGATGGAGGGCCAGCTCTAAGCTGATAGGAAACTTTTGTCTAGATGCTTCAACAAAGTTGAAAGTCTTATCCCGAGCCATGGTAATTGCTTGATGAGCAGACTCGAAGAGGTCTATGAAATGTTTTGAAGAAAGAGATATCGATGACTGTTCCCGCTTGCTTTGAATGAGTCGAGAACTGTTTTGAAGGTGGGTTTGGATTATGTTAGCCTTTCGGCCTATACTCCTTCGGAACTCGACGCTCGAAAAGAATTCTGGCAATTCAAGGCCAGTAACTTCATAAACCTGAGCTTTTATGTGCTCCAATGCGGGTTTTTGATCCATGGAGAACTCTAGAATGATAAGGAGTGATGGGAGAACACTTGGCTTAGGAGTTATCAACTTCATCCAAGTGCTAATTCTAAAAGCGATCGCTGTGAGGTCTTCCACCCCATATGCAAAGAAGCAGAAGACGTCCGTGAACGGGTAAAGAAGTTTTGCGTAGAGAAAGCTTTCGGCATTCTCAACCCTACTGTGAAAGGGAAGACATTGCTGCCATTCAGGCTTGCAGCAAGATTTCGGCCGAGAATTCCCTTTTTTTCTTGAGGTGTAAAGGGGTAGTGCTTAGTAGGAAATCTTGATATAATTGAAGAGGAACACTGTCTTTCCGATGTTTCCCAAAGATAGTTTGTCGGCAGCCAATGACGACTACTAGACCGGGACATCTGGCTTGGGGTGGGTTTGATGATAAGAGCGTTGAAAGACGTGAGGTTCTGGATAATGTCAAGGAATTAGGCTCTGACGAGACCCAAATCCAACGCATACATCGAGACATCTTCTTATTTTTGAAAGCGGAAAGTAATAAGTTTTTGCTTTTGGTATGTTTTGTTTTACGCTTTAATACTTCCCGTATTAGCGGTCACTTTTGGGCACAAAGGATAATTTTAGAAATATTCTATTTTTAGGGCGGTCCAAAACTGGCTCTGTCCTTTTAGCCCACTACCTATATTTTTACTGTCGTCCGGTTCTCCGAGTTGACGCGGTAAAAATACAGGCCTGTAACACAGAAATATGGTGTATGAGTCTACTTACGTTTGTGTCTCCTGCGGTCAGCGGCGATACCGCTTGACAAAGAGGAAGCCATCGCGCGAACAGAGATCCCAAGAATCCCATATATGTCGCCGATGTCTCGCTTCAACTACTGTTATTCACGTACACCATCATTATCACTTTGGACCACCAGAGGAAAAACCAGAATCGACTCATGTGGCATCATCGCGTGAGACCTGCGAGCTCTCGGGGGACTCAGCTTTGCCATATGAGTTACCTCATCATCCACACTACCGGATGCGGGACCAGACCCCTCCACCGACTGGGCCCAAACCCAACACAGAAGCAATAAAGAGTCGTTTTCAATAGGCATAAATTTAGACCTAGAATATTTATGGAGATTATTTATTTATAAAAACCTAAGCTCTTTATATTTGTTTGTTTGTTTTGTATTTAACGCCGTGGCGGCAAGGGCGCAGCCGCCCTTGCGGCCGACCTCCCGAAGGGTATGTGGCGTGGAGGGCCGTAGGTTCTCGCTATATACTATACAGTACACGCTGTCCCTCCCGTCCTCCAGATCTTACTCGTGAGTCACTTCCGTGTTCTATCCATCCCTAGTTCCCACTGGTGCCCTAGTTCCGTTATAGTAGTCTGGTCTCCCCTATGAGGTAGACTTTTGTTCGGAGTATAGGTTATGGCCTATCTCTCAGTACTGCGGGCAGATCTTCTGGAAGAAGTTTGTCACGCTAAGGAAGGCCTGGAAGCCTTCATGGTCAGTGATTAGCCCCTTGAAGTAGCGCTCAAGAGATCCTATAGGTCCTATAGGCTCCTGGCGACCATAAGGGTAGAGGGTAGGCCACTGTTGCCTCCTCACTAAGGTCTTTCGGCAGTAGACCAGATGGTCTACTTCCTTAGCCTCCCCGCAAGAGCAGGTGAGCAGTGCTTCTGTATGGTTGAAGCGTTGATGATACTGTTCGAAGTCCCCATGGCCTGATCGGGCTGCTAGGAGATGATGTACGATTACCCGTGGTAAGGCTAGTTCAGGGGGGCAGGCCAGGGTAGCCTTAAGCCCTAGTTGTATATAGCGAGAGGCTGCCTCTTGCCTCCACCATTTCCCATACTGGTGTCGTTTACGCTCTTGAGCAAGCCGCTTGATCCCTGCTAGGGTAGCTAGTAGGCCTCTGGGGACTGGTAGCGTTGTACCCTCCTTAGCTAGGCTATCAGCCTCCTCATTCCCTTTTATCCCTTGGTGCCCTGGGGACCAGTGGGTTTGTATATTGTGTATCCTAGCTGCTTCCTGGATCTCTAGGAAGGCAGCTTGTGAGGATTCCGGGGCCTCACCTCGGATCCCCTGGATAACGCTAGTGTTATCGATACAGATGTGTATAGGCTGGCCTTGGGAAGTCAGGAGGGCCCTTCGGAGCCCTGCCCTCGCCCCCTCTACCTCGCCGTCGAACACTTCCGCAATGCCGAGGCGGCTACACCCTTGAGCTATGCGTTTGTTACTGCGGTAGATAACAAAGCCGAAACCTGTAGCCCCGTTAGGGGCTTTAGAGCCGTCTGAGTAGATGATCGTATGGTTATCTGGCACAGTCTTAAGCCAGTCTTGAAACGCTTTAGCTGCTTTCTCCTTGCTTCGTCCAGCTGTAGGGTCTTGTAGTCCTGAAAGATGCTGCGGCTGTAGGAGTAACGGCCTTGGGCACCTAGGTAGGAGGGCTGCTGTTCTTTGTAGTCTTGTTTGCTGCCGCCCTGGCTGTGAAAGCCTAGGGACTAAAGGGTGCTGTTGGTCAACCTTCTGTAGGCGTGTAGCAAAGCGTAGGCGTGCCCCTTCGAGGGCTACTTTTGCCGTTGGCAGGCCAGCATCTCGAAGGAGGCTACTAGTGGGCGTAGTCTTCCAGACGGGTAGGATAGCCCTTGCTGCTGCTGTCATAACCTTCTCTACCCTCTTTACTAAGCCCTTCTGCCTTGTACTAATAGTAGCTGCCTGGTTATTAGCACTGCTGCTAGTAGCAGTAGTGCTGCTGTTTCTGGCTGGTCTCTTTAAACCTGCATACCAGGTCTCAGCTCCGTATAGGGCGGTTGGGAGGACACAGGCAATAACAGCTTGGCGGGCAGCAGCAGCTGGGAGCCCCCCTTTGGTGTTTGATAGATGGCGTAGGAACTGGGCTACCTTCTTTGCTGCTGCTACCTTTGTATCGACGTGGTGCCGGAAGGTGAGTTTCTTATCAAACCAGACCCCTAGCCATCGTATAGGCTTAGTTGAGGCCTTGATAGTTAGGTCCTTTGCCTGTATCTCTGGTAGGTCTTCCCTCTGCTTATGTTTCCTGCTGAAGTGGATTGCTTCACACTTAGCTGGGTCAAACGCAACCTTATTATCAATACCCCAGTTGAGGATCTGAGTTATCTCCTGGCCAAGGGCTGCAGAGTTTCCCTCTAGAGAAGGGCTAGTAGCCAGCAGGCCTATGTCATCTGCATAGCCGAACCGTAGCTTCTGGTTATCAGCTAGGATATCAGCTACATAGAGCAGAAAAAGGATAGGGGATAGCGGAGAGCCCTGAGGGAGCCCACAGGATAGGGGGAAGTCCTCTGTAGTAGTCTCCTCTAGCCTGACTCGGGCGGTCCGGCTAGAAGCAAAGGTAAATATCAGCCTAATCAGACTACTGGGCCAGCCTTGCTGTCGTAGCCTAAGAATAAGTCGATTTCGTAGAACAGAGTCAAAAGCCCCCTTAACATCCATTGTTGCTAGAGTTGCGGTAAGCCCTAAGTCTAGAGCCCTTTCGATCTCATGGGTTAGACAGGTTGTTAGGTCGACTGCAGCCCTCCCTGGCAATGCCCCAACCTGCTGTGGGCTAGCAACCCCTTCCAGAATGGTGAGATATGCCATTCTCTTTGCTATCAGTCGCTCTAAGCCCTTGCCTAGGCAGGATAAGAGGGCTATTGGCCGCCAGGATCCAGCCTTTGAGAAGTCTGTTTTCCCCGGCTTCTGGATCATAACTACCTCTGCTTTTCGGAAAGTCCTAGGGAAGTAGCCTATGCGGACACAGGCTTGGAAAAGCTGCTGTACCGGTGTAGCTATTAGGCCCCAAATAGATTGTAGTAACTTAGTAGTGATCCCATCAATCCCAGGGGTTGTAGCCTTTGTGAGAGTAGCCTGGCGTACTTCCTCTATGCTGACTATGTGCTGCCAGGGTATTAGACGCCTTGCAACTATAGGAACAGTGAACGGGTTCCCAGGTAGGTCGTCTGCAGCATCAAATCTCTCTAATAAGGCCTTCCGCAGGGCTTGGGCCTTATTGTAACTGTTGTTGATAGCCTGTCCATCCACTATTAGAGGTGGGGCCTTGATAGCTAGCCCAGACTTACGCCAGCTTAGTATCTGGTATAAGTTCTGGTTAGACCCAGCCTCCTCAATCTTAGCAGCCCAGTAGGCGCGTTTTGCCTTCCTGACTATAGTCAGAAAGGCCTTCTGCTCCTCTAGGATAGGCAGTGGTATTACTAGCCCAGGTTCTTGGGCTTGTCGTCGCCTAGCCTCAATAGCTGCTCGATGGGCCTCTGAACACTCTTCTGTCCACCAGGGGGCTCCCCTGCCCTGGTTAGTCCGTCTCTTCCCTACTGCTTCTATAGCTGTAGAGAGGAGGCTGACTAGTTGGGTAGCTAGAGAGTCTATTTCTGCTGGAGTAGGTGTATCCCCTAGGGTAGGTAGGGCTGGGATCCCCAGCTTAACTAGGTCAGCTAGCCGGAGTATAGCTGAGTCTGGGACTGTAGGGTGGCTAGTCTGACGCCTCTGTTCCTGGGCCTTGCTTATCGGTATAATGGTCGTAATAGCTTGATGATCAGCCCCTGGGTGTATATGTGGGCTAATATAGGCCTCAGCAAAGGGGATGTTTGAGAAGGTTAGGTCGAGGGTGTGCCCATAAGTGTGGGTAGCAGCTCCAACCTCCCCAATAAACTCAAGATCGTGGCCTTCAGCCCATTCCGCGATGTCGTCTCCCCGGTTCCGGCTTCGGGAGCCAGGTTCCCAGTATGAGCAGTGCGCGTTAAAGTCCCCAGCTATAAGAGCTCCTGCTGGCGGTTGATAGCCTAGGAGGGTACTTGTTGTATGGTTTATAGGCTCGCCTGGTGGCCTATAGACGTTTATGATAGTGAAGTTGCCAACCTTAACCCATAGGATATCCCTTGATTGGGTAGGTCTTTGTTGTTGTATCTGCAGCCTTAGACCTTTACGTGTATAGGTCATAACCCTAGGCCTTGTGTCCCTGCTGTTCCAGAAGTCTATTGGCACATATGAGTTATAGCCTGGGTGTGTGTTAATTTGCATCTTATCTCTATAGCCTATCCAGGGTTCCTGGATCAGTACTATATCGATCTGATCTGCCCAGCAGAGCTCTAGGAGAGCTGTGTGAGCTGGACTTATCTTCCCCACGTTACACTGGGCGACCCGTAGTACCCGTGGGGTAGCCGTTCTGAGCCTACTGCTCTGAGTCGAGGTCGAGGTGGGTATAGGCATTAATAACGTTATAGTCAGGCTTCTGTGCTACCCTCTGGCTTCTGCTGCTGCTTGGAAGCGGGCGGATAGGGCGGTTAGTTAGGGGGAGGGCATCAGAGTCCTCAGTTTCATCCTCATCCATACTGCTGCTGCTTCTAGCCATGCTAGCAGTATCTGCAACAACAATTGAGTCTTGTGTAGGTGTGGGGGGGCGAGGGCGCTTTGATGACAGCTGTTGCCTCTGTGTAGCGCTTAGCCTAGCCTTAGCTTGTTGTGTGCTTCCTGGGGGGCAGGTCTGACTAGTAGAGAGGTTCTTGGTTGCTTCCTCTCCAGCTTTTCTGATCCCTCGCAGTTCCTTCTGAGTTGGGATAGTGAGGCTCCCATTCACTAGTAAAGGTCTAGCTGGGCAGTCTGTATGGCTTGATGGGAAGGGCCCATAGCAGTTAGCACACTTAGATCTGGCTAGGCATAGCCCAGCCTCATGAGTATCTAAGGGCTTGCCGCAGTTCTCACAGAGGGCTTGCCTGGTGCAAAAGCGGTTTGAGTGAAAGCCCTGGCAGCCAGGAGAGTGTCGCTTAGGGGTATGCTTCCTTGGGGGAAGCAGACGGGCAGGGCCTGACTGGCCAAACAGGCGGAAGCCTTCCTTAACCTCTTGAGGGAGGGCAATAATCAGGCTTTGCGTGGCTGTAGCTAGGTTAGGGCTATCTCGGGTTGGGCGCCAGGAGAGAAGTCTTTGCTTTGTCCTTAGAAGGACCTCCTCCTCTATTTCAGATTCTAAGCCTACCCTACTACCATCAAGGCTTGTGAAGTAGAGGGGGCAGAATGGGATGTTGTACTGATACCACTTTGTAGGCACCTCCACCTTTTCAGCTGTGAGACAGTTCTTGATCTCAGGGGCCCTCTGGAGGAGTAGGGCCTGGATTTCCTTATTCTGGGGCCGGAGTGAGAAGCCTGTAGCAGTATGGCGGACCTCAACTAGGTCTTGCGGCTGTAGGTTGAGCTCCTTTGTTACTACCATCTTGACTGAGTGGGGGGCTAGGGTTCTGGACGTAGGGATATGTTCTGCAGGGAGCCGAACTAGTAGGCGGAGGTCCTGGGTCTGTTTTGGTTTGTTTGCGTTGTTGGTGGCCTGCCGGCCTGTTGTTCGGTTCGGCCTGGGGCCGGGGCCGGGGCCGGAGAGGGGTCCACCTGTAGTGGGGCCTCCGACGGCCTGGGCGTATGTTTTTCCGGGGCCGGGGATAGGGGTGGGTCCAGAAATTTCTGAGGTTGCAAATCTGGCAAAAGAGTTGATAAGGTCCTGGGCTGTAGCCTTCAGACGTGCTGGAGCCGTCCCAATGAGGGCATCTAGACCTTTTGCGAGGAGGTCCAGGGCCTCATCTTGGAGGGCCCGGCCTTCCCGGGCTTGCTGAAGGGCGGCAGTGGCCGTTCGTGGCCCTCTTCCCAGGGGCCGGATAGGGGGGGGCGTGAGGCCCCTCGGGCGCGGGGGTAGGGAGGTAGGGGGGGGAGGGGTCTTCGGCAGGTTATGCATAGAGAGTAGGAGGCCGTTAGGGCCCTGCGAGGGGCCCGCGGCTGGCTGTGAGGCCATCGCGGGCGAGGGTTCTGGTCGTGGGGGGTAGATTTGGTGGTGTTAGTGTTAGGGTGGCGGACCCAGCGCGGCACTAACAGTGGGTGCCGGTGGGGTGGTATGTAGGAGGGAAGTTCTAAGCTCTTTATAGTGTAACTATAAACTATTCAAATATGACTGGTGCTTTCGGAATCTTTAAGCTATTTAGGAGAATAGCTAGTTCATCTTCCTCTTCTTTCCTTTTTAATACTGGCTCTTGAGTTGGGAGGAAATCTCCCTTTCCAGTAATTTTAGTCTTCGGCTTTTGCTTCATCTAATATGAATTAGTCAGGAACTGAAGTTAAAAAAGTATCCCCTTACAATATCTTCCAAAAAGGGAAGCCAGTCATTCCCCTTTTCAGAGTTGTAAATATTCCATTCGTCTTTGTTGTCATCGTGGATGATAAGTGCAACATGCTTATGGGGCAAATTCGAATACTCCCAGCATTTCTTGCGCAAAGACTTGATTCTCTTTCGGGACTTGGCTGATAGACTAGCATTCATGATGACCGGTAGGTAATGCTGAGATGGCTATCTAGAGATACCATTAGGGCCTGAGAGCTTGCTTTATATCTTGGTTTACCCCCAATACTATATTTACTCCGTTTCTGTCACGGTCTATGGACCGGTGTTCGGCCTTCGGCAAGACCCTCAGCCACGACTCATTGGACCCACCAAATCCAATGGCGCATTCGCTAGAAGGTTCCAGGAATATCGACAAGGTCAATGCCAAGGTTATAAGAATGCCCAGGAAATAGGGAGGATACGGTTCTGTTTCCTGTTCTTCAAGAAGATTTATTGTACTCGTAGTAGTAGGCTAGACCAATGGCATCGACCTTGTCCTAGACCCTTACAGTTTCTATTCATAGTTCAATTTTGACGCCTCTTCCTGTTCGTTATCTAGGGTGTTCAAGTAACCTCCCTCAGACCCCTCCACATTTTGCACCAGATACTTGATGGCATCCTCTTTCATGTCTATTTCTTTTTGCAGCTCTGCGATTTGCTGCTGAAGCCTTTCTTCTTTATCAAGCGACCGACAATAGCGCAAGTAAAGGTCATTGTAATCTTGCATAAGGTGAGCATTCCTGTCCTCGCTCTGCTTTAGAGCAGTAAAATGCTTCTCGTCGTTTTCTTTCATCAATTGCTGTGTTCTTTGGAGCTGTATAAGAGCGGATGAAAACTGGAACAAGGTATTGTTGAATGCGATCGTGGTTTGCTCGGTCATTTGCAGGTGGTACCGCAGGTGATAGACGAACGCATCGGCGACCGGGACGCCCGTCATTTCCGAGTTGAATCCCTCAAGGGATCCCAAAAGGGATGAATTTTGCTAAGGGTATTTGTTTAGTTTTGCCGTTAATGGCATATGGAAACCAGGAGACGTAAACCTTGGAGAGAAAGACCTGAAAGTTCAGATGGCTGTGACATTTTGTTTGTTTGGCCTGGCTTTCAAGAGTTCAGATTGCAATCATTTTCACTAATTCATCGGTTTTATAGATCTATCAATCTCTAAATGATGTGCGTATGCCTCGTGCCAATTTCGCTCATGGTAATGACTGTCAATGATCAAGCTGAGTGTGCTAAAAAATAAGGCATGCATCAACCAATCACGGGTCGTTCCCCAGGTTTTAGCGCCCTCGGCGTGATGCCGCTGAAATCACGCCGCAGTGGGGCCTCGCTTTGGGTGCTAAGATCCATGACCCAGTAAGCTCGTGGCTAGGGGGGAGGTGTAGGTATAAATATTTTTAGTATAGAAGAGGCTCTGCTTGCATCGCTTAACAACCAACGCTCATGCCGTTTTTAGGACTGCGCCACCAACGCATCAGACCAAGCCACCTCGAAGAAAATAAAGATCTAATTTTGGGAATGGGTTCTCGGTTTTCTTAAACAGAAATCAAATGGCGGCGGTTTCATGTGATAGAGAGAGAAGAAAGAACGCCATGGTATACTGGAGCGAAGGTCTCCTCACTTTGAGACTTCACTTCCGCGCCCAGAAACCGGCCCTTACCTAGAGACAGCTCAATGGCCAACCCTTCGCCATCACTCAAGTCCCATTGTCATGAACTAGGCGGCTCTGATAATGGGATGCTGGAGGTCGATGCTTTGGTTACCACCAACGACTATCAATACATCGACCCAAAACTACTATCAGGAACCACTAGCCAGGTGACAGATGCGGGAAAGCTTCAACAATATGTTGTCAATGCCACAGAGCCCCAAACCCATGCCACAGATCCCGAAGGGGCCAACTCAGCAACATTTGTGTTACGGTCAGCTATCCGACAGTAGGGTCTGCTAACAGAAGCTGGGGATTGAGACGTAATAACAGTACACTTGGTCGTGGTCTGGGTCGCAGGTGGTAGGCTGTAGTAGATCGGTCTTCAGAGGCTAAGGTGATCAGTCTTAGGCTCAACAAGTAAGTCGCAGTGAAGGTAAGCTGAGAGTATCCGTGAGGATGAATACTAAGTTGATTGCTGAAGAGCTATGGAAGTCTGACCATGAGCCAGGCTCAGGGTCATACTATATACAAGTCTAATTCCGAACATGTTCCTTTGTACCTTGGGTCGATCTGGATCATTCTGATCCAGAATGATCGTTCGGCCCCCAAGTCGTGTTGGATCATATTGATCCAATATGATCGTTATCTTATCGTCACGTGACTTGGACCATAGTTCTTCCGTTTACCGAGTGAGTCCCTGTTGTTCCCGTGATCCTGCAGTACAAATGTCCTGTCCTAGCCGCCCGCTGCCTAAGTGGGTTGGTTATCTGTTATTCCTGCATATCGGGTCGTAACATCAGGTCCCCTCTCCAAAGGTCTTGTCCTCAAGACCCAACATAAGTAGGTCGTTGGTCCCAGGTTGGGGTCCCGTCAATCGTGCTTCCTGATTTATCCATGATGCTGACACCATGTCAGGTCGCGTTCAGAAGTCGGATTCTCGTGAGACTCGTCGTTCTCAGATTCAGCGCAATCGCAAGGCTCTTGGTGCTCTGGTCGATCACCGTGGTTACGACGCAATGCCTTGTTCCCCTTGTTTTCAGTACAATCGAGTGTGCAGAATGGACCTCACCAACTCGAAGCGTTGTGGTGAGTGTGTGAAGCGGGGTTTTTCGAATTGTGACGGTGGTGACGTGGCAAATGCTCGTGAGTTCCTTGGCATCTTAGTGTTTCCTGGTGTCGCTGATCTTGTCTTGATAGTGAATCGTTGTTTTAATGAGCAAAAGAAAGTGGAGCGGGAGGAGGAAGAGGCTGAGGAGGCGTTGGAGGTGCTGCAGACTCAGCTTGCTGCTGCTCTGAGTCGTTTGTCCCGTCTTCGGAAACAGAAGAGGTTTTTGAAGGAGCGTGGGTCGGATTTGATTCGTCGGGGAATGCAATCCGTTGATGAATGGGAGGCCGAGGAGCGTGCTCTGGAAGCTCAGGAGTCCCGAGTGATGGAGGATTTGTCGTTGTGGGGGGCCCAGACTGAGTCGGACTGGTCTTCCCTGGGTACGGGTTTTGTGGACTTGGGTATTCCTCCGAACGCGGGGTCTTCCGAGGTTTCCTAGTTGTTCTCCGGTGTTCCTAGGCGGATGAATGGTTTTCCTTGTCGCGGTCGATCTGCTTCTGTTGGTGGTTTGGTGAAGCGATGTGGGTGCTTGATTCGCTTATATCCAGCGTTCTTCTGGACTAGTATGACAGGTGCTGGTGTGACTTCTCGTTCTTGGTGTTGTTGCCAGTAGATCGTGAGTTCTTCTGCTGCGTTGGTGATGTTTTTGGCTGGTTCCCATGTGTTGTCTTCGTGTCCGTATCCTTTCCATTTGACGAGGTATCGATACCCTTCTGGCTCTTTGAGGTGGTCTATGATTCGTTCTACTTCGTATTCTGGTTCATTGTCTTCCACGATGATGAGGTCGTTCGTCCGTGATCCTTGTGGAGCTGGTTCGAGTAATGAGACATGGAATACTGGGTGACACTTCATGGTTTCCGGGAGTTCGAGTTCATAATTGACTGGTGAGATTACTCGTGAGATTTTGAAAGGTCCGAGTTTTTTGTAGTCGAGTTTGTCGTTTGGTCGTTTTGTTTTGATGTTTCGCCGTACGAGATAGGCGCTATCTCCCTCTTTCAAGGTTGGTCCCTCAATCCTTCGTTTGTTGCTGAATTTTGTCATTCTTTGTCGTACAAATTCAAGTTCTTTGCGTGTGTTTTCCTGGATATCCTTGATTTGCCGTACTGAGGCGACAGCCTTGATTGCAGTTGGCCCTGCTCGGGGTTCTCCATAGGCGGTAGGTTCAAATCCATAGTTGAGGTAGAAGGGGGATTCCTTGGTACTTTCTCCTACTGCGCTGTTGTAGGCGAACTGGGCTATTGGTAGCAGTACAACCCAATTGTCTTGGTTGTAGTTGACATAGGCGCGGAGGTAGGTTTCGAGGATCTGGTTGATTCGTTCTGTTTGTCCGTCGGTCTGCGGGTGGAATGCAGTGGACATTGATTGTTTGATGCCAAGGTGTGACATGATTGACTTCCAAAAGTTGGAGGTGAAGATCTTGTCTCTGTCTGACACAATTTCCTTGGGTGTTCCATGGTTGGCGATGATGTACTTAAGAAATGTGTAGGCACATTCTTCGGCGTTGCTTGCTTCTTTGTACGGGATGAAGTAGGCGTACTTCGTGAGTCGGTCCACAATGACAAGAACGCTGTCAAAGTGTGTTCCCGTAAGGGGTTCTCGAGACTTCGGTAGCTTGACGATAAAGTCGAGGGATATGGATTGCCAGGCGGTTTGCGGCACAGGCAAAGGTTGTAGCATACCATAAGGTTGATGTCTAGCGGGTTTGCTTTTGAGGCAGACCTCACAATCCTTAATTGCTTTTGCCACACGTTCTCTAGTGACCTTTTCTCCATATTGTTGTCGTAGTCGTTTCCAGGTTTTGGTGATTCCTTGGTGACCGTGTGCGGGGCGAGCATGAAATTCCATGATAGCTTCGTCGTCTAGCTCGCTAGTCAGGCTAGTACTAGATCGCCCAGCCATCATCAAGAGTTTGGTTGCTGGCACGAGGTCTCCGTCGTTGTTTCCTTTGAGAATCACCTGGGTTTCTTCAGGTACCGGGACGTTGTAGTCCGGCCTTCGGCTAAGAGCGTCGGCTTTGCCATTGTCTGATCCTTTGCGGTGGATGATTCGGAAGTTGAATTCTGATAAGAATTCCGACCATCTAATCTGTCTTTTATTCAACACTTTCGAAGTCGTGAAGTGTGAAAGGTTCTTGTGATCTGAATACACAAGTACTTCGTGGGTGGTTCCCGAGAGCTCGGGTCTCCATTCCTTAAAGGCTTCAATGATTGCCATGAGTTCCTTATCGTGGATCTGATAGTTGAGTTCGGGTCCGTGGAGCTTGCGAGAGAAGAAGGCGCACGGATGTAGTCGTCCTTCTGAGTCCCGTTGAGATAGTTGCGCTCCGATCGCATAGTCGGATGCGTCGGGTTCTACTTCGAACTGTTTTGTCGGATCTGGGATGACTAAGACGGGTTCGCTGGCGATGAGGTCTTTGATCTTCTGGAATGCTGTTCGTTGTGGTTCTTCCCATGTAAAGGGCGTGTCTTTGCGGCTGAGGTTTGTGAGAGCCGCGTTGATCTTGCCATAGTCTTTGATGAATTTGCGGTAGAAGTTGACGAAACCTAGGAATCCTTGGACTTCCTTGAGGTTGTTGGGTACCGGCCATTCCTTGATGGCTCTGACTTTGTTTTCTGACATGCAGACTTTGCCAGGGGTGATGGTAAATCCGAGGTATTCCACTTTTTGTGCGTGAAATTCGCTTTTCTCAGGTTCGACCAACAGCTTGGCTTTTTGGAGAGCTTGTAAGACATGGTGCACGTCTTCTTTGTGTTTTTCAAGTGTTGGTGAGAAGATGAGAATGTCGTCGAGATAGACTACTACACAAATATCGACGTACTTGCGTAGGACTTGGTTGATCATGTTCTGAAAAGTCGCAGGGGCGTTGGTAAGACCGAAGGGCATGACGAGGTACTCGAAATGTCCTTTTCGTGTCCTGAAGGCGGTCTTCCATTCTTCGCCTTGCTTCATTCTGATCAGGTTGTAGGCTCCTTTGAGGTCGAGAGCTGTAAACCAGTTGGCTCCGTGGAGGAGTCGTCTCATTTCGTCGATGAGGGGTAACGGGTATCGGTTTTTGATCGTCATCTCGTTGAGCATGCGATAATCGACGCATAATCGTAATTTTCCGTTCTTTTTGGGTACGAACAGGATTGGGCTTCCTGCTGGTGACGTTGAGGGTCTGATGTATCCCTTCTTGAGGTTTTCTTCGAGGTATTTGTCTAGGGCTTCCATCTCTGTCTGGTTGAGTCCGTAGATTTTGTTGAAGCGTGGTTCCTTTCCTTTCTGGAGGGGTATTTCGTGGTCGAAGCTGGTGTGTTCGGGCAGTCCGGTTTCTAATTCGGCTGCAAAGAGTTTCTCGTAAACTCTGTATTCTTCTGGGATAGACAGAAGTGGATCATTCTCTTGTTCAAGATCCGTTGTTGTCAATGGTTGTGACGTGGCTTCTTTTGCCTTGAGGTAGCAGATGTATCGTTTTGCTGTTTCCTGCTGTATCGGCTCGTTTGAGGCCTGGTTTTGACAGGGCTGCTCAGGGACTGAGTCGTCGTGGTCCCAATGGAGTTGGCCTTTGCTCCAATCTATCCGTGGGTTACTTGTTCGTAGCCAGGGTAATCCTAGCACTATGTCGTATGTTCCTAGATCGGCAATGTCGAATTGGATTCTTTCTTTTCGATTCAGGTAGCTCATCTCGAGGGGCGCAGTCTCATTGTAGATGGTACCTCCTTCGTACTTGAATTCTTCTCCTTCTGCCGTGTGTAACTGATAGGGTCGCTCTTTTCCTCCCCATTGTACTTCTAGCCTATTGATGGCTCGAGGGGCGATGTAATTAGCTTCAGCTCCGCTGTCAATCAGCGCGAGTGTTGTTTGTTCGTTGATGGTGACTTCGAGTTCTATGTTGTTCTTGTGTCCTTGTGACATTTGGTGGATGAACCTTTTCCTTGTTGCCTGTCGTGGTTCTTCGTCGGTAGGCGAGTCTAGTTTTTTGACTGCCCTGAGTGTCCTGGGTAGGTAATTTGCTTTCCTTCTCGTCGTGCCTTCGTGAGGCTGTTCTCGCGGATCTTGATCTGCGGGGGTCTTGGTCCGTTCTTCATGACTCTCCATGCGCGTGCTTTTTCTTGGTAGTGTACTTGGCACTCGTCTTGTTGGCGTTCGTCCCACTTCATGTCGTTGTCATGTTGACGTCTCATAGGAAACTGAGGGCTGGGTCTGAAGACTGCGAGGTTATCTTCAAACAGTACCATGGTCCATCCGATCATGGCGGATGTCGAGTAAATCTCGCGGATGGGCTCGTCGTTGTGTCTTCTGGGGTAGAATTGGTAGTCGTGCTTTTCTCCCATGTGTTCTTTGCATCTGTCGTGGAAACACTGGGGCCAGAAGAGGGTTTGGTGAAGTCGGTGGTTGCTTCTCAGCGCGGGGTGGTCTTCCGTGTGTAGCTGAGGGGTGTAGTCCCGATCTCGCTGATTTGCCGAGGTGCCGTAAAAGTGGCGTTGTTGCTTGTCTTGAAGCATGTCGATTTCCTGGTGCTTCAGGAGTTGCTTGATTCTGTTTTCCTGGTCGTCAGGTTCCTCTTCAGAGCTAGAGTCGTCCACACTGGGGGTGAACCCATAGGTGATCTCTGTCTGAGTACGTTGTTGGGCAACATCGCGAGGTTCGTCCGAGTCATAGGGTGAACTTTCGCCTTCTCCAAAAGTCCAGTTGCTGGTCATACTGAGAAGTTGTTGTTCTGTCAGAGGATCATGCTGATGTTCTGGTTCTTCCTCTGATTCTTGTTGGCGTAGACGCGTTTGTCGGGTATCTTCATGTGAGGTGATTGGTTCTAGTCGCTGGATTCGTAGCATCTCGTTGAGTTGTTCAACTGGCTTTCTGGCGACTCTGCTGTTGCTGGAATGCATCATTGCCAGGGTTCTGGGGCGAGTATCCGGGGCACTCATGTCGTATCCGGATCGTCCAGGGTTGCTGTCCCTTGGGTAGTGTCCTGACATTTCTTTGTCTTCGAGGTGGATTCGGCAGTCATCGTCGTAGCATCCGGTCCAAGATTGGGATGCATGTGAGGCTTTTGCAATCGTGTTGACTTGTCGAGGTCGTTCGGCTACTGGTTTCCAGGGAAGTTTCTTGGGTTGTCTGCAGTCTTTGGCGATGTGGCCTTGCTTGTTGCAGTTGTAGCACTTGGGGTTCCAAGGCTTCCTGTCGTTGGGTTTAGTCATCATGCTGAGATCCATGGGTCCGCTGTGTTGTCCGTAAGCGGTGCTTTGTCGATTGTTGTTCCAGTTGCTGCGGGGTCTGTTGTCGTTCCGCTGGTTGTTGAACTTGTGCTGGGGTTGCCACTGGTACTTGCGTCCCGTGTTGGGTCCTTGTCGTTTTTCGCCCTTTTCTTTGCGTCGTTCGAATAGCCTGTTGTCGATCTTGATTGCGAGGTCGGCATACTGAAGGAAGTCTTCGGGGCGATCGATCTTGACGATTTCGTCCTTGACTTCGTCTTTAAGTCCCTGATAGAACATGAAGATCTTGGTTTCCTCGGTGAGGTCGAGCTGAATGCTGAGCTGTCTGAACATGGCGGCGTACTCCTTGGTTGACTTAGTCTGTCGCAGTTGTGCGAGATCTCTTTCAGCTTGTCGCTTTTCATCGGGGTCCTGGAAGAGAGATCGTAGGGCATCTTCGAATCCCTGAAAACTGCTGTAGATGTCTCGGGTCTCAGTGGAGCACTCGTCCAGGGTTTCGTACTTGAGGAATTCTTCCTGGATGGGTTCAAACCATTTGAGGGCTCGTCCTCGTAGGTAAGTGGCGGCATGGACGACTTTCTCGGTTTGACTGGTGAAGTCTCCATGGTGGAAGTTTTGGTAGTTCTTGACTTGGATCAGGAATGACTTGAGTTGTCCAGGGGTGCCGTCATAGGTGATCGGGGCGCTGAGCTTGAGTTTCTGTCGTCCTCCAGTGGGGGTAGTGACGATGTTGGCAGCGGCCCGAAGGGTGTTGACTTCGTTCTGTAGTTCCTGTATGAGAGGGTTGCTGCCTTGTCCTCCTAGGCGAGCGATTCCGTTTTCGAGGTCCGTAAGTCTCTGGGGTCCGTTGCCGAGCTCCTGGATCATCTGTTTGAGGCCCTGGAGTTCGTTGGCGGTTTCGTTGTACATGGCCTGGACCTTAGCAATGTCGTCGTCTCCTTTCTTGACTCGGGCTCGAAGCTTGTCGTAGGTTTCCTTTTTGAGGGTGACTTCGTCGTCCGAGTCCACTGCCATCGGAGCTCCCTCGAGTTCCTCAGCCAGGCTCTTGACAGGCTGTTTGGAGGAAGAAGAGCTTCCCGGAGTGGGTGACTTGGCGGAGGCGCGTGAAGACATTCTTGTCTGTACTGTTAGTAGGTTTCAATGGTCAACTTACTGAACAGGAGCAATCAAAGTGTTACGGTCAGCTATCCGACAGTAGGGTCTGCTAACAGAAGCTGGGGATTGAGACGTAATAACAGTACACTTGGTCGTGGTCTGGGTCGCAGGTGGTAGGCTGTAGTAGATCGGTCTTCAGAGGCTAAGGTGATCAGTCTTAGGCTCAACAAGTAAGTCGCAGTGAAGGTAAGCTGAGAGTATCCGTGAGGATGAATACTAAGTTGATTGCTGAAGAGCTATGGAAGTCTGACCATGAGCCAGGCTCAGGGTCATACTATATACAAGTCTAATTCCGAACATGTTCCTTTGTACCTTGGGTCGATCTGGATCATTCTGATCCAGAATGATCGTTCGGCCCCCAAGTCGTGTTGGATCATATTGATCCAATATGATCGTTATCTTATCGTCACGTGACTTGGACCATAGTTCTTCCGTTTACCGAGTGAGTCCCTGTTGTTCCCGTGATCCTGCAGTACAAATGTCCTGTCCTAGCCGCCCGCTGCCTAAGTGGGTTGGTTATCTGTTATTCCTGCATATCGGGTCGTAACAATTTGATTTACCTCATATTTTCGACGACTTCACGACATTCTTTCCGGACATGCTCTTTTCGTCTTTGCCTCCTAACTTAAATGAGCTAGAGCTTCTTAAACAAGAACTCCAGATGCTTAGAGGGCTCACTGATGACCAAAAATCTCGAATCGAAAACCTCGAGACAATGGTGAAAAAGCAAGAATCGTACTTGTTCTACCTCCATGATTGGGCTACAAAGACAGAGAAACTCAATAATGAGTTTAAAGAGATATTGCAAAAGCTTCACCAGCAACTGCATGATCAATCTCATCTACAGAGGATCCTTTATAATGGCCGGTAATGTGAGTCATCCTCCATCTCGAAGAGCGGATCATTTTGAAGCTGATCAATTCCCCAAAAAGCCAGCCATGATCTTTCAGCTGCAAGCTTTTGTGTATGAAAATGGTCCACAGCTAAGCGCATAACACTCAGCACCTCTTCAGCTTGTTGAAGGAGAATAATAATTTTATCTAACTTCTCATATTCGGCCTCGAATTTTTGTACAAGGTCAATATTTTCATTGTCGAGTTTGTGTATAATGGAAATATCTTCTGTGTTATCCATTTCCTCAAGCCTCTTCAGAAGCTCTTCAATCATAGTCTCAATTAGGGGCATTATTGGTGCGAGATGTGGTCTAGGCGCCCAAACTTCAGGAAAAACAAATAGTTTACTAGGGATTTAAGCGTTATATAGCGTTATTTATTGGATCTAAAATAAGGGTTCCAGAAAATGACGTTGGCTAAAGCCACAGTCAAAATTAGAGTTGCTAAAAATAAATACATTGCTAACCCGTCCTTTATAGTGACAAATTCAAGGCTTTGGAGTTCTCCTGAGATAGTCCATAAAAAGTAGGTTATAATTAGCATTGGTGTGCAAGTGAGAAGTCCAGGAATAAGCCGCACAGCGATACTAATAAAGCTATGAGAAAGGAGGAAACTGATGCCAAACTTAGGAAGTATAGCCAAAGCTATACCACAGCTAACAAGCACTATAATAGTACTGATTAGGAATAGACGAAGGTTGAGCTTTGATACGTCTGGTATCGGAGGTAGAGCTGGGAATCCTTTTATCTGTAGTGCTGCTATTGATGATGAGATGTCCAGACATTTCTTGGCCGGCTTATTGAGGCATAGCTTTTCAGTTCCGATAGTTAACTCAGCGGGAAATGATCTTAAAGCATCTGCTGCCTGGGTTGCTTCACTGATGAGTTCGGATACCTGAGTAGGAATAGCCCCAATAACTCCTGTAGCTTCCCCAATAATGCCCGACACTTGCGTTGGAAGCTGAAACGTTGCGTCAGCATCTTGGCTTGAGTTGCGTGACTAAATAGTTTGAATACCTGGGTAGGAATGGCCCCAATAAACTGTGTAGCTTCACCAAGAATACCAGAAACCTGTGTTGGGAGCTGAAAGTTTATATCAGGAATTTCGAAGGTCAAGTTAAAGCTTATAGTAGCAATGCCCTTTTCTGTGATATCGGGGCTAAAGATACAGTAAAGAAGCATACCCGTGCATGATAAGACAAGAGAAAGGGCAAAAAGCAATAAAATAAGTTGACGTGATTTCATGACGAGAATCACAGGAAAACACGATGAGAAATGTGTAATTTTGGTGGATAAGTGGTAGATATATGAATAATTAAGAATAGAAGATACAGTTCTATATAAAGCCTTCTTCGGTGAAGGCGCAGCTACCCTGCAACTCATCTATTATTGGCATTAGCCTTGCCATCCCCTGTGAATACTTCATAGCCGCGCTCTCAAAATAGACAGCCTTGCGATTGGTTCTCTGTAGATCCTCGAGGACCGTTTGGAGTCGCTCATACGACACGTCAAGCTTCTCTTTTATCTCTAACCTTAACTTCACTTCGGAATCTAGCTGGGATTTTATGAGGGCAAATTGTTGGGATAAATATTCGTTCTGAACTTCCAACTCGTGGATCCGAGAAGTGAAACTGGCTGGTTTCGCGGGCGCTGACATCTGCTTGTGGTTAGCTTTTGAAAGTACAGGCATAGCAGCGGTGTGGTCAACAAATGAAAAGCCCGATGACATGGATCCAGACGGCTCCCTTGGGACAGCTTCGAAAACCTGTCCAACGAGATTGCAAAGGTCTTTGTAGACTCCAATCGTTTGGTCACTTAGATTCCTCTCGAAAAGATAAAGGTGATCATCGGCTAAGAGTTTCCAGCTGTAGCAGTCGTCGTTCGAAGGGTTGAGCCTAACTTGGCCTGGGTCCAGCTTGATGCCTAGTCGCTGTTCTGTGAAAAGTTCGTGAGAATGAGGAAAGCCCTGAATCGAATTTCCCTACCTATATGCTCTGCTAGCACATCCCTGCACTTTGCTCTCCATTTGGCTCTTTCAAGATTGCTCTGCCTCCGGGGATTGTTCATGTTTCCTGTCACAAAGTGCTTGATGCATCGGATGTTTGGGTTCGAATTGAGCTCTTTATTAGCTTATCGAACTTATCGAATAGTCAAGGAAGTCATAGCTCTATTTCTGAGGGGCATACGACTCTAAAATTAGACTATGCCTTCTGGCCCCCCCGGGGCCTTTTCGTTGGCGGAAAGTACCAAGAAGTGTCGACTACTATTTCCAGCTCCTCTCCATTTTTGGCCGTATCACTGCCACAACCTTCTGTTCTTTTCCTCTTCCGCAGCTTTCGGGTAAAGATTCGGTGAACATCTTGCCGATGATATTCCCATGAAGTCTTTGAGTCGAATTTCTGACCTTTACACCGCGGATGAGTGTAAGTCAACACGTCCCGCTGCTTAATGTCCTCGTGGTTTAGAATGTGGGTTTCCCATTCTTGTAGGTCAATGAACTGTCGAAATCGCTCGAGTGGCGATAAGCTGCTATCGCCGAGACACTCAGGGCACATGCCTGGCAAGACGCTGCCATTCAGGCGTACCCAATGCATGTCGAGTGGCACGTCCCGATGCGTGAGGTGGTCATTGCAGTGCTGTTTCCAAGCCAGGTCTGACGGAAGTCTCGGTCTCCTTTCTGTATAGTTCGACGAGAAGTTCAAGCGCTTTTTTGCCAGTGTCGTTTCGTATAGGCGCAATTTGAAAGAGTAGCTGGGATAACAGATGTCGCTCGCGAACTACAGGCTTAAGCCTGAAAACAGAAACCGGAACACACATAGCTGTTTCCTCGTCAGTGGCACTGTAAGCGTCGTCTTCGTCTTCCCTAGCTGTGTCGTCTTGGATCTCGGCTTCTCTCAATCGAAGCTTCTGCAACGCCTTATTAATGAGCGTAGATTGCTGAAAGCGCAAGCGTCTGATTTCATTTTTCCCGGCGCCGCTTTGCCGCAGTTTGATCCTTTCTTTCTCTAGCGTTTGATATTCTTCGCTTTCCATGACAGCCTCCAAGTCTTGTGCAGGAAGGGTTCCGGGCTGATTCGGATTGAAGGGGATTTCCAAGTCGCGAAATATGTCACCCAGGTCCCGAACCGTATCTCCGAGATAGGTCCCTTGACCGTCAACCCCAGGGTTCACTGATGCATAGAAGTCCCGATGCATTTGCGGGTCGTCGTGACCGGCTTGTATCATTCTTTGCGTGTCGGTGTATGCCGGATTACGGTCTATTGAATTAGTTTTGGAGGTTCTTTGACTTGCCTGACGGGAAAGCTCTCACCAATGTTGTGGAGGTTTGCGGCTCGAAGGTCGTGAAACCTGGGTGGCTCTGCGTAGCCTGCTCGGTGGCCCAGACTCTTCAGTTGATTGCTGAGAGAACTGGAAGATCTTATCTTTCCATTCTGTAATGCAAAGATTGGTCGATTTAAAACACGTCGATCCCATTTCAAGACTTTTACTTTTGCTGTCTTTGGCGGCGGGATCGCGAGAACGTCCTCTATGCTGGTATACTGACCGAAGGTTCCCATGGCAATAAACTTGGCAACAAGAAACAGCATGGGATTAGCCCAAAGGGGTCTTTCTACGAATGGAGAACCTTCGTGTAAACTCGACCTTGTCCTGCACTTGAGTTAACTTGGAAGGCCCTGAAAGCATCATGAGGTATCACCTTTTTTGAGGGTCCCATTGTCACGGTCTATGGACCGGTGTTCGGCCTTCGGCAAGACCCTCAGCCACGACTCATTGGACCCACCAAAATCCAATGGCGCATTTGCTAGAAGGTTCCAGGAATATCGACAAGGTCAATGGCAAGGTTATAAGAATGCCCAGGAAATAGGGAGGATACGGTTCTGTTTCCTGATCTTCAAGAAGATTTATTGTACTCGTAGTAGTAGGCTAGACCAATGGCATCGACCTTGTCCTAGACCCTTACACCCATTCCTTCCCCTTTAGTTGCTTCTGACACTCCATAGCGAACTCTGGATTTCCTTGCTCGTTCTTGAAAACACCAAAAGTAGCGTTCTAGGCTTGGTTAGATGGGATTGCTGTCGTCTTGAGAGTATCTGACCTTAAAATACAAGCCTACTCCACTACCACGCCTGGCCGAAGACTCGGAGTAGTCCGAAAGGCGTGCAAAAGTGAAGGTGTGCAGTTGAATGTAGGCCCAAAGATCGATTCTAAAACTTGGTTCAGAAAACATCTTATAGTCGTACTTCCAGTGAAACATAGCCAGATTTTGGACATGCTGTTTAGTAGCGTGTCTCCGCGGCATCGGCGGCTGCCCCTTGCGGCATTTCAACTCGTCGGCTAATTCAGTTAGTGTTACGACCCGACAGGCATGACACGTTGGAACAGCCCCGCCTGGCATCTCGGCGGCTAACGCAGAACATATGTACGCAGTAACACAGGTGTAACCAGGAACCATCGGGAAAGGAAGAACTATGGTACAGGTCACGTGACTTCGGGAACAGCACGGATACAGGGCAAAGATGGATATGTTGGATATGTCCGCTATCCCAGCTATCCATGGATATGTTGGATAGCACGGATATCCTACATAGCCACCACAAGAGATACTGTGCAGAACTTGTATATAGTATGACCTGAGCCTGGCTCATGGTCAGACTTCCATAGCTCTTCAGCAATCAACTTAGTATTCATCCTCACGGATACTCTCAGCTTACCTTCACTGCGAATTACTTGTTGAGCCTAAGACTGATCACCTTAGCCTCTGACGACCGATCTACTATCAGCCTACGACCTACGACTCAGACCACGACCTCAGTGAACTGTTATAACGTGTCAATCCCCAGCTTCTGTTAGCAGACCCTACTGTCGGATAGCTGACCGTAACAAGCTAGTGCCCTTTGGTAGTCACGCTTGGTTTTCGGCGCGACTCGTGGAGGTACCCATCCAGGATTAATAATACTTGGTTTATCATCGCCATAACGATCTTTGGCAATCTGAAAATAATCTTTTTTCTTCCCCATAGTATTGTATACAAACTGAGAGACAACACACACGAGCAAGAAATTGGCAGGGTGGGAGGGGGAATATGGTACTTAAATAGTTCAGGAAACAGCAGTGTAGAGGCCCCAGCTGACCCACACGTTTCAGCACCCTAGCGCCACCCCAGCGCTGTATACTACAGTCCAGTAACCTCAACTGCCCGGACGGATATTCAGTAGAGCTATGATACATGATAATCAATCCTTGCTGCCATCATAACAAAAGCCACGAGAAACTTCAGATCTGATTTGCAGGAACTCTTGAGAAATAGATGGGTTTGCAGCTGTTGGATGCTTGCGGCAGTGGTTGTTGCTAGCATGTCTGCCGCTGATCCCGACCATCGGTGCAGTTGGACCAAACCAACTTCCCTGCCCACCGTTTTTTCTTTGTCCATCAGCCGATTCATTACAACACTGAAAGACTGCATCATTTTGGTCGCATCTCCGCAAAGAACGCACTTTTCCAGGTCTGATATCTTTACGTCTCCGTCTAGACTAAGCAGCACATTCATGCAAGAAAAGGTTTCGTAGACGAGGTGGTTGGATTGTAGGAATGCAAGACCCACCAAAGTCTTTGGGCTTTAGTAGAGTACCCGACAGAAAACGATCGCCTAACTCACCTGCTCCAGAATGGAGCTTAACTCCGGCTCGGTGGGATATGCTGGAGATCTGTAGACCTGCAACAAAGAAACCGCCATGTACTCGGTCACAATATGCAAATTGTTCAAACCATCAAGCGTGTCCTCGGTAAATATCTCCTCGACATGCTCAAGGCTTGGATGGCGAATGCTGCGTATGTATATGAGATGCTCCTCAGTATTTGGCCCGGAAACGGTCCTAATCATGAACTTCCCGGCAGTCTTGCGGCTTTTCGTAACCTGTCTTCGACTGCCGAAATCAACGGAAAACTTGCGATCATAGTGGCTCCACGGGGCACCTGCGGAGACAGGGACGAGTATGTTGTTCTGCTGATCCTGGCGCGGGGAAATTGGCACCGGCCTGACGACTCGGCTTTGCTGAAGCGACCTAGCTTTTGTGTTGGCGAGGTCACTGCTGCGCAAGGGAAAGTCGATATCGGTCTCGGCTTCATCTATGAAAAGTGTGTGTCGGTCAAGTTTGGCCATTTTTTATTTGGTTGATCTCACATGCAATCAGCGACATGTTCGCCCGCTATCATATAGTCTTGCGCGTGTAGGCCTATTTTGGCTGCTGTGGAGTCCAAAAACGGCCTGCGAAAGACACATTAAAATAGGCTACACTAACTAGCAGTCACCCTCCGCGGTGAACACTGCAGCGGGTAAACAAGCCACCACTACTATGGAGCCAGAACTTATCCAGACGACCGGCTCGGTAGCGCACGACAGCTTTGTGAATTTCCTTGGCACAGCTCGTGTTCCCATCAGTTGCATAGTTTTTCCCGGGCACGATGATTTCAAGAGGACAAACACATACCAGGATAGAATACCAATTGAAAGAAAGGTGGAAAGGATGCGGAAAATCTTTAAACTTGAGGGATGTCGGCCATTAGAGCGCCGAAAATTTCTCCCAGCAAAGACGTCGCGTCAGGCTCTCGAGCGCGCAGCCAAGAACTCAGGCATTTCCCTCCGTAGTTTGCTGGAAAACCCAAGGGAAGAGCCGCCTCTCCTTACGATCCCCAAGAATATGAGGATATATGGCCTACAGGGACTGCACCGCATCGAGGCTGCCAAGCGCACGAGGAGCACAGATTGGTGGACAGTAGAGCTATATGATGATAGTCAGTCCCGAAAGCCGGTTGATCTGAGTCCGAAACTGACTTTCCTAGATATATCACACCAGACCTGTCAAGCATTGAGGAGCGAGTTTGATAACGCAGCAAACCTTTCCGATGGCCATGTATTCAAGGAGGTGCAGCAACGCGATCAGCAAGGGGACGAAATGGGGAAGAAACGTTGGCTAGCGAGACTAACCCACAGCAAACGCGGAATTCTCAGACGAGTCCTAAAACGCAAGGCTTTAATTTAAGTAAAGCTCTCTATAAACTGCAAGAAATCCCTGGTCTGTGGGTTGACGACGAAGGGTTCAACATCGGCGTTCTGCATAAGATGCTTGCAATCCTGAGTGACGAGGTACGTCAGCTTCAACCACAGCTAGCCATATTCTCACTAGTGCATTATTTGCAAATCACTTATCAAGTATATCTCAATATTGTGGATTCCAAATCTCTACTTAAGTTTGTGGACCACACAACGGTGAAACACATTCAGCTACGTGTTCCCGGCATCTCTCACCAGGATGACGAGTACGTCACTGGCGCTCTCCAACAGGGAATCATCTTCAGACAGCTCCCAGATGAGAAGAAACCAAGAGTTCTGGAGAATTTAAGACGCATTACTCGTCTTATCCCGTCGCTATATACCTTCCGGCTGGACTTTAAATACCTGCGCCCATGTGCGCTCGTGATGAAGGAGCTGCTCATGCATAGCCAGATGACCAGCACCATACGACATGCTGCATTCTGTGCCTTTCAAATAGACAATCATCAAAGCCACGATGTATTCAACGAAAGGTTTCTTCAATTATATTTACATATCATGAGAAACGTCTTCGACCTGTCGGATGACACTCCACTAGTGGAGGAAGGTGACCGTCGACAGCAGGCCAAACTCAAGAATCTGAGAAAGTGGCATGAGCTTGCATCCGAGGCAAAAGCTCTTGGCTTTACTTCTCCCTGTGTAGAAAGCCTCCTACGTTCTAACCCGGACGAGGAACACGCACGAGACTGTCTGTTGTCGGCTAGGAGACCACATTCGAATATCATCCTCAACAATTCGAGGGTTTCGTGCACTCTCTCGTAAAGATGTATCAAGCCGCCAGGTCATGCACAGCCTCATCGCAAAGCCCTCAGATGACGACAAATGGTCTGGGGGAGCCTCTGAAAAGACGTTGTGGCCGGCAATACTCGACATCGTATCATCAAGACAGCCAACACCTCACACTTAACCTTTTGAGGGAGACACCCGAGAAAAGTAATAATGTGTCATCCTTGTTTGTTCGTAAATCTGTTATCAGTGCCTTCTTTGACCTAGAAGAGCCTGCAGAGTTACAAGAGCGCGTCAGCCCAGTAGGGGCTGAAGAGTCCGGGCGAGAATTTTCTAATTCGGCTTCAAACACCAGTCGAGGTGAAAGCCACTTCGAAGGTGTTGAGGATTATCCAATGCAGGCAGCAGATGAAGAAGCTTTAACTTTTTCTCCGACGGGTGCTGGAGAAAGCCTGTCAGATACCAGAGCTGAGATGCGGCTCGACGTCCCTTTACAACAGGTCGAGGATGCACAAATGGTTGATGTGGATTTGCCGGCGAATACGGGGGTCGGAGTTGAATCACAACAACAGCGCCTACAGAACCAGCGGCAGAGAGAGGAGGACGTAGGGAAGCAAGACCAATCTAGCGTGGCCCGGGTATCTGGTGCTCTTAGAACGCGACAAACCAAGACAAACAGACATGATCCATTAACGAAGGCACCCGGCGATCATAGAAAATCGTTAAGTAGCACTACGTTGGGCGCGCGTCTCTTAGCGTCCCCGCCTCAACCTCCAGAACCATCGGTAACAATCCTTGCTCCCCGACACGGATCATGGGAGCCGGCCAGAACATGTCGGCAGGCTTCGTTCAATGCTAGTATACAGGGATTCGGGCATTAAACCCAGGCATTGACTTCAAGTTGTATGATTCTCGGGGCAAGAGCATTGGCTTGCATGAGAGTTTTGATATTGGCCTGTCTGATCAGGGAATCGTATATCTGGGTGATAGCTTCTCGCCAAATGGCTTAGTACATACTGAAGAAGAGCTGTGAATAAAACTCTCTGCGGATTAACAACGCATAATGTACTTCACATGGATTAGGCACCCACGTGTTGGTATTCTTCGTGATCATACAACGTCTCTCATTTGACAGAAATAGTGTGAATAATTTTGTTTACAATGGTACCTGACCGAAGCAGCTTGGCTGGCTAAACAACTTAAGTCTTCAAGCTGTTTAATTACATGTCGCAAGTCAGTTAAGCTCGTTATGGTATTAAAAAGCAAGTCCTACTTTAACGGGTCTTTGCTCCGCATTCTTCTACCGAGGAGACAGAATTTATGCATACCGAATAATTAGATACACACTCCTGTGCATCCATGCTTGCACAGTTTGGTGTGCATAGGGTGTGCAATGTGCTGACGTAGCATGCACATGTACGTTGGTGGGTCTTGCTCAGGTACTTAAGGCCTGGCTCAGGGTCGGCTCAGGGTCGGCTCAGTCTTAAAACGGCGACTGCTCAGGATAACCACCCAAAAAAGTGGACGGGATCCGTGAGACAAATGAGGTTGGCCATCCAGAACGGGACCCACTCATCGAACAGGGATCGCGCTGTACCCGTACAGGTCGGTTGGTCTGGGCAAAGCCCTAGCCAGCCTTGCTCCATATTCTCAAATCCAAAGCTCGCCGTCAACAGTCACTGGTTCATCAACCAGGTGCCCATGGAAGGGTGGCCGAGTTGGTTATGGCGCCAGGTTAAGGTCAGCTTAACATCTGTTTCCTGGTGGGGCAACCCGCGCGAGTTCGAGTCTCGTCCCTTTCAATTACCTTTTGCTCGATGTGAGAAATCTCCCACAACTTTTGATGCATCAAGATGATGCTTCCTCCTCTATCAGCGTGTTGTTGTGTAGTCTGAGTTGCAACCCGCAAAGCATCGTCTTCTTCTCTTGCGTGACACAGTCCGTTAAGTGTTCTCTTTTCTTGTGTTATCTACGAATGTGGCTCGCCATTTCATTTTGGATTCTCGACCTAGTACGTGTTGTCTCAAAACTAATCTATCATCTGATATTCAAATTCTTCACCTCGGTGAGGAAATTAAGGTTGTCGGTGAGCCGCATGTTGCCGCGGCTCTAGTCCATCTACGTCAGGTGCCCGAGCGTGGCAGTGCATGCTGATCGGATCGCGTTAGTACTGTGACAATTCATCGAGTCAGGGGGACGAGCGGCGTGGTGTAAATAAACCCCTCACGGGGGAGGCCGCCCAAGCTTAGCTATTTGCGATCCTTCCATCTCTTTACCACCGCTTTTCAACATGTCCAATACGAACGGCTGTTTCGCTATCTAGAGTTGCCGGGCTAGCGAGGGCGTGCATCGGACCGGGTTGGAAGGGAAGTGCTGGAGAGGTTGTCATATAACACGCCAAAATCCGCCACCAAACAAATCTCCGAAACCATTTAGACAACATTCCGATACCGAATCTTTGACGTCAGATGGAAGAAGCCGAGGCCCCCCGGACCCCGGATCTCATCGATTGGACTCGACCGCTGTCACCATGGGGTGATGGAGAGGGAGAGGCGCCTGGCGCAAATGGCATCGAACCTGATTTAGAAGCTGAGAGGCACATTTCAGCGAGCGCTACAGGGAGCGTTAGCACAGAGATCCCGCCGTCGGTGTATTTCACAATTCATCGGTGAGGCTTACCGCAGGTTGACGATCAACTACACCAATGACTGACATATCCCGACAGAATTCGACGACTCATCCTAGCAAGCATAGGTAGGTCGCTTTCATCGTTGGTATGAGAGAAACATCGTTAACATCAACCTGAAGATGACCCCTACACGTTGGATCAACTGCGAGAACCGCGGATGAACTCCCTCGTCGTCCGCCCTCTTGTTGACAGACTCTATGATCCCGATGATCCCACGATCGGTACGGCTTCTTGGGCTCGCTTTGATTTCAACATTTGAACTGATCTCGGTGTAGTCTACTGCCTACTGGCGAACCGCATCCAATTCTTGAGGCAACATACAAGTACAGCTCACCAGACTGTTAACGTGGCGCGCGCTGCACTCTGCGAACTGGTTGCAAGCCGCGTACTGCGCCGATACCATGAAGATCATCCAGGTGAAATCGGCCTTTTGATCCTTGCTCACGTCCTTGTCGAAGGCTTCGACCCCTTCCAAGGTGCGCCCGAAGAGGTGGAAAGCGAATGCCGACAGCTTCAGTGGCCGATCCAGCGACGCGATGGACATGAGAGAAAGCTCACAGCCCTTGAGCTAGCCATCATATCCGAAAGCAAGGTCTTTCTCAGCTCTTCTGCATGTCAGAGACTGGTCGACGCTGTTTACCTAGGGGTTGTGACCTACACGCCCCTGTCGTTCGTCGACATTTTGCCCGATCACTATGAGTTCATCTCAGTCTCGCTCTACGAGCCACATCGAGCGCCAATACTGGACGAAAGACGGATGCTGGTTCCTTGGATACGACGAGTGACGGAGTTCTGTCAGTTTGTGACTCTCGTCGCGCTGTACATGTTGACGATGGTAAACCGTAGTAGTCCCACGTTAAGCACGTGGGAGTGCTTCTTCGCCATTTACACAGCCGGGTGGACCCTTAATGAGTTTGCCGCCATTATCGAGCACGGTTGGGCGGTCCACTCTCAGACTTTATGGTCATTCCTCGACATTAGCTTCTGCTTCATCTTCAGCTGTTATGTATTCGCCAGGATATACGATGTACTGGGGTATGGAGGGGTTATCGCGGATGGGTACGGCGTGCACATCCTTTGCGTGGCAGCCCCTATCCTCCTCACAAGAGTGGCTTTCACCATTATGCCCGACAACATCGTCTTCATAGCAATGCACGCCATGATGAAGGACTTCACTCTCCTGACGTTCATTTCCATCTGGTGTTTTGCGGGCTTCCTCCTCGCTCTTCAGTGGCTCATCGGGAGCAACGCCGCCACTTCAGGAGTTGGGGACCAGGCATCTCTGACGTGGTACGAGACTTGCAAGTGGCTCATTTGGACCTGGTTCGGTCTCGACGGTACCGGTATCGATCGGTCTCCCGATTTCCACCCAATCCTTGGGCCCGCTCTCATGATTGCGTTCGCATTCCTTGGAAACATTCTCTTTCTCACCTTGCTTGTGGCCTTGTTGAGCAATACCTTCTCCAAGATTATCGCGGATGCGCCGGCGGAAATTCAATTCCGCCGAGCCGTCATCACCTTCGCCGGAGTAAAAAGCGACTCGATCTTTGCATACCCGCCACCATTCAACCTACTCGCTCTTGCTGTGCTACTGCCGCTCAAGTCAGCACTCACATCTCGCTCTTTCCACAATCTCAACGTCACTCTTATCCGGGCACTCAACGCCCCGGCTTTACTTCTCATAAGCGCACTTGAGAGACGGAGGGTCGCGCACCCGATACGAGCGCGCTCGCAATCGCTGCTGCATTGGAATTTCAGTGGCTTCAATCCCCATGGTGACATACAGGCAGTGTTCAAAGCTGAGCCTCCGCCTGCGGTGGAACGAGAGTTGGAGGAGATGGACAATCTGAGTGATGTGGGGTTTGCGGAGAGCGAGTTGGGCTCCAGGGTAGGATCATGGGATGTAACTAGTCGGTCAAGGTCCAGACGCCGCCCTTACAGCAGAAGAAGACGTCCGGGGAGGATGACGTCGCCTATTAGCATCGTATTCCCCTTACCTAGCGTCAACCGCATGGGAACAAACGACTTCGAGCCCATGTCTGGGTCACCTGCGCGCCGTAGTCAGTTCTAGAGTGACACAAGCAAGATAGCGACAAAGATTGTAAAACAACAAATCATTCACAATACGAGTTTTCTTGAACATGAAATAGCAGGACACGTTGGAGTTCTCGGTAGCGTTGCAGAGTGAATATTCTATGCCGTTTTCCGATCAACAGGCAATGGTGTAGTTGCCGGCTGAACCGAATGCGACCCTACTTGACAACAACCAGTTAGACTCAGCAACCCCTTTTCCCAACATCTACATGAAAGACTTTCTGATTACTCAATACCCTCACTTGTTGATATTAGTTGCATAGCCATCGAGGACTTGAGGTCCCGTTCAGTGGGCTCAGAGAGGCCTGAGCAACTGTGTTTCCAAACGAAGATCCTGGTTTCTCGATATTGAGGGGGAGTTTCAGAAAGATCCACACGCTACCGACTCAACCGCCAAGCATTCAACTCAGTCCTGGCCCGAGGGGCACTAAGATGATCGATATAAACCAATCAATTAACCTTTCGTGAAACCATCTGATCGCACCCATCCGTGAATGAATCGGTTTCTCGCGCCATGGATTCCGCGGGTGGGCAACGGACGGTGTTTTTCTCCTCGTCAATTTTTCCCGTGCACGCGTCAACATGTCTGTGGCTAACCGAGGCACACGATGTTGCCATGCAGGTTGCTTTTCGGGACTAGCCCATCTATGCCAGAACACCAAAAGAAAGGCCCACGGCATCTCATGATCACGGACGTGGCGTTCACGCAAGAGCCTGGTTGGTGGCATGCGCGACTCTGCGTCCAACCGAGCAAACTTCTCCACCAATGGACTCGGGGATTCTGGAATTCAGCCGCCGTGCGAAGCTTGACTCGCAAATTTTATCTCACGTTTATTTGCGTTTATGTACTTGAGCCAAGAGCCGCACAGTGGCTTTTGCAGTCCGCGTACTAGGGGAGAAGGGGAAACCGAAAGAGGCTTGTGCTTGGCATCATTTTGAGGGGGGAGACGCCGCCATTGGCGGAATGTTCCTCCACACGCTCCGTATGCACTGTCTCTGCACTCCGCATTTGCAGGGCTATCCATGTCCCAAATGCCGTGGCCCCGGCGGCGTAATTGGATACTACCCTATTGACAGTATTCAGATGAACCCAATTGAGCAGGGCGCAAGGATAGGCCCTCGAAAAGATGTCGCGGAGGAAAAAGAATAGTACCAGATCGGCGGGTTGTGGAAGACTGGAACTCCCGGATGGCCGTTTAAATACCCGGGGGGCAAGATCTTCACGTCCATCTGATTTCTAATGGCAGTCTACCAACCTCACGTTCCTACTTTTACACTCTTTTAAAAATGGTTGCGCTACTCCCTGTTCTGGCCTTGGCCACTTTTGCCGCGGCTGTTCCTCTCGAAGTCGCCCTCAATGTTGGCACTGATGATTCTCGCAAATGCGGAGGTAAATACGCAGAGACCAGCCTCTCTGGAAAAGGAGTCATCGTCGACGCCTCGGGAAAGACAGAGAACAGCTTCCCGACTTTCAACCAGGCAGTTGCTGCCCTGACGAACACCACGGAGGAGCAGACGATCTTTGTCTACCCCGGCAACTACTCTGAGCAGATTCGCATTCCCAACCATGCCGGTCCCATCACGATCCAGGGTTACACCTGCGACGGCCGCTCCTACGCAGCCAACCAAGCCACCTTGACCGGCAACCTCTCCCGCCAGATTGCCAACCTCACCAGCAACGACCAGACCGCCACCCTCCGCCTCTGGTCCGACAACATGAAGATCTACAACCTCAACATCGAGAACACCTTCGGCCAGGCTGACAAGCTCGGCCAAGCTCTCGCCGTCAGCGCGCAGGCTACCAACCTCGGATTCTACGCCTGCAAGCTCACCGGCTACCAAGACACCATCTACGCCAACGAGGGCCGCCAGATCTACGCCAAGTCCTTCATCGAGGGCGCCGTTGACTTCGTCTTCGGTCTGAGGGCCATCGCCTGGTTCGAGAAGTGCGACATCAACACCATCGGCAAGGGATACATCACCGCCAACGGCCGCGACGCCGACAACAACACCTCCTTCTACGTCTTCAACAAGGCCAACGTCACCGGCACCAGCGGGCCCGCGTCCGTCACTCTGGGTCGTCCATGGAGGACGTTCGCCAGGGTTGTCTTCCAGGACAGCGAGTTGGGCGATGTGGTCAGGCCCGAGGGATGGTCCACCTGGGACAAGACCTCCCCGACGGATAACATCTACTTCAAGGAGTACAACAACGTTGGCCCCGGCGCTGCCGGTCCCAGAGCCAACTTCAGCTCAACTATTGACAAGCCGGTCAAGGCTGATGACCTGTTAGGCAAGGACTTCAAGAAGGAGTGGTGGGTTGACTCTGAGTTTTTGTGAAAAGGGGCAGGGCTGTTTCCTTCTCTTCAAGTACATATTGAACAATTCAAACCATTGAATAACATGTGCGATGGCCAGAAGAGCTGGCTGCAATAGCACAGGGGGCTTGTATGATCACAAATCTTGTATGGTGAATTCCTTTACGTGATAAGGTACCTTATGCAGACCTCAGTCAGGCAGAAGGTCATTGTGAAAAGTGGAACGGGCGAGATCCGTCTACAGACATTTTTTCAGTCCACAAGGGTGGGTAGGACTTGATGTACTCAAACTCAGTATTCCCATTTCATTGGATGCTCAAGATTCGTGAACAGGTTGTACTCGTAGTGTAATATATGGTTAGGACATCATTCAGCTAAATGGCACGGAACTGTATGGTTCCTGTGGGACTTGACCTGTCCGTGCAAGCGTTTTGCTAGCTTTTCACATCTCCAACAGGATCGCCAATTCTTATTTCAGGCAGGCTTTTAAGTATCTGTGGAACCCTTTTCCATTTGTGAGTCTTTCTCAAAAATACGCTCCTAAATAAAAACTCGTCCCGTTAGCCATCCACATCACCTTTCTCCTCGCCACGCCGGAACACAAAATTACAAGCATCGATTTGCCTCCCAGAGCACACCCACGACAGACCTCGTCAACATATATTTTCCTTTCGAGAATCAGCATCTCCTTCAACACAAAACGATCACGAAAATGACAAACCAAAAGGGCTGGATGGATTGAGCCTTGTCTTATCACATGGAAATCCAGGAGCAAGTGATGATCGAAGAAGCGCACGGCATACTATTAAGATGGTTGATTCTACCGCATAAAGCGGCCTTCGTACGACAGATGAGACGACTGGATGACCTACTGGGCCTGCCAAACTCTATGCGAATCACAAGCGACCTCCAAGACGGCATGAGCGACTGCGGTTGTGTGTATGGCGTCGTTGGACTCATTCTCACCGGCATCCTGTTCTGTATGATGGTGACAGCTGCCACATACAACCCCCTTGTTACATTCACCGACGCCCTGATTGTTCTCCTTTTGAGCTTTGCTTTTTGGGTTTTTATGGGCATTGCGGATCGAATCGAAATGGAGGCACGCCACATGCGAAACACGAGGCGAGATGATCGCGGAGTTGTGGGGAGGATGCATCTCGAATAAAGCCAAAGGAATCGACTAAAAACTATAAATATGTTCCAATAAAGACGTCCTTACATGTTCTGATCTCAGGTCTTGTGCCGTCTCCTGTGCGATCAAAAGGTCATCGGGCTTCCGGTCCTTGGGCGCTGGGAGGACCTTTTAGAATGGTAATTGGCAATCACAAAACATGTCTCAAAGCTGTAGTCCACTGGCACCCGAAGGGTTACTATGCAAGACTGGGTGGTTTGATCAAACTTTAACAATTAGTTTTTGGATCTCCCATGGCCTCTGCCAGTTAAGAATGTGGCACGAGAGCCTTGCCCGCTACATACCAAACCCATCAATCGCTCAGGATATCAAAGCTCCGGGCTACAACATCCACCCTAGCTCATTCTTCTAGAAGATTTTTCGTTGGAGCTTTCATTTCTCCCTACAGAATCCCTTTTCATTTGGCTCAGACCTACTCCGAGATGGCTCAACTAGTAACGTCTGACTCTTGGGGCCAAGTATTCGTTGTCACCGCACTTGGTGCACTGCTGAGATATTCGATACTCCGACAAAAGCAAGCGTTTGCACGACGAATTCAACAAGTTTACGATAAACTGGGCCTACCAGAAAGCATGCGGATCACAAGCGACATCGGGGGTGGTATGAGTGACAGCTTCTGCGTGAAAGGTATCATTGGCCTATTCATCATTGCCCTCACCTTCGCCGCGTTCTTGGCCATATCATTCTGGAACCCGCATGTAACCGCCGACGACGCCATTTGGATTGCTCTTGCCTTCCTAATAGTCTGGTGGGCTGTGGGTATTTCTGCTCGCTGGTCACTGGAAGAAGGGCCGCGAGAAACGTGGGCTGGGCCACGTATCTTTTACATCCTCTAAACCAGATGGCACAGGCTGAGCTTACGACCAGAACATACTCAAAAAGTTAGGTTGTAGAGAAGTTCGCAAATGTCTCGCATAAATCTCTCCTGCCACTGGGAATATTTGGAACGATTGGATCTCTTCTCCGGTCAAAAGAGTTATGGTAGCAGCACATGTGCTCCCACGCGTGGCATCACGACCACCCAGAGCGCTCCGGATACACCCTCTTGCATGAAGCCGGATCCGAACGCGCATATCAAGCAGCATGTACAGAAAAGCGCCTAACGTATACAAACAAGACATGGCCCTACGAAGCGATATTACTATGGACTTGCGCGATAGCAACTGCCGCTCACATCAATATTCGTCAAACAGCCTCACCAAACTCAGGGATCTAGGCTTGACGAGAGACATTGATGATTCAACTCAGGTCTAGGGGTTCGGTGCGCCACCGTTGGCGATCATGACTCCTCACTCCATGGTCTCTCCGGCTCAATTCGGCCTCTCCTTTTAGGCCGATGATGTTCAGCGGACCACGTCTAAGCCACTGGGCCGTGGGCGAGGTCTTGAGGACACTTCGCAAAATTTTAATTGGAGTAGCTACATACATATGTATTTTTATCCAATAAGACCCCTAATAACGTCCAATAAAACCCATCATTCTCCGAGAAATCTTCTAGCAGATAAGAATTTTTGCATTGTGATCAGGAGCTTCCACGCTGCGGTCGTAAGAATTGTTGTCGACCAGAAGATCTGAAAATTGCCTACTAATCGTGACATGTACGTTGCAGTCACTTGTCAAAGCCAAGTAAAAAACCAAGTTCCACGTTCCCACGTTAATGAGCGATTTCGACGTTAGGGTTTACAATGGCGGTGAGCCTTGGCGCAATACCGTCAGGCGCATGAACAGCAGAATGGTTTATAGCAGCAACGGAAACACATTTGAGTCTCACATGATATTCCAGGCTGCAGTCACAAATTTCGAGGTGGCCGAAGGAAGAAAACTAAGATCAAAACGTGAGGGCGGATAAGGTATCTCACTAAATCACTCTTGGGGCCGTCAGGCGTCTCCTGAGATTTATTGCCAAAGCCAGCAGCAAGGTCTACTCTCAGGATATCTGGTACGCTTGTAGCTCAGGTACCTCGGATGTCATTTGAAAGAAGATTAAACACTCTTTCTTCGTCCCCAACCGTGGCTTTGTATGGGCCCTGTAGGAACATCCAAGTCTATTGTCTCGTAGCGGGACAAGTGTTCTGGTCGCAGAAGACAAGGGAAACAAAAAAGGCAATACGGGCCCCGAGGTTTCTCCACTCAATCAAGCTTAACTGCGGGCGGGAAATTGGGATCCCTCTGATCATAATCGGACGGACGGGCTCGACAGCCTTGAAGCCCAGAACAATTGTGAAGCGAGGCCTTTCCCACTCGTACGGAATAGATTAATCGGCTCAAAACAGCTGTTACCAGACGAGTCAGTGACTGAGGCACTCAGATCAAATGGCAAGGTTCATACTGACTATTTAAAGTTATCTAGCTTCCACTCGACAGACTAGACATGCCGGTCCAGTTCAAATCAGACATTTAAGATGAAGATCAGCCATACTTTCTGCATTGTTGCCGTCTACATTTCGACGGCAACCGCAGCCGTCAGGGACGTCCATTGCTTTAAATCCACGCCAGCTTCCGTGAGTACAGCAGCAAGCAACAGGGGAATTAGCACTGATGTGGTAAATGTTCAGTGGCAAAGCAATTGCGGTGATGCCGATAAAACGGCTTGCAGTGGTCGTTGCAGTTCCACGGTAAGCTGCGCCTCATTAACCTTGAGTTACCCCCCATCGTCCGCCTTACTGACAATCCCAGTGCCAAACAAGGAACTTCCTAGCGATGGCGACTTCAGACGGCAACTGCGATTGCTGGTGCGAGGGTTGACGGCACGATCGACAAAGCATTTTCAGTATAAAATTGCTTTCGTAGAGAATCGCCTTTAGGACCAGAATAACTCATTTTTCTGCATGATGTGGAAGACCATCAGGAGGCCTTTGGAATCTTGGTACCCCACCGCCACGCTAGATCCACGCATCGTGGCTCTGGAATATTTTTCATCGAGTTATAACTTCAGAATAGCATCATCATCTTTGTAATCATTTATTGCGAGATCGTTCTATGCTTTTTCATAGTATTTCTTGCTCGTCTATGATCGGATTCGGCGAAGGACCTGGTCATGGCGGCTTCGGGACCGCGAGTCAGGACAAGCAGTCCACGTCGACCACTGTTGCTGCCCTTACATAGCGGCCACGTTTTGCATGCGTGCCCCATCCTTTGAATCGCAATAAACCACGTGCCGCTTTTTGACCTGCGTCCAGATGATAGAAGAATCACAGTTTGAAATACGTTTCCATGGAAATCGCCCTGCACCAAGAAAGTTGTGTAAAGGCCGCCCTCACGACTCATGTCAGTCAAGGGGAGATTGGCCACGAACCAGAGGGGGAAAGAAATAGATTGTCGAAAACCTTAAGCCAAAGTCGATACATAAGACGCTCTTTTCTCTACTACGATCATTTCTCTCCACAAATAAGTCAACTTCTTTCCAGCCACGCTACTCATTACTCATCATGAGTATGAACACACTCCTGTCTCTGCTCACAGCAGTACCTATAGCCCAAGTTGCTGCAAAAGACTTCTCAGGGTCATGCTCCGGAATGTCGTATTTCTCCACCAGCATTAAGGCATTCTGCTTCACCGCTGACAATGAATACTCGAATGACTCAAGCCTAGACTTGAGAAGCTGCCTCGCCAATGTCGGAGGCCAAGTTGTCGTAAGCCTCTCCCGCATATCGTACCTTTTCCGGACATCTCTTCTCTGCAAGCTTATGATTCAGCGTCTAACAACCGATTTGCCGCTATGTCTACAGTGCCGCCCCAGCAAGTAAGTTCAATTACGTTCCGCACCCCGCTCCAATCAAAATTAACAAATCGAAAGTCCGTCCTTCAAGTTCTGTGACTGTGGTCTTGCTGGTGATAAGAAGACACTGAATTGCCGTTGCACTGACGCTTCTGGCACAAAGAAGCCTTCTTCTTTGAACTTGGGTAAGACCATGAAAGCAAAGTATGATGGGACCATCCACTAACAAACTGCCAAGACACGTGTTTGAGTAATACGGATGGCAAATTGACCTGTTGAACGAAGTCATACGTCAGCAGAGTCGCAAGCCCGAGCAAAGAGGACCTGGCAACCGCCATTACAAGTTTAGAATCTGCCAATAATTCATTCACTTTTGGGGTTGACTGGAGCACGTCTCGAGACAAACTTGAATGACGGCTAGCTGTATTGTTAGCATTGGAGATGGTTTATTACGCGGATTTGGTTAAGTACTTGGACGTGTCCATGCCGGCGGTGCGGTGTGATGTCAGAATGTGTGGCTTGGTCGTAAGGATTTTTGATGCAATCATTTTATGATCGACTTGACAGATCCGTAGTTCTAGCGTCTGACAATTCATCTGTTAACTAATGAAGGAGAAGGTTCTGGGAGCGTTGGGTATGAGTAACATCATCACGCAAATAGATGTGATCTTGGTCCCGCCTAGACCTACACGATAGTTGCTTCCGAATCACTACATCTATACTCCTTATGCTTTACCGTTTCGAAAAAGGCACGTTTTCCAATCACTTTGAGTTTCTCGGGAGCAAATCTGACAGAGTAGAGACTGGTTCATTGTGTACGATGGTCCACCGAAAGAGCTCCATGGCGCTAGTCACTATTTGCCATGTAGTGTCGCCCCTGGGTGCACAGTGAACGCGATCTGGGTGAATTCTAACATGGACCTTACAGAAATTCCTGCTGATACTACGGCCGATGTCTATTATTAGTTAGCGGGTGTTGTGCTTGACCCAATTCTGCGTAAATGTGTGCTTTGCCCCAATGATGGCTCCATGTATCAAGTTTCGCAGAGGCGAGGATCGCCCCGGTTGAGACACAAGCACATGTATAAATTGAGTCCAAAGTCAGCGCAGTCCCTTTTTTCTTTCGAACGCAGACGAAAATCAAGACGCACCCTGCTTTCGCGGCTGAATATCACATGCGGCTCTATTTTTACCGCTGAAGGTAACTTCTGCATCACCGGCTACACACTGTCAGTTCTCGTGCGGTAATCTCGTTATTACAATGAAAGCAAAGTTAATCGCGGTTGCTCTGGCGAACGCTGCGTGGGTTCAATCCAAACGCTGGCTGAGTTTGGCCGATAGACTTGCTAACTCGCTCAACTACGGCAGCATTGTACTCGGCGGTGTTTACAAAGGCTACATCTGTGTGATGTCTAATGGCGCACAGAATCCTTCAGATAACATGTGCTGGCAAGCTTATGGAACACCTCTGCCCGGTTCTCCCGGGGTGGTACGTCTTTGCCCGCCATACACCAACAAATGCAAACAGACAACGCTAACGCGATGCAGTGCTGTATTTCGAACTCAATTACCAAACAGAGTTTTGATGAAGGCTGTGCCAATAACGGTGGGAAGACTGGGATTCTGAAAGATTGTTGAGGTTTCTCCGTGTAGCTAAATCATATGGTTCGGTAGCTATTTGCCTACTTCGGCAGATATTTACCTAAGTCGGTATGAAGTTGCCCGATCAGGATCGCTCGACGAGTCAGTCTTCATTAGATAGGAGAAGCCTTTGATTCGCAAAGATTGTCCGAAAAGTTTCATTGGCATTATGGGGTTTGTGATACTGCTGGGAGAGTCCGCTCCCCCGGTATTTCAACGATTGACGTGTGATGAGTCGAGGCGGAATTGATAGGATGAACTAATCCAATCGGGGCCAAGGAGCAACTTGCCGGCGACCGCTTCCACGCTTCCCTGACTAATGTAGTATGAATGACAACTGCATCCGCAATATAAATACATCCAAGACGTGCATCTATAGAACGATGCGGTCACTGTGTGTGCGTCTCCACTGCTTGTATACACTCACGACGAATATTGTTCCTCACGATGAAACTTTCTATAGTTTCTGCTCTGCTGGTGCTAAGTCTAACTGGCAACGCCATGGGTGCATGCAGAACTCGTACTAGACGCTGCGTGAGTATCTGTCTGGTCTCCAAACAGGCTTCTGAAGGGTGTGCTAATCGCGCTGTGGTTATCTTAGTCGCCTCAGCTAGTCTGTGATGCCATCTTGAAACCTGGAGCCTTCCCTTGTGCAACGAAAGAACAACCAGACCCTCAGTGTACGCAAGTCGTGGGTGATGGGTACACCGCCGTTCAAGTATGATTTTCTATCAAGCCATCCAAACATTTTTGCCGACATATATCTTAACTGTTTCGTGTAGTGCGTGTGTTGCGACCGCTGAGTGGCATGCCGAGTGAAGCCCTTGAGCTATATCATGGCCTAGGACGATGTTGGACAGTTTGGTTGCGAAGTACAATACCCAGCTACCGCCGGCGCATGCAGGATGACCATGACAGAGAATGAACCTATACATGTAAGACCACATGGGTTCGGAACTTTTAACCATGTATTAGAATTTAGCAACATACCAAGGTACTTGAAGATAGATTATAGTTGCACCGTCATGTAGCACAATTGGCAACTGTAACCTCTGTAAGCCCTCATCGACGGAACCCCATTTTACATGCCCAGTCTCAAAGCGTTACAGGCGCATAAAACTTACCAATTATCACAAACACTAAGGGTACCTGGGCTTGTTGAATGGATCAAATCAGTTTGATGGTCCTCTATTTTCAATGCTTTGGTACTTCCGTCGACCAATTCCACACCCCTCTGCCTCTCGGATCACGGTAAAGAGTCATCACTTAGAGCGGGACTCTGCGAGCGTCCAGTTGCCAGCGACACTCAACTTACGAACGCAAGTAGGATCTAGTAGAACGCGCTACCGTCGAATTTCAGCTTGCTTAGACATTTTACAATCAAGAGAGACGAGATGTCACTGGCTCGTCATTATTGCAACTCCGGCTCGGTTCGGGTCCACGTTCTCGGGTCGGCTACTGCCACTCAAGCTACCTGGAGCGGGGAGCCGGAGGGGGCGAGATACCACCATATGTTAATTACAACTGAAGATGACCATTTACTTTGCTTCGTTCTTCCTCTTTCATCATTTTTCTCAGGTAGCCGCGCAGTCTTAGCTAGCAAGTTCCATCATAGTAGATGCACGTTGGCCTACCTTTCAGCCATACGTAAGATGCGTCTTTCGGTCTGGGTTTCCTTGGCAATGTTGCCAGTTCATGTCATTGGCCTCCAGGAAAACACATCATATACCAATCCCATCCTTCCAGGGTGGCACTCGGATCCCAGTTGCACATTCGTGCCTGAATGGAATGACACGGTCTTCTGCACGACATCAACATTCATGGCCTTCCCTGCAAATCCAGTTTATGCCAGCAAAGACTTTGTGAATTGGAAGCTCGCCAGCAACGCCGTCAACCGAGTGTCTCAATTCCCAGTAATTCGAAGCGGAACTCAAGGCAATGGAGGAGGAATGTTCGCCAACACGCTGCGTTACCACAATGGCACCTTTTACTTGATCTCAACCTGGGCCAGCGCAGAGCTAGGAGGGCCCAGATTCGTCGTGTTCACCACCACGGATCCGCACGACGACCTTGCCTGGTCTAACGCCATATGGCCTCAAACACCTGGTTACACGATTGACCCGGACATCTTCTTCGACGATGACGGCTCCGTGGTTGTTGCGTCGGCCGGAGAACCCATTATCGCCGCTTATCTTGACCTGACTACTGGAAACACAAGCGAGCCATGGGAACTTTGGGCTGGTACTGGCGGCCAAAGCGCGGAAGGGCCACACATTTACAAACGCGACGGATATTACTACCTATTAATTGCGGAGGGCGGGACACAGCTGAACCATTCTGCCACTATGGCCCGATCAAAGAGTCTCAAAGGACCCTGGGAAGCAGCACCTCGTAATCCATTAGTCTCGAACAGGGGCACCGGTAATTACTTCCAGACTGTTGGACATGCGGATCTTTTTCAGGATGCACAGGGGAATTGGTGGGGTGTTGCATTATCAACACGTGGAGGTTCGACATTGTACAAGGAGTTGATCTATCCCATGGGAAGAGAGACAGTTCTCTTTCCACTCTTCTGGCCTTCTGGGGGTTGGCCGGTTGCGGACCAAGTTCAAGGTCGGATGAGCGGTCCTTTGCCGAGTCAATCATTGATAAGCCAGGGCATCGGACCTGTGGTAGGCGAGCCGGACGTGGTAGACTTTGTGGCAGGATCCGAATTTCCTTCAAATTGGGTGTCTTGGAGAGCACCGTTCGACGCAGCCTCCTTTTCAATCTCTCCAGCAGGCCACGAAAACACACTGCGCCTTACTGCGTCACGCGCCAACCTCACTACCGATCCTAACTTCAACACCAGCACTGAGGGCGTGACTGCACTCTTCCGCAGACAAGAACACACATACTTCAACTTTAGCGTTGATATTCAGCTCGGCTTCGGGAAGTCCTCCGGTGACGAGATGGGCATCTCTAATTTCGGCACCCCTGATCAGCACGCCGACCTCGGCATCGTGTACTTGGAGGACGTCTCTGAGTCTTCAGGGAAGCTCAAGCCGTACTTGCGAGTGCGAGCTCGTTCGGTGAACGCTTTTACAGCACCCGAACCGACAACAGCTCCTGTTCCCGAAGGTTGGCTTGGGGACGCAATCCGACTGCGAATTTCCCCGAGAAATGAGAGTCACTATGAGTTCTTCGCCTCCTCGGTCGGTCAAAGCGGTAAAGAGGAGGCGGTTGGGTTATATAGCACGGCCCTATTATCTGGTGATGGTGCGGGAACCGGAGGCGTACTGGGAATCTACGCAACTACGAACGGAGGCAGCTATCCATTCGAAGGTTACGTGAGCAGATGGCGATATCAGCCTGTCGCCCAGCAGATTGGCTACAACTCCACGATCTTCGTACCAACTTGAACAGTCACTTGACATACCAGATAGCACGTCTGCAATGGACCCAACGTTTCAAACGGGATTCCAGACCTTTCTTCGAGTCGTTTTAATCATTGCCTATTCCGGAACTTGCCAAACAGATTCCCCGGCTTGTGATGCCATCATGATGACACATGTACGTTCAACAGTTTTCGCATGACAATAATCAGAATTTGACAAGCCATTGGCAATCACATGAAGCTTACATATGTTCAAGATTAAAACGCTCTGCAGCTTTGAGCTAATTTTTGAACACAAGTGACAACGACCATACCGCATCTGTCGCCCTTCGGTACTGCTATCCGTCCGCTGATTTATGCCATGGGAGCGGGAAAATTGAAGGAGAATACCAACAGATCAAGTGTCACGTATTTTAAGTCTAAAACCCTAATTAGAACAAATTCATCCCATTGGGTTCACCTTGCAAGAGAAACATATCTGGTGTGGCACCAATACCTCGGGCCTCGGGCGGACTCAAGTGCCGACCTGTGCGAGTGGCCGGCACATCTTAATCCCTCCGATGCCGATGCCGATGCCGGATAACAGAGTGTGCGTATATATGCTGCGCCAGCATGATAAAGAAACAATAGAGATGATGCATCTTGACACCTGGGTAGAACATCGATGTTTTTCTTTTGGTTTCACTGTGAATGTCATTCATCATCCGCACCGCATCACCGCACATAAAGCTTCTATTACGATGGCAGAAACCATAGAGTGGTTCGGTCTGTCATTCTCTATCAGTCATATCCTATTATCAGCTTGCTAACGAAAATTCAGGGGCCACGACGTTCCGTTTGAAAGCCAACGGCCTTGTCATATTTCTTGATACATGGCTGGAGAAGCCCTCCGCTCTCCCTAAGTACTTGGACATTAACGATGTTTCTGAGGCGGACTACATATTCATCTCACATGCACACTTTGACCAGTGAGTGATGTTTTCATTCCTCCTCGTCATAGCCAATTCCCTGATCACATGCAGCCTACCAGGAGCCGACAGAATAGCAAAGAAGACTGGGGCCATCGTCATTGCCAATGGTGAAGCCATCAACCTGCTGCGCTCGGCCGGCGTTCACGAGTCTCAGCTCTTTCCTGTCGCAGGCGGTGAGCGAATTCCAATGTTCACAAAAGCCGATCGCGACGCCGCCGTGGCGGGTAAGATACCTCTCGCCAATGGCCCACCGGGAGCACCCGCAAGACCGCACCATTCGAGGGCAGTCATGTCCGTTCACGTGTGGCCCTCTTTGCATGCTCTCATGCCGGGAAGTGGACACCATGACATCCCGGACGAAATCGACACCGGAACAGAGTACACAGGCGAAGCAACACCATACGTCTGCACCCTTGACGTGACCATGGGTATGAAATACGCCCTGATGAGGCTCAAGGAAATAATACCTCCCGACCAGATGGATGAGGGTACCCGATCAATGGCAGATTACATGGAAGATCGAGATCGTCATGTCTTCTCGAATTATGATGGAGGCCAACTGGCGTACAACTTCCTTATTGGTCCTGGGAAAACCTTGTTCTGGAACGGACATTTGGGAGGCTATGAAGGGATCCTGAAAGCCATTGAGCCTGCTCCAGACGTTGCGATCCTCGCCATTGCAGGGAGAGCAAACCTCAATGGGCGGCCCTACAACGGGTCTGCTGCTTCATTTGCCGTGGATGAGATTCGGTGGCTTTCGCAACCAAAGAAAGTCTACTGGTGTCTACACGATGAAGGGTAGGTTCATAGTGCAACTTGATTCGAACGTCACTGACAATCTGATACTTTCTAGAGCGATTAAGCCATTTCGAGTAAACACCGCCGCAGCGACCGCGATGGTTCACGCCAAGACCTCAACTAATGTGGAGGATTTGGCCCCTGCCACACTGGTAAAGCTGTTTTGACTGACCCTTACACTTCCGGGCTGGCGATGTAGAGTCCGAAGTGCTTGGGATGCGCTTCCTTGGACTTCACTGAGTGCACTTCGATGAGAGAATTTGTCGACCTCATGGCTTGTATATGCTGCCAGTAACATACTACCACAACATCGGGACGTGCTCCGAACGCTGTGGGTAGGTAGCCGGAGTCGTCCACTTGCCGACCTCCAAGGCGTCAAAGCGTGTTGGGGTAGAAGATGGACGTGAGAGCTGAAGCCTAAGGCGAAGCTTCAACCTTGTCACTGAGGCACATGTGTGGGGTAACATCCCGCGGCGGAGGTGGGGGATCTTCGCGGGGTTCGCAGCGAGGTATGAAACTTTGACCACCAGTTGCCTCGTTAGATCTTTTTAGGCAAGAAGATGTTGATGCCGAATATGAATGCCGAAATATTGTGTAACACGGAATATGCTGTTGTCCGAGTTCGCCGGTGGTCGTAAATGCTCGTGTCCGAAGTCGTAGATCATGTCTTATATATATGGTAATAAACTAGATAACTCCTGACCACCGAAACTTTCAGAAAAGTCAAGAGATCAACAAGATGGCTGTACCATTCAAAGTCATCGTCGCTGGTGGAGGACTTGCCGGCTGTCTCCTCGCCAATGGACTGGTCAACAATGGTGTCGATGTGTCGGTCTACGAGCGGGACGCGGAAGACACAAAACGAGAAGGATTCCAAATTCGGCTCGGCGAGAGCGCGCTGGCAGGGTTCCGGGCTTGTCTGAAGCCATCCGAAATTGCAACAATTCAGTCGAAGTTCAGCCAAATGTCATCGACAGGACTCACCGCACCAGCGATATGTAACACGAAGTTCCAGACCCTGCTTGATCTCGGGCAGCTGCCTTCGTACGCGGCATCGTGGGGCATCAATCGGGTGGTCCTCCACGATATTCTACTCAACCCACTGAAAGCAAACGGGTGTCTTCACTTCGGGAAAGCCTTTGAGGGATACGAAATTATTAAAGATGTGACCGGGCAAGAAACCGTCCGAGTTCACCTCGCGGATGGATCCACGGATACATGCGATTTATTGATCGGGGCAGACGGCAGCAATTCTAGAGTACGATCTCAACGGTTCCAAGTTTTATTCTACGGAAGTACTGAGCTAAATGGTCGCAGATCAATAAACAGGTCGGAGCTCGCAATCTGGTCCTGGTCGACAGCCATGTGATGATTCTCAGCAAAGGACCGTTACCACAGGACTGGACTGAGAAGCTGCCACCAAGGCTGCTAAAAAGTCCAGTCATGGTATGGGCAGGCGGCATTTCTATGTACTACGCACGTAAGCCTCAAGCCCACACCGTGTCCTGCTGCGTGCATGACTGACCCGTGTTTAGTGTTCTTGCCAAAGGCTGAGCAGCCAGCCGATGATTCAGAGAGCGGACCAAAATACAACGTGAAAGAGGCTTCCTTCTACTGGGGGCTTCTGATTCCGAAAGATCGAGTGCCGAAGCAACAGGAACTATCAGAGATGCAGGACCCACTCCATATTTGTCTTGAGGCTACCAAAGACTGGGCGCCCGAGTAGTATGCGCAAACCCCTTGACAAGCTAGATATATATCCATGTTCTAACAATCATAGCCGCACAATGTTGACGACTGGGTCGGAAGACAAGAACAAGGATTTAGTTACGGCTACAAGATTACGCGCAAGCAACAAACTGCCAAAAACATGGCGCAAGAACGTCAAGAAAGCAACTGGAGACGAGGGTCATCCTCGCGTATGGCTCGTCGGAGACGCAGTTCATGCAATGCAGCCAAACCGGCAAGTTGATGGTCCTTGGACCAGTAACTCACGTCACACAAGCAATTGCTCACAAGGTTTAGGGGTATGGGAGGCAATCAGGCATTCCATGACTGCGCTGATGCACTTCCTCGAATTCTCGAGTTGAAGGAGAAAGCCCAGACTGGAGAGGGGCCATCCTCGGAAGATGTCAGCACGGAGTGTAATCGATATGAAAGTGCGATGATCGACAGAGCCTTCCCTTGGGTCAGCAAGAGTGGAGGCACGAACGTTCCCGTGAGTTATCTCCCGTAATATCTTACAATTTTCTACATGTCTAAACGGTTCGTATGACAGACTGTCAACCTAGACGGCATCCTCGGTACGATTCTGTGGATCATTGGCACTTTCTTGGTGTCTGCATACATCTTTATGGCTCGAGTAATGAAGCTTGGCGTCAGGAGTGGATGAGATAGAGTCATCAACTAGAGAGGTTGCATTACCAATGGTTTTAGCTATTTCCATATGATCGAAGCTTTGAAGCGTGCATTTATGAGGTTGAACCTCTTACTCAACTGCCAATAATTTCACCCTTCATGCAAACCGTGCTGCCCTTCTCCACTAGAACCTCGTACGTCTTATGTTCCACAGACGCCGTGCGGATTGTGTACTCATCGCCGGCGTAGAGTGGCGACATTGCTCTATATCCAACTTGTCGCACTTCCCTGCCGTCTTGCCCGTAGACATCCCTCCAGTAGTCAAGCATGTTGATCAGGTTCAAGGGTCCATGGACCACAACCTCGGGATGCCTCTCAATATCCTTCGTCCAAGGCTCGTTGTAGTGGATCATATGGCCATTAAATGTAAGAGCCGAGAACCGGAAGAGGCCAACGGGTGACCATCGAAGATGCCGAAGGACACCGCCGTCTGAACCATTCTCATCCGTGATGGTTGACGCCCCAAAAGACGGTTGCCTGTTATCTCGCGGAGGAGCAGTCTTCGCAGCCAAAGAGAAGTTGACTTCGGGGCGGAAGATCCATGACCTAGGAACTTGTAAGTCATCTAAAGAAGCAGGATAATGTTGGTGGCGAGGACAACGTACCTCTGGTCCTTAACAACCAGCCCATCCCGTCCCCAAAACTCCTTTTCGACATCCACGAGAACCATCTCGTCACCGCTGCGGCTCTTCTTCGGCGTAGCGCCAACAAGCCTCGTGCGCTCTTCAACCTCTTCGCCAACTTTCAGCGAGGTCCCCTCAATGAACTGCATCTTCCCGCCAGCCCACATCCGCCGCGTGAACGGTGCTGGCGCATTGAACGTCTTGTCCGTCCCGTCCATGCCCAATTCGCGTTCGACCCCTGTTGGGGTGAAGTAAACAAGGTGATACCCTGGTGGAAGCGGCGTGCCTTGCTTGGGCGGTTCAGCGGAGACGTCGATTCCCGCATGCAGCTGCTTGCGATTGAGTGTCAAGCTGAGGCGCTGCAACTGATTGGAATCGAAGAGTTGTTTGCGCGTCACATCTTTCCCGGCAAAGGTCTCGAGGAGTTTTGATGCCGCGTCAGTTGCATTGGTGGTTATGGACCTCCTACCGCGTGGTGTACGGCGTGAGATTGCTGGTCGTATCTGATGAGCAAGGGAGGCCATGTTGGCGGTTGCAGGTGCGATTGGTGTTGAAGTCCAAGTGCGGGATTGAAAGAACAACAACAATTGGATCGTTGGGAAGGCAAGAACACATGCAATAATCTCGAAAGATATCAAAGCCGACTAATGTCCGTCATCCGACGTCAAGCTTTCATCTCGGCGAGTAAAGCCCGGCATGGGGAGAGCGCGCGCCGAGGAACCATCCCAATTGGGGAATGGACTGAGCACAGTGTGTTGATCGCGGGGTCTGTGGGGTAAGCGGGCTCTTCGGTTATATGCTCTCGGCTTCTTCTTCCTGCAGGTGGCTGAAGTAGCCGCGTCGCGACCCTCGGCTCAAGAAGCCGAATGTTGCCATGATGCAATCAGGGTTTACGCGCTTCTGGCCAGGGCAGCTACATGGGGAAAAAATGAATGCTTAGAAGGCATTTTCTTTCGTTCTTTGACTTTTAAATCCGCTAGGCCAATTCCGGGGCGTCATCATAGGCACCGCTGCAAGAAGTTGAGGCCCTCGACTTGCATTGGACCGTTGGCGTAGAGTTGCGGGTCCAGGAAGAGGCCGAGATCACCAAGGGCATGCTCGCCTTCCCAATTGGTCTGCATCAGGTTAAAGTATTGGTCCTCTATTGCGTCCGATCTGCTTTGCTCCACGGTGTCTGTGGAAAGATTCTGGGGTGTGCTAGCTGTGTTGAACGGGCTCAGGCCTGCCGTGGATCCTGATGCCCCATCAGCTGCCGCAGCATCGGCGTCTTCGTTGTAGATTCTCTTGGCAATGGGCTTGTCGAGATATTGTAAAAAGAGATCCAAGACATTGTTGTTGATGCGCCAGTAGTTTTGAATCTCTTTCAGTCCTAAATGACACATCTGGGCTCTGTGAACTGCGAGCTGGCGACCGATCCCATCGGCCGACTTGATGTCGATAGCGTGAATGCAGAGAGCCGCGAACAGGCTTGTAAGTCTGAGATATTAGTGAAAGCGTCTAGAATTAAGAAGAAATAACGCTCACAGATGCATTTGGCCGTATTGCAAGGTTTTCTGTGCGAGCATGTCTTCCGCTATCCTGCTGATTCGACAGGCAGCTGCGAGGGCGGCCTTTTTATCCTCTTCGTCTCGGTTTCGAAGCCATCCATTTCGATGGACTAGGATGCGCAAGTGACTGTGAATTTCATTAGAATTTCAGGGACGTTTCATCATCAGTGTTCCGGCCATACTTGTAGGCAAGATGAATGAGGCATGTCAGGGCTGACGATTGCCCCTCCTCGGGTTCTCTCCTCAATTCTTCTGGCAAATTCTGCTTCCACTGCTCGAGTTGTTGCTTCAGGTCGCGCACTTCACCTGGTGCAGGAGGACCACGGCCCGGCGCAAAGTGAGTATCTGTTATCCTTCCGACTTTACACCTGTTAGTTAAATAGCATCAGGAGTCAAGCAGCTCTGGTCAGCTTACGTAGCCTTGCTATGTCTACCATATTGATAGCGTAATGCACATGCTCAGATTCGGATGTGCCAAACGCTGTAGCTGGTTGCTCATCCGTGTCGCCCTCCAAATCAGAGGCGGTCAGAGGCTCGATGTCGCAGTCTTCATCTCGTATTCTACATGGAAGTCCCAGAGATATCGCCGCTTGCCTTTCTCTCACCTTCAAGGAGTTAGTTAGTGAAATCTCGACAGTGTTGAGAAACAGCTTACGTAGATGGACCACCAGACTCTTCTTCTCATTCGGGCAAACTGAGGTTCTCTTGTAATGAAGCGTGTTCTTTACGATCGTCAGCTTGCCCCAGTATTGAACTCACCTCCGTTGACTTACGATCTATGGAGGCCATGTGTCTGCGCAAGAGTCAAGACACATCCCAGCCAGTATCGAACATCCCTCCAGTCGGTAGGGCCGCCCCTCCAAAAGCTGCAAAGGAACAGAGATTGAATAAGCGTGAATTCGTCTTTTTCCCAATTGGAGTGAAAAAGAATTCTTGCACGTGAATATGTCACACTCTTCGCTTCTGAGCGATCTTTGAACCCCATAGCTGTAATGGTAGCATCATCGCAGTATGTCGACCCGATGAAGAGCATCGCCTGTAACAACAGTGGCGAGATATCCATCATCGCAAGCCTTCGCGCCACGTCCGCGCGATCCAGTATTGGGAAGCACGGGTGAAACCATTTGAAGTATGCGCGAAGGGCAGGCAGACAGCTCTGCATATCGGGAAAGGTCAAGGCCCCTTCATCCCTCAGGTATCGCTCCGTAGCCGAGCTGATATTGTTGATACTCGCAGGCGAAGTCCCCAAATCTTGCGATTGAGGTGTCTGGGGGACTGGAAAGGCCAAGCGACCCTTCAATACAGCGTCTCCCGCAGTCGCGTCGGACCCCGGCTCAGGGGCACCCGGCACGAGGGTGAGGAAGTTGGACTCTCCGAAGAAGCGGCTACTTCCTGTGCCAGTTGCAGAATGTGACGACGCGGGCGTCTCAGCATGAAATGGTGTTTGTGATGCGCCCGAATTAGAAAGACCTCGAGACGGTGAAGCAGTGCTCATAGAGGCAAGGGTTGCCGCCACAGCGGACGTGAGCGCCGAGGGCGGAGCCGGCACGACAGGTTCCGGAGTGAAAGACGCTGCATCTTCTGATCGCTTCTCCTTCTTTGACTTCCGTGGATACCTGCTGCCTTGTTATCATTTTGATTGAGAGGAACAGTGATTGCGCAGTTCACTCGCCTGCCTCTTCTCGAGGGAAGAACTTCGCATGTCGCGTTCGAGCTCTCACAGTTTGAACAGGGAAGACGCTCTGTGACGTTGCAGCGAATTCGTCGTGAGTTGCACTCTTTGCACGCGTGCTTTGCGCGGGGCTTTTTGAGGCCTTCTGTGGGCATTGTAAGTTGACTCTGGCCACCCGCGATCGCGTCTTAAAATGATAGAATGGGTATCATCGGATTGTTTATTCGTCAAAGACGGGACCAAAATTCATCGCTCAGCGCCACAGTTCGAACTCCAAAGTCTTGGATGGCGCACTGTACCCACATGGACCACATTCTCGGCTATTACATCCGTGGTGGAATCCGGGGGTCTTCTACTGCCAGCTACTCCAAGATGGATTGGACATGATACATCATCTAATATGACTTTACCTTCTCCTTGTCCAACTAGAACGATGACCATATCAAATTCACCGAATGGAGGTAGTTTCGGCCCCGTGAAATGTCACGGACGTGGGGGGCGGAGCTTAATAAGAGGTATTACTTCGGAAGCCGGTGCCAAAGAGTCAGCCCTGTAAGTGGCGTGGTCAATAGGTGGCTGCATGAGGATGAAAGAATACATGCCCGGGTCAGTAGTTTTGTACATTTCAGTACCAGGAAAACCTCAGAATCAACAAGCAGTACCAGAACCCTTGAATTCACATCGACGCACTGCTGCTCTCTGAGGCAGCGCGCAAATGACATCCACTTCAATGGTGAATTAATCTTGTGTCCCCAAATATTTCCCTGCATTGTAACAAAATGGCTATGCAAGGCAACAAAGCTCGAATGCGGCTGATGATGAAAAAGACACGTCCAAAAGCCTTCGTATTATCTACTTATCCGCCCACATTCATACAAGCGAGGTTGCTACCCTGACAACAGCTGCAGAACGAAGTTGTGGGCTTACTGCCCGTGTCGCAGAGGAACTAATGGCGCGAGATACATGGTCAGTCATAATCTAACATAACTTTTGCTGATTAGAGTCTTACATTGGAGGTTGAAAATGAGTTGCCACCGCAGCAGCTTTTGGTGACAGATTTGTGTACCGTGGAATCCATGGGATGCTCAGCATCGGTACAGAAAATGGGCCCTGCAAGTGAGCTGTAGCGGGACTGAAGGTTAGCCTCGTTCGATGAGAATGATCTAGGGCATTTCAGTGATTATTGTACCTTGCTCCGAAGAGCGCAACTGCCAAAATTGTTGTTGGCAACATCGTTAAAAGAGGCTTGGTGTCTTCTGTTAGTTGAAGCTTGCTTCTGATTGTAACACGGAGTTGGGCTCTCTTATATCTGCTTTTAATATCTTATCATCTTGGAACTAGTTATGTACACAGGAGGAAGAACCAGCTCACTTTTTCTTGACTCGCCAAATCACTTCACGGGTTGTCGGCATGTTCTATTTCTCTAAAATACGGACATTCGTAGGTTGACTCGCCGGCACTTTCCTACCTCGGCACCCTTGTTTGAGTGGAAACCGGAGGCTCGCACATTGCCTCGCCGAGAGTTACTTGTCTCGACCAAAATTGAGTCTCTATGCAGAATCTTTTAATTAACATGGGTGTATTTAAACTTTCAGTCTTCAAGCCAAGACATCGCCTATTATACGCCAGTGTGTGTTCTTCGGTCCCATCCTCAATCGCGAGTACTTGCCTGACTCCGGACTCAATTAGAGATGAATAGGCAGCTGCAGCCAATCGTTCATCAATGAAATTCATCTCAAAGTTTTAAGACGAAGTTCCCTGACCCCCTGCTCGAGGTCTACCATGTCTTCATAATACACAAATAGATACACAATGTGCAAACGTTAAAGGTTGGTCTGCCTTCATGTCATTGTATAAAACGTATCATTACGTCTTTTTAAATCTTCGCCGTTTCTAGTAACTACGAGGCAATTGAAGGACCTTCTCTCCAATGTAGTTCAGAATCATCTCTCGACTAACGGGTGCAATACGAGGAACCAGGCACTCTCTGAAATACCTTTCCACATCGTACTCGGCCGCGTAGCCCATACCTCCGTGTGTAAGAACAGCTCTCTCGCAAGCCGTAAAGGCAGCTTCTGCAGCCATGTATTTGGCGCTGTTGCAAGCCACTCCAACTGCATCCTGACGAATGGACGAGTCCTCCTTGCTGGCGTCATACAGTCTTGCCGCGTGGTAAGTTGCTAGCTTCGCAGCCTCCAACCGCATGTACGCATCGGCGAGCGGATGCGCTATGGCCTGGTTCTGCCCGATCGGCCTCTTGAAGACCACTCGGTCCCGGGCATACTCCGCGGCCTTGGCTATCGCGGCGTAGCCCAGTCCCAACGCTTCACCGGCAAGCAGACAGCGCTCAGCGTTCATGCCGTGGAGGATAATCTTGAAACCCTGGCCCTCCTGGCCTATCAGACTGGAAGCGGGGATGGCGTAGTTGTCGAAGAAAACCTCGTTGGCGTCGACGGCACGGCCGCCCATCTTCTTGATCTTGCGCATGTCCAAACCAGGCTGAGAGCGGTCTAGGTCGATGCAGAAGAGTGAGAGACCTTCACTCGGCTTCTTACAGTCCTCGAAGGCCTTTGTGCGGGCGAGGAGAATCATCTTGGATGCGACTTGCGCGCAGGTGATCCAGATCTTCTGACCGGTAACCAGGTACGAGCCGTCTGGTTGCTTCTTTGCTGCGGTGGAGAGGCGTAGGGTGTCGAGACCAGCGTTTGGCTCCGTGACTCCAAAACAAGCCCTCCATTTGCCGGAGATGATATTGGGAATTGTGCTCTCGAGTTGTTCCTGGGTCCCAAATTTGGCAAGCGGCTGCGTCGCGTAGACGTTGGCGTGGATGGACTGGGCGCCGGCCATGCCTGCGCCGGACTCGGTGATGGTCTGCATCATCATCGTTGCCTCCGAGATTCCCAGGCCGGAGCCACCCAGCGATTCTGGCAGGGCAATACCGAGCCAGCCATCTTTAGCGAGGGCAGCGTGAAACTCTTTGGGATCATTCTCTGTCTGGTCGCGTTCTTGCCAGTATGTGTTGGGAAACTCGGAGCAGATTTGACTGACAGCTTCACGAACTGTCAGTTGGTTTTCTGTGAAGCCCGTTGTCTCCATTATCCTCCGGCGAGCTGACGTTGAGAAGGCCGCTGGGCGCAGGCATCCCGCCGTCCTGACCGCCGGTCGGGCAACGCGCCAAAGACTCCGAGCGAGAGATTGTGACATGATGAACAATACAGGAAATGATGGACCTGAAGCAGTTGATTCGCTGGATTGAGAGCAGAACGAATCCTCTGACTCTAAATAACAACATCCATTGATTCCAAAGGCCGACTCACTTCTCTGAAAGGCATTTCAGGGCGACTTCAGACTCGGCAAATGGCCCCGACAGCATGCGTTATTCCCGGGCATTTAACGACCGGAGTGACGCCACTGAGTGGGTGATCAGCGGCCGGTGATTACGCTGTTCTGCATAAAGCCGAATGGGCAAAGAAGTAGCCGATTTGATGTGCATGCACTGACGCCGTCACTTGTTCCTGTCGGTGACCTCGTCCAGCACAGCAGCTGATGGGATCTGGTCGCTGGAGGCAGCTTCATGATGAGGAGGACTTAGAAAAGTCATGCCAACCCCTAATGCACGTATTACTTCGGGATTTAAATTCCCAAGCCAATCAATCCTTACTTAGCACCATCGTCCTCCTTCACTGAAGATCATTTGCTTTCACCATTACCTCTGAACACCCCTTCCTCCAAAACAAGATGCCGTCAGGACGTGCCGCTCTGTCGCTCTTGGCTACCAGGGCATCTCCATGTCCGCCCAGAGGCGCATGGCGTATCAAGCCCGCCATGAGACCAGCGAAAGCTTTCGTGCGATCTGCAATCCAGCAAAATATCGCCTTGAGAACCATGGCATCCACAACGTCAAAACCTGAGAGAGAGCCACTACCTCTTGAAGGTATCAGCGTCGTCAGTCTCGAACATGCAATCGCTGCACCTTTCTGCACTCGTCAGCTCGCTGACATGGGCGCTCGTGTCATCAAGATCGAGCGTCCAGGTGTTGGTGATTTTGCAAGGGCATACGATACTCGAGTTAATGGTATGGCGTCACATTTCGTCTGGACCAACCGTTCCAAAGAAAGTCTAGCACTCGATCTCAAAGACCCGAAACACTTTGGGGTCCTCAGGAAGCTTCTTGCCAAGTCCGATGTGTTGGTGCAGAATCTGGCACCGGGCGCCACGGAGCGACTTGGCTTGGGCTACTCAACACTCAAAGAGTCGCATCCGTCACTGATTGTGTGCGATATATCTGGCTATGGGTCAGACGGCCCGTACAGAGACAAGAAGGCGTATGATCTTCTCGTACAGAGTGAAGCGGGCTTCCTCTCTATTACTGGCAACGGTCCGGACCCAGCGAAAGCGGGCATCTCAATCGCCGATATCTCAGCCGGCATGTACGCCTATTCCAACATTCTGGCCGCCATTCTGAAGCGCGGCAAAACGGGCAAAGGATCACGGATAGACATCTCGATGCTCGAGAGCATGGTTGAGTGGATGAACTTCCCACTCTACTACACGTATAACGGGGCCCCGGGCTTATCCCGCTCCGGCGCCTCCCACGCCTCTATATACCCATACGGCCCATTTGAGACGGGTGGCGGAGGCTCGGTCATGCTTGGCGTGCAGAACGAGCGAGAGTGGGCTAACCTTTGCCGAGACGTTCTTGGCAATGAGGCTCTTGCCAAGGACCCAAAGTTTGTGAGCAACACCCTCAGAACGAAGAACCGTGATGAGTTGAGAAAGATCATCTGCGACGCTTTCGCCAAATTCTCAGCAGAGGAGGTCTTGCAGAAGCTAGATAAGGCGTCGATAGCCAACGCCAATGTGAATGACATGCAAGGCGTATGGGATCACCCGCAACTTAAGGCAAGAGGCAGATGGACGGATGTCGAGACCGGTAGTGGAAAGGTTCCTGCTCTAATCCCACCGGGTTTCGAAAACGTTGAAAGCTCGAGAATGGAAAAGGTCCCGGAGCTGGGAGAACACAACGAGTCCATCTTCAAAGAATTGGGTATCGAGCAGTGATGCGGTAGATTCAGGTAGCCGTTAAGACATATCGTTTGAGCAAACTCTCACTCGCCATGCCCCTAGTCATCACCTTGACCTACTAACACTCCAAGCTGGGGCCTTATCGCATCACGATCACTAATTCACGTCATTGATTGGCTTCTCACGCTGACCTACCTGAACCCCGCAGGAAAATTGTCGGCATCTTCGATTCTGAGATGGCTATTTGGAAACATTGAGCTATCATCCATGCTTTCCCCGCACGATGACCCCGTGGGGTGATGGCGACCCTGGTTCTAGCGGATAAGAAGCGCGGGGAATTAATCCCGAAGGATGCTCCAAGGTGGCATTGCTGGGTCCGTCTTAGGAAAGGTGACGGGGAAAAGGAGGCTTCAGTACGAAGTATAAATCCTAAGGACCTTGATCAGTGAACCACGTTCCTTACTTGAAAGTTGCCTGTCGCTTAAGACCACATAGACAATTTTGTCTCTCGTATAATCATCCCCTTAGATCTTCTACTTCGACCAACCACTCGGTGATTATACCTCCATTGCCCAAGAGCCAGTAAGATGGCTGAGAAAACCCATGATGGCGACGGCACCTTTGACGTCCACGATGACATCAAGAACAGCAAGCCTTCGGACAGCCATGTCGAAAACATCAGGCAATCGCAACCTCACTTCGACATTGACCCTGTCTTGAGCAAGAAGCTCGACCGCAAGTTCGACTATCACATCATTCCCTGGCTTTTTGGTATATGGTGCGATCCCCAATATCATCCTGTCAAGTTCCTACACTGACACCTTTGAGGCTATTTGCCTTCATTGACAGAAGCAACATTGGAAACGCTAAGATCGATGGCCTTACCGAGGACCTCAACATCTCCAATGGAACAAAGTTCAACATAGCGCTCTTGGTATTCTACATCCCCTACATTCTTGTCGACGTACCGAGCAACTGGATTGTCAAAAAGGTCCGGGCGGGTATATATCTTCCGACTTTGATAACGTGCTGGGGCATAGTAAGCACTTTCCTCGGCTTCACTAAGAGCTTCGCCGGATTGGTAGTATGCCGTCTGTTTCTAGGCCTCTTTGAGGGAGGACTCCTAGGAGGCATTGTGGTATATCTCGCTATGTTCTACCGAAGACATCAGATGCTCTACCGTATTGGCTTATTCTACTGTGCAGCTCCTCTTTCAGGGGCTTTTGGAGGGTTACTTGCGACTGGCTTGGCTACGATTCGTCACGGTGGCTACAACAGATGGCCCTGGATCTTCTTCAGTGAGCGATTCCGATACTGGCTATATCCTTTTGCGACGAGGTGTGCTAATCAGCTTTAGTCGAGGGAATAATTACGACGGTATTTGGCATAATATGCTTCTTTTTTATGCCGAGCACCCCGGCCGACGCGAGATTCCTCACCCCTGAAGAACGAACACAAGCCATGAAACGTTTGAGAGAAGATTCTCATGGGGCGACGAACGTTGAAGATGTTAACGACGAACACTTTAGTTGGCACTGGGTCAGAATGGCTGTGCTTGCTCCGCAGACATATTTCTGCGCCTTGGCATGGATCTTTCTCCTTATCCCGCTCTACGTACGTCTTCCTTCGACAGTTCGCTTGTCGGACCATCCATCTAACCTCTTTCCCAACAGAGCTTCTCGCTGTTCCTCCCGTCAATTATACAAGGCCTAGGCCATCGCGATACCACCCAAGCGCAACTTCTCACTGTGCCTCCCAACATGGCCGCCTTCTTCGTTGTTCTTTTGACAGCCAGCTTGTCAGACAGGATCAAGGCCCGTGGACCCATCATGGCTGTGGGGACTCTTGTTGCTCTTTGCGGATATGTCATGATTTTGGCGTCGAAATCAAACGGAGTGAGATATGGCGGGACATTCTTGGTTGCAACTGGCGTCTATCCAGGGTCGGCAATGATTATGGTAAGTCTAAAGCTTGTTTATCACCGCTTCGACGAGAGATCTCTAACGTGGCTAGGGCTGGCTTTCGAACAATTTGGCGCCTCACTACGTTCGTGCCACTGGTGTGGGACTCCTCATTGGTTTAGCAAATATGGCTGCTTTTCCGGCAACATTCATCTATCTGCAAAAGAATGCGTAAGTTATCGGATGGCATCTGAGACTACAAGTGATATTGACCATCTGATGTCTAGTCCGGATTACATCTTGGGTCATTCTGTCTGCATCGGCTCTCTAATTCTATGCTTTGCTACTGTCTGCATTCAGATGTTGTACTGCAGGTGGGAGAACATGAAACGGGAAAGGGGTGATCGGGATAGCCGGCTGATTGGCGATCGAGTCCATCTTCTCGGCCATCGTCACCCAGCCTATCGCTACACACTTTGATTTTGAGGCTCAAAAGCCTGCATGATGTGGATAACGTACCTTAAGCCCTAAACATGGAACCATGCAGTATGGCGCTTGTCGAGAAAAGCACCGATTGGGAAGCTCATGAACAAATCCAGGACCGTAGGTAACTGAGGGTATTCAATGTTGGAACGCAAGAGACGCCCGTTCATTTTCGTGCGGATTTCTGCCGCGAGAAGGTTGACAGGCAAGGCAATTCAGCCGGACTAAGAAGAGTTAGGTGCATCAGAGATAGAACAACACCAGAGGTTTTATGTATTTCTATCTACTCGTTTAAGGAAACAGGATTGAATTAGATGTCTCTAAATTTTCGAGCAACGCATCGACAAAGTGCTTATCCCGCCAGTCAAGGCGCTGTGGTTGGACGGTGAGCTCATAGCTCGTATTTTCCGTCACTGCATCCTCCCAGCATCTCACAACTTCTGGATTGAGTGCAGACCTCCATGTTGTCCGGATATCAATGAAAGCTGGATATAGCTTACTGCAGCGAAGCCCATACCCAAAAAAGAATCCGACATAGTTTTCTGCGTCCCATGACCATATGATCATCTTCTCCAATTTAGGCATTCGCATTGCGGCCTTTCCAGCTGCGAGAAGAACGGTATCCATCATGTCCTCGTCAGATGATGAATTTGACAAATTGCAAGATAAGACAAGTTGATTCAGCTCAGGCCAGGCTTGTCTGAGAGACTCGTTGGGTATTCCCAAATCCCCCGTGCAACGGAAAAAGTCGAACGCATCAACTACCCGTGATGTAATCAAGGACTCGAGATGGAGACTCGCGTGGAAACAGGCGAGTGCAAGATCCTCCCTCTTCTCCGTGTACGGATTGTCCTCCTCTAAGAGGTATGCGGATTCTCTGACCACCATGCGTTTGACCCAACCCCTGTGTTTTTGGAATAAGGCCAAAAAGGCGTCGTCTCGCAAAGACTGGTCTTCTCCGAGTTGCGAGGAATGTGGGTGATATACCACTCTTGTCAGGTGGTTCATGCTCTTGAGCAGGATGCTCATAGCATTTGCTGAAGCGCTTCGTGTTGATTCAGAATGGAATATCCACAAAAGCTCATCCACAATAGGAACTAGCGGCAGCTTTTTCAGTTTGAAATCTAGCAGACTACCTTGCACCCTTGGGGGCCAGTCTTCAACATCGTCCGCGGACATGACGTTAATACGAAGCGCCAAACCATGGTCATGCTCTGGGCCGGTCCAGTTTGCCAAAACTTTAAAGAGCGAAAACACGGCCATCGTGAAAAGAGCATTGTTCCTCCGAATCTCCTTTTCGGTCTCGACCTGGACGTCGCCTGAAGAGTTTCCCGGAAGCTCGATATTGAGTACAATTTCTTCAACAAAAGTCCTGCGGTAGCCCTTCACCATCTCTCCGAGAGCCTCAATTTCAGCTGGAGAATTGGTTAACGTGACGTCCAGGCTGTTGAACGTGTACTCCTCGAAGAATCGCTGCCATTCCTTGGACACGCAGGCCAAAGTTGACAACTTTTGAGGCTTGGGAACCAGCTCGGGCTCCGCAAGCATGTTGGCTTGCGGGTATTCCAGCTCAACTTCCGGGGCAAGATTGTCGGGCACCGCATTCGTGTTGTCAGCTCGCGCAAACATGTCGTTAGCTCGCGCATACCAGTCGTTGGTTCGCGCAAGCAAGTCGTTGTTTAGCGCTATAACGTCGTGCGTCGCACCTACGTTGATGCCCAGCGCAAGCATGCCGTTTAATAGCGCAGACATTTTATGAGTCTGCACAAGCACGTCATTGAGCTTTCCAATGATTTCGACGATCTTCGGCTTTGGAGAAGACTCCTCATCAATATTGGATTCCTCATCAAGGTTGGGTACCTCATCCGCGCTATCGACATCCGGATCCTCGGCGGCGTTGGACTCCTCATCAAGGTCGGACTCCTCATCGAGGTCGGACTCCTCATCGAGGTCGGACTCCTCATCGAGGTCGGACTCTTCATCAATGTCGTCCAGAATATGCTCCAATATCAAACGACGAAGTTCTGTTGGTAAGTCTGTAAACCGAAAGTGAGAATTTGGCTCCGAGCCATTATTAAGGGGGGCCTTTGAGTGCAAAGTTGGATTGCATGGTTCCATGGTGACCAACGGAGCGCTTAGCGATGTATCCAAGAATCAATCCCGTGTTGTGCCGCACCAAGTCGTGATTCGGAGGTATCCTCGCCTCGTAGCACTGAGGGTGTAAATAAAGTATGGATTGGTCACAGAAAGTAATAGCTTTCGGGCAGAATTGGTAATTCATAATATGTATTCTCAACTCGGTTTCTCCGAAGTGATCGTGGCTTCTTTACAATATTTCTCCGAAAGCCAGCGCGCCCCAAACTTGAATTCAAGCCGGAAACAAAAATTCACGTATTGAAGTTAGAGGTCCTTTTTCATTTTCAGCTAATCAGATTCAACTTTGCCAGAAAATCTCAAAACCTTCCTGCCTATTCCACACAGCGGTAGGATGCTGCTGTTGATCGCTCCACTTTCTTAGCAAACCTCATCAATATCAACGCGGCGCCACAGTAGCAAAGACTGTGTTTGCGACCTAGTAGGCGTAGAAGTTCGTGGCCTCCTCCTGCGTAGTTCTTATTTGTCTGTTCATTCGTACCAAGATGAATTTCATCAGCCACGCCGTCATTACGACGCCCATCGAAAAGCCAATGCTCGCAATCATTGCCTTCCTAAAAAGCGGGCTGTCGCTGTCGGGCCAGAGATAGGGTGTGTATACGAATGATAGGTTGCCTAGTGTATTGACCATCGCAATCGCAGCCGCCTTCTTCTCGTCGGTTTGGCCAACAGTAGCGGCCGTCCATGCGACGTTAATGTTGTTCACGCCGTACGTGGCACCAACAAACAGGACCATGGCAAAGTACCGTGCACCAATGTTCATCGTGCTCGTCGCGACGGCAAAGCCGATGCTCGCCACTATCTTGGAAACGGTAATATGCCAAGTTCGCTCGTTGTATCTCCCAGAAGACCAGGACACCAACACAGATGCTGCACCGGCGATCAGGTAGGGCGGGCATGTGAGTACGAGCGTGATGGTTGTATTGAAGCCGAGGGACTTGACCGCCGTCGGCATGTAATTCTTGAAGCCGTTGGCGGATAGATGGAGATTTCCCATAAGAGCAAATACCCAAGTGCGATAGTCTGCAGCGGCTTCCCACAGACCGGACCATGTGCTTGTCGCCTGACGCTTTTCTGTGGTGTCTTTAGCGACGCGGTCATGGGCTAGTTGTCGCTGCTCTGGCGTAAGCCATCGGGTCTCGAGGGGAGCGTTGGGTAATAGGAAGAAGGCGACGGCTGCCACGCCAACTGCCAAAGATGTTAGCAGACTCATACATAACAAGATGGTGGTCGTTATAGCGTACCAGTGACAACTCCTTGTATCAAGAACAACCATCTCCAACCAGCGAGGCCGTGTTTCCCGTCAAGGCCAGCGAAGACACCAGCCGCGATCAAACCTGAGAACGAGCTTGCAAGGAGATTTCCAGTATAAAACACAGCCAATCGAGTTGCAGTCTCTTTTCTTGTGTAGAACAGACTAACCATGTAGCAAGCCCCGGAATAGAAGGGCGCTTCGGTGATCCCAAGGATGAGTCTGGCCGTATATGCAGAGTCAGCTATCACGAAGACCGAAAGGGTAGTGGACATAGTAGTCATACCTGCAAGCCAGCATGCCATGGTAGTCTTTGACAATGCAAATGAGAGTCGACACAACGGCCCAGGCCATCATCCACCCCGACATATACCAGGCGGGCTTAACGCGGGTGACGAGCATGTTGGAGGGAATCTGCCCGGTGATGTATCTGAATCATCTTGTCAATCATCGTACTGTCATTTCTTCTCTGCAAGAGCTTACCCCACGAAGAAGATGCTGACGCATGTGTTGTATTGAGAACCGACCATATTGAGATCCTTATCAAGATTATTAAGCTTTCCGTTGACGATGGCGTTTCGGTCTAGGAAGTTCTATGAAGCATTAGATAATCCAATGTCAAAGAGATTTTCTCAATGTTCTCTTACAAGAAAGTACATGACCCATAGAATTGGCTGCGGAGGCAGAGTTAGCGAATTGTAGTCAAGATAACCTATGTCTCCAGGAAAGACATACCATGAGGTACAAATCGAGCTTCTTCACAAGAGCAATTTCTTTGGGATCGACCTTGTCGACAGATCCGAACTTGTCAGGTTGTCTTCTCTCATCAACGGGTTTCAGGTCTTCTTGATAGTCGACATGGTCAACGACGCAAGTTTCTGGGTCCTTGTGCGGATCCACCTGAGGTTGTTGACTGACAGCCATGATGATGAGGGTTTGGGAATTTCGTCGATGCTTACACGAAAACAACCGGGACAGAATGTTCATAAGGTGATTATCATGTTGAATTACGGAACTGGGAAGACGTTTTAAGTCATTTCGCCCACGCGCGCGGCGCTGCTACAGACGCTTAAAGATGGACGGATACGTCTCAGACCAAATTCCTATCCTCAGTCATCCAAAGCGAATGTTCGCAATATTGCACCAATCAAGTTCACCTCATACGAGGCTTTCTCCCAGGTGTAGGTAAAATCACCGCCGCAAGTGGGCAAGTCTGGGGTAGCGAGAACTTCTGAATCCGGGGTACATACATGAAATCTTGGCTTCCCCGTGGGGTAGATTGGACCCATCGAAGGATGCTTGCTAGCGAAGGCATGATGGCGGGCCAAAGTCTTGGTGGCAGTAGGTATGTTGGCACACTCCATCTGCAGCCGACGAAATAGCGCCGTCTGTAACCGCAAACGAGGGGTTGCCTGCCTTTGTAATGCTCCAAACCTCGGGGCCATGAAAGCCATTTAAACCAACGGAGCTATCCTGACGGCTATGCACGACGGTTTCAGTGACATGCACAAGCATGGGTCCGATAAGCTGAATCCTCGTTGTCATTGGCCTCTTGTTCATCCGGAAAACAGAGCCTGGCAACTTGTTCTTGTTTCCGGGAAGTAAGCGAAACAGCCGACAAACCGCTGGGCGAATTATGATTGGCTACGCAAGGCCCCCTCATCCCTCCTCGAGATCCATCTCTCTGGATACTTTGAGTTCTCCCCAATCATATCTTCAAACATCTGGACTAAATTGAAGTGGGAGAATCCGTAGAAGTGGACCCATCTGTAGCCGGCAAATCCACAACTCTCACGGAGGGGTTTCCGCAACACCTCGTGGCCGCTGTCTATCCAGGGACCTCAGTGACCGGAAATAACAATCATCCCACCGGAACGGTAACAGACGCTCGTAGCTACGAACATCAGCAAACTTCCCCGATCGCAGATCCATTGTAGGGCAGAAAAAACGTCATGCGGGAAACGCGGGGTTCGCCCCGGGCCCGGAGCGCCAAGCATGCCCTTGCATGCGGCGGGACGGAATTGCAACGGATACGTGCTGCCGACCGGGTGGGGGGAGCCAACTACATAAATTGGGCTCGACCATCTTCACCTCTCGACATCCTACACCACATCCCTTGTAGAGTTTATCCTGCAAGTATCTTCACCATGGCGACGCAAACAACCACGACGGCGTCAAAGTTGACAGTGTCGGAGCTCGACCGACCCCTCTACACCGTCGACGAGCTTGTCCGCCGCCGCGCGCTGGAGATCCCCGATGCGGTTGCCATCGGATATCCCAAAGAAGGACTATTGGATTTTGAAGAGCACAGCTTTCGCGCCATAGACAGATATGTCGATGCGGCGGTACAGAGGCTTCAGGAACTTGGTATTTCTCCGGCAGTAGGTCATCTCGACACCCTTACGCTTACCTTTACTGACGACGAGCAGGACCCAGCGTTAGAACAGTCCCCGGCAGTAGGCATCCTTGCGCAATCGGGACTCCATGTCGCAATTACTATCATGGCGCTCAACCGTCTGGGCTGCGCGGCATTTCTCATCTCAACCCGTCTCGCAAGCCCGGCAATCACTCGCCTTTGCGACCTAGCGAACTGCAAGTCCATGTTAACAACGCCAAACTTCCACCCTGTCTTGTCAGAAGTTCAGAAGCAGCGCCAACTCGAGGTTCTGCCGCTCATCCAACACTCGGATTACTATGGCAAAGACGCCCCCCGCTTCACACGATCTTATGATCCGGAGAAGGAGAACAAGAAGATCATGGCCATCATCCACTCATCCGGCTCAACGGGGCTCCCGAAGCCGATCTACCTCACGCATCGCAGTGTCATCGGTGCCTCCATGACGAACATGGGCCTGCGGGCTTTCATCTGCTCGCCTCTATTTCACAGCCATGGCTTCTACGAGATTTTCAGGTCCATGTACTCCAAGCTGCCAATTTACATGGGTAACTACAGCATTCCCCTGACGAGTCAGAATCTCATCAAGATGCTTGATTACGTCAAGCCCGGCGTCTTCCACGTGGTGCCGTACGTGGTCAAGCTTCTCGCAGAGACGGAAGAAGGCATTCAGGCACTCGCGAATGTGAAACTGGTGCTCTTCGGTGGCAGTAGTTGTCCAGATGACCTCGGTGACCTGTTAGTGAGCAAGGGTGTCTACCTCGTGGGCAATTACGGCTGGTAGTGACTCTCTTCTTCTCCGCTCCTACGACGTACTAACAACAACACAGCACCGAGATCGGCAGAATCATGAACTCCGTCCGCCCAGCGGGCGATAAGGCATGGAACTACATGCGTCCCCTCGCCGTCGCCAAGCCCTACATCCTCATGGACGAAATCTCCCCCGGCATCTTCGAGTGCGTCTGCCTCGACGGCTGGCCCTCCAAGAGCACCAACAACTCGAACGACCCGCCAAACTCCTTCCGCACCAGGGACCTCTTCACGCGCCACCCCACACAGCCGGATATGTGGAAGTACATCAGCCGCCTCGACGACCGGTTTACCCTCATCAACGGCGAGAAGGTCCTGCCCATCCCCATCGAGGGACGCATCCGCCTGGAGCAGATCGTCAAGGAGGCCATCGTCTTTGGAGAGCAGCGGGACTATCCTGGTGTTCTGATTGTTAAGGCTGATAGTGTGGCCGACATGCCTGACGAGCAATTTCTCGAGGAGATTTGGCCTGCTGTTGAAGCTGCCAACGCCCAAGCCGAGTCATTTTCACGTATTCCGAAAGAGCTCGTCGTCATACTGCCGTCTGATGCCGAGTACCCCAAGACGGATAAGGGGACCTTTATCCGGGTGCCTTTTTACCGAAAGTTTGAGAAGGAGATCCAGGCCGCGTACGACGGGTACGAGAACGACAACGACAAGGGCGGTTCGCTCTCTCTGGAAGGCGCGGACCTCGAGAACTGGCTTTTCCAACAACTCAACGAGAAGTCTGAGAATGCTCTCTCATCGGTAGAGGCGGACTTTTTCGCCTCCGGTATCGACAGTTTGCTGTGCATCCAGACGTGGAGTCTGATCAAGAGAAAGCTCGATTTGGGCGGCCGACAAGGGCAGCTCGGCCAGAACGTGCTGTACGAGACTGGCAACATTAAGCAACTTGCTCGCCACCTCGAAGGGTTGAAGAGTGGCAGAGAAGATGCTGTCAAGGATGAGTTGGAAAAGATGGAGGAGCTGATTGCGAAATACTCCTCTTTCAAGATACATGTCCCAGGGTCAGCTCCCAAGCCTGGGAAGGACCTTGTCGTAAGTTTCTTTCTTCAAATTTAGAGACCTTCACTAAGATCCTCCAAAGCTCGTCACCGGCGTCACAGGCGGTCTAGGAGCCCATATCTTAGCCCAGCTCACATCCCTCCCGAACATTGCCCAAGTCTACGCCGCCGTCCGCGCTCCCAACGACGCCGCCGCAGCAACCCGCGTCTCAACCTCTCTCACCTCCCGCGGCATCACCCTCACACCCGACCAAGAGGCCAAGATCGTGCCTCTTTCGGCCGACCTTGGCGCCCCAGACTTCGGACTCGCCCCGTCCCGTCTCGCGAACCTCAAGTCCAACCTCACCCTCGTGATCCACAGCGCCTGGGCCGTCAACTTCAACATCCCCGTGCAGAGCTTCGAGGACCAGCACATCAAGGCAGTCTACAACCTCATCCAGCTCTGCCAATCCGTCGACACGCCCTCGCCGGCGCGCTTCTTCTTCTGCTCGTCCGTCTCCTCGGCCGGCGGCACGCCGAGGCCGGGCACGGTGGAGGAAGGCCCTGTGCCGACGCCGAAGAACGCCCAGGGCACGGGATACGCTAGGTCCAAGTACGTCTCTGAGCACATCACGCGGAATGCGAGTAAGAATGCCGGTGCTGCTGCGCGAGTGTTGAGGATTGGGCAGTTGGTTGGAGACAGCAAGGTCGGAGAGTGGAATACGACGGAGGGGATTCCGTTGATGATTCAGACTGCTGCGACGCTGGGGGCATTACCCAAGCTTGAAGAGGTGAGCTATTCCGAAGTTCTCACGCTGCGATTGATTGCTAATTCGGTTCCAGGAAATGTCGTGGTTACCGGTTGACTTAGCTGCGGCTATAATCCTCGACATGACAAACGCCGACAGGAGCAAGTCAGATGAAGAGGTCGCCCGACGAGACTCCGACGCAGATCTCGTGTACCACGTCCTCAACCCGACCCGCTTCCACTGGACCAAGCAGATGCTCCCGTCACTGGCCAAGGCTGGTTTAGATTTCGAGGCGCTACCAACAGACCAATGGATGGAGAGATTACGAAGCTCAGAAAGAGACCCGAAGAAGAACCCGCCCATCAAGCTGCTAGACTGGTTCGAGAGCAAGTACGGCAGCAAGGCCAGCACCTTCAAGGGCGGGCTGGAATACTTGACGGAAGAGAGCAAGAAGGACAGCCCGACGTTGAGAAGTTTGCCTGATGTTACAGATGTGGCGTTTGTTCGCATGATGATTGATAAATTGAAGGCTCGCTGGGAAGCCGGAGCTTGATGCGCATATCTCGCAAGCATGGAAGCGTTAGAACAGAGGCACATAAGAATACCCTCTAGATCTAGATTAGCCGAGTTGAAAGATCTATTTTCAGTCTTGCGTTGTTCAGGATGTTCGTGGGGAAAGCGGTACCAGCACTTCTCGTCAGTATCAGAAAGCTTTCTACCGTCCCCGCCATTGTTGCTATTATTTCGTCATCCTCGTCGTTCTCATAGCTGTCATTATATGTCACTATCCACCTGAAGAGCTAAACTCTTGTAGAATAGTCACAACATTTTGACGGGGACTGTCACGAAGCATGTGTATGCACTGACTAGATGATGAAAAGACAGCACCAACAAATCTGCAAATTGATGCTAGTAAGGGTATGTAGTGCGGACGCGCCAACGCAATCCCACGTGAAGAACTTCGAAGAGAACAGCGACCTAAAGCGGTGCTACCAATCGCCCAAAACCTCGTCAAACCCCACCAAAGCTCAAGAGTCATGAAGAGAACGTCTAAGAGGGCTTCGTGCCCGTCTAAAGTCAAATGCGACCGATGACCCGTGCCCCAGTGGTAACAAGCAGTCCCAAAACGCCAGCGACCCATGTAAACATAATGTTTCTGCACTTCTCACCGTTTAAAGCATCGCGGCACCGAGCATGGCGGCGCCGATCATGCCGAAGCCCATCTCCGGGCGCACGGCGGCGGCGGTCGTGGCGGTGGCCGGGGACGCGGAGCTAGCGGTCGCGGTTGCAGACGCAGTCGCGAGGGCGCCGCTGAGGAGGTTCGAGGCGGAGGCGATGGCGGAGGAGTCGGGGTTGGCTTCGACGTAGCTGCAGATTTGCGGGGCGACCTTGGCGGCGGCTGTAAAACATCCAGTTAGCCATGCACTATTCTTGATATCTACACGGTTTTCGGACGGAAGACTTACTGGCAATCTCAGTTGTGGAGCATCCGGCAGTGAGGATGCAGGTCGTCAAGCTGGACGTAAGAGTATCCTTGCTGTTGCAGAGACATGTGAAGTCGGTCGCGGAGCATCCGATGGTCGAGGCGGCTTTGGTGAGACAGCTGGTTGCGCATGAGGGAAGCTGGGCGACGAGACCTGCGAGGTCTGTTGAGCTGGACGAGGCGGCGGTCGTGGTGGCGGACTGCGCGGCGACGAGGCCGGTGAAGATGCTGAGTGCGACGGTGTACTTCATCTTGGCGGGTGTTGGTCTGGACGTTTGGCTTGTTGGTTCTGGAATCGGCTATCGATGATCGAGGGGATCTTTTGTTGTTCAGTGCGGTGATCAACGATGTCGTCTTGGGGTCGAAGTTGGGATTGGCGTTGGTGTAGGTGGACAACTCGTGGGCGAGATTCGCGGGATGGCACGACTGGATAACGAAATGAAACCAAGAGAGCAATTACACACGACTTGGAAGGTGAGCAGGGCAAAAAGTGGTGCTTGCGGGTATCAATCTTGCTCGTGGTGGTCGAATCGAGGGGAAACTGGGAAAGAAGCAATCGGCAACGAGACGACGGCGGCGGGTACGGGGGAGTAATAAACCAGAAACAAGGCCGCTGTTGCTGGTAATCTCTCGCTCCCGTCACCTATCTTCTCCCACCTTTTGAGCCCAGCCACACCCAACTCCAACGCCGAAACGAAGACGCAAGGAAACCGCCGCCCAGAGAAATACGAGACGGTGGTTCACCAGGGTGCGCCCGAGCCAAGGATCTAGGAAACGCACCTGGCTAATACGACTGACTGGGCCCAGCCGATGGCGAGTGCGACTTGGGCTTGGCTTCTGCTGACTGCTGCGAGTGGTGTTGTGCGATCAGCAGCTTGGGAGCTCCAGTCTTTTTTCTTCGTCGTCGACACTGCCTCGATGCCGCGCGGTCCATCCTTGGCGGATACGGCTCCGGGGAGGACCACTTGGGTATGTCGTGAGCCAATCTCAGTGCACTGTTTGGATTACACGGGCTGTGATGGCGATGGTGAGTTACAGGTTGAGAACAACTTCATGCGGCGGCAGTTCGTCTTCGACCGCAATGTTCGTTGGCGAAAGCGAACTGTTCATGGTGCAAACACACGAGTCACAGAACACTAAATGGCAAACGGGTTCGCTGCAGAATGCGCACTTCACTGCATCTTCCCGTGCTGTTCGGATGACACCCGTCTGAAGAGATGGGATGCACCACCGTCGTCGCACAGATTCTAGACTCTCAATCGAACAATCATCGCCCGGAACCCGAGGAATAGGGGGCCCCGTCCAACGTGCACATCTTCTCCCCTTTCACCCTGATGTCAGACTCTTATTTTAGTGATAGACCCCTGACGTGGTGCCCCGCTGAGCCGCCCTTGGCAAGGGTTCGCGTGGGATGACCGGGTCTCTCCAATCTCCAATCTCCACGCCTCGCCCATCATTGTCGTCTCCCATCTCTGACAGTGGGCGCCGTTTGACCATTGCAAAAAGGCTGGACCGTGGCCATTGACGCGGAGAGCTGACGGAAGCAACGAGTCAACGACGAGGGCAGCTGGATACTGAAATCAAGCTTCGTTTGCTCATCAATTCCCCCATCCAAGCGACCGGCACTGCAGAGGGTCTGCCCCTGATATTCAGGGGTTCGTGGCTGACAGTTACAGATCCCACGCGGGCCGATGTTTCCATTCCGACATCCAGGGTTTGCGTTGTTTGAAAGTCTGCCGAACGGCCGGCCGTTGAATGTCAAATACCAGTAAAGTTGGCAAGCTCTTTTTCTGACAGCCATCGGGCGCATCGAAGATCCCTTGTGTCGTCTGCATTACCGAGCTTTGCTGATGGTTCGCTCTGAAGCTCGAGCCAAGCCGGTCCGGTTTTTGGCAGCGGCTTAGCAGAGCTTGGGGCAAAGATGGGAGCATCTGTACCACTGACGCGGCAGCCTGGGCTGAAGTCATTTCGCCAAACAGTTTGGAACGGCTACCTGTGCGGTGAACTCAGGTGAAGCAAATGAGAGTAATCGCAGTGCTAGTTCTTACGGCGCAGTCACTACCGCTTGGTTCCTTTGAATGGGAGACACTAGCGACTCAGCCTCCTACGAAATGAGTAAGAAGGATCGGTTCAGGGTTTGACGCATGATGCAAGCCGATAATCGAGAAGCCAGGCTTCGTGAGAACGTGAATGCTGCGCCATCTTGTGGAAGCTGGTGCCGATAGATCGCAATCTTGTAAGACCATGAAAAACACTGGCTAGATAATCTGCATCCAAAAGGTACGAAATGGGGTAACGGCTTTGGTAAGCGCCTGCTCGGTCAAAATGAAGCACTGCCGACGGCCAAATCCCACGATGGCCGAGCCCTTCGGCATCCATCCTCGCTAGTGGACCCACATCGGCGGACCTTCCGAGTCAAACACGGCGCCGAAGAATTGTCGGCCGGACGGGAAGCAAGACGGCGACTTACAAGATTCTCCCGCAGCGGCTGGCTTTTAAGAGTTGCTAATTCCGTCTTAAATTTTGGGTTTTTAGACAGTCACATCAGCTTACACTATTCGATTGAACCCATAGTCGCCCAATTTCGTTTTGATAATGGCCACTACACCAGCACGAAGCAACGGCGCTCAGCCAAGCCAAAACCTCAACTGGGAACAGATTCCGCTCACAGTAAACGGTACTGCCATCTCAGTCTCTACCGTACGCTGTGATGGTTCTGCGGATCCAATTCTCTTCCTTCACGGCTTCGGTAGCACCAAGGAAGATTACACCGACATCAGCCTCCACCCGTCACTCTCCAAGTACCCAATCATTGCATACGATGCACCAGGCAGCGGTTCCTCCACTATCGCGGACTACTCTGCGCTCTCGATGCCCTTTCTTGTCGCCGTCGCTGAAGCAGTCTTGAAGACCTATGGCGTCAAGAAATACCACCTCGTCGGCCATTCCATGGGGGGCCTAACGGCCTTACTCCTCGCCCAGCGGAACCCAGGCTCGGTACTGAGCTTCACCAATATCAAGGGAAACCTCGCTCCCGAAGATTGCTTCCTGAGCAGGCAGATCCTCGACTTTCCCGCGGAAGATCCCGAGATGTTCGTCACAGAATTCATGGAGCGCACGCGGCAGTCTGCCTTCTTCGGCAACGGAGTCTACGCCGCTGCCTTCATAGCCAAGGTCAGAACTGAGGCTATTCGTCCTACGTTTGAGAGTATGGTGGAGTACTCGGACAACGGAGATTTGATGGAGATCTTCAAGGGCTTGGCGTGCCCTAGAATGTTCATGTTCGGGGTGCAGCACGCAACGTTGTCGTATCTTCCCGCCATTGCCAAAGCCGGCGTTGAACTAGCGGAGATTCCCAAGAGTGGTCATTTTGTTATGTACACCAATCCAGTCGCTATGTGGGATCGAATTGAAGACTTTTTAGGGAGGGCGTCGGATGTGACCACAAAGGTGCATATTCGGTCAACTACCTAGACGGGTATATTTGGAGCATTCATGGTCGACCTTTTGATTCATCTACAAAATTAGAACTCCGATGACTATTCCTGATGAGTGAGTCATTCCTATTTTTCGTTGCCTACCGTGTATAAGAACATTCATTTTGCTTAATTATCGCCAACGTTTTTCTACCCCAAGTTCGAACCAATTCTCAGTTTCACCGGACATGGCGCGCAGAAAGTCGCACTCGGCGCGACATCAATATCAATGGGGATTCCAAACCCTGCCATATGAGTTACGACATCACATCCTGGAAGATCTTCGAAAGCAAGCCGACCCAAAACAAAGATTCTCTGCATGGGCCCACGTTTCTCGGGAATGGCAACATTTCTTTGAGCCAGATACTTTCGAGCGCCTGAGCCTCCAGATTCCCGGCCCAGATATCCGGCAGCTCAAGTATGTCGTCGTGAATGGTCGACAGAAGCTGGTCAGAAAGATTTCTCTCCACGTGCATTTGGCTTGTTGCTCCAGACGAGAGGGAAACGAGTTCGAAGATGAATTCACGAAAAAGGCAAACATAAAGGTATTTTCTGGCGCAATACTCAACCTCTTCACAGTCCTGTCGAGATGGAAGCAAGATGCCTCAGGTCAAGGTCTTACATTTGAGTTGAGCGCTAGCTCGCCCAGTTACTACCCTCATCGAGAATGTGGGAGATACCGCACCGCGATTCAAGACAGAGCATCAAAGCAACGTTTACTGGGAGCCCTCCTTGACATTAACTTCAACTCGCCATCATCATCTATTCCCTCTGTTCCAGTCATCACCAGCTTCTCTATGAACCAACGATCCCATCGGAAAATGTCTGCGTCAGCTATGGCCGTGCTATTGGCCAGCATGCCTTGTCTAAGAGACGTAAACTACCAGCCAGTTTGGGTATGGTCATCGTTTGCGTACCGCGATCGCGAGTGCGAGCGCGAGTGCTACGCACGCAACTTGGCTATATCAAGCCTCTTCAGATCAGTCTATATATCTCCGAGTATCCAGGACTTATCCTTATGGGAGGCACAGCATCATGATCGCCGGATCTATCAGAGAAGAGTCCCAGAAAGTTTGGTCTCCGTCGCAGTTCTGGCAAGTTACCGGCTCCACAACTTCGTCATATTGAACGTTATCGATGCTGCGCAATTCTTCAAGTGTCATGAGAGCATGGCACAAGGTCTAAGCCGCTCCCTTGACTACGCACACTGGCCAAATCTCATGTACCTGTGCTTGACTACCGAGCGAGGCAAGGATAATCTAGATGTTCTGCTTGTAAGAGCGGCAAGGGCTGCTCGTCAGATGCCAAAACTTAGGATAATGGAAGTGTGGTGTCCGAAGGTGGACTATCAGGGCCCAATGTCATTCTTCTTTCGCTATGACGTTAGGAGAACGGACACGAGACTGACTGTATCGGCGAGTTGGAGAATCAGCCTTAGTGAGAGGACTCTCACAGATTGGCAGCGAGCATTGGATCTTCATTCACAGCAAAAGCTTGACCATAGGGTCAAGTTCATTAATGTAGTCCGTATGGAGGGTTGGTGGTTGTTGTACAGGCGTCTTCGTTTGTACAAGCTGTTACGAGATTGGGGACCCGGAATTGAGCATTAACTTACCAGTGTTACTGTAGTTACTTTCCTGTATACGAAGGCATCTTGTGCATTGGTAAGCTTATATACTCATCAAAACTTCACATAGGTCAAATGAAATCAAAGCTTAGATGCCCATCAGCATGTGACAAGTTTGGTAACGCGTTGCAAGGAATCTCAGCAGTGGCCAAGTTCATAAGTGTATTCACAAGATAGCAAAATGCTAAATATTTACAGGTTGAAAATGCGTAACACTGGCTTTTGCCTACTGGGCCCATCCATCATCGCCCCAAACTGGCCCACCAGGAGGAGTATACTCAGTGACCTTTCGGTAGTCAAGAAAGATCTAGAGCGTCGTCAGTTAACGTGCTTAGGGATGTCACACAGGTTGGAGATACTCACCGACTTGGTATCATCAGCCTTGTACGCTCCGGGAAGCGCGATTCCTTCGGGGAGCTTGGTCGTTCCGTCCCCAGTAACAGTGATCTGGTGGCAGCCTGGGTAGAATTGCGCTAACTTTCCGTCCGTATTCGTGCGTTGGAGGCCGAGAATTTCGTGTCTGTGAAAACCAAAGTCAGATAATTGTCCAGAAGCAGAGGAGGGGGTCTTACTTACCGTAGAATGTACTCGCCGGGAGCAATCTTGGAGGGCAGCTTGACAGTGTAGGTGCTGTTGTTCTCTGGCAGTCGCTTGCTAGCCCAGGGAATGGCCTCCTTGGCATCATAACCAGACTGGTCAATCTTGACCCAGACATTGCCGGTACTGCCGTCAAACTCGCTGCACTTGCCACCGCAGCTGGCAAGATACGTCATGACTTCCCGTGTATTAGACTTTGTATGTTCTCATCGAGGTCGTACGGCATCCACGACTTACTCGGGCCGGGATGGTCGCTCTTCCACTCAGTCCACATGAACTTGACACTGCTTCCAGCAGCAACACTGGCAGTCACCGTGGCGGGGACGTTGTTCTTGTCGCTTCCGATGTTGCAGGTGATGGCGTCGGTCTATGTGGTTGACGAGTCAGCGTCCGTTGGTACAGTACAAGCGGGTAGTTTGAGCATACCTCGAAGAGCCCATCGGTGACTGGGCCGTTGTCTTTGAACTTGCGGGTGATCTTCTCGACTTTCTTTGACGGATCTTTGTAAGGGTTCCAGGTGTTGACGAGGTTCTCGCCGAGCATGATCTGCTGGACGAATCCGTGGGCCGACGCGGTCGCGACCAGCGCGGAAACAGCAGTTGCCGAAGTAACCTTCATCTTGATATGTGGTTTAAGAAAAGAATGAAAACAATTCAAAACAAATGAGGACCCTGCTCTGAAGAACTATCAACAATTCTTGATGTCGTTCTTCACCACATCTTTTATAATTCTCGAACAGCGCAGAATTTCTCCTGGTTGGTGGACTCCCCTGCGATGTCTTGGCGCGTTGCAAACACCGTTCCTTGCCCATTTCGTTCTTGTCCAGAGTCCGAGTTCACGCCTTTGTCGTTCCACTCGATCACAAGTCCACACCTGCGATTGGCCTTTTCTTGGCATCCATATCCGCTCTCGTCGCTGACTGGCAGTGGCTTTGTTCGATATAAACGATGGGCCTCTCGGGCTGTGTTCCGGGCCTGGCCAAGATTGGTGGGATTTCCCCAAAACAGCACCTCTGCGACCCTGCAAGTATATCCACCCAGCGCAGATCTTCCACAACCCAAATGTTTCCAAGACTGAGATTGGTGAACAGTCAGATAACGGTGTGAGCTTAATTACTTAGGGTGTTGGCAGGCACCTCGATACGGTTAGGAGAGTCTGAAGCTTATTGAGGAGACTGGAGTTCTTGGCAGGGTTTGACCGTGCTTGCATCAGGTTGGCGGATCACACCCTGTCCTCAGATTGATCCAGGGGCTTGGGTGGGGAAATTCCTGCTATCCCACCGGACAGGACAAGACTTGAGAATAACGTCTCTTTCGACATCTTAAGAACACCTGGGGGAGCATCTGGAGCCCACCTTCACAAAAAGACTTCAGAATCAATTCAAAGTGTTGTAGATATAGGCAAATTGAGACTGATACTATGATAATGAGACTATAAACAAGAAGGAGAAACATTCGTCCCTGCATGTACTTGGTGCGATCGTTGGTGAAAAAGTGTAGACAAGAAAAGAAAACGAAACCGTTCAAACTGTTTCATGAATGTGTTCAGAGGCTGAATCAATCAGTGAGATGACCAGTACTGCTCGAGAGAGTCATTGACTTCATCAATCTTGCTGTATGCCTCAGTGTTGGCCATAAACTGGATCGACTCCTCAATGGCGCTGTCGGAGAAGGGGCCAGCGCGGGTGCGCAAGTCGGCCATGACGTAAGGCTTAGCCCTCCAGCGATCTTCCATGGGGTCAATGAAAGTGGTCTCGTTGTAGCCCCAGTCAGGAAGAGTGGTGACATTGAATGCCGCCATCATGTCACTGTCCTCGTGAATCAGGTTGTGGCAGTGGAACATGTAGACTCCATCCCACGGCGCGTAGTGAGCCTCGACGAGAACAGACTCTCCACGGCCGAGCCAGACAACATCCTTGAGACCCTGTGCCTCGTAGGGCATAACACCGCGATCGCCATCTCTGGCAATGACCTTGAAGTCGACAAGGTGGACATGGATAGGGTGGGACCATCCATCAGAGCTGTTCTCCAGCTCCCAGATCTCAACGGTGCCTCGGGGAACGTTGGCGAGCATGCGGTTCTCGACATCAGCGAATCCGACGCCGTTGATGCGCCATTCACCATTGGTGCGGTGGAATCTGAAGTGATGGTCGATGACGTTTCCGGTTGAGGTAGGGAATGGGACAGTTCGCAGAGTCTCCGGAACGCTGGACGTGTCGGGGGAAGAGGCGGCGGTGCCGACGATGAACTTCATAACCTTGTCGGTGTTCAGGTAGTCATCCTCAACTCCGACGCCCCCGGCCTTGGGGAAGTTTCGGATCTCAAGCTGTTGTCCAGCGTACTTGGAAAAGTCGATGATGATTTCGTACCGCTCAGCACCAGACACGTACTGGAACAGGTTAGTCCTACACTAAAAATGCGAGATGAAAAACAATAGGCTAGATCTACTCACAAGATCAGAGACCTGCACAGGCTTGGTCAAGAGGCCACCATCAGCTGCAATGACCTGGAAAGGCAGCTTGCCGTTGGGAGCATTGGAGTTGACGAGGTAAAGAGCAAATGCACGAGAGACGGAAGCGTCCAAGAGGCGGAATCTATACTTGCGGGGTTCGACGTTCAGGAATGGCCAGGGCTGACCATTGACGTGAATCACATCACCCCACAAGCTGTCCTTCTCCCCAACGGTCGAGAACAGTGTTCCGTCTTCGTTGTACTGCTTGGAAGTGAGAACCAAAGGGATGTCATAAACGCCGTAGCCAGTAGGCAAGTTCAAAGCGTCCTCGGCCGGATCGCTGATGAGATAAGCTCCAGCTTGACCCATGTATGCGTTTTCGGCGGTCTGAGTTGTCAAGAGTCAGTCTCTGGTATCCTTTGGGAAACATGCTTAATGACTCACCAAGTGCATTGCGTGATCATGATACCACAGCGTTCTGGCTGACTGCTGGTTGGGGTAGTAGTAATCCTTGTACTCTCCCGGATTGGTAATATCCTCCGCCCAGCCATCAAAGGCCGCACGGGAGTAGGATCCATGGAGATGAACAGAGTTCTCATGGGCAGCGTTGTTGATGAAACGAACCACAGACTCGGTGCCGCGGGGGATGATCAGAGTGGGGCCAGGAGACATCCCGTCGTAGCCAACAAGAGTGGCGGGACGGAGGTTGGGATAGACCTGGTGACTGAAAGGCTTGATCTCCAACTCATAGTACCAGATCTCCTTTCCAGTGACAGGACTGATGACTTTCCTATTTTCATATTAGATACATCGTCACTAAGACTAGCGTTTTGTGGATTGCCCTTACTTGGTCGGCTCCTTGACTGGAGGGATAGGAAGAGCAACTTTATAGATCAAAGCATACTCTGGACTCAACCAGTCCTTCTGAAGAGTGAAAACATCTCCAGGGTCATCTTCAACAATCTGAGCAAGAGCAACGACCTCTGACTCGGGAATCTCCGAGACGTGTGTCTCACTGAAAGAAGAGTTCTGCGCCTTTACAGAACTGAAAGAGACGGCAGCTTGAAGGGCTGCGATAGCGAGTTGATAACGCATGATGAATGCTGCTTGACCACTCAAACTGACAAAAGCTGATGCTAATGTTTGAAGGTGTTCAGAAGATTGAAGTGTGATGTTGTTTGGTTTCGTTTCCAGTAAGTCTTCATAGGAGATAACCTTAGCCTTAAATCATGATGGCTGACTTCACTTCGTTGTCCGTCGACGGAAAAGCATGCAAATATCTTGGAAGCTGGCGGAAAATACAATCCTTAGACGCATGCTAATCATCAAGTTGCAGTTGAGATCCGATATCGTCCGTTCCCCCTCCAGCCTCTCCACTTGACATGTGCTTCATCCCACGCTTTGCTCGCGCTCCATGCTCTGATAGGAAATCAATAGCCGCTGTGACTGCTGTCTTCTCTTGCAGATGTGTCGCATGATTCTTCGAAATCCCTCAATCTCGTAGGAATCTGGGCCGCCGTTCCGGTCGTGATGGAGTCGACATGGCAGCACAAACTTCTGTCATGGCTCTGCAATGTGACAGCAAGATCCACCAGTATGGCGGTCTGTCCGGGTTTCCCTTTTCTGCAGTACGAGATGCTAGCCACATTAATGTTGCTTGTAAGTCTTGTTATACCAGCGCCAGGTATGACTGACTCCGGCATGGAGGATGAGTGCCCCTTGCCAAGAAGCTTCCCTTGCAGCGATGGCACAGAACACCCGCGGTTAACGAGATGATTGTCTTGGTAAATGGAACCTTAAAGTCAAAGACGTCAGTAAAGACAGAATGGTATTCGAGTAGTGGGGGAATTCTTAGGGGCTTAGTGATTTCTATGTTGCGACTACTCGCAAACATGTGTTGTCGATGATTGGTGTCGTTGAAGTGGCCATGATACGGTCACTTCACTTACGACTCTGCACTTAGCACTGTAAATCGACTACGACAGCTCTGGAGAAATTGAAGGATTGCCTGTTGTAACATTTGCAACTTCGTCACGAATCGCCTGTCACCCAAAGCAACGGAGCAACACGCGCCATGCTGCAGCACGGTCACGGCATGCGGTCACGGCATGCGGTCACGGCATGCAGCCAGTATCACGCAAAGGATGTGGATACATGTCGTCGGAGAGACTTTCGTTGAATCCCATGATTCGATGTTGCACTCGTATCCATACGAGTCCCAGACCGAGGCTCAAGGCTTTCTCTTTTGCGATTAATACAGCCCAATAAGGGTGGGCATGCCTTCCAGCCTCTACCTAGTCCTGAGTCTTGCCAAGACAAGTCCAACCGTTGACTAACCTGCCCGCACCTCCATGAGCGCCATGCTGATAAGCACTCTAAAGAGACGATGAACCATCGATCTTAACGTGAAGTTGCGTGGTCTTCGGGATGGGGACGATCCGGGTGACATCGTGCTAGGTCCGTTGAGGCTGCCTGCTCGCCGGTGGTTGGTTGATGTTCTTGAATACTGCCGACTGCTTGCGCGGCTAGCCAACCCCAGACTGACTAAATCCCGCAATATTGAACGCTGCAAAAGCCATTAGTGTTCTGCTGGGGTCAAGGGTATTGACTCCTTCGTGGACAGTTGAGGGGGATAATGCCACGCACGGTTCAGGGGGGATCCAAGCCACGAAGGCATTTCCAACGTGCTTCGGTTGAGCCCCTATTACCCGAGCCCAGGCTAGCAACGGTAATTCGGGGCATTCTTTGAATTTCGATGAAATTACAACTTTGCCATCATTGTACTCTCGATTGAGGGGTACTTGGAAAGATTTGTGACAATATGCGCCTTGTTGCATGCCTCGCATACACAGCCTTCCACAGCAAATGGTATTACACGGAAGCAGAATTGGCATCACTTGGCTACTTACGGAATCAAAAGCAAAAATTACCAAGCAACTGGTTTTCTGCGGACACGTGCTCAGACAGCATCAGCTGCCGGTGGCGACTCGTGAAAACCTGCCTCCTTGCCGCCAAGCGTGTCCATTCAGGTGAAGATTAGGTCGTGTCATGCATCTTGACTGCAACTATATCACGCCGCATCCGGCCCGTACCCTACGTTAGCCGTGGCTAGTTGGAAGAAATGCCCCGGCTGGCATACGGAGCCGAACTCTATATGCCTATGAGGGTTGCGGCGAAGCCTTCAGAAAGGAAGGTGGTAAAGCAGGCAGCCATTTGACCCATTTTTACGGTAGTTCTTGGCGGGAAGGGCTTGTCAGGTCCAACGATTTCCACATGAAATACGCGGGGAGGCTCCAGGTGGAGGGTCGACGCGGGGAGTTCCATATTGTTTGCCCGAATCGGGATAATGGCCTGGAGAGCCCACGACGCACGGTTCCACTAATCCTGTCCAGACGTGCAGTTGTGGATTATCGCGTAAGTATCAGTCATGGCTGGAACGTGATGAGTCGTGATGCAAGCCGTCTATGTACGAATACGGTATCCATGTTAGCAGTTGGCTCTGACTGAGGAGGAGCAGACCTTTGGACCGTGATGGTGGCAATTGCCAAGATGTAGCATCACCTCGAGGAACGGCAGGTTTTGACTAGCGAAGAATCCTGTTTGTCGGCAAAACCTGCGACTATTGCATGTGAACAGGGGAACCGGAGCGAACCCCGATCTGTTTGAGTAGCGTCTAGCAAAAGATGCACGGACTGAGATGATTTGCAACTGCGCTGTTATCTATTCTGAGAGAAAAATGACATCTCGTCTGATGATGATCTTTCACTTTCATCCGTAGTTCGTGACTTGATCTTCTTGGCTAGGTAACAGAACTGTATCCAAAGTGCAGTGGGCAAACTTTGACAAAGTATGGCTGAGACTCATGTGGCTGCGCTTGGATACCTTCTGGGGACGAAGGTTTAGGCGACTAAATGAGGTCAAGAGATCCCTGTCACCACCAATGAGGGGTTCCCTATTTCCTGCTAAAATGCGTCCCTGAGCAGGGATCGTTCAGGAGCCTCCTGTTACGAGCCTCTTTCTTGCCGTCCCACGATCCTACTTTTCGAGTGACAACGTTCAAGTTGCAACGTGCAGCAATGACCAGCAGTCTAAGCCGGCCCAGGAGGCTGGGTTGCATTCCCCCGGTTGCTATGAACTCCGCTCCAGGGGTTTCTGAATCAAGATCCTGGGCAGGCAGGTTTTGACGACTCGGCTCCCCTTTCTCCCGAGCACCAATCCGGCATAGGTCACCAATTATAGACATGTAGCGCGCGGCGCGGAATCGGTCCCGGTGACAACACCATGCAGTTGAGATGCGTTGGGTGGGTCCAGATCAAGGGATTCTCACGATACACTTACTGTTTACTGCGAGAAAGGGAGCGCCACAAGTTGAATTTCTGCTCGGGTTGTCACGAGCATCGCGCGTTCAAAAATGGCTCGCCCAAGATGGATACATCTCCATCTTGGCAGAGGGTCACGATTTCAGGAGGCTAGCGAACATGGAGTTGGGCATGGGGTATCTGCAGTCTTCCCAGTGCCTTCACAGGCGACTAGACCGTTCTATGACAGAGGGATGAACCGAAATGGCTTTTCCGAGCCACGCCTTGGTTGACCGGTCTCGGGGGAAGGTCGGAGGCCTCGTCCTCATTGCTCACCGGCGTCCGCACCGGCTCTTCCGGGGAACAAAACGGCTATTGCCCAGCGTCACGTTGCAGGGTCCCATTGAGTGCATATGTGCTTTGCTAAGAGAAAACGTTTTTTGCCTCCTTGAGAGCCAAGACAGTCCATTTTCAAAGGCAACTCAGCGCAATAGATCGCCTTGGCAATGGTCAACAACGTTGAAGCGAGATCAATCTTGGGCGTCACGCAGAACTGACATTCGCTTTGAAGTAATCTCGTGAGCAAAAGTTATGGAGGATTCGGAGATGGCTCAAAAGAGTAAACGCAAATTTAGCGAAAGGGGGGACTGACGGTGATTCAATTCGTAGTGATCAAGATCATGATAAATGGGCCAAGAAGCCCGTGGTAGAACGAGAACTTTTTGGTATCACCACCCTCAACTTCTCTTGGCTCCTCAGTCTCTTGTCTCTAGCCTTCAATGCACTATCTTCAGCTGTTCCTTGCCCTCTGGGCTCTCTTTTCTACCCCTGTGTGGGCTCAAGAATCGCCAATCTGGGTTCAGGGCGCTCTCGAAGATGCCATTGCTACAGATAATACTTTCAACACCGGCGGCACCATTGTTGTCAATGGCTTCACTATGAACGTTCCCGAGAACCTTCTGGTGCAGTTTCCTGCTGCATGGGTTCCTTGGAAGGAGTTCGTCGCCAACAAGGCCGACTTCGCTGGCTATGAGACTTTGGTAAGACCAGTCCCCCACATGTATCAATAACGGATTGACTGACCACAACTTGTATTAGGTTATTGGAAACAGCATCAACGGAGAACCCCGAGTTGCACAAGTTCAGCTCTATGAGTTTTTTGAAGGCTTGAGCAGTGGCTGGGTCGAATCCGTTGACTTTGCGGACGGAAGTCTCAAGATCCAGAACGGTCCTACTGTGCGCATCTCTGATCCCAACGCTGTCTTCTCCAAGGGCTTCACTGGCGCACCGCTCATGACTGCCGACGATCAGAGCCCCAGTATCACGTCTTTCTCTGGCTTCCCCATGTGCATTCCTAGGAACGAAACTGATCCGCTTTGCCCGTTGACCAACCGCCCTTTCGTCGGCCCTGGCACTTTGTAAGTACTCTGTCGAGCTTATGGAAGCCGTCAACTAACCATGAAAAGCACTGCTCCGGACCCTCTGGTCATGGCGCCGTTCCAAGCTGGCGACTTTATCACATTCTCCGGCTTCCGTCGAGGCAGCGAGGTTATTGCATTCAGCATTGTTGCTCAAAACGTGCAGATCAACACCCTTGGCGATATTGTCTATGTTCGTATGGAGCTTGGGCTTCTGGGAATTGACAACCCCAGCCCCAACGCAGAGATTGCGGAGTCTCGAGTAAGCTTACATTTGACAACCGTCTTTGACATCATGTCGGTGCTGATATAATCCACTTCCAGTTTATCGGTTTCGTGTCAAACAATCGGGCCACCGTCTCACTTTACGCCATGGATGTTGATCCCTGCACCGGCACCACCTCCGACCGGATCATCGCTTCCATGGGACTGCGCGGAGGCCGCAACGCCCAGAACAAATTTGAATACCGCAACGAGATTCTCTTCAGATACACCAGAGAGTACCGCGTCATTGCCGAGATTGACGGTGTTGCGAAGACTCGCGTCACCAAGAACAACCTCACTGCCGGAACATACGTGCAGCCTGTCAACGTCTGGGTACCCGGAGAACAGGACGTTCCTGGAGTTCCCCCCGTCTCGTATGACTTCTCCCAGATGGAGTTCCTGACCAAGGGCGTCGGCGCCGATGATGCGGGCAACGTTTGGGGTCCTCTGGAGCCGTTCCCTCAGACGGGTGTTTTCATCGAGACTCCTGTTTGTGCCGCTACTCCCGCGGCCCGCGACTTGAAGGTGGAAAAGCGGGGAAGCATCGGACGATGGTACGGCAGAGCTCGCGCCGATGCCATTTCTCAGCTTGAGAATGTTGACACTACGGATCCGGTCGTCGTTGTCGCTCCGGAAGAAGCTGCCGCGATCGCCGAGAAGAAACAGGAGGAGGCTGCCAACAATGACTCGCAGTGAAATGCGACCTGGTTGACAGCTTACAGAATCTTTACCTGACGGATATGACGGAACTTTGGTGCATTGTCTGTCACCTGAACTTTGAAGTTCAGACATCCGGTATGGGACGAATTTCAACAACGCCCCAGACATCTTTCATTTGTACATGTAGGTGGATTTGGAAATAACTTCCTGTACATATATTGTCGATCTCTGGACATATTCCTGCGTATGACATGGCTAGATATTCTATTGTTGGAGGAGCCTGAAACACGGCCTTCTCCATCCCGCAGCTGTCAAATTGACCAGGTGCTCCCTGCAGCTTCCAACTGAAGATGATGTCAATTGATGCACTGTCCACACGAAGTTTACTCTCGAACGGGGCGGTTGGAGACTACACCGTCCAGAGGGTTATGTCAACTTGTCAATGACCTCGAGATCAAATAATTCAACTATGTACATGAAAGAGACTTTGCAAACCGCTGCCTCGACTGCGGATGACTCGGAAGGCAATTCTGTGTGCTGTCATAAGGGACCATCCTAATATCGACTCGAGGATTTGAGCTTTAAGCGGGGCTGTTGACAGTGATTGAGGCGCTACCACTGCTGTAGTATCCCTCCGTGGCAACAATCGTGTAATTGTGAATTCCCAAATTCAACCCGACTGAAGCCCAAGCTGCGAAATGATTGCCAGTCGTCACAGTGCCCCCAACTCGCTTTTCAGTTCGCTAATCAACACTGTTAGTATATAACTCTCAGGTTGTTGGATGAGGAGACACACAATGGACCAGTATTGCTGGAATGTTGCCGTGCCTTCAATGCTAGGCTGCTGCACGCGAGTGCTGACGTAGATGTCGTAGGTTCCGCCGTCACTCGTCAGAGAGCCTTTCTTCGTAGCACCGGAAGCAGGGTTGTACGTGCCGTAGGATTCGATGATGTAGTACTCGATCAACGGGTTCTGGGTCCAGCCGTACACAGCAAGGTACTAAAAGCATAAGACAATGTAACGCGTCATTACTCTCTTCTAGTTGTGCTTATTTCAGGTATGACACCAAGATGACCACCTACGCTGTTTCCATTGGGGTTGTAAGTTCCCGAGTATTCAATCGTCCTAAGTCGGGAGCCATTAGCTACAGCTTTCAAGACTGGTTGTGATGCTTCTTACTTAGAACCACCAGGGTTCCAACCCTTGCCGCCGACAAAATTGCCGCCTCCTCCGCCCCAGTTGACGCTGTAAGAGCCGCCAGCTCCGTTCGTGTAAGTGACTTGGTAGCCACCGTCGGTCCACCAAGAGTAGTAGTATCCATTGTGATAGCCGGTTGAGCTCGGCGTCGACTGACGTTTGACGACGTCACTGCCTGTAGGGCTGGCAATGACGCTGACAAAAGCCGCAGCGGCCACAAAGAGGTTCGAGAAGGAGACCATCATTGGAAGAGAAGTGAGCGTACCGGAGGTTAGCAAGAGGCTGCAATGATTGTTATTTCGATTCAGGAATTCCAATCAGCGCATTAACTTTTATATTTACAAAGGTGCTATGTTTCTGGCGCCGTCAACAGTCAAGATATTTCACTCGCAAGTTCGTGATCACGCAAAAAACAATGGATTAATCAAATTTAGTGAAGTGTGATCTTACATGACGCGCGTTCAATTGACATTTTCTTAATTACATTGAGGGGAGGTATTCAATCGTGCAAATTTGGCTAAATTCAGACCTATGATATCTCAGGCAGGAAAATCCGGGGTTGAGAGTCCTCTGACCCATTCGGTAAATGGACATGATGATCTACATGTCTTCCCGCCCTTGCAGCGGTAGAATTCAAAAAGTGCCGAGTCACCCGCGATTGGATTTCCATTTCCTGGTGAAAGATCATCTTGGCACAATCTATCTTGGCAACATCTATCACGCAAATTTTTTCTTTGTGACTTTGCTGTATTCAGCCTCAAACTACGTGGTGGCTTTCTGTCGGCTTATCGAGGCAAACGCGACTTGAATAACATGACGAAACACACATATACTTTAGCCTAAATTTTGATGTCTTTTGGCGAAATGTCGTTGCGTACAAATATACAATGGTGAATCTCACACACTACGCAATGTTAGCATAGAACCAATCGAGGATCTTTTTTTGTCTGATTTTCCAAAATCTTCACTGAGTGCGAACCAGAAGCTTCAGTTTGCATCAGAATCCAGATTGGATGCTTTCATGCTGCCGAAGCATCCAAGCGACCCAAGTTGTAGCAGACTTGGTGGGAGCCGTTGTAGGGGTGAACTGTTGCATCGTGGCTGACATCTGTTACAATCGTATTGACCAGGGTTGGAAATGGCTCTCCCTTCACCTATTCCCCCGTCATTCGCCTAGCCTCAAAGCCTTGGCCCTCGTTTCTGCTGCAGAATCGGTGAAAGCAATATTCGATATGTATTATGTCATACTTCACGAAATGTCTCCCGTTCATTAGATGTTACTGGGCACACAAGGCTCGAGGAAGCAGTTCAGATGGTCTTGGCTATTTTTGTCTCAAACAGTTCCGCCCACCGGCGATTGGCAAAAGGAGAACCATGGAATCGGCGTCAGTCTGCGCATGTAAGAATTTCTGGCTGATCTTCAGATCATGAGCCAAGCCGCAAATTCTTGCTCCAAAATTCACTTGCAGGATAATTGCTGTGCTCTGCGTCTGACGCTGTGCAGCGATCGTGCGCTCATCGTACGGCAAAACTTGCCGCAAGCTGATACAAGCACTGTTGATCTTGGCAGGGGTGCGAGGCCCCCAGCTGCTTGATGAGCGACGATCTGGAAGCTGTCGGCAAGAATGCAGCCCAGCAGAAAAAGCGAGCATTGAAATTGTGGCAGTGCACATTGCTCATGTGACTCAAAAGCTTGGTAGAAGCTTCATGGTTAAAAATGCTTGGGAGGAAATTATTGAGCTGGTTCGAGAGCATTAATGACGTCTCAGTAAGTCAGCTTTGGACGATCAGCCTCAGTAAAGGGATCCAAGATGAGATCAGTAAAGGGGTCCAGGTTGAGACCAGTAAACTCGCTACCAAAAACAGCAGGCCGGTTTGGTGTGAATGATTCGTTTATCGAGGTGGGCGTTTCTAATATTTTTATCCCGAATCCCCTTAAACAGTCCCCAATGTTACCCGAGTCATTCCGTGACAAATTCGACGAAATGGCAAAGATCGAAGGCAACTCGGTGGCCGGCGGCACCGATGGTCACAGAATGGGGGCTGATCTAGGCCCGCCAGGAGTCGGAGAATAATGCATGGCATCTGGGGAGCCCAATTTTTCCGTTCATTCTTGGCACAAACAAGTCTGCAGCTCTCGCCTAGAACCTCGCGTGTTTGAGAGGGGGGCGGTTTCTCCATCCCCTGGCCACCCAAAAACAAGCATCAAAATATTCCAATAAGGGTAGCAGCAAGCTTAAAAGACGGTTCCATCATTCATCCCTGTGGAGCTCCTCTTGTCAAGAGGCAGGCCTCTCTCAAATCATGCGCAGCGAAACTCCCAAGTGCGGGGGTCCGTGAGGCTTGAAGAGGGTGCTTGAGCGTCAGGACCCCGGAAAAGTGTGCCCATCTACGGCCCAATTGCAGTGTGTGTTGCATTAACTTTAAAGCTTGAAACAGCGATGCGGACAGTTTTTGTGGCAGGATTGGTCGAGTCTGGTCAAGGCAGTCCGACATAACCGAGCTTCGCGTGTGCCGTAGATCCGGGGCCATCCTAGTCTGCGGCACAATAAGCCTCGTTTGAGCTAATGATGTGACGGGATGATCAGGCATCTGAACAGGTGCCTGTAGCAGAATGAGGCTCCAGGGCTGTCATCTCGAGTCAAAAAACTCATCCTTAGTAGAGTTCTGTATTGACCGGTGTCGAGGCTCAGGTGACGCCGCCATCCGGAGTTTCAGAGTGTGGCAGCCATGGCTGTGAGGACATGAAGAGACGAAAAGATATAAGACCTGGAAGAGCGATGTCTCCCAGATTTTGATTGTGTTCCCACTTTGAGCGTCTATCTGGATAACTCCTTCAACTTCTTACTATTACATTCTTTCCGTGCTGTGCGCGGCTCTTTTTAATCGAGCGACCATTCATTACACGACCTGGAGTCCACTCTCTCATATTGTTTACTCTCGTAAAACCCACACCAATCTATCAGCATGAAGTTCTCCGCTGCTGCTTTTGTTGCTCTCGGCCTCTTGGCTGGCAACGTTCTTTCTGGTATGTGCATTTGATGAACTCTTCCCCGTGTTTCTTGTGGCTAACAACCCAAAACAGCCCCCACCGTCGATGCTAGCGACGTCGCCCTCCCCATCGAAGTCCGTGCCGAAGACTTTGTGGCAAACGACGCCGCCCATCTCGAGGCCCGAGCCAAGAAGAAGAAGAACGCCAAGGCCGCTGGTGCAAAGGCAAAGGGTGCCGCAGCTAAGGGCAATGCCAACGCCAACGCGAAGAAGGCTGCCAACGCCAACGCCGGAGCTGCTGCCGCCGCCAAGAAGAACAACGGCAACGCAAACGCCGGCGCGGCTGCGAAGAAGAACAACGGCAATGCGAATGCGAAGAAGAATGCTGGCAACGCCAACGCAAAGAAGAACAACGGCAACGCCGCTACCGCACCCCCCGCCAATGCCGCGCAGTTCTCCGGTCTGGCTTGCACTGATGGCAAGGGTGCTGGATCTTGCAACGCCCAGGGACAGTGCGCTGTCAACGGAAAGACCACGGCGATTGCTGGCCAGTGCGGTGTCGCGGCTGCGAAGAAGAACAAGCGTTGGGTCTCCGACATTGCTCATCTGATCTAGATGATTTTCACTATGTTCTTTCTTTAACGGTTGGGTGGAGCATCGGGACTTGGATGTAGTTAGTGGAAATGACCTCATGAATAAGGGCGGGTAGCCTTGGAGTAATGCTTTCTCCGAAAACGTGTAATCAAAATGGACTCATGCTTTTGGTTTTAATCCGGCTCGCTCGACTACTACATCATGATTTCGGCTGACTGCCGTAGGGATCCATGGATGCTGAACATCATATGACACCGTACACCGATCATCAAGCAATCAAAGAAACGCAAAATTGAAAACAGTTTCTGTCAAAACAGACCTGAGCTCCCGAACATGTGAGTAGTACATACTACTTCATTCACACCGTGAACAATACATTTGTCTCATCGACCCTGCGCGCCTCGAACTCCTTGTGGCCACTGATCTGAAGAGCAGTGCGGATGAAATCTCGCGCAGCTCTTACACTTCTCCCAAGGGGAGAGACCATGTAAACTGGGAATGTTCGACACCACGGACAGTCATCTTCAAGATGATGGAGGTCCATGGTAATAGCATCGAACAACCTTTCCCAAAATACCATGTCTCGTTGTTGGGCAGTCTGTCCCCGTTCTCCATCGTCTCCTTTCAAAGCGCCGGCTCCTTTAACATGTCGTCTACTCGTTATCGCGGTGCCCATGACAAGTAACCACTCTTGCTCGCTACACGCGAAGCCACCCTTGATCAGAATGAGAGCTGATCCGATATGCCAGTTTTTCGCAGCAGATACCATGGGCATGAGATGGGTTATGCTCAAACCAGGCTTTGTTTTCTTCGCATATGCCTCGACGCACCTCAAACTAGGCCCGTAAGGACTGGCGCCTCCAATCAGCAGCGAAGTCAACTTGGACTCATCCCCGCACTCGGCGGCGATCTCGATGGGAAAGCTCCCATCATCAGGCCGTTCCGCAGACAGCCAAGGTAAGCTGCAAGTCTTTGCCCATCTGCTCATCCAGTAGGTTCTATCATTTGCGTGGGCAGAATCTAGGATCATGCCGAATATCTGCGCATAACCATGGGATATTGCTTCCTCCAAGCCTGTTTCTACTCCTCGATGCTGCGGCCCGTACGTCGGATACCGCCATCCCCAAACAGGGTCTCGTACAGGAGGCTCCTGAAGTGAATAAGGGCAGTTCAGCAAAAGTCGCAGTGCGTCCATTTGCCGATTGCATACAACTTGCATAAGCAAGTCCGCAAACTCTCCTCGCAGCATCCGACCGTCTGAGCACTCAAGCAGAACTGAGAATGTCTCCACATCCCCATACTTGAGTGCCATTCGACAAAAGTAGGTATCGTAGTACTTTTTAATCTTTTTCTTGCTGCCGTCTGGTGCCTTGTAACTTTTGCCCCGCGACATGTCAATCTCGTACTTCACCAGGAGAGCGGCAAGGTTCTGATTGCCACTTCGAATCGCCGCCTCCAGAAGAGAGCCGAGCAGAGGCTTCTTCCTTGACAGTTTCTTTCGTTCAGCATGATCGGAAGACTCGCCCGTCGCAATGTGTTGGTAGGAAGACAGAGCTTTTGGTCCGTGTGTGAGAATCTTTGAGAGTATCATATTATCGACGTCAGATCTTCTGAGGTAGATTTTGGCCACAAGTAAGAGGCTGTCGATTGTGTCTTTGGTGATCGTAGACTTTGAGGGGAACAGGGCGGATTGAAAGTAAGGATGAAACAGCGTCCATATTCCGTATCGCGTCGTGATGTTTGCCAGCGATGGCTGGGGATGAATGGCATAGAGACACAAGCCATGTACGTAACTAAACCTTCGCTTTCTTGTAGGATCTTTGCCATCCTGTTGCATGAGTTTATCCGCGAGTGAGTTTATGACGCTCGACAGGTTCGTATTCCACGGCAGGTGTTGGTATGGCTGTTGGTAGATGTAACGCGCCAAGAAAGCACTTGCATCACCGTTTTCCGTGAGTTTGTAGTCCGCAGAGGCTCTGCCGGCTGTAGTTTGAGCCCTTTGGTGCAGGATGGTGGCTTCGCGGTTCTTTCGCATCCTTCTCAGTAGTCTTGTTCGTGAAATTGCCCCCATGACTTCTGTTTCGAAAAGCTCTACAGTTGTCAGATTTATGTCATGTCATTCATAGATTCAGGTTGCCTTACTGCAAACTCTCATAAGCCGGACTGCATCCCGGAGGTTGGTGTCACTCTCTTCGCTGTACTCCACAACCTCGTCCAAAATCTGGCATAGGCACTCTGTTGGAAGACACAATAAGTTAATCCTCCGTGTCACCCTCGTGAACTTGGGCCGCGAGGCCAGTTCCATGATCTGTTGTGTCTTCATGTTGAGTAGCAATACATGTGGTTAAATAAGATAATGTCAGAAGGAGGATCAAAATGCAGACACAGCGGGAGTATTTGGTTGCTTTAAACGACAACAAACAAAATCCAGTCTTGGTACTTTTGCTCAGGTTATGTCGATGGACGGAGTGAGAGAATTATACTTTGGATGACTCTGGCCTATTTTGACTCACCACACACCACCCCTGCAATGAGGCCAAATTTCTCCCAGGGCGCGTTACCCATAACCGCCCCTGCGTAATCGCTACCGAACTTCTCTGCGATATACACTTAGTCCCATGGCAAGTGCCTAGTATTACCTGCGTGACTCTTCTGGTGCTTTCATAATTAGGAGCCCCCAAGCTGGGTCAAGAGACCCTCATTTCTCGATGGCCAGACATTCCCTACATTCGGGAGTGCCCGAAGAGTATCAAGGTTGTGATTGCCCGTCTCGATTACGACGCCCGAGAAGATCGCGTGGTCGAAGCGCTTGACGACCTTGGTTCTCTCATCGGCAGTCAGTTTTCCGATCAGCTCTTCTCTGTCTGCGTCCTAGAGGCAACCGTTAGCTGTATGCATCAAGATAGCGGGTACACTAGGGCTCCGATGGCGGGGAAAGCGCACCTTGCTGCTGCCAAACTCCACGATGAACTTCTCGCCCATGATGACCAGAGTGCAGTACGTGACGAGGAAGAACAGGTGTGATAGCATTGATCGGACTATTGTTGAGGGTTGTTGAGGGGAGGCAGTATTCTCAGCTTGTTGTTGCAGACATGAAATCGCGTGTTTTTTCCGAAGTGCAGCGTGATGACGCATTGGCACGTGCGACACAAGAGCTGTTCACACCTTCCTAAATGGGCCTTTCTAGGAAGAAGGACAACACCGAAGGCCAAAGTCATCGCGAAAGCACTTATCAAAACAATAATGCCAAACCTTTGAGTCGTTTCTTTTTTTTCTTCTTGAAATGACTCGCTGTACGTAGTGACCATTGAATATGCTGGGACGAAGCTGCGATGGCAGCCAAACCTTGTGCGCTCGAGCAATCCCTGGAAGTCAATGCTCGGACAGAGTTCATCCTGTCAACTCTAAAGGTTCACTATCACATCCGCTGTCAACTAAAACGAATTAATAAAGTTAAGCTCAGAATTATGCTTGAGTAGCTTAAGTAGATTTTGGCTGCCCAAGGAAACATGTTCGCGTTATGGAAACTACAATAACAAATTATTGATTGATGTGACCGCTGTATTCAACCTCGTCCAAGTGGCCACGGGGTATCCAATATCGCTGTCATTTTATGGGCACAATTCCGCAAACAACGCATTCATGCGAGACTGAACGAACATCCTGAAACTGATGGCAGTTCGGTCAGCATCTGTACCGGTTCTCGACTGTTATTCGTGAGATATCTTACCCACTTTGCTCTTCAAGCAGAGCACTTGCCCTTGGCGTAGTAGCCGCATCGCACAGCGTAGTTGCCAATCTTATCGGGAATGTCATAATCCTTCGTCCCACTTCTAGCACCCCGGCAGATACCGCACCGGAAGTCCGGGTTGGTAGCAGAGTTGGAGAGATTCGATTCGTCACTGGCCATCTTCCCGCCGATATCGTTCTCGCAGTACCAGATGGCATTGGAAGTTGGAATGCCCTCGTACAGAGAGGTATCGACATGCGAGTTGTAGAAGAAGGCGCAGTCCTTGGCAGCGACGGCTGCGGCCAAGGTGGCCAATATCAACGTACCGAAGCCTTGCATGGTGATGAAGCTTGTTGCAGTTGTGGTGGAGATTGGTTGTAATTCGTAAATCGTAGCAAACCGATCGTGCCACTTTCGTGGCGTCTATTCGCTTTTAAAAGGTTTCTGAGACCATGGTGCTGTACTGCTAACTGTCGGACCGGGCCTTCCTGGCACTGACTCGTGGCATCACCAAGACCTGAAGTTGTTCATTAAAAAGAGTTGCGGATCTACGTGCCATGAATCAGAAACAACCCCTAAAACCAATTACAGGTCTGTCTTGATTGATTAAATCTAGCTGCAAATAGCCTAGGAAGTCCCAGTCAAATTACCAGGCCTAATCTTTGACACGGATTCTCGCATTCGTTATCCGAGAACTGTCATGTGCACTGCAAACGTACAGGAGGAACACGGTGCGCGATGACTGCCACGATTGAGTACCATTGGGGCTTTCCAATCAGGGGCTGTTGTATCAAAATACATCCTCGTTATCGGTCAACGTCGGTCAACGGAAAAGTCCGCGCCGCAATGCTTCCTGAAGGCTCTTGTATTCTTCCTATCTCACGTCAAATTTATGGTTCTGGACAAACAGCTCAATGCCCCATAAGCTTCTGCTCAGTCCCTTGTAGATAGACGTCGCAATTACATAGTATTGCATCTAGCACGGCGACGCTCCTTTCAAATACGCATATGCAGAAATACGCAGCAAGTGCATGGAAAGAAAATTGCCTTTTAGTCACTCTCCAAATCAGAATCTTGTTCAACACCCTTGAAAAAGTGTTAGGGCGGACACAATGGGAATGGGATATGCTGAGGCAATATTGAGTTGAAGCTTATCAAGATGCGGTCTTACTACATTGTCTAGCCTCTGAAGGGAGAAGTACATCAAGTAGAACAGTGTATATGCGGAGCTTCTATTGCGATTCTGCTTTTGAGAGTATGGAGAGAAACGGAAAGAACAGAGGCAGAAAAGGCCATTTGCTTGACGTTGTTCTTGCTAGATCTCACACTTGTGATGATCACTACGCAGAAAATGATTTTACTATGTTCATTAGAATCTGGGTGAACGGGAATTGGATCAACTTTGTTTGCATAAATTCAACTTCAATGACTCTAAAGACAAAAGACTTCCACCGCAAGCGTCTAAGGTCTCTGCTGGATTCAATACACAGCCATGGCAAGTCTGTGATTGAGATGCCAATCAAGTCAACTCTTGAAAATCAAGGCTATCTTAACAGGGGCAACTGGGCCGTTACAAGCTTCTTAGCGCGAGCGCTGGGGTTCGAGTTGTGGTGACGGTAGTAAATAAGTTGTAGTATGAGAGCATTGTGTGTTGAGGTCGGCTCTTATTTGTTACTAATTCCGAGGTTGCGGAGTTTTGCAGCTCGGTTTTCAATCCTAGCAATTCTGGGTCAATATTCCGTGCCGACGGGAGCGCCACGTCATAGGTGGGCATGATTAGGTACTCAAAAGGCGTGGAAGACATCTCGTTTCTGCCAGCAAAAGACTCTTCTCATCCGTGCATCGCGAAAAACCTCAAAGCGCACAACACCAGATTTGTAAGCTCTGGACGATTGTAAGGGCTTTTGTCGCTTTTTGGGTGCCGCGAAACCCAAACCTCAATCCACTCCGCCGATCGCCCAACATGGTTTACAGTGCGGAGCAACTCGACCAATACTTTGACCACATCAACTACCCTCGCGAGAAGCATGCATCGGACCCGCTTCAGCGTCTTACGGAGATCCAGGCACACCATCTTGCGAGAGTGCCGTTCGAGAGCTTGACACTACACTACTCGAAACACAGGCTGATCTCACTAGATCTGCAGGACCTATTCCGCAAGATAGTGATTGAGGGCCACGGCGGCTACTGCATGGAGGTGAACGCCTTCCTCGGCGCGATTTTGAAATGTTTGGGCTACACTGTCCTCAGCGTTGGTGGAAGGATCAAAGGAGATGAACGTTTCGGTGGATGGTGAGTTTCGCGACTTCAACGTTGCGAATCGTCTAGTGATGACTCATTGATCCCAGGTCGCATATGGTCAATCTCATCCGCATTGGCGGACAGCGTTACATGGTCGATGTCGGCTTCGGAAAAGGTGCAGCAATGGTGCCCGTACCTCTGAATAGCGGTCATGAGTTTACCACCATCGCGCCATTGAGGGGCAAGCTTGTCTACGAGAAATTGGAGCAGCACACAGACTCCGACCAGCGCATGTGGGTATACTACTCCACAGACAGCGCCGATGGGCCCTTCAGGCAACGTAACTGCTTCACCGAGATGGAATTCTTCCCGGAAGACTTTGAGGTCATGAACTTGGCCACCATGAGCAGGCCGACGAGTTACTTTGTCAAGACCGTTCTTGCCATGAGAACGATCTTGGACCCCGAAACACGGACAGCGGTGGGAACTCTTGTTTTGCATAAGGATGAGGTTAAGCAGAAGATTGGCGACAATCTCGAGCTCCTGGAAACACTAAAGAATGAGGCACAGCGCGTTGCAGCTTTGGAGAAGTACTTCTCGATTAAGCTGAGGCCAGAGGAACAGAGAGCCATCAAGAACATGCCTACGGAGCTGTTGGAGAGTAAATAGACGGATCTGATTGATAAACCATTGGATGATATAGTAGAGTTCTGCAGCCCCTATTTCATTTCTGCAGTCTCCGCGTGTGAGCCTTCGACAGTCTCGCGCTCCTTCTCATGCAGCCTGTTCTCCAAGTCCCGACTGTGGTGTCTCCTAGTGGTCTTTCCTGCTACGAACCAGCTGTTGCTAGAGAACAGTTCGTTCATCTCTTCCAATGGACGGCCCTTGGTCTCGGGAAGGAAAGCCCAGAAGAAGATAGCATTGGTGATGTTACAGACGACGAACAGGAAGTAGAACCTGTAGCCTACAGACTCCATGGCCTCCGGAGTTACTTGGCCCTGCAAAGATTGTCAGGATCTGTTCGAGCACAATTAAGATTCAATTCCACTTACTATCATAGTGTTGAAAGCAAATGATACCATGGTGGTGATGCTGACACCCTTAGCACGAGTTCTCGTATCGAAGACTTCGGCGCAGATGATCCAACTCAGTGGCCCATTGGTGGCGCTGAAGGAGAAGTTGTACAGCCAGGTGACAACAATGAAGCCCCACTGAGCGCTCAGGTTATTCGATTCGCCCGGAGGAAACTTGGCCAGAAGAACCGCGGCGATAATGAAGGTCACAGAGTTGAACAGACTGCCTCCAATAAGCGGCCAGCGACGGCCGAGTCTGTCGACAAGCAGCATTGCGCAGATTTGGGCGATGATCGCTAGGCCATTGCTGATACCTTGATACTTCAGCGTGTCGTCGGTTGCAATACCTATTTGCTCGAAGATACGAGGAGAGTAGTACTGTAATTCGTTAGTTCAGGACTGTTGGTGTCATTCTCATGTGACAGCATACCTGAATCGCAGAGACTCCAGTCATTTGAACCGATGCTTGAACAGCACAGCAGAGGAACAGACGCCGAAAAGAGCTCTTGGAGCGGAAGAGTTCCATATAAGACTTGGCTTCATTGTGGTGCTCGTGAGAGATGGCTGCCTTGATTTGCTCATACTCGGCCCGGACGAAAGGGTCGTCGACGTTGTGGTTCGCGTGGAGTCGTGCCAGGGTCTTGAGCATGTCCTCGTCTCTTCCCTTGTCACCAAGCCATCTGTGAAGCATGTCAGGTTTTGTGGTTGTCACTTGAAGGACCTAACTTACCTAGGACTTTCCGGGAACAAAAAGGTCAGAAGAGCGAGAAGCAGTGCTGGGATGTTCTGGATCGCCAGCGGAATCCGCCATTGCGCACTCGTCGTGGTCAGGTTGGTATAGCAACCCCATCCAACCCATGTCGCAACGAATGCTCCGATACCGATCATGAGTTGCTGCAAAGCCGTGACGGTTCCACGGATGCTTGGGTGAGCTAGCTCGGCCTGGTAAAGGGGGACGATCATGCAGAGAGCTCCGACACCGATTCCGGAGATGAACCGGCCAGTCCACATCATGTGGATATCACGGGCTCCCGTTTGGAGACCTCCGCCCAGCAAGAAGAACACGGCTCCGGTGACGATGGTTCCTCGTCGGCCGAGGCGGTCTCCGAGAGGACCAGCGGCTCCGGCCCCGAAGAAGGCGCCCGCCGTGAACATTGATACGACAAGGCCTTCAGTGGACGTGTCTGGACTGAAAGCATCTTGGAAGGTATTTGATGCTACGACTGCCGCGATAACACCTAGGTCGTAACCGAAAAGAAAGGCTCCGAGGGATGCAAAGACTCCCACGAGCCATTGATAAACTTTGGGGGAAAGAAGCGCCATTGTGACAGGAGATCCGCAGATCTATGGAGACCACTTGGGATGCAGAGTGCTATTCTCTCCATAACATCGCTGTCGTTGATCCATCCTGTCGACCTCTTATACCAGCGCCGATCCGGGGAAGTAGAGTAGCCGCCTGTTGTGGGGCAGTGTTCCGGGTCCGCAATTTCGGTCGCTTCGGTAGACCAACACCCCGGACTCAATTCTGGTTCGCGCGGCTCTGAGTACGGGTCTTGGTACCTTGCTTGGCTCTCAATAGTGACGCAAACGGCCAAGGGCTGCTGAACGCGCTTCTTGGACATAAACCTTGCCGAGGCAGGCCACCTGACAAATCACACCACGTTTTCTTGCACTGATTGAATGTCAAAGGGACATTTGAGTGCGTCGTGACGTCGATTCTTTCCCCATGGAATTCGGTACCCGGCATGTCACCCGATCTAGATGCAGCACAGTGGAACCCAACGGGGACTCGGAGGCCTTTGACAGCAACAGCGCCAATCCGGATCAGTAGCGAGCTTGAGGGTCCTCCAAAGTTCTGGCAAAGAGAATTATTGGATGTCTTCTCAGAAATGCGACAAAAGGAAACGGATTTCCGAGGCGTTATGTGAAGGAACACGCATCGACCGAGGCCGAACGCGGGAGCCGGCGGCCGGCTTTCCCTCGGGACCCACCCGTCGGCCTTTGAGTCCGGCCCCAGGTTTCGGTGCAGCGGCCAAGAAGATGACAGATGGGAGCCTGGAGGAAAACGTGACTTCGCGTTTCCCATTGCCCCGCACACGTCTGGGCGAACGCGTCAACAAGAAAGCAACAGGCACGACTGCTGTGGCTCCCCAGCTTTGATAGATCACCCTCGCGTCAGTCTAGTCATTCGTTTCTCGCAACTCTGGGCGTCAAGCTTCGTAATCATCAGCCATCATGCCTGATAATCGTCTTGAAGATCCTCCATCTGAGAATGGCCCTCGACCCAAAAAGAGAAAGATTCGGAAGGGTACAACAAGCTGTTGGGAATGTAAGGACGCCGGAAACCACGCCGCAAGATTTGTTCGCGTGCTGATCGGTATCTGCCAGGCAAGAAACGAAAGATACGATGCCAATTCGCCTCTGCATCTCACGAGATTTGCGAGGGATGCGAACGACGCGGAACAGCATGTTTGACGCAAGAATACGACAACGAGACCACAGACCAACGCGGTGCCGAAACGAGCAAACACAAGGAAACTGAAGAGAGGCTAAAAAGGGCCGAGGAACTTCTCGAGAGAATGATGGACGCGGCCACCCGTTTGACACCAGCGACAGAGTCCCTCGTTCCACCAGGGGGGCAATCGCCAGTTTACGTTCATAAAGAGCGTCAGTTATCTAGCAAATTTCTGTCACAGTCAGCATCTCCATCTTAATGTCCTAGCATCCAGGTCTTTGACAGTACATTGGTATGTTTCCCAAAATCCTCATTATGGGTAGTCAACTAAATGACGTAACAGGTTGACGAAGGTGTTGACCTGCCGGACAATCTTGGACAAGGTCCGCCTCAGACTCGTCAAGATCGATATCAGAACCTCTGCACACAGCTTCACGAAGCCATGCCCACCCAACGAGAGGCCAACTTCATCATCTCTGCAGGAAACACAGCCGCGTTTCTCCAGTTTTTCACACTTCCCTACCGCGACCTATTCAGCGGCAATATGCGTCCGTCTTCTTCGCTTTCTGCCCTGCCTGATCAATCAGATCACCCTGTTCTCCTGGCAAGGACTCTCTTGTACCTCGCCAACGGTCTTCAGAATCTTCATCCGTCTACTCTTAATACGCATCTTCTTAATCTTGACCGGCCATTGGAGGCCATGATCGGGTTCATTCACGCGGCTTCCCTGGTCACCAAAGACGATGAGCTCATATGTTCCCTAGAGGGCCTCGAATGCCTCATCCTCGAGGCTGTGTTTTATACCAACACGGGCAACCTCCGCCAGGCCTGGCTCATCATCAAACGAGCCGTCGGGCATGCCCAGCTCTTGGGGCTCCATCGCAAACAGCCTAAGAGCTATGTCATCCTCGACCCGATGTCGAAGGCGTCGCCCTCCATCATGTGGCATAGGATTGTTAGTCAAGATAGATACTTGTCGCTCATGCTAGGTCTCCCTGCTACCACAGCGAGCTATGCATCCCCTGAAGTAGCTTTCGTACCAGGGGAGTGCCCTAGCGAGTATCTTGAGCGCGCCCACTCCACGTTAATGGGCCGCATAGCTGCCAGGAATGACGAAGATCAAGATATACATGACCTTTCCATCACCCAAAGCATTGATCGAACAATTCAGGAAGCGGCTCAAAGCATTCCTCCCGAGTGGTGGTTTCTGCCTAACACCAGAAACAAAAACATGCCTGCTGAGCCGGATGGCTCACAAACCCTGGAGGGCATCCTGCGTGTGCTTCTTCAAATCACACACTACAACCTTCTCATCCTTCTCCATCTGCCATGCATGCTTCGGCCATCTAGCGAAAGCACCCACAACTACAGCAAGGTTGCATGTGTGAACGCCAGCAGAGAGCTTCTAAGCCGCTACATCAAGTTTCGATGCATGAACCACAATGCCTTTTGTTGTAGGAGCATCGACTTCTCAGCTTTTACAGCCTGCCTGGCTCTTGTGCTAGCGCACATTGAGAGATGGCGAAGGGGAACGGAGGCGGTAGACTTCCTGGCCCATCAACGGCTGAGCGATCGGGCTGTAGTTGAAGAAGCTGTCGAGCTCTTCTTGGAGGTGAATGAATCAAGCAGTGATGGCTTGCTGGAACACACTGCTTCTATACTGAGGTCCTTGCTGGACATGGAGGCTGATGCTGCCGCTCAAGCGACTTCCCCAGTTGATCTCATCGCTGCAGAGACTCGGCACTCGCGTCGCTGTCTATATCTCAAGATACCGTACTTCGGAGCCTTGACTATCACTCGTCATGGGATATCTTCAAAATCAGCATCGGTCGCCTCCTCATATTTGACCCCCTATGCAACAGATGGAGATTTAGGGAACACCGATTTCCGCATATCCCATCAACAGTACTTCCTATCCGACGGCACCAGTTCGCTTGGGTCCGCATTTCTCCCCAATGACTCCGAGCAAAGCAACCTGTACTCGGGCTTGCCTGCCAATCCAGAGGACTGGTTGCTGTACCCTCACGACGGTGGTCATATTGGCGAGGATACCACCTGTCCGTCCGCCGAAGTTAACACAGATGTACCAAAGGTATTGGCTTATTCTTGGCCGTAGATGGTCTCGAACCGTTTACCTCGGCATCGGTCTCTCTCTGGTCATGATGGTGCTCAAAATCGGGACGAAGGGCTGGTCTCAGTGGTCTGGGAACCAAGGCACGTAGGTGCGAGAGAGGTCTCATCTTTATAATGTCTTCACACCGTTATCGTCCTACTGCAATTTGGGCCTTAAGCCAATACCCAACGCTCCAATTATGGATCGTTGTCGTACTGTTCTCTCCATCGAGTTCTGATTATGAGTTCGAGAATTGCAATGTAAAATAGCTCTAGAGGCGTCCTTGATAGACTTCATGGTTCCTAGATCTATTTTTTACAAACTACTATCGGTATCACTTAGTGATTATGTGCAGGGAGTAAGCAGTGACTCGATGTCTAAGTCTGTAAAAGAATCTTCACCATAACATCCCGAAGTGCTGGAATGCCTTTCTACACATGGTTTTTGATTATCTGTAAGCCCTACTGAGTGGTCTGGTTCAACTCAAGGCAATTTTGACCGTCCGTAATTCAAGGCAGCAGCACTCACTTCACTGCTGCATGCCCCAAAACTTCTTTGGACACCTTGCCCCTAGGTCACCATCATAGCAGCGCCGCATCTTAAGCGGCATTCCGCGCTCATATTAACTGAGAATCTATTCTCACACTTAGTTCCGACTTTGTCGCAACTCATGCTCTCAGCCATGTTCTGAGACGAGTTTCTGTACATTTTTTCACGAAGCTACCAAAACCTTTTCTGATCACGTTCGGGCCGTTCAGGAGTACATTATCACGGAGACTTTCGTTCCTTAGCAGATAGTCTCTTCAACATGAGTGGTAGGGATAGCCTCGCTCGCCACAAATAGGCGATTCCTGGTCCCGCTGGCCAATGAACTATGGTAGCAGCAATTGAGTTTAGATTCTGTCTTCTTAATTCACCACTGCTGCATAGTACATATCTTACTCCCCGACGCTTATCCATGCGCCAAGAAGGGGGCAGTGAAGCTCTGGTGTTCAACCGAATAACACGATTAAAGCGAAGGAGAGAGCGAAAACGAGAGCCTCCCGTCGGCTGCCTTGCCCGCGAACAATATCCTGCAAGCTCAGCCTTTCCGCCTTGAACTCATTCAGGTGCAACGAAATACACCGCTTGGTAACGCTTGGCCCGACACTTCAATTGAGTTTCCCGGTTAATTCAACCAAGACAACTTTCGTGACTTTCCTATTTGAGCTCGAGTAGGAGCTAAAGCAATTCGACAAACCATGACTCGACCCCGCTTTGCCCGCGTCCCCTTTCCCCTTCTCAAACGCGAAAAAATGCCCCCAAGAAATGATCGTCGTGTCACAGTCGCAGAAGATCTCGTCTCAAAGACCGCCAAGACAGCAGGAGCTGTGTGATCTGCACGCGACAGCTCGCCAACTCCTGCCCCCTTCACCCCTCCACCCGGTGTCGCACTAATGTATGCTTATAATAGTCTAAACGACCTCACCCTTGATCCCGTCCCCAGCCGCATTGGAACGTTCAACGTATGGTTCGTGTAAATCCTCGGGATCTTTGCCGTGCGTTCTGATACCAAAGTCTAATGGCGGCGGCGGCGCGGAGATTGTGGAAGTTTTCGAAGGGGGGCGTGGGATGCAAGTCATGCTGACTGACAACTGACACAGGAACCGGTTATCGAACTGAGTATCGCAGCACGCATGGACCGTCGGAAAGCCTTGTTTTCGCATGTATTTGTCAAGCGAAGTTTCCAAGACCGAGGAACTGGTTAAAGCAGGGCGCCCAAGAGCGACCATGCTCTCGTCCCAAGGCTCGGACTCCGAGTCCTCACACATGCCATGGGCATCCCTTTTGGAACCCCGAGCGTCGAGTCGCCGATAGCATGTCAGCAGCGACGAACAACATTAAGGTTAATCCCTATCTTGCGCCGACGAGAGACTATCTGAACTGCCGAGCCTCGAAAAGGCTCTGGCAGAACACCCACAACTGGACCTAAAGGACCTTAAAATGGGCAAGAACATGACAGCTTCATTTACGCTTACTAGTTGATGACATTTCTTGATAATGCATTTGTCAAGAGCAATAGCAGAGGTATTAAGACAGCTTAAATGACTTTGACGGGTGTCACCAGAAACCGAATCTTTGAGCTTCCTGCTGCATGCGGACACATGAACCTCCCTTAGTTAGCCCAAAGGATATTCACAACGATAATGGCTCCAACAGCAGCAACCTCCTGATCATGGTTTGTCCCAACTAGGGCTCCCATGGCGGAAGAAGCCATACGCGATAGAGTTGCAAAACTGACGTTCACGTTATTCTAGTTTCAGCAATTCAAGCATATTTTAAACAAGGCTGTCCCTTGAGCCTGACAACGTTATCTATCAGACCCAACTTCAAACGCTTCGAACTCGACTGCGACCTGCCAAGAAGCTCGAATTAGATGATGAGCAGCTATTTGCTGATCTGCAGAGGCAACGATACTGATAACAAGAACTGACACAAGAGCCTGCGAGAACAGCTTGTATTTGGTAGCTGCCGGGGGAATCAGCTAGCTCCGTGATGTTCACGTCCCAATCGCTTGGGTCGATCTCCAACCTTCGTCTAAAGCCTCGCCCGAAGTTCGAGATCCCACTGGCCGGTTGGACCTGCCTGCGGCCGCCGCGGGCTGCGAACACCATCTTCCCCCATCGCTTGTAAAGTTGAGCTCCCACGCGAGCCTTTCGTTAGTTAAGCTCGTAACCTTGAAGCTTAGGCGCGACTGCGAGATCGATGACGAAGACTGCCAACTAAACTAAAGACTTAACCTTGACGGGAACCTAATCCAGCAGATGGGTGCCTATTCGTAAATACGAACCGAACCGAACCGCTGCTGCTGCTGTCGCTGAGCGTGCGTGCTGCGGCTGTGTGTCTCTGTGCGTTCATTGCGTGTTTCCTCCAGACGGAAACTCTCATCGAAACAAGGTGATGGTTCGCGCAACTTTAGGCCGACATAGGCTAAAGCCTGATAATTAGCCCAGAAAGTCTATGCTCAAATGTTCTGTACTACGGTCGAAAAAACGCAAGGTTAACCTCAAAAACCTTTGGCACCACCATCTTCGGATCACTCGCACCGAACAGCCCCCTCCTGCGCACCCGGTCGAGGAGCAGACCCATGTTGGGAAGCCTGTGCCGAACAACGGTCGTCTCAGAAAATTCCGCCTCCCAACTCCCGTCCCATCTGATGACGCAGAAAGGCAATACCACAACCACCTTAAATTGTTTTAGCTTTTTTTCCCTTCTTGTTTCTTAGAGGCACTCCCTCCCACCTTCCCGACGTTCCCTGTCCCCAACGTCCTTGCGACGCGAGGCGAGCACACACCAGCAAGATACAGAGATACACACGCGACACCGGCAACGCGAACTGTCTCGTCTAGACATGCCCTCTATTTTTGGCTCTCCCTTTAACCCCCAGAATTTGGCTTCGCGAATTCATGCCCTTTGGGCAACTTGCGCGGCACTTTAAAAATCACCCGCATCGACATGGGATGCCATCCCAGCGTCTGGTGTGTTCCCAGCCATCAAAAGAACCCAAACGGACCATCCATCTCCTTTGTACCACCTGCGGGTTCGCAGGGGGTGAGCGTAGATTGGGGGCCGCGCGGAAGTGAACCTTACCCAGCTGCAAGTGCAGCGTCTCCACGGCTTGCGCGGGCAGAACCATACAAGAGTGAAAACTCCGAGGCAGATTGAATTAGATGCGTTTGGCGCCGAGCATCTCGGCCCCAAAAGAAATGCGTGAACATGGGGGCCTAAGGGATCTTCCCCTGCGTCAAGTCTCTTCGCCTCCCCCCCGTATTTGTTCGATTAACCTATCGAACTAGCGACGTAGTGAGATTTGGGCCACTACTGCCAGCCGGGAATCTGACAAGACGCGCGTAAGCTCCAAAGTCGACGAGTCCGGCGCCGTTCTGGGGCCATGATCGAGCCACCTGAGTACCCACCCCCACCGGCCCGAGACGACTTGTCCGGCGCCGCGTCCGCGCCGACCAGCGAGGCTGCTGTGTCCACCTCTGCAACCGTTGGGTTGGAGGTGATATCCAAACACAGACATTGGTTCGCTGATGGGACATGTCACGCCTTGGCATGGCTATCGCTGACGAACACCAGGTGAAAGTGGATGGAGGCAGCGTCCCAGACCTCCTTAAGGGCTCCATTGAGTTCCCACTAAACCGGGTTTTCCGGCGTCCTAGTCCAGCTGGGCCACGGCTTCGCATCCTGCTCCAAACCCATCGGCCCCGAAGATGACGGACGAAGTGGACAGGAAAATCTCGAATATGGAAATGAGTATATTGCAACTTGTTTATTTCCCCTGCGTAGCGGCACATCGCGCCCTTCAGTCCCACGTGGTTTAAATCCGTTCAAGCCGGGGAGCGCCCAAGGAAGATAGGGGAGTTGAGGCTGTGCAAACTCGCCGCGTCTGCCGTCATCCCTCGCGTCCACCTCATTTCGGGGGAGCCTCCTGTATCTTCACATCCCCGAATCTTACCTACAGCGGGCATTCACGGCTCAAAGATGTTGTGCTAACGTCTGTCGTAAGGGGACAGAAAAAGTGGCATTCTTTCCGAGGCACCTTTCCGAGGCGGCGGAATGGACAATCGCTCGATGGTAGGTGGGAAATGGGACCACGCACGACCAGGACCCAGGGCCAACTCGAAACGAACTGCGATCCCATCACCTGGGTCGTGGCCCTCAAGCTTAACCCTCCTCGGCTCAACCTGCCCTCTGCACTCATTTGGCTCTCTGATCCATGCTGTCAAGATCTCACGCTTCTTTAGCGGAGCCTCCCACCAAAAAACGCACTCTCGAAGGCCGTTGCCTCCCTCGCCCGCGGCTGCACACGCCCAGCTCCGTCATAACTCACAACCCATGGGACCAGAAACACTTAGATTACCATGTCGACGGGCTCGAACCTGCAATTCCCCAAGGCTTGCGTGTCCCCCCGGTGCTGATGGCGTCCCGCCGGGGATGCGACGCCTGCGCCAGTGCGTCGTTGCTGGCTTCATTCAATTCCAACCACTCCCTCCTCGCGTCCCTCCGTTTGTATCCGTCTCCCGTCTACCGAGTGGAACGCCCAAATTCCAGTCACCATTTTTTGTGGGAATAATTGGGGAGGCCGTAACGGGAGGATTGGTCCTTCTCGCAGCTCCAACCGCTCGCGTTTTTCTCGCTTCTTGCATCTTGCAGCGCTCCAATTCTCCACTGTATTTCCTCATAGAGTAAGAAATGCGGCAGTGTGCCGTTCAAGGGTTTACGTCTCAATGATACATACAGTGGCCACTCTCGCTAGAAGGATTTGAGGGTTGGGAGAAGTACCAGCTTGAGCAACGAAGCGCCGTTATGTGGCGCTTCGATGGATATCTCGTCGTTGAACGGGGTTGGACGGTCGACGGAGTGTACTCTGTACGTATCGTGACAGCCGATCCAGACGTATGTCAAGAATGCAATGACAGGTGTGTCTCTACAACCTCAAAAAGACAGGTCCATATTTCGGGGCGAAGCTTTGAATAGACTCACCCGTCAAGGGCGATGAAACCGCAAATCAAGACTTGGCATCCCAACGTACGCTCTCAATCCTTCAATAGGAATCGATGGAAACGAGTCTGCAATTACGAGTCTTGGCCCAGCGCCTACCGAGTGTCTATCACAAACCGCAGCTGACCACTGGTCAAACAGATACCAAGTGTAAGGGGCTGGCCCCTAGGCTTGTTCAACGTAGAGGTGCCGTCGATTGACTATTCTAAGCTGAAGAAGGAGGAAAGGACTTTACAGGGATAGGCGCCTAGCAGCAGTGATGCAGACCGGGGCTAGGCGGTGTGCTACAGCAGAATAGTGGATCCGGCGGAGCCGGATCTCGGTAGCTGCTCCGGCAAAGCCGGAGATCTCGGCCGGGCTCTAGCCCGTTACATTACCTCCCCGCTCCCCTCCGGCGGCGCGTCCGTGGCGCTAGAGCTGGGTCTCCGTCGTGCTTCATCGCAGGGCCGTAACGTTGTTCGTAAGCCTCCATCGCTTCCGTCCCCTGGAGCGTCTCGATAGGCTCCCAGGTTCTCTCTGCGTATCCTTCCCACTTAACCAGCACTTCACGGCGTCTCCCACGCCCTCGACGCTTCCAGGCGGCGGCGTCGATACTCTCTACATTCCAGGTCTCCTCGCCTTCGTCATCTATAATTGGGGGCGGCTGCTCGTCGTCTAGCGTTTGCCCAGGTAAAGGGTCGTTACCTGCACGCTTCAGGGTATCCACGTGGAAGCGTGGGTATATAGCCGTTGGCACGTTAAGCTCTACCACGTATGGTGAGATAACCTTCGTAACGGTATACTTATGGTGCAACCAATCCAGTTTCTTGCATGGCCTAGGAGACCTGTAGTGGCCCATGTGAAGCCAGACTTTGTCGCCTGCTTCTAGTCTCTCCGTAGGCTGGCGCTTCCTGTTAGCCAGCTCCTCATAGCGTTGCTGCGTTGAGGCAAGGGTCGACCGTGCCATATCCATCACGTCCTGGAGCCTTGTTACCAACTTGCGTGCCAGGTCCTCGCGACGGCCCCCATGGTCTTCTGGGTCTGCCTCTTGAACCCGGACAGGCTCTGGGTGGTATCCGTGTTCTAAGAAGAAGCTGCTCATGCCTATAGCGCTGCTATCGCGGCTGCAGAGCGCTAGTTGAGCTGCTGGGAGGTTATTCGCCCAATCCTTCTGCGAGTAGGTAATGTAATTGCGTAGGTAGGCCTGGATCTCTTGGTTCATCCTTTCTGGGCCGCCATCAGTCTGTGGGTGATAGGCAGTACTGAGCCGCTGTTCTATTCCTAAAAGCTTGCAGAATTGCCGCCAGAAGCGGCTCGTCCAGTTGCTTCCTCTGTCGCTCACGATTGAAGTAGGGACGCCGTGGAAGCGGAAGTGGCAGCTCAGGAATCGTTCAGCGCAGGCTTCAGCTTCCATACTTTCCATAGCTTCAAGGGTTACGCCTTTTCCTAGCCGGTCGATAATTACCCAAAGGTATCGCTCACCCTTATCCGTAAGGGGAAGGTCGGTAATGAAATCCATAGCGAGGTCGCTTCGTATACGCTGCGGTATTGGTAGAGGTTTCAGAAGTCCTTTTCGATGCTCTCTCCAGATGTGGCTTCGCCCGCAGCCATCGCAATTGCGGCAGAAGCGTCGTACTAGCTGTGACTGGCCAGGCCAGTAGAAGCGCCTACTGACTAACGCGAGGGTATTATCTCTACCAGGGTGGCCACTAAGTACTGAGTCGTGGCTGCTTTGAACGATACGAGTACGTAGTGTGTTCGCCTCGCTATCTAGGTCTTCGCTACCTGGTACCCAGATCCGGTCTCTGAATAGTAGTCGGTTGCCATTATCGATCTCACACTCAGCAATCTGGACCTTTAGCTTGAGGCTAGGAGGGAAGCTTCTTTCTCGTTGTTTCACAGCATTATATGCCTGCTGGTAGACTTGGTCTTGCCCTTGGGTCTGGTCCCAGAGTTGCTGTAGTTCCTTATCGTCGGTGAACACAAGCACTGATGGGGCTGCCTCTACGCGTCGTGTACGCGTTGAGGTAAGGGCTACTTCGGGAAGAAGCTGGAGAATCCGGCCTTGTTCGCGCTCGTCCTCTAGAGACGTAGGTACGTCTTGTTCGCGTCTAGAGAGTGCGTCTGGCACTACTGCTTCACTTCCTGGCCGGTACTGTATCTCGAAGTTGTACTGAGACAGCTCCTCTGCCCATCGGCTTTGTCGTTCTGTGAGCCTCTGCTTTGTCATGAAGTACTTCAGGTTCTTATGATCAGATAGAACCTTGAACTTATTGACGCTCTGCAGTTCCGCTCTCCATGCTCGTAGGCAGCTAATAATAGCTAGCATCTCCTTATCGTGGATTGGGTAGTTGAACTGGGCGGCATTCAGCCGCTGCGAGTGGTATGCTACTGCGTGACGTCTCCCATGCTCATCTTCTTGTGACAGTACTCCTCCAAGGGCGAAGCCTGAGCAGTCAGCCTCAACGTAGGTTGTACGCTCAGGGTCTAGTTGATGTAGGATAGGCTTGGCTGCAAAGATCCTCTTAAGCTCCTGGAATGCTACTTCCTGCTCTTTACCCCAGTGGAATAGGACGCCCTTCTTTGTAAGAGATATAAGGGGTCCAGCAATCTCTGAGTATGCTGGGATGAAGATCCGATAGTAGTTTGCAAACCCTAGGAAGCTTCTAACTCCCTTAACCGTCTTTGGCGCAGCCCATTCCTTGATTGCCTTCAGCTTCTCAGGATCGCAGGAGATGCCTACTCCTGCGGTGATAATGAACCCTAGGTACTTGACTGTCTTCACAGAGAACGCACACTTATGAGGGTCTAGCCGGAGCCCTGCAAGAGCAAGCTTCCGTAGTACTAGCTTAACCTTTGCTTCGTGGTCTTGCCGTGAGCCGTTTGAGTAGATCAGTACGTCGTCCATATATGCCGTAGCGAAATCGTCTAGGTACTCTCGAAGCACTCCGTTGATATATCGTTGAAATGTAGCGGGGGCTCCTGTAAGCCCAAAGGGTACAACTAGCCATTCGAATAGCCCATATCTTGTCCTGAAGGCCGTCTTATGCTCCTCTCCTTCAGCAATTCGTATCTTATGGAACGCTGCAACCACATCCAGTTTCGTGAACCACTTAGCAGCACTAACAGTGCGTAGTGTCTCTTGGATTAAGGGGAGAGGGTATCGGTCGCGCTTAGTGAGTTCATTAAGGGCGCGGTAGTCAACACAAAAGCGTATCCCTCCCCCTGGTTTACGTACGAACAGTACTGGTGCTGATGCCTCTGAGCTGCTGGCGCGGATAAAGCCTTTATCCAGTAGGTCTCGTAGGGTCTTACGGAGGACGAGGAGTTCTTCTCGTGACATGCTATAGAGCGGCCCCCATGGTAGTACAGTCTCATTACCACTACTATCCTGTTTGATAGGGATCTTATGGTCGACCCCAGGACGATGTGGTGGAAGGTTGGCGGCTTCGTCAGGTTGGAACAGCTTGTGGAACTCAGCTAGTATAGCTGGCGGAAGGAGGGCCTTTAGATCTGCCTTCTCAGTCTTCTTCGTAAGGGCCTTCTGTATATCTGCTAGGCTGATGGCTCGGACTTCGTATCCTGCAGTTCGTTTGGTGTCTCGTTGTGCTCTCCTATAGAGTGCAGTGAAAGGAGCTCCTGGAAGGAGACGCGCGGCTCTGATCTCCCTTACTCGATCTGGTTCTTCTTCGCCTTTTAAGCGTAGGTCTACGCCACCCCTCCTATGCCGTATCCGTTGTGCAGCGGCATCGTATAGAATACGGTTCCTCTCCATCCAAGGCTTCCCTAGGAACAGGTCGTCACCAAGGCTACGTACGGTATATGCAAAGATCTTCTCATCATAACCACACAGCTCTAGGTTGAAGACAACTACACCTGTTGCTTTTGTAGCGCCTGTAGCGTCGCTAAAGCTGCCTAGCAGCCGCTCAGAGCGGTCTACTACCGGTAGGCGGAGCTTACGGGCGAGGTCGTGGTCGATAAGGGAGTATAGATCGCACCCAGTGTCTACTAGGGCGTCTGCTTGAGTGCCCTTGTGTATGCGGGTAGTGATCACTGCTGATTTGCTGCTCATGTGATGCTTGAACTGCTTCCATTCTGTAATGTCACTAGGCTTGGCCTCTAACGCCCGACTTCGCGTTAGAGTTACTCTTTTCCCGAGCTCTCTTCAGCTTCAGAGCTTCCTAGCTCCTCTATAGCATTACTATCGCTGCTCTCCTCTCGCCTCTTAGCTTTCTCAACCTTCTTGACCTTCTTAGGCCCTGAACGTCTTGGCTTAGGGCACCGTGTAGCAATATGGCCGATCTTATTGCAGTTATAGCATTTACGGTTATCTTTCTGGGGCCTTATGTTGTCTTCTGATGAGGAAGAGTCGCTGCGGTAGCGCTGTGACTTTGCGGCTCTTCTGGGCTCCTTAGTCCGGCTGACTCCAGCCATGAGGGTGTCCCCATCGGCATCTCGGTATCGTCGTCGTTCGTGACGTTCCTGGTAGGTCCTACTATCTAGCCCTGACCCTATTATCATAAGGACCCGGGCGTATTCTGGGTAGGTTTTCGGGGGATCGATTACACTAATTAGACGGTCCCGCAGAGTGGAGTTCAGGGCTCCTTTCAGATAGTTGATTCTGACTGCGTCTGCCCAGTGTCCTCCTCCACCTTCTGCTAACTCCTTCTCAAACTTTGGGAGGAATGTAGCAAAGCTTTCGTTTTCCTTCTGTCGGATAGTACGTAGCCTATCCAGTGCCCTGGCTTCTGCATTGGGATCTCCATAGCGAGTCTCAAGGTATTGCATAAACTGATCGGAGGATTCCGCTCCATCTGCTCCGCCTTGAGCGTAGTAGGGTGACGCCATGGTTTGAGCTGTGCCTTCCAGCCTTGCGTAGATGTATGCGAATATATCGGCATCACAGTCGAAAGCTTCCCTATCTCTTCGTATCTTTCCCTTCATCTCTAGGAACCAACGTTGGAAATCTTTACGTATGCCGCTAAACTTTGGTGGGTTTGGTATTTGATGTTTCCTCCGCCCTCTAGCTGCCATCGTTATACCGTCGCTCGTTGCCTGTATAGTTGTATCGGCTGTGGACGGGGTCGTTACGCTGCTCGCAAGCGGCGTAGGGGTTGCTCTATCCGTTGACATAAGCCCATTCAGAGCTGTCAAGAGCTGCGTCATCTGGGCCGTCTGCTGGGCCATCTGGTCCTGAAGAGGACGGACGCTTGCGTTGACCGCTTCGTTGATCCGGCGATCAATCTCAGCATTCATCGCGTCGTTTACGCTACCCTCTGGCGGATCCATCGTGCCGCTCTCGTGAGGTTCCATATAGCGTCTTCTCGTTGCGCTACCCTCTAGCGAATCGTCGTGTCGCTCTCGTGAGGTTCCGTATAGCGTCTTCTCGTTTGCACTACCCTCTAGCGAATCGTCATATCGCTCTCGTGAGGTTTCGTATAGCGTCTTTTGTTGTCGAGCTTAGAATATGTAAGGGGCTGGCCCCTAGGCTTGTTCAACGTAGAGGTGCCGTCGATTGACTATTCTAAGCTGAAGAAGGAGGAAAGGACTTTACAGGGATAGGCGCCTAGCAGCAGTGATGCAGACCGGGGCTAGGCGGTGTGCTACAGCAGAATAGTGGATCCGGCGGAGCCGGATCTCGGTAGCTGCTCCGGCAAAGCCGGAGATCTCGGCCGGGCTCTAGCCCGTTACACCAAGAAACGAACCCCCAAGAGAGACGCGTAGGCCGGGGGGTGCCCCCCCTGGAAATGTTTCCAAGAGGTGAGCGTCGGGTTGGCATGCTGCTGCCAGCTGCAGAGCCAAAGGGAAATCCGCCCTTGTCTTGGCGAAACCAATGAGGAGGCCATCGCAACAGTGAAGGGGGACATGAAATACGACAGGAATAGCAAAATTGAGTGAGGTTAAATCCACCGGGCAAGAATTCGCGACAGACCATCGGCCGCCAAGCCTCCTTTATTCTGTAAATCTCTCCTAATCCTTCCCTGCCGCCCGTCTAACCCGCGCCGTTCGGCCCGCCAAGACAACCCAAAATGCGTCCTCTGTTTGCAATCTGAAGCAAGTTTACCCTGCCGCCCCTTGCCGATCCCCGCCCAGACGGGGGCGAGGGTCCCAACTCAAAACGCAAACGAGGCAAGCTTTGACGAAAGGGTAAAAGCCCAGTGCTCCGCGTTGGCAGTCTGCAGTGGGTGGCTGGCAGCCTGTAGCCTGTCAGTGGGTGAAGAGAGACAGACAGAGGCACATCACACCGTTGCCAGTTGATTACCCAGGGGCAAGAATTGACGATGCTTGGTGGGCAAGGCCCCGGAGAGCTAAGACTTGAGCGAAGTCTCAGGAGGGCGAGTGCAGGCGAAAGATCCACGGCGGCTAGCGCACCTTGCACCTGGCACCCTGCCCATCCCACGGAATGCGACCACTGAACCGTGCTGTTGGCCGTTGGAGCTCGGCTTTACTTGCGCTTTTCTCCAAACAAGCCTGACGACAGGAGACTTGGCTCCGTCCCAAGTATTTGGCAAGTTGCAATCGGACTTTTCGAGATGCGGAATACTGGAGAACGCGGAGACGCTGGGCCTCTTTTTTTTCTCCTCTTGTTACTCTGCCAAAGATAGATGGCATGCGGGATTCGAAACGGTTGCTCCTGGAGGTTGGCGTTGAGTCGTACGCCCTCTCATCACCGATTCATGGGCGCCTGAGAGGGGGCATCGGAAGACGCCCGATTGAGTGTCTCCACGGGAGATATCGATCCAATCGAGAGCTTACAGAAAGGTGACAAGTTCACCGAAGGACGATGCTGGTCTCTCATTGGATTACTCCGTGCTGTTTAAGTGATACTTGGCAGGAGGTCTGTTGGAAGGGGTGTCTTCAGCGGGCGTCTGATCGCGGGCTTCTAAGCTGGTGAGCGGCAAAACGATCTAGCGTTGTTCGTATGTCGTTAAGCAAGTATCTTGGGCCTTCTACTGCTCGTGTTCATTGCTCTTAGCATGTTTGGATAGTGCTCTTGACAGTGACACAGGCCAGGGCTGTCAGGTCCGCTGAAGGGGCCTGATTTCGCGCTGACTCGAAGACATGAAGAACACACGATGTACAATGACATTAGGAAACCGACACCACTCTCATTGTCGATAATACGCAATTGTCTAGAAGTCAGCTAAGTGACAGACGGACATACGGACTTTTGGTGCGGTGTAGTTTCAATCAAACATGACATGTCCCCGGAACACGAAACCACCTGCTGGCGCGTCCATGACGGGGTGCCTTGCCGTATTTTGCCGTATTATGGCTGCATTGCCACCCAAGACGATGCCCTGGAGGTGCCAGAAGAGCCTGCCTCAGAACTACAGGCTAAACCTCTCGGGCAGACGCGCCAAGTCCATTTGTCCATCGGCAATTGAAGGCTTCACAGCAGCGCTGCACACAGCTGCTTAACGCCCAGAACACCACGACTACACCCGTTTGACACATTTCGTTCATCAAGTCAAAAACACTCTACTTCAAACAGTCCGATTTTCTCCTTGCTACATTTGATCAAAAAAAAACATCATCGTCAGTCGTTTAGTGACATACGTACATCACGGCACCAACACGCCGAACATCATCGGAACACCTCCACTCACCATCGGCAAAACCTCCCAACGCAGAAACGCAGCTCCTGCTGCCGCAAGGGCCAGCGCCCCAGGTCCGCGGCACGCTAACCGGACAATCCGCCGAAAGCTGCCTGCGTAGGCGGGTTTGCTTGGAACTGCATTGCAGGCCGCTTGGACCAACCGACGACGACGCAGGCGGACATGAAACTGCAGAACGCTGACGGCGTCTCCTAGACGTAGGTGACACTCTGTGGGCAAACCAAGGGAACGAAAAAGATCGGCAGAAAATGGCTATCGCATGCCGTGAAGTGGACTGACTGACTGATTTCGCCTTACGTGTGCATATATCGGCCGAAATATGCGATGCCTGGTCTCATCTCGCTCAAGGGTTCTTTTTTATCCTCTCACTCACGACGGAAACCTGGGACACGAACGAGCAGCCCCTGGTATCAGTCTCACGGCAGCGGGCTTAACTCCGCGGAACAGTAAGCGGGATCTTGAAGAACTGGTCACGTCAGTCGTTGCAAACTTAGCCCGCGGAAGAGCCAGCCAACATACATACTGCGTACGCCCGGAAGCAAAATAAACCTTCGCCAGGAGTTAATAATCCAACAATTATACATGAACCACCCTCAAGCCACGAGATATGCGTAAAAATAAGGTCCGCTGCGCCTCACCGAGACACATACGTACACAACCACCACCACCCTACCAACAACCCCCAAGGGTATGTGACATTTACCACGCACGCAGGCCGCAAAATATGGTGAGAGCCGCCCAGAGGGTGAAGGAAACCCACATTGCACAACGAACTGACACAATCAAAAATGTGGAACCAATGGCACGGCGCTGGCCTATACGAATCCTGGCCGTCCTGCATCCTGCCGCCTTTGCCTCACCTGGAACATGAGCACCATAAAAAAAAACTGTAGAGAGGCAGACAGACTGTGTGTGCATACGTCGCCCCATGCCGCCGCCAAGAACGGTATAGATAGCATTTCAGTGCTTTTGTAAGCATCACATATGCAAAATCAGCAGTGTCGGGCATACGTAACGTCCAAACACCCTCCAAGCCAACGGTTCCCACACAACCTTCTTTTTTGACTCTCTTGCGTGACAGGCGTAAGAGAACCGCAACCCTGGCCAAACCCGTGACAAGCTTCCAGCAGACGCCTATTAAGCAGGACATACGGACTTTATCTTTTTTCCCGCGCGCGTCGCTGGACGGGATGACGCTGTATGCTTTGCATGCCTATTTACTTAGTACTCTGTAACAAAACATGGGCCGGTTGAGGAAACCTTCTTTCTCCAGTGATGTCTCCCCACGCACCTAACACAAAAAAAAACCTGCTCATCCCTCCGTCGACGATCATTGATGCCAACCACCTTTAAAATCGCACAGAAGCAGACGCCGCGGTGATCCTGCTTGACTAGCGCCGCTCCGGATCTTCACCGACGACCAGGGGCACGCTCGGGGAAGGGGACGGACGGGCGGCTCAACCAAAAGAAAACCCAAAATAAAGCCGTATATCATCCATCGATCTTTCCAACGGGGGGAACGTAGCCTGCACATCATGGCAGCCAACGTCGCATGAGCCTGGAGACAGTCCCTCTCCAACGTTGCTCTCGATAAATAAAACGAAAAGCCAAGCACCGTTAACAGTCCACTATTTCCAATATAATAGAAGAAAAAGAAAATCCAAGCAAAGAGAGAACCCCACAAACTCCCCAAACAAGTCAACATATTCGCAGCCCATGTCCTTGCCTGCCCCGAACGGCAACAGAAAACCGTCCGTTCAAACTTGCCCTCGTCCTCCCCCCTTCATCGCATCGCCCCCACAAAACACGACACTTGAACGTTCCTGAAGGGGACGACCATCAAGTCAATTTCTTACTCAGCGCCGCCCATTTATTTTCCCACAAAGCCAAGACCGCGATGCCCCACGAACAGCCCCCGTCCACCGTCCCGCCAATGTGGGAAAATAGGCGACCTGTACTTCGTTGTGGACAGTAAGGTACAGACCACGAAATGATATCCCAAGAGGTTCGACGCCAGTATAGAAGCTTAACCCGCCCCAAAAAGGTCACGACTATCCGAACTGTAAAGTAAAGAGTTTTGAAGTGAAGCCTCACAGAAAATAAAGATAGGCACCCCCAGGTGACAGACAGACCAATACCGCCGAATGGGAACACCTCCGTCTCTCCACAGTCCCAAAAGACCAACCACAACCGTTACACGACCCTCCCCCGTCCTCCAATGCCATCCATCCACACACACACACACACTCGAACGAGGCCGTTTCATCTACGCGTCTATCGGCAGTCAGATTCGGGTACGCACTCCCAAACTCCTGCACTCCGTTTTTTCCTTCTTCTTATTTGTGCGGCGTTATGAAAAAAAAAAAAAAAAAAAAGCCTTACCTAAGCCATCCCATACCTGGGAACGGCAAACTCCACACGGCGGCCGCGCGCAAATTGTATCCCTCGGCCACCGAAGGCAGAGCCCCAATGCAGGAGAACCCCTGTGGTGGACAAAGACGGCGAAAAGGGGGTCCCCAACGCAACCGCAACGACAGATGACGGGACAGACACAAGGTAGGCAAGTATTCGTACCTCGACTTTTTTGTTTTTCGTCTCATGGTACACCCTGCCACGCGGTTGATGCTTAACACGACATTGAGCCTAAAAGGTCCAAGTGAGTGATCGACGGGGGAGGGGGGGAAATACTCCGCTGTCAGTTCGCCTCCGTTTCGGGGCCTTAGCTTTTACGAGGGCAAAGACAGATAGGTTCGCTATTGTGGTTTTCTTTTCGCGTGGCACCACCCGTTCGAAACCGCTTTGCGACGTGTGGCGGCTGTCATGATCTGGATTGGATCTCAGAGCCGTTGGCGTGGGAACTGTAAACTTGTCACGAGAGAAAGTGGTTCACGCCTGTGGAGCAGAGACTCGAAAGGTAGTTTGAAGTGATGCCAGTCTATTCCGCTGCGGTCGTAACCGGCGATTGGGGGCAAATTCTGTTAAACTATGTACTGGTTCAAGTAATGACTGTAGACGACGCAAAAACTACCGGTGATGGGAACCGTTTCTTCCCCCCGTTTTTCTGTCCGTGATGCAAAACCCAAGTGTCCTCCCCCGTGAGGTTTGTGAAATACGCAAGACCGATATCATGATCTGTGATCCGTGGTTCCCTGATGGACTGCCCAAAGTGGCTGGTCTGATGACTCCCGTACGCCGTGGCGATGCTAAAAAAAAAATGAAAAGGTGAAAAAAGAATCGAGGCTAGTGTGACAATGCAATAGTGGTGTCCATCACGCGTTGTTCCCCTTCTTCTAAATACAGAACTTGCGGTCCAGCATCTGGAGTGCCTTGGCGTCGTGGCTCATGCCCGCAGGACGGTCCATTGGCGGCGGCAAGCCGGCAATGGCACCCGCTGTTCTCGGGGAGCTGTTGGCGCTGCTGATGGCGTTGGCGCTGCTGGCCTCTGAGCTGGAGGGAGTAGGGTGCAGCAGGAGCGCCGACAGGCTGGCCTTGTTCGCCGGGGCAGGAGTAACACCGTTGGCGTCCGAGTGCGTACTCCTGGGAGGAGAGACGGACAGGGTGCGGTTTGGAGGTGTGTGGGTGATGGGGTGGCTGGTGGAGGGAGGGCCAGAAACGGCGTTAACTCCCGGCAGGGGCCCTTGAGAACCGCGGTTGCCAAGTCTGGGATCGATCATGACGGCCTGGGCTGCTTGGGCCTGCAGGTGAGAAATGCGAGGAGATTCTGAAGTGCTGCGCATCTGGATCTGGGCGAGACGCGGAGACTGGTGTTGAGGAGCGTAGGGCGGAAGGGTCTGCTTCTGGGCCGTTGGCGGTGGGAGAGGAGCTCTCTCGTAAGGAGAGAGGTGGTGAGGAGGCGGCGGCGCGTGGGAGTAGTGAGGAGCCGGTACAGGCGCGTGCGAAACCTGCGGAGGAGGCAGGTGATGTTGAGGAGGTTGTTGAGGAGGGTAGGGAGAGGTGGTGTAGTGGCTGTAAGGAGGAGTTGCCACGGGCGACGGAGGCCAGTAGCCGGTCTGCTGCTGGGCGTACTGAGGAGGGTAAGGCTGGGCGGGCATCTGCTGTTGAGGGTGCTGCTGAGCCATGTAGGGCGCCTGGGTCATCATCGGTCCTCTCGTGAGGGCGGGCGTCGGGTTGCTCTCGTGGAGGCTGGACTCGGGGTACATGCCCTTCATGGGCGTGATGTGCCTCAGCTGGGGGTCGGTGCTGGGCTGCTGGAGCTCTGGTGTTCCGGGGTGCGGCCTTGAATAGTAGGAGATGAGGTGAAGGTGCTGGCCGGTCGAAGTGGTGATGCTGAAGGACTGCTTCATCAGACCGTCCGCCTTGTATCTGTAGCCCTCAGGCTCGCCGTCCTCCTGGTCTTCGTCGCTACCGCGACCAGAGTCGGGAGTCTTGCCGGCACCACGTCTGCCGCCGCCAAAGCCGCTACCGCGCTTGCCCTCCATCTCGCGGTACGTCAGGAAGCTGCCCGAAACTCTGCTGGCACTCCACGACTTTCCATCGGTCCATCTCCTCATGCCGGCTTCCCTCTCGTCCCAAACGAAGACTGAGCCCGATCGGATGGATTGGCGTTCCTTTTCTGATAGCCTGCGCTGGACGCGAGGGAGAAGGCCGAGTCTGCAAGCCTCGAAGAGCTTGATAGCGTCTGCGGGTGTCCGCACAAAGCCGTGATATGTTTCCATTGTGGTGAAGTGTGATGAAGATGAAGTGAGGAAAGAAAAGTAGGTCTACCAAAAATCTTCGATGGAGGAAGGTGATGGCTGGACAGAACCTTTTTAAGATGAAAGTAACCCTCCGGTGGTCCTCCACGGCGGCCCCACTGGGTTCGTTTGGGGCAGGGGTGGTCCGAGTTGGTATCGGCACAAGTTGCCCTCGACTTCGTAAGATCCCTGGCAAGGTGCGCCTTATGGGAAAGTCGGGTAATCCGCGGCCACAAGACAGAGTTAAACCGAATCGCTATGGTTAAAACCCTTGTGACCAGGCTGATGGTATCGGCGGTCACGCCAAGAAATCAACACAAAGTGCAAGAACAGGTGAGACGTCTCGTCAGGTTGGTTGACGGTCCAAGCTTGCTGTCTGGCGGTCGTTTAGACGGCGTTGGTCGTAGGTGTTCCTGGCAAACGCTTGCTTCGTGAAGAAACGGTGTTGCGTAGGCTAGATGACGCAAAGCGAGAGTGGGTTAGCTCCTCAGGTTCGGTTCGGCGTGTGAGGGCGAAGGCGAGGATCTCTCTCAGAGACAGGATGAAGGTGTTTCGCAGGCGGTGATGAGAGGTGATGACAGAAGCTTATTCACAACACGATAAAGTGAAGAGTTGCGGCGCATTGAGTCGCACGTCAAGCTTCGAAAGGGTGGATCTTGTAGAAGAGAACGGGATGTTGGAGTTGGTGAAGAGCGCTTGCAGCAGGCTTGCGAGACGTGCCGGGTATGAGTCGAGGCTGTCTGACTGGGCTGGAGCAGCACCTGTACCATATATATCCTGATACAACACGCGCAAGCCCACACTAGCAGTCGCACCCCCCAGGCAGGCCAAGCTTTTACCGACAGGGGAGTCTGGGTAAGGGAGGGTACTAGAGTGGACAGGGTTGGCAGGGGGAGGGGTGCGGGAGGGCGTGTGAAAGCGAAGGGAAAGGAGGGGGGGGGGGTGTGGATGGCGGGGAATAAAGTGACTTTGGACTTGACTTGGGACCTCCACTCTCCAAGAGAAGAGGAGGTGACCCGAGTGACCCAAAATTCCTTCTGGAATCACCCTGCGCGCACAGCACTTGCGCCGTCACAGCCGATCCACTGAAGAAGATGACGGGGACGAGGGGGTATTGGCTCTCGACTAAAATTGCCTCTTGGACCATCCCTGAGCGGGTTGTGTAGAGAGGCCGAGATGACCGATGGCCGAGTGACACTGGGCCGACCATGGGAAAAAAGGCGATGTGCATAAAGATGAGAAGCCAGACGACTGAATAGACTTGGGACGACGATCAAGTCGTCGGAGATATGGGAGATGTGCGGTGCTAAATGTGCATACTGGGTGATGATGCTCAGCCGAGCCGATAAGCACTGGGAAATACATCGGCTCAGACGTATGATCTGCCTTTGACAGGTCTCTCTCCGTGCTGCGTTTTTGGACGACGACGCCTGCTGCTGAGCCTGGAGTGAACTCACTCCCTCCTCTGTCTGTCCGTCTCTGCCCTTTGCTGCTGATGCCTTGCAACACCACTGGTGCATTGGGACCAATCGCTGACAGGCCCCTGCAAGGCTGCTGTGGCCCCCAAAGTCGCTCAAGACGGCTGGCAAGAGGGTGACACTGGACCAGTCGAGGGAGACAAGAGGTGACGCAGGTGCGGAAGCCCAGCTCAAACAAGGAGACAATGCGCCTGATCGACGACGAAGCTTGATTACGACAAACCGAGGGAAGAGGGGCCGAGATGGGGTCAAACGGGGGCAGAACAAAAGAGGACAAAATGGATTGGTAATGATGATTGAAACGTGAAGCGCAGACGTACCTTTCACAGTGAGCAGAATGAAGTGCCGTTTGATGCCTGCCGGTGAGACTGGTGTATGGATTGGATGGGGACCGCAGTGCGGAAAGGTGACCACGATGATGGCGGCGGCGTCGGCGGCGATGTGGGTGCGGGTGGATGCGTGCGTCAATGTCGTGTGTCGGATCGTCGTCCAAAGTCTGGAAAGCTCGATTTTGATGGGCGTCAGGCCGCGGAATGATTATGGGGAATCTTGACACTTGTTATAAGAGCAAGACACGCGGGAGATGAACGACAAGGCCCGGTTTGCGTGTGTATGGTTGAGATGAGATTGGCTGCGGCGAGCCAGGAGCTGCCGATTGCGTGGGCTTCTTTATGCTTGATCCAGTGCCGAAAGAGCGAGTCTGTCGGCGGGTGGTTCTTTGGCGCCTCTGGGGGAGGGTGACGGGGCCACAGAGTTAACGGTCTTCAGGGATACCGCCGCAAGTCAAGGCCCGGCGGATCGGGGACATAGGACAGAAAAGGTTGGGTGCGCAATGCCGCTTTTGGGTTCCCTGCTGGGCGTGTCTGGGATGTGACCTCGGGGCGGGTTGGGTTTACGCGGACAGGCCGTTGGTTGCTGCGGTTGTGTCTGCGGTAGAGTTGGTTGGTTGGCTGGTGGTGGTGGTAATGGTGGTCACAACGGTATCTGCCATGTATTTGCAGATGTATCCCGTAGTGGTGACAAGCTTTAGGACGGGTGGCCGGTGGGTTTGCTGGTTGGACGGGAGTGAACAAGAGGCCGAACGGACGGGAATATTACTGCGTAGAGTAGAGTTAGGGATTTCCGGAGCTCCACAGTAGTCAAGTTTAAAGGACACTTGTGCAAGTGAAGTGACTGGTCAGCATGTGTAGCGTTAGCTAGCGTAGGGGAGTGTGGACGGGAGGGATGACGACGCAAGACGGGCGCAGTTTGGGATGATTGGCAACGGGGGAGCAGCATCGGTATGTTAACAGTAATATGTGGGAACATGGGAATATGCAGTGGGCAATGATTGACGGCGGAAAAAATTAAGGTGAGGAAGGGGACGAGGGACTTGGGTAAGCTATCCGTACCAGACTCAGGGCTGCCAGAGTCTGGACGTCCACGGGGCTCCAGAGTGAGAGCAAAGTACAGGGCTCCTTGGGATGCTTGAGATCCCAGGGCTGCGTCGGCATCGGGATGTGGGAGGTGGGTGGGTATTGTGAACATGAATCTGAGTGTGCAGTGTGGTTGATGTCGTCGCCCGTCACCCCAAGTCAAACGCAAGCCCCAACTTTCCCGCGGCCTGAATGAGCTTGTTCTTGATCATCGGCGTAAGGCGTAGCCACCGTTCAGGGGAGAGCCAGGCTGGGCCACGGATGGGCAGAGGGCTGCGTACGTCTTCGGGATGCGGGAGGTGTTCGGCGGCGGGAACTGTAGATGGAGACGGAGGGCAGAATGGGGCCAAGGGCGACGGAACAGACGAAGTATGCAGTGTCTTGTGTAGAGAGAAAGAGAGGTGTAGCGTTCGGTGGCTGTTTACCTACCTCGGATAGTGCGCAGGATACGCGGTGTTCCCAGGAGTCAGAACGGACCAAGTCCCGACCAGTCGGACTGATCTGTTCTTTTTTTGGGGTATGGCGCTGGGGGAGAATGGAGACGGTTCAAAGACTGGCGTGCGGTGGTGAGGCTGATGATGACGACGAGGGCTCCGGCGTACGTATGTCGACGGCGGTTGTTAATTAAGTGCGTGCAACAAGTAGGCCTCCCTTATTCTTTGCATGCCTCGGCCGGTTGGGTGGCTCAGGAGAGAACTGGTGGTAGCAGTAAAGACTTTGTGTGTTTGATGGCCGCCACAGCCAGTAAATCAAGCCGGCCGTCTCTCTCCGTGCCGTACTTGACTCTTGTCGTATTAGGGTGCGGATACACGGCAGGACCAGCGGCACAGATTGATGAAATTGAGACTGAAGCGATGTCCGGGCAGAATTGGGGCTCCCACGGGAATAAGCTAAAATCGATAGGCTCAGGCGGTAGGATTGGTTCCCAGGGTCTGGCGTTTCTGGCGTGCCGAGTGATCCAGATGGCGTGGGTTTGCGTGTTTGCACCTTGCAGTAAATGGTGCTGTGCCTCAGGGCGGGCGCGAGAAAATGTGCTCACTGGACTGGCAACCCAACCTTGAAGCCAGGGCGTGAGTCGTTGGAAGTGGTGAGGAGTGACAATCTTGGCTCGGATTTCCTCCACAGTGGTCTGGCCACCTGCACCACCGTGGTGTCTCTGCCACAATGGAAGAAGCTGACGACTCGCTTCCCTTCGTTTTTTTTTCTGCCCCTGGGTGGCCCTCGCGCTCTCGGTCTTTGACGAACAACGGCTCCGCTTAAGCTTGTATCTTGTATATGCGGTGGGCAGACGAAAGTCCCTCTGCCGATTCGGCTGCGATCGTGGGTTATGGTATCAGTGGAAGGAGTGAGTGGTTGGGGTGAGAGTGGCGCCAAGAATCCCTGATGCCCCAATAAGTGATTATCTTGTATCTCCACGACGATGGTGAGGGCGAGAAAACCGGGGAGTGGCGGACGGTGATTGCTGAGGATAAAGCTGTAGGAGGGGAGGCCGTGAGTGATTAATAAAAGCTCAGCTCAGACAAACAGGCCCTCCGTCGGTCGGCAGAAATGGCAAAAGTCCACGAGGTGGTAATAACCGTCCGACCCGAGAGTGTCAGAGGCAGAGTGTAGATGATGCCGAGTAAGAAAGCAGCAGCAGTAGCAGCCAAGGCTTGACTTGATGCCGAGACAGACGCTGCAGGCAGGACTGACGAATCGACGGACTTGAGACGATGGGACGCAGATGACGGAAGACGAGGTGAGTGGCTGCGGGAGGTTGACGAAGACGAAGGTGGTGGTGTTGATGTGGGAGGTGGTGGGGGAAACCACGGGCTGCCATTCGGACGAGATGGAAGGCACCTACCTACCTATCTTCCGTTCACTTGAAGCTTGGGTGGAAGGCGCGGCAAGTTCATGTCACCTGCGACTTCCTCGAACCTTTTCACTTTTACAGTCTCACCTTCCTCGTCTTGATTGATGGACTGGTGATATCTACGGGCGGGCAGGGCAAGGACTTCTAGCTTAAAAGGAAGGAGCATGTACTCGCACCTGCCTGTAGGCACCACAAGCAGCGCTAGAAGTGGAGGATTTCAGTGGTGCCTGCCATTGCCAGCAGGTGCAGCCTACCTAAGGTAGGTAGGTGCCTGCCTGTGGAAAGTACGGTACAGGCAGCAGCAGCAGCAGCAGGCGGGTACCTCCCTCGTTGGTAAGGTGGTGCTGAGTAAGGGACCTGACTGAAAGGAAGGGAAGGAACGGTCGGCCGGTCGGGGGTACGTACACCTGCCGTATCGTTTGGTTCCTTCCCTCCCTTCTCGAAAAAAAATCAAGCTTATTTCGACAGTCGCTGCACCAAGCTTTTTTAGAGTGGAGGTCCATGTCTCCGTGTCCGAGGCCGGTACGTACCCTTTCAATTGCTGACTGTCCCATGCCTCTCGTTCGTCGGCCGAGTCAGGGGTGTGTGCTTAGGCGGACGGGCTTTTTTGGTCGAGTGCCTTTTTTACGTACAGTTGGGAATAAGGTGCCAAAAAAGGAAAAAAAGCTGCAATTCTGAAGTCGGAGAGACCCTCGACGCCTCGACTCGACAGATGGATATCCTCCCAGTCTCCTCTGCCTGCCTCATCTGCTCCACATGCGACCGACTGCAATGCGACTGCGACTGCGACGGCGACTGCATACCAAGGCAAAAGGAACGATTACGATGCGCCGCCGAGGCTCTGTCTCTGTCTTGGCTCACCTCTAGGCTCTCAGCACCGCACCTCGCTCCGCTCAGCTCAGCTCAGTCTCTCCAATGTCTTCGCGCTCGCTCGCTTTCGCCCAGTCACTGTGCCACCTTTGCCTTTTTCTTAGCCTCACCCCCAACTCCCTCCAACGCAACTCGACATTTGACAAAAAATCATCCTAGCCATGAGAAGCCAAGCCAAGCCGAGCCCAGCCAAGCCAAGCCAGGCCGAGCAAGCCACCGGCGCTGGGCCCCACTGGAGAAGGTATTCTGCTGACCAAATAACCGTCAAACAAGGTGCGAATGGTCTCCAGAAAAACGCCAAAACTGTTCCGTGCTTCCCGCGGCCACACGAAAAAACAACGTCACCACCACTGTATTCGAGATGCCGGGTTCCACTTTCATTTTCACCTTCACCACTCCGTATCTGGGCTCCAGCATTCCCATCTCATTCCCATCTTCGGTGAGTCTATCTGCCTGCAAGGCCGCTATTTCCCCGACTTGAGATGCATACAATGCACGCAAACCCCTCTCTCTCCTGAAGCACTCCAACGGGTACGGGTACCTTTACTGCATACGTGGAACGGATACTGTAACCCAGAACCGCTAAACAGAAAAGAAGAAAAACGGACACCAACTCCGATCGCCGATAGAGTGTGCCTCCCATCAACCCGAAATCTGGAGAACAAACCACCGTCCGTCGTCGCGCGAAACGTCCGCCCTCAGAGACCCGACTCGTGCAACAGTTCGTCGCTACCGAAACAAGGAACCGCTCCAGAAAAAGAACAAGCTTCTTTTTTCCATGCGTCTGCACACTCAAATAAAAGAGCCCAGTCTCAACCCCCAACCGCCGGTGTCTTTTTTTGTCACCTCGACTATCCGCACGCAGTGCAGTGCAGTACGGCGAGTAGCACGAATACGTATCCCGTATCCAGTATCCCGTATCCGTCCAACCCCGTTAACTTCGGATACGGACGGGGTGGCTTGTTGATGATGGCCCCCCAAGAAACGGACCCAGACTCCGATCTACCTTGCCTAGGCATGCAGCAGCCTCCGTGCAAATACGGAACTTTGGTGGTTGCTGACTACAATCACCCAATCTCTACCTAATCACCAGCAAATCATCCATAACCATCCCTCCTCCACATCCCGGAAAAGGCACGCATCATCTCAAAATTCCCACCGAGAACGAAAAAGCCAAGGTTCTGCCGAGCATCAACTCAACCTTGTTCTCCATGCACCTAATGACAAAAAAGTAAAAAAGAACGGCACACACGCAGCGCAGATAGCGTACCGTCCACCCATCCAATCCCACCTAGCCCACCGCACCTCAGTACCATGCAACACGGCAAAGTCCGCCCGCCTACCACTTGCTTGTCTTGTCGTCTGCCAATGCTATTCTACAAACGGCAACCGCTAGCATGTCATCTTTTCTACGGATCACCTTCAGAAAAGGCAACCTCGCGCTCTGGACTGGCCCTCAGCCCATGTCCAAATAGCGTCGACACGCCCCCCTTCCTTGCCTCCCCCTTCAGGCTCCCCCCGTTCCCGACAGGACACTATCCAAAACCCTAAATCTTCTATTGGCGCATCGTCAATCGGAGGGGAGCCACCCAAAGGGAGGCGGCCTTGGCGAAATGACACATACCAAGGCTAATGTGGACGTCCCAAGACCCCGAAGACCTTTTCTGCTCTCCAGTGAAAGGGAAACAGGGCGACCGGTTCAAGACATTTTCTGCACAAAAACCATCAAAGTCCCCCCCCAAACTTTGACTCAGAAAATGTCCATGGGCATGCTTGGCTCCGACACCAGGCGTGGACAGGAGAGACATCTCAGCCACTCAGCCAAAGAACCCACCAGAGAGACTCAGACCAGTGAACAACCACCGCACACAATGATGGGTCAAGACCTTGAGACCAAGACCGCACCAACCGCAGCGAGGCTCCAGGCATGACTGCTCATCATATCGGCTCACCCTTTGTCTCCATCCAGTATCTGCATGTGCCTCTGAGGCGCAGAAGAAGCATAAACCGAGAACGACACCCACCCACATCCCATCCCATCCCATCCCATCCCCAATGGCGGCGCCCATCCCCCCATCCCATCCTTCGCAAATCCTGCGACCCAGACCAAGCCTGCATCGCCCGACGACCCATAGACCAAAAAATAAATCTGACGACAAAACTTGACAACCTACATACACACAACAAGAAGCCCAGAATCCCATCGAAATAAGCACCAAGTGTACCTACCTCCATCCGAGCCCGCAATCTCACCCACCCCCCGTCAGCAAATCATGTCATGACCAATTTTCCGGCCCCCATCCAATCAAAACACCCCGATGTAAAGCACCTCAGCAAGGTCGATCATCAACCACATCTTCACTCCCGCTGGGCAAAGCCTCACAACGGCTCGGCTGCCCCTAACCTTGCCTTTGCCCACGGGACCAGACTTGATAACCATAATACCAAGCATCCTTGCCATCCTTGCGGTCGACCGGACCTGACCTATCCCCAAGGCCGCCCGTAACAGCCCCCCTCCCCTGATCCCCATCCCATGCGGCGCCCGCCCACACCCTTCCCGTGCCGCGTGCCGTTCGTGCCAAATAGCCAATCAAGCTGGTCCCGCTGTATCTGACAGGTTCAGGCAGGGGGCATGTTGAGTCCACAGCACCTGCGCAAACAGGTTATCCGTCCGTTGTGCCGATCTGCTTCGGCAGGCAAGTGGTTACTTTGCACAAGTAACTAATCAACTGATTGATTCCAACTGACTGAGACTGCTCCAGCAGCGGCTACAGTCCCACGGTCACGGGGCTTCCTTCATCGCGCGCCCTGAGTCAAAATATGGATAGGCGACCCTAATCCTGAGGCGAGGCTGGGTAGGAGGGGAGGGTGGATGCGAGGCGTCCGCCAAGCATCGGCTTAGCTCCAAGTCAAACCAACGTTAATTTAGTGCTTCTTTTTAAGGTGTCTCTCCTTTCCCTTTGTAATTAGGAAATGTCCGGCTGAATTGTAGGTGCCAAAAAAAAAAAAAAAAAAAAAAAAAAAAAAAAAAAACCTTGCGTTTTCTACACGAGACATAACAGCCGCACAAGCGGGACTATTCGTATTTTGAATTCTCACTCGTGAAACTCTCCGACTGGATGTCTCGGTCGCAGGAACGCAAAGCGCAGAAGCAAGTCGCGAAGATCAATATGTAGAGCATACCTTATCCCGTTGAAGAGCAAGGAGATCCAGCCCAGTTTTTCCACTTCCCTCAGCCGCAAGGTTTGAATAGATTGGCTACGTGAACATGACAAGTGCGCTCTGGAATACCAGCTCAAACCACCGCAGAAATTTCCCACAAAATCTGCCCCCATCTCCATCTATTCACGATTCATGTTGGAGAACCCCCGATTCATGATTCGCCAAGACCCCCCCATATTGTCCCATCTGCGTTCATTCACACAGTTGAATAGAGAAGAAGTGATGGATCCTGGCGGATACATCCATCGGCCCACGTCAACAAGCTTCATGACAGCAAACCGCCCGCTGCTGACTGGCCCTTCCGTCCTACACGCCCGTCCTCCCACGTTCCATCGGGTCACTCCGCTAGCACCAAAGGTAATCGACAAAGGTAAATTTTCAAAGATTCCAATTCCCTAAGCGCCGCTGACCAACGCCCCGCGCCGGGTAGTCCATCTTCACGAGCAACCTATTCCAGAACGGGGCATAGATGAGAAATCATGGCCTATGATGAAAGGGTCAAGAAAGACACGACTTGACCAGGTGTGCTTTTTTCGTTTTTAATGTTCTTCGCATCCGTCTCACCCAGATTAGCACCAAGATAGCACGGCGTAGCCCCCGGGGGACGCAAATAAACTCGGGAGGGACGGGTGGAAACTTTTCTTGGTTCAAACTCGGAATGTAGATGCGCAAATAAGCCAAGCCCGGCGATCAGAGAAATAAGGTACACCGACCTCACAGGGGGGCGTGTCCGGCCGCCCGCGGTGCACTAAGTGGCTTCCACCGCACCATGGAATCGCTGGCAGAAAGGTCCTTCGTCCCAAGACGAGAGATCGGGCGAGATCCCTCAGAGGAAGCTGACAGCTGCAGCGGAAAGTAAGCCGCAGTAGGAAGAAGAAGCATCCTCCAACACGTAATCTGGCCAAGGCACCGAGATAAACCTCATCATAGCCCAAAACCCACAGCCATGACAATCCCTCGCATTCCAACGGACAAGACTCAACCCAATCCCAAAATAAAGGTTGCACCTTGGTCTCAAAGAGTTTGCCAAAGAAGCTAGAGCTTCCGGGCTATAGCCTCCGTCATCAATTCGGTCTCGTTGTCTCTGCGCTCTCCCTTCGCCCAGACGGCAGCAAAACGCTAACAACCACAATACGCCGACGCCGACACCGACACCGAAACCGTCATGTCGGCAGCCTACACCATGAATAGTGACACATCAAGCAAACAGTCTCACGTCAACGAACAAACGTCCTTCCCTCATGCACAGGCAGCTGCAAAAAGGTAGCCTTACACAGACCACCGCCACCCAGCCGCTCGGTTCCGGTTTCCCTCACATCACCAATGAAGCCGCGCCTTGACTCAGGCTGTATTCATTATCCCTTAACAACTTATCGACATCACCACAAGGAACCACACCACCAAAACACCTCTCTCACGAAAGTCTAGTTGTCCGCGTATTCCATCAAACCTCCCTTCTACAACGCACCCATATCCGCAACCCGCCAAGCCCAGAAAACCACACACACAATCTCGCCTCGCCTCGCCTCGTGTACCCCCTTCACTTGGCAAATCCCAATATCAAGACCAAAACATAACTGACTCCGTCACCACTCACCCCCTCCCCCACCGAAACGACATCATCGTCAGTCAACCCCCCCCTGGCCCCGCGACCGTTCCGTCCGCCCACAGTCCGTTCCGCATCGCCCTCGCCGTCGCCGCACCGGGTCTTGGCCTCCACCGGGCCCCAAACCAAGTGGCTGATGCTCCCTCCCACCCACCCCGGCCGGCCTCAGCCCAGCTGTCAAAAATAATCGTAAATCATGCAAAACCAAGAAAACCTGCGAAGCCACCCAAACGCCCGCGCCCGTCCACTACAAACCCTAAATCCAACCGCTGTCCATATGATAAAGACCGCTATTGCTCGCCATCACCCTCGCCCATAGTCGTGCTAGTAATTCCCCGACAGCTGGCCCTTCTCCCTCTCTCAGCCCAGGCCAGCCATGCCCACAAAGCAATTAACCTTGGCATCGTATACGCCGTAGACGCGTACCGTTTTTCATGCGGCTGCTCTACCAGAAACGCCGCCGCTGTGGGGGAAGTACCGTTCAGCCCCGAAAATAGCATCCCTCCCTTCATGCGAATGCCGTTCAGCCCTCTGATGGCGATGCTGATCTATGTTAATCGTAACCTCCCCCTCATGATGAACACGCAGTGGCGATGATGTGCGTGCAAGGGGGAGGGAGGGGGTGGTGGTGATGTCGAGAGAAACGTTCATGCACAATCCACGGACACATCCGCGCGGCTGACGCTGACAACCCGGCTGCCTCTTGCGAAGAAGACCTTCCATTTTCCATACGCTCTGTATGTGTTTCCGCAATAGGAAACTCAAGGTTCTACCCAAACCGTCCGATGTGTCCAATCAGCCAGCCCTCGGCATTATTCCATCCCATCCTCGCTCTCCCAAACACACCCCAACCCAGCCGTCTGGATCGCTCTTCTCCAATAGAACACGAGCGAAGACATGGAAGCGCCAGAATCAATCCGAACTTCAAGGGAGAGAAAGCACTGGTCACACTGACGTCCCAGAAACCGAGTGTCAAAAATGTAAAATTCGCAAACAGTGAAGGCAGCAGCAGATAGACACCTGCTCAGACTTGCCGGATGGGGAGTAAGTACCTAGGTTCACACGCAAACCCGGTTGAACAATCTGAACGTTCGAGGGAGGCGATTCAACTACACAGCCTCCCTCGCGCCTGGTCACGTCCGGGGCGCCGTTGATGTGCACGTCACAGCCGTTGCGTGGCACGGTAGTCGTCGTCCCAGGTGGGAACCCTCCCGTAGAGCACGCACATCACAACGGGCAGTGCCAACCACTCAACCTACACCGGCGGTGAGGGCGCAGACGGTAATATCATGATGCTCGGAAACCTACCACACCGCCGAACCCCAACCGTAGCCTTCGCAAGCTCCCACCTTGAAGGAACCTTTCATCCCATCAAGCAAAAAGCGCAAGCCGGAAAGTGAGCAAGCGCCCTCATCCCCAAGAAAGAGTAAACCGTACAATCACACATTGTGTAAGTGTAATCTCAGGCCAGCAACAGCCCGAGTCCCAATCCCGTGCATCGTCACCGTCATCCCACAAAGCCGCCTAGAACAGAAGGTTGAGACTAACTCCCTAACTACACCCGTCCCGCCACCGCAACACCAGGAACCTCCGAACCGCCCGTCCGTCCGTTGCAATCAAACCTCCCTCGGCTGCCGAAAAGGCATCATCACTCTCACAACCAAAATGAAATCCCACAAAGAGGACGGACGCACGCACACGCGCGCTGTGCCCGGCCACATTCCCACCTGTCACCAAGCATCCCCCGGGCCGAGGCAGCCTTGGCAGTCAATCATACTTCAAGCTTAATTCTCCCTTCCCTCTGGCGGGCGACGAGTTCGTCTCAGGATTTTCCCACATACCGGCCATTTCCCCCCTTATTCTCTTTAAACTTCTGGGTTAAATTCGTGCGCGCCGGGATTGGGCCGTCTCCAGCGCTCCGTATCACGCATCGTCACCGGACTCCTCCGAGATGTGAGTTGTAAGCGGTCGTTAACTTCTGACAGCGACATCCGGGGAAGATGAGCCTAAAAAGCGTCGCACATTGTGCCTCGATATCTCAAAGAATCCCACCGGCCACGCCGCAACCCGCCGGCAATGCGCGCCCCTGCAATTAACAAAGGTATGGCGAGACGTTGAAAAGTGAGATTGATGAAGAATGCCAACGGGCCCAGCACCAGTGGCCGATCAACGCAGCGCCGCCCGGACGTGCCGGAAGGCCGGCGGTAGCAGTCCGTCCTGAACCCCGCCCGCCCCGGATAAGCTTCAATCCCTAATTTCCTGCTTCCCCGCGAAATGCACCGTCTCCCGGGGACATCGCTCGCGAGCAGGATGTAAGCATCGCAGAAGGGGGCATTTCCCAGGACGCTGCGAGTAACTTCCAGAAAGCAAAGACGATGAGATCCAAATTGGCATCATGCAGCCAAGCCCGCAAACAGTCCCCTCGCCCCCCTGGTATCACCTCCAACAGGCAGTCCGCCACCAACAACCCAACATCCAGACCCCCGAAGAGATCACCACCCGCGCCGCACCAACGCACCAACAACATGCCCAATCCGTTTCCTCACCTTCCCGAACCGGACTCGAAATCAGGTTAGGGTGTACAGAGGACGATACAACCGAGATTGGGAGAGCTTGACACATCCACACGCACACAAGAGACAGGTAAAACCTGGGAGGTCGTACACCAGACTCGAACTCGCCCGTTGTGTTTGTGTATGTGTGTCTCTGTGTGTGTGTTGACATGTCACACTCATACCCGGTCCAACGACGTTCGGCTCCCAAGTCTCGCCAACGAACAACCGTCTGGGCGGTGCAACAAGCTCCTTCCCAAACCCGATGGGGCCCAACGGGAAAGGAGATGAGCAAGAGAAGTTGGGAGCGTGTCCGTACACAGGTGCAACGCCCTGATTGCCCGTCACAAACGTTCCCTCCTGTCCCGTACAAACCGTGATGATCCAACCGTTCGAGTACCCGCGTGCACCGCCCCCCAACGGTCCTGTTGCTCTCTCCCAGGGTGCCGAGTACGATGACCAAAAGCGCTCCCAGCCTCAGAAACGCCCGAGGCCCATCTTACCATCCCGTCAACGGGAACAACGGCAAAAGGTGTTGCGGCGGTACGGATACAAGGCACGCAGCATCATTGCAGCATGGACCACGGGACACCGGCATGTGCTGCTGCAGCGTCGTTTGGGGAAATGCTTCTCGAACCACACACCTAACAACCCAGCCCATACGGTGCACGCACCTGACTCCCCACTTCCCCCAAGGAGCGCCGTGGTATTAAGGTTGTCAGATAGACGACCCCCTCAAATTGGACGAACGGGATTTCCGGTGCGTGTGGTGGGGGTGAGCGTTTAATCCTTCTGGTAGGTTGGTAAAAGCCAGGTAGCAGCCTGGAGCTGGAGCGCTGGGCCACCAGCAACCTGTGCTTTCGTTGCCCGTTTACCCGTGTTGTACTACTAGGCCGCCAAACAGGAAGAACCTGCCACCACGCCCCCTCCTCAAGTCTAAGGACGCCGACGATCCGGTTCATTCGCAACGCGTGCGCAATCTCGGGAAAGAAGGCATCTGTCTCCTCATCTTTGGCACATTCCGCGCACATGTCTCTTTCCAAAGAGATGATAGATGATGACGATGTGTGGGTGATGGCCGAGTCGGTGCCGGCGTGCCAGCTGCCCCAACCCGAGTTCGTCATAGTACGCGGTCTTCTCCCTTCCCTTGATGATGGTGCCGGAACACCTCGCACGCCGTCGTGACTAGGTCGCGGAGAATGAACCGAGATAGACTTTTGCGTTCCGTTTTTAGGGGTTCTCCGTCCTGGCAGCCGCGCAGCAGCAGCAGCTTGGGATCTCGAAACAAGCACTAAACCAGGACTACGGCTCATGGAAGCCGATCAGGTCGCAGCGATTGACGGCAGCGCAGTCGAACGACAAAGGGAATGCGCGTGCGCGGCCTTTGGTGGGAGAAGCAGACCATCAGCCCTGCGGAGCTGATCCGAACCAACCCCCAACGAGCAAGAAAAGCCCGTGAGCTAATACACTGTTGTGGTTGATTTGAAAGGGTAGCAGCTGCTTAATTGCAGCCGGTGCCGTGGCAGCCGTGCAAGTGTGGCACGCGGCGGCCGTCCAGTCCAGCAACTTTCGGCTTTTTGGGCCCTTCCCGAGTCAGCGACTCCGCGGGCCACAGGCGCTCGACTCGTCAGCACGGCATGGATAGTTCCGGGCTGGGGTTGTGACTAAACCCCTTTCTGCCTCTCTTTGCTACGCTTCACGATCTTCATCTCGAGGGAACCGCACCGATCGTCGACGATGCGGGCCCACGGAAGGTGAAATTGCCTCGTTTCGACGGGGCCAGGGGCAATGATGATCCTCCTCTTTCAATGACAGCTGCGGCGGCGGGTGGGTAACGAGGGCAGCGGCACGGCAAACCGTAAAAGCGGTCTCAAGGTAATCTACCCCGGGCACCAGGCATCGGCTGGGCCATCTGTCGTCGCCGCTGGGATCCCCCTCTCTTCGAAATCTAGGTAGCGTAGCGTTGCTAGCCGTACTCTAATGCAACTCGGCAGAATTGACACAGTGAGAGAATGTGAGCGCGCGACATTTTTTTCCCTTCGTCTCTTAAAAAATGTTCCGGGACCTCGGCCTGCGTCGTTCCCACTCTGTTCGAGGACTGTTCCTTGGAGTCAAGCCGTGAACGAGGGGGAAAAGGGGGGGGGGGGGGTGTGAGGCAGCAAAGCGGAGAGCTGGAGGGCCGGCAGGATCATCGCTCATCAATTCCTCGGAATTGCCTGTAAATTGAACCGCATCGGGCCCCGTTGCATCCGTATCGAGTATTGAAATGTGGACTTTGACAAGAAAACGCCGCTGTTTCTACCGCCTCGGCGCCCTGGGCAGCCAGCAGACAAGAAAGGGCCACCCCTAGCCCCAGGGCATATCTTGGCGATGATCCTCATCGGGGTGTTATCAGGATGATGCCTCGAAGCGCCTGCGCGCAAACGAGGAGGCATGCACCAAGACCATTAGCACCGGACCTAGCTGGCTGGGGAGCCAAGGCCAGGCTGGCATTCCCACGGGCACAGCGTTCGTATCCCTGGGACCAGGCCGGGGATACAGTTTGTTTAGGTCCAACATGATTTGACGGGTCGTATCTTCGTTACGCCTCTTTCTCAGTCTCCTTCCCGCTCGAGTGCGTCGCCCCCTCCTGCTCCATCAAATGCGAGAAAAATTGCGAGCGGGACCTTTTGAGGTGTGTGTGCCGCAGGAGAGGCGGCCGGGTATGCGGTGCCTGATGTCTGCAGTGTGGGCTTTTACGAATACTTGGTAAGCGAAGAGGCGCCAGATGCAATGACCCTTGGCGGGCCGTCCAGTCACGATCGTAGATTGACAAAAACGACCGAGCCTAGTCTCAGGCGAAAGGGTCGAGCTAAATAAAAAGCGGCTTTCTTGGATTACGCCTTTTTGGTTGGATGGGAATCTGTAATAACGCAGCAGCAGCGAGCAAGTAAAAGACGGCTGAAAACTGGCCTGCTGCTGTGTGCTGCTGCTGCGCTGAGCCAAGCAAACGCCATTGCACCACGAGCAGGTTTAAGCATGAATTTAAGCGTTGTCAGCCACTGCTCCTAGCGTCGTCTTGGTATTCTTGGCATACCTCACAGCTCCTCTGGGATCTAGCGATGCTCCTCTGGGAAGGACGAGAGAGAGGGGGCGTGTACTTAGTGACCAAGTACAAAAATGAATGAGACCGAGAAGATTGGTCTTGGCCCCATCCACGCCCACCCCTCCCCCCTTCAGGCTTCCGCAGCTATGGGGGCCTCGTCGGACTCTGGAGCGGCACCGGGTCCGAAGAAAAGGTTTCTGGAAAAATAGAGACGCGCCCGGCGAACGGTCAGCATGGACATCGATCCCTTTTGCTCTATACGCTGGGATTCTGCTTGGCCCACGGAAGCGAGGCGGACAAGCGCGGAATAGAACGCCAGATAACGGTACTCGAGTAGGTAGGCACGCATTCCACGGCGGCTTTGGTCTATCGCCTCGGGGTGTGCGTCCTGGGGTGGCCCATGTTTTCGACGTTCTCCCAAGTTGCCCCAAGGTTTGCCTCCGCAGCAGATAGAGTGTGCCATCAGCGCAGCCCCAACCTTCTTTTCGTGCCATCCGTCCCGAGTAAGATGCTTAATCAGACGGGGCGGCGGCTTCCACTCGTCGTTCGCTGTGAACTGCGTGTCTGTGGTGGCTTTTGGGCGACCCAGGAGGGGCCAAGGGGAAAAAGCTTATTGTTAAGATCGTTGCGACCTTGTTAAAGTCCGGGTCATTCGCTTTCGGGTGAGCCGTGCTTGCCCGCGCGGGTATCTCTGACAGGATCCCCAAGGTCCAAAGGCTGATGGACGGGTTTGTCTGAGGATGCCGTGGCTGCGTGGGTATTCTCGCCCTGCAACGGATCGCCGCTGTACATCAGCGCAGAGAGAAAAGTCTATATCGCTGTTGGCTGTTACCCTCACCGAATCAGCCGCCACACACGATTCCGCGGCAGCCGGTGGGAGCCTTTTTCGAGGCACCAGAGCCTCACCACCACTGGGCTTACTGCATGGCCGTTTACAGTTTCATAATGATGATCCCGCTGCAGAAGCAGTCGAATAGGCTGAAAGGACGCGCCTTCGGGCGGGCGAAACGGCCTAGCAGCCCGCGCCCAGACGATGACTGTGCCGCCGTCGTAGTTGGAGTCGCAGTCGCCGGCGTAGGCGTAGGATGGAGGGAGGGAGGGCACAGGATGACAGCAGCAAGGCGTCAGCCCAACCAACCGCAGGCCGTCGATTTGCTTGCCCAGTGTGACCACCTCGCCCGAGCTTACCTTAATCGAACCTGCCCGCCATCCCATCTGCCTGTATGTTTGCCTGTCTGCCTGCCTGTTTGACTCCGTCTCAGGGTGCCGTTGTCCAGCAGGCTTCCTTCGCATCGGAATCTGACATGCTCTCCTTGCTGGGAGAGACAGAGTGTGTGTGATCGATCCTGCAGGAGGGTACGAATAACCATATTTTCCTCGCTGCAGCCTGCATGCCTGTACGGAAAATGTACTTGACGTACGAATACGCTTTCCCAGCCTCCAGGTTACTTTCTCAGGGTCCCGCTGGCGTGTTGGCGTGCTCCAACATGCTGACTTGTCAACACGATTGCCAACCATGGGCTCTCGTAAGGTTGCGATCAACGAACCCTCTTCTGGAACTTGCTGCCACGCTGCACGCCGTCCGACATGTCCGAAAGAAAGTATCGCGGTATCCGAAGCTCAGCTCGATATCAAGGTTATACATCGCCAGGGCCAAGACTCTGGCACGTCCAGAAAGTATAGCCTCAATACAAAAGAAGGTATAATCAATGAGGAAAGCCTCCGGCTGGGCACATCATCGCTACCCTGCTCGCCCTAGCCGAAGGCTGACAATGAGCCTCCACAGGGCCCGGTACGTTTTCAAGCGGCGACAGTTGGGCGATTGTCAGCTGAGTAAACGCCTGAAGAAAACGCTTTAGCATGCCGCCAACCGACTCATACGCCCCAGTTCGCCCACAACCCAGCAGTTCGGCCGCCGACGTTCTGTTGCGTCAGGTACAGCGATGCTTGGCTTCCCACCCTGACTCGCCGCATAAAAAGGATGTGTCGTGACAGCAAACCCTAAATCAAAGTGTAAAAAAAGAAGGCATGTCGTCTCGGAGAAGGGAAACGATAGGTATCGAGAAATAAGGATGGGCGTTCAGGGACAGGAGGCTGCCAAGGCCCCCTCGCATCAGGGACAAGAATAGATGTCGTAGGCATCGCTGGGTGTGTTTTGCTGTCGAACCCGAAGCGACCGAGCATCCCGTTTCCCTGAGAGTCTCTCCCCAGATAGATCCTTGGATGCAACCTTTTTGACATGTTGGCAACTCTTCGGCGCTTGTTCCTTGGCAGACTTATCGCCGCTGACTGAGCGGCCAAATCAGACTTGGATGTCATGATTAGTCACGTATGCTCGCAGCAGACGCCCTTGACCACGGACGGCATCATGGCTTTCAGATGTTGGCGACGATACGGGCGATTGAATCGACATCGTTCTTTCACACATCTGCCAAAGCTCCGAGCTCCTTCCGAGCAAAATGCAAGATGCCTTTGCTTCGCAAGTCGTCGACGAGCTATCGCAATGTAGTGCGGCACACGCATAACACTGACTGCCCGCACTGGAATGCAACATTCCATATTGCATGCTAAACAGCGGAACTCGCGGGTGCGATGATATGACAGCTCAAGTCTAAAACACCAAAGACGTAATAATCAGTCTTGCGAGTCAAAACATGGTCAATCTTAGCCGGCCTGCAAACTTTCTCGGGGCCACAAGACTTTCGCTCGATTGCTCTCGTGTGCGCATCAGACAGTACTCGCCCTCGCCTAATGTAGCCAAACACAGCTAATCATCTGTTGTCTAGTTGCGTGCTTCCGCATGAAGATGCCCGGGCTGTTGTCGACAACGTTTGGGAATCGCCTGCCTTGTACATCGCATGCTGGTGCTGTACGCAGTACGCAGTGCAGACTTCCGTTGGTGTTGTGGCTGGAGTGGGCAACTTGAGCCGTTGGTGGCACCGAACGTCGGACAAAAAGCTGAGATCAAGCAAGTAACCGTTGATCACTGACGGAATCCAAATTTTCAAGGGTTGGATAGTGGCAGTTTGTGGCCGACTTGCGCCGACAGGTCGACCAGCAGGCCGCTCGTTGACGGATACGCATTCTGGGTTCAACATTGTTGAGCGCTCGCAACCTATGCCATCGAACTCAACGTCAAGATATGCTTGCTTTGAGGCGCATCCTCAGAGTCTGAAGCCTTCGACGCATCATGAGTGGGACACTTTGAGTTGGTATCATAACGAACGGGCGAGGCGTAGACGACGTCTCGTCACCTACCAACGCCCCCAAAGCCTGTTGTTGATTAGGGAAATTTTCTTGCGGAGCTTCACGTGGCCACGGCATGCCCAGTTACGGGCAACCTGCGGCTAAAGCATGCGCCAAATCTTGCCTGCGTTAGGCAGCACCCTTTCTCTGGGCCCTGTGCCTGTCGTGCCATTCGTCGACTGAAAATCATCAGAGTTCAACGAGATGGTGTGTGAGATATCTTGGTCAGGCTTAGGCTATACACCCAAGCTGCGGTCAGGCGCAGGCTAATATGGATTACGACCAGAGGCTAGTTCCGGTCTGCTTGGCGGTCAACACTCCGGCCGAGGTCCGCTTGAGCTGCAGCTAGATTACTGGTATCGCTTCTGCAACCCAAGGGTGCGGTCGACCGAAGCGTGAATGACAGCCACTAGCAATGATTATGCCATGTTGGCCCGCCGCGGAAAGGTAGAGGTGGTCTGTCACAGAAGTACTATGCCCACAACAAGCTTCCGTCTTGTTGCTGAAGGAAAGATGAACAGTCCGCCGTGAGATGGGTGTGCAGCAGGGGCCCGAACTGCATTAGCGGCGTCGAGGAGAAATCGCCTCGTCAAGAGCGGTCCATTATTTCACAACTCTAATCCGTCGTCCAGATACGATTGCTTCACATAGCCGGGCACGGCTGCCTGCTGCATCATGAAAGCACCTGGCCGTGGAGTTCAAAGTCTTGTCAGCAGGTCCTGCCCGGCGCCATAGCCAGATCCGATCACAGCGGTGAACATATCGCACGCCGCTCGTAGGATGCAGGCCGCACGTAGCGTGACGTTCGAGGCCGGCCGATTTCCCGGGGAACTTTCGAGGGTCGAGGGAACTTCTCGCTCCATGGTAGCCTTCTGTCGCAAAGGACGAGATCCTTGGCTTGCCTGTTGGTGGTTGACTTGAGCTTATTACAAAGTTCCTTTGCCATCAGTCCCTTGCGGGCAGGTGGCCGGGATACGGGTGGGCAAACGAGCGGATGTCGACAAGGGGTCCCGCTTAAACGGCACAGAACGGTGCCGCTTCACAGTCGATTTGCGGCCAGGTGCCCGGATACGTCGGCCACCGGCCAACGGTTGTTCAAAGGTTCCAGGACGTTGGTTAGCCCTAACTTTTGCAGCATCGTATTCCGCTGGTGGCCGCCCGATCGATGCATTGGCATTGAGGCAGTGCTGGCCGCCATCCACCTGCGCATGCCACACGGACGGAGATGAGATCGCAAAGAACGCAACAAATGATGTTAGCATATCAGTCATTACTTAGGCGGCCGTCTTAGCCAACGGCGGCGCTTGGTACAGAGTCGCCGAGGGCCCTGACAAGGATGGGGATATTGGCGACTGCTCAGCATCGTAACCGATGGCCCAAAAGGCTTGTCGCATGCAGCTTGGCGGCTTGTCAACAACTCAAAAGAAACACAAACGATGTGTTTTCATTGGCGACGAGCAGGCAGTAGACTCGGCGCCGGTGAACCACCACGGAGTCTTGGAAACGCCGTCTCGGCGGCAGCCTGTGGGAAGCTTGGATCCCCTCGCGACCGATGGCCGCATTATCGAACGTGAACGGCGGTTGTTTCTTAGCGACTGATGGGAGTATGACCCATCGCCAGTGTTTTCAACCCTTGCAACAGGGCAGCTTATTGCGAGCGTCTCCCCTACTGCGTAGACGAGAATCGGACTGTTTCGACGATTCGCGATGGAATGCCAGATGGGCAGATCCGAAGAGCTGAACGTCTGCTCGTCAGGCCACATCATCGCCAATGGTCCCCTTGAGACCCCTCGTTTGCGTTCCCCCGGGAAAGGAGAGCCAACTCCGACAAGCTTAAAGTGGGTGTGATTCACCGCGTTCCTTGGCTAGGGAAAGGCGCATAGGCCGGGAGTCTGCGCAAATTAATCGTCCCTTGGTCGTTTTTCCACAGGTAATCCCGAGGGTGTGCTTAAGCTTAATTCGATACTGAGTGTCATCACCACGCCATGTCGACCTTCATTCGTTCGACGCACGCCGTGAGCCCCACCACCTTGACTACTATCCCCTGCTTGAGCCCGAAAGCGAATGCTTCTTCCGCGGTGGGGAACTCTGTGCCCGTGGCTTAATAAGGGGGATTTCCTGTCGAAGAAAAGCTCCCGGTTGGTTGCTTACGCGGCCCTCTCAGCACATCGACGGCGTTAGGGTCGAGAGGGATGGAGTAGTCCGCACTAGTCTTTGACGGCAGAGCGCTATCGATAGCGCCATCATGGATACCTCGTGGCGTGGCATGCGGGCCGGCAAAATCGGAGTAAGCAGCAGCTCTGAAAGGCCTTTCGTATCTTTGATGTTGGTGTGAATGTCGAGACAGGCAACCACTGGAGAGGCTGTCCGTACGTACTGCGCATAATGCTCGCTCACCTACTCGCAGCGGGTTGTGGGGATGAACGGAATCCAGGCAGCGGGTTCAGCCAAGGGTCTTGTCTGTCATGCATTGTTATTGATAAGAAAGGATGCCGGATTTGATTGCCGTGAATGAGGATATCTCGCTCTCCCTGGTAAGACGGGCGCTGTGACATGGGCGCTTGGATGCCAATCAAGGTCTTGCCCCAGCCCTCCACTTCAGGCGAAGCTTTTGCTGATCTGCTGTACAGTTCAGGTGCACTTTGTTCGGCGTTTGTGCTTAAAGCCCAGGAGATGTTATGTGAGTGCGGAATTTCGGAAGACGGATCACTTAGCCAACGGTGGCCATCCGGATCCGAAAACCAGCGAAAACGACCTCTCAAGGACCTACCTCTCAAGCAGTGGATACTGCCCAGGGACATAGCATGAATTGATGTCATTTTGGTGGGCCATCCGTGATGCACAGTTTCTGGCTGGTTAAACAGTCGACAGTCCTCAGCCAGTGGATGAGAGTTTCGCGGCTTGAGTAGTGACACCGTGCCAGTTGTGCTCCGTCCTGCGTCGGTCGCCAAAACTTTCCTCGGTCGGGGCTTGGTGCCGTGACGCGCACTGTCTTCAGTCTTCGCATCACCCTCAAGCCAAGAAAGATACGCGTTTGCTCTTGGATCAATATTCTTGCCAAGCATTCTCCAAAATGCTTGGCAGATTTGGCGTGCGCATGTTTATTGCAAAGCGCCGGCTCGTTGTCAACACCTGCTGCTACTTTGGGCTTACAAGGGCAGCAACTGGTGAAGCTAAGAGAAGCTCATCCCTTGGCGATGCCAGCGCCGAGCCCTGTTCATTCGGTGGAGATTCATCATTGTTGGCGGTTGTCATCGCTCTTGAGTCTATTGAGAGTATCCATCCGTATTGCCGTCTCGTCTGAGGGCTCGCAAATGCCCCAACTGATCTTCGTCCTGTCTTGCGTTGCCGTCATGCCGCTATGCCGCAATTCCGATGTGCCGAAAATCCGCATGTGTAATCAAAATCCAATCAAACTTTAGTGAACTTGAAAGACGACACAACTTGTTCCATGCTGGCAGGTCGCTGGTGGGTTTAAGCTTTTCTCTAGATGAAACTAAATTGGACGGATGCAATGAAATTGTCTGGCCTTGGGGCAAACGGGACCCGTATTGCGTATTCGCACGCACGCGCAGCGACGACTCAGCAGCGGTGAGACTTTACAGTTGCAAGTGATCTTGTCTTGGGAATGTGGGGAAGTGTCACTGGCCGCGAATTCGTCGCCGATGCGAGCGCGCCGGTGGTTCAACGTCAGCTTGCCCTAGCTCTTTGCACTGTTCGTGATGTACAGACCGTGCCTCGACGTCTGATGCTCTCGATCCTCTACATTCTTCGGATGCTGCGTCATCTCCAAGCGCGTTTGGTCTGGGTATCTCGTTGCGGGCTAACATTGAAGAAACAGCGGATCAGTAACCCGGCGGCTGTTGAGACAATGAGCTTAGCTCTCCAAGACTTGAAGGTATTGCTGTTTCCAATTTCAAGGTCCTTTGCACACTGTCGTCGCACGAGAGCCGCGAACCAAATACCTGCTCGTGCACGTAATTTTTGACTTGTCGCAGCAGTGTCACTACAAGAGACGTGTTCTTTGCTGACTCGAAGGTTGTTGTTGGTACCGTACAGTTTGCCATTACTCGTATGAAGACTCTTCCCATAGTCGTTGAAGTTGTTTGTCATGCAGTAGAAGGCTATAGCTGTTGCGTAATTCGCCAACACCCGAGCGAACCGGCCGCCCGGCGAGAGGTTATTTATCTGCTTGTCAGAGAGACAAGTCAATGCAATTCATAGGTTTGGGGAGAAGAGCCGCAGTGATGTCGTCAAGCTTTTCTCGAAAGTGATGGAGTCTTGGTCCCCTGCCACCATGCATCGCCGGATTCGCCGGGAAGAGCTCATTGCTGTTAAGCAGCCGACAGGTAACCGATGCAGCCCTGTCATGTCGCACGCTTCCAGTCTCAAGTGAGGTAACGTTCCGGTGAATTGGACCTCGAATAGTCGACATGCAGAAGGTTAGATCGAGACAAATATCAGTTGACCTGCTTAGCTTATGTCAACTCTTGCGGTGTCTTTGCTGAAAGAACGGTGAAGGAATCTGTGCCAAGTGAAGGAGAACTCGAGACATCCAGAGTTGTATTGTACAAGTACGGTATAATGATACAGGGTCTTGCGCTGTGTGACGTTCCACGAGTGTAAGACTTGGCGTGGCCGAGTCGATGAACGTGCAACTCGTGCAGAGGGCCGATCTCAACACGAGTGTTGCTAGCTACTGGACACCTGATGGGCTTAGCAGTTTGAGTCAACTCGAACGTTTCCCGTAATCATCTTCGGAATCAGAGATGGATGACATTCATCAACCTAGAGCTGCCGAAGATGGCGATCGCTTCCCTGAGATACAAGTCTGAGACTGTGGTCAAGGGTAACGGCACCCGTCTGTCGTGCAACCTCGCGTGACCATTCCGTGGGCTTCTGAATCTGTCATCTGCAAGCCACCGGAGGATAAGACATCAGGTTGTATACCCAGGTCTCGGGCAACAGGCTGTCTGGATGGGGACGCTGCATGCGTGGCACACAAGCACGAGGTGACTCGGTAGTGGACTCGGTCTTCAAAGGTAACACATGGCGGTCGATCGCCGTGTAACACGCGTCGTGCTTGTTTCATCAAGCCAGCTTCCAGAATCCAAGGTAGGCAAAGCTTAACGAACTCTCATTGCTGGGGCCGCCAACCGCGGTTTTGGTGATTGCAGTTCAACAGTCGCACCGACCAAACCAGCGAGGGAAAGCCACCACGTCTCTGACATTCGGAACTCCCACAAGGTAGCTGAGAAGCCTGTCAAAGCCCAGACCAAATCCACCGTGTGGGTTGGAGCCCCAACGGCGTAGGTCAACGTACCAATCGAGGTTGCCGTCGACGTTGCTCGCTTCTTTGCCGTTGGACGGCGGGATCATGCCACGAGCCTCCATGGTTTCCAGCAACTCTTTCAGGCGATGCTCGCGCATAGAGCCACCAGCAATCTCGCACAAATCAGGCACCAGCAAGTCGAAGCAGTCAACCGTCGCACCAGCTTCATCAGGTTCAAGATTCGAAGAGGCTGATGTACGCATGTAGAAGGCTTTGATCTCGCGGGGGTAGTGGGTGACGAAGACGGGCATGTAAGCGCCGGCCTCATTGGTAACACCCAGGCTTTTGGCAAGGAACTTTTCGTGCTCCGAATGTAGGCCTCCTTCCCAGGTGGGCTTAATCTCGAAACGGTCTCCCTCTGCCTGAAGCAGCTTGATCGCCTCACTGTAGGTAATGCGTGGCCATCTAGATGACGGGTTTTGCATGATACCCTTCCATCGACGCTCGACTTCTTCTATTGGAACCAGATCGTCCTCGGCGGTTCGTGTCTTGCCCTGGGCTCTCCTGTGACGCAACTCCCGAGCAGCCCGCGTACCGGATAAGCCCGTAACCAGCCCACGCAGCATGTCCTCAACCAGGTCCATGACATCGTCGAGGTCGTCGACAAAGCTCATTTCGGCTTCCAGCATGTAGAACTCGCTCATGTGGCGGGTGGTGTCGCTCTGCTCAGCTCTGAATGTTGGAGAGAGGGTCCAAACATGGCCAAGCGACTGGGCCAAGGCCTCGAGATGAAGTTGAGAAGATACGGTGAGGTACTTGGGCGAGCGGAAGAACAATTCGGTCTTCTTGTTGCGACTATGGGGTGCTGGGGACGAGGTCTCGGCCGGTCCCGTGGTGACATTGAAGACCTCCCCGGCCCCTTCGCAATCAGACGATGTAATTATAGGCGGATGGGTCTGAATAAAGTCTCGAGAGGCGAAGAACTGAGTCAAAGTAGCAACGGCCTCTGAGCGCAGACGTAGGATGTTGGCATTCAGTGGTATTCGCGGTCTAAGATGAGGCATCGTGCGGAGGAATTCCGGCGTCTGATACTTTTTCTGGATGGGGAAGGTCTGTCGAAGGGCGAGTGTTAGGCGTATGGGACAAGAAAAGGAAATGAGTGCTTTTGGAGACATACCTTGGCGTCGGAAGGGCCGAGAACTTCAACGTTGTCGACCTTCAACTCGTGAGTCTGGCCGTCGGTTTTGGAGGGAACCCATGAGCCCCGTAGGCGGACTGCAGCACCGACTCGCAGGTTTGAGCTACTCGATTATGAATAATCAGACGTTCCGAGACATGTACGAAGCTGGGGCAGCTGAGTTTGCCCACCTCTCGTCTTGGCTCCTCGAGACCATGGCCTGAAGAGGGGTCCTTGTTGAGCCATCACCAATGTTGACAAACTGCTCAGTCTTCATGTTCCGGACGGACCGAACGTAGCCGTTGACAACGACATTCTGAACTTCTGTGTCGGGTTTCCAATCCAAGAATTGCGCAACTGTCCGGCGGGACTGTGTCGTGAGCTGTCGTCTACCAATGAGGTTGGCAGAGGGGAGGGCCCTCACGAATTGGCGGGGTATCGTCATGGTTCGTCGCGACCTCGTCGAGCAGGGCAATCGCATGGGTCCCTCGTTGGTAAGAACACCGGTGTCGCCTGGCGCGATCAAATTGTGTCGGCGGCTATTCCCGGGACGATGTTGCGCGATGGAAGCGGCTGCAAGGACGACGTCGAAGGTGTCGATGACATGCGACAGACAAACAGGAGCTTCAAAAAAGCAGCTTCCACTTTGGTGGTGCTGCGCCAATGGGAAGCTCCAATGCCGCCGGACCTTCCTTGAGTCACTTTAGATTAGATAAGGAAACTGTTATCGCCGATTAGATAAGCTACGTCGCGGATAAGGAAGGTGGAAGGTAGGCAGGTACGTACTCGCGACATTGAATGCATTGAATGTACCTCGTCGAATGCGTTGCTGCTGCTTCTTTTCTCTTCCTTTGACCAACTTCAAGACAGCCTTCGATCTACGATTCTCTCCAGTTCCTCTCTGTTCATTGTGAAAACCCAGAACAATGAACAACTCCGCCATGCCAGGCAGCAGACAAACACACACAGGCGGCTCCTCTTTTGCGGACCGACTTGCTGTCGCAGGGACCCGGCTCAGTTCCGCCGGTCGTCGACTCCCGAGACACCAAACACCAACCCACGGGTGACGACCTCGGGATAATGCAGTCTTTGATTCGCAATCCCAGGACGTGGTCTTGGGATCAGAGCATTTCTTCGGGTCCGATACTGTTCTTCCATCTCTGCAAGCGATACTCAAATCATGCCGGATGCACCTTGTCACAGTTGTCACAGCACCAGATGTGACTGACAAACATGGTCAAATTACGGGTTCACAGCTGCATATCCTCACAACCAATATCCTCCCAAATTTGGCATTCCCTCCGAGCATGGGTCTTGCAAGATCCACCATCCCGTCTCCCGTCTCCCGTCTTGCCTCACTCTGCTCGCCTTTTCTTCATTGCTTCCAACCCCTGGCAAATCGGACACCCTAGTGGAGATCCAAGAACCACAAAGCTGGGTTTGTTGCTTCTTCCACGCCCATTAGGTTGCTTATTGCTGCCCAGCAACATGGCTAGGCCCTGCATTCTCTCCTCCCTCCTCTTTCTATGCTATCAGAAAAGGGGGGCCCTGCTTCTTTCTGCCTTACATTCCCTTCCCTGCCTTGGCTGCTTAGCTCCCGTCCGCCCTCCCATGCTCCCCTCTGAGCCAACATGTCTGACCCTGGTTGCACTGCTTGCCCCCAATACTCTCCCCCCGGCTCGCAAAGACATCTCAAGTGAGATCTTGGGAGACAGGAAGATCTCGTATAACTGCGGCAGATTGCAGTAGTATCTCGATCGGATTCCACCAACCAAGACCACGGGAGGCTCCATGTAGCACGACCCGGGTTTCTGTATAAGCAAGACACATCTCATCACGACCATCCGCAAACCCACCCGCTCTTTACGCGCCCTTACTATACACTACCCTGGAATGTCGCAGACTTGACTGAGATCCGGCAAGTATTGGTTACACTCCCCTCCTTCATCCTTCACCGCTCTCGCTTGCTAGAGGCGAAGCAGCTTCTCTGTAATGGCGGCTCGAGAGAGAGAGAGAGCTATGCGCATGGTTTCTTTTTCTCTCTACCCTCCATGCCGCTTCTCGACATGGCATGGACTTTGTTGAAGCTGGATAGACTGCCTCTTCGTTGCGAGATAAATATATAAAGGTCGGCCAGAGAACTCCCGTCGACATGCTCCCGGTTCCTCATCTTCAAGCCTCTTCATCCATCCTCCATAGAGAGCAGTACTTGTCCGGATATTTGTCTGTCTCCAGTCACCTCATCCGTATTTGATCTCACTGCCACGAGACCGAGATGCCTTCTTCAAAGCCTTTGAAGATCAAGCCCTCCGAGGTTGCGGCTGACACCAAAAAGAAGCTCATTCCAGAGGTCAACAAACATTTTCGCGACGAATGGCCTCCGTACTCGGTTCTATACGCACAGCCTCTGGAGCAACTTTGCCTGAACCGTCCCAGCTTCATGAGTTCAGATCTCCCCAAATTCTGTGAGTCAAGCTTCTGGCCTCACGAAAGGTTCCCAACTAATGCCATCAGACGTCGTTCACGGAGATCCGGTTGACTGCGCCATCGGATGGGCTCAGAGCGAGGGCGTTCGCATTCCGTTCATCTGTGCTGCCAATGAGAAACGCCCGGGAGGAGACTGGGAAACGGGAGTTGTTGGATATGAGGTATGATGACGGTGGAACCGTTCTGGAGTCAACAGAAGGTTAATGAGATCTGGTACAGGAGAGACTATGCCGTCGAAGCAACCTCTCGGCAACGCTGGCCGCCCCACATCCGGAGACCTACTTGGCGTCCAACTACCCCATACCGATCGAGGGAGCCATCTACTCCCCTGATGTTGGTAAGCAATTACCGACCCACGATCTCGGAACAAGCACTGACTCCATGTCTTCAAGTCCGATTTCGCCAGTTCCAAGACAGAATCGAGTCGCTAGAGATGAAGGATTGGAGATCGCTGCCGGTCATCTCCATGCCGCCAGCGCGCTGGCCCAAGCTCACCGACATGGGCAGGAAATACTCGTTCTCGACGGAGCGTGAGCTGGTAAGGAACAAGATGCGAGCAGCGCTTCGAATTTGCGCCTCTATTGGTTACAACCATGTGGTCATTGGCGACTTTGGTCTTGGCAACGGATATCGCAACCCGCCCAAGGAGTTGGCAGAGCTCTGGCGCGAGGTCTTTCTCTACGATCCGGAATTGAGGGGTCAGTTCTCAGCCGTCATGTTTGCCTTCGAGGACGACCGACAATGTACGGCCAAGTGCATCCTTGACGATATCGCCAAAAAGAGTAAGGGCAGCAGCAGCAGCAGCAGCTCGAAGAGCAAGTCCAAGAGTAGCTCGTCGTCATCGTCAAGCTCCAGCAGCTCATCCGGCCACAAGAGCGATTTCAAAATCTTCAGCGACGTCTTCGCTCCCAATGAAATCGCACGAGTCCGAAGCCAGCCCGACCCGCGCTACGCCTTCTCTGCGATCATGGACGGTTCTTGACCGACACGTTCTTGGCGCATCACTGATGGGCTGCTTGTCTCAGTCGTGGGTGCTCAGCATGAGCCGGTGAGACTGGGACGTACGTCAGGCGGGCTGAAGCAGCATACCATGGGAGAAAAGATTTGTCTTTTGGGCACGGCCTTGTCATGTCGACATGATGAATACAAACAAAGGGTGTTTGTATGTCTCGCGACCCATGCACTCGTACGCCATCAGACAGCCGCTTCCCTGTCCGGGTCTTCCTATTGGTTCGCAACCAAAGGACAGGGAGTCCAGCATCCGCGTTATTTGGTCAGCTTTTCAATCTAGCGGCCCACGCTCTTTTCTTTTTCTGCCCCTGCACACATCGGGCTGAGGCTCCTTGCGATCTCGAGGGACCCCAGATCTACAACGTCGGGCGCCAACAGCAAGTCCTGACGGGTCTGTTGGGAGGGAGCTATGATTTTCCCTGGGTTTTCTTTTGTTTTCAGTCTTCACGGAAGCCTGCATCACTATCGTGGTAGGCATGGTCTGCGATATATTCGTGGCTGGCGGCGTTCTGGCGAGTCGCGAAGTTTGGTCAGGGTCTATGTAATTGAGTGTGTTCTGAGAGCCTTGGACGGCGTTTGGTGATTTCCAGCACGTTAAACCTATTCCCCTCGCAGACGAATCTCAATTTGGACATATTGTTCGATCATTCCATCACATTTTCTCTTTACGAACAGCATTTAATAGGCACGCACCTCGGGTGACGAGACGCAGGGGGCAGGCATCGTTCCTCCAGCTTGCCGGGACGTCGAATCGGAGACGGTCCTGACATCCGCCTCATTTTCCGAAATGATATTTCAAATCAGTCAGTGACACAACTACGAATCAACACACTGTCTCTTCCACCAGGCTGTTCATCTCCCAGTGTGCAGAGATCTTCGACTCATTGTCACGGTGAGGCTGAAGTCAACTTACGATTCTAACTTCGATCATCAGACCACCGAGTCTTTGGCAGACGCCTGGCGGCAGCCCCGTTCGGCCTTCACAATGCCAACAACATCAGAGCTGGCTCATTCACTCGTTCATCCACGTCTCGCCGAATTTGCCCTAGCGTCAACGGCAAACCTAGAATCCGTGGAGGTGGAATGGGCCAGCAGACCAGCATGTCTCTGCCTGTTCGTATTCGTCCCGTCCCATTCGGTCCTGTCGAAATCTGCCCAGCACGTGCTGCGGCGGGACAACAGACGAAAAAAAGCAAGGAACGACTCGTCTTGTCCGCAAGCAACAGGCCGCGGCTTCCTTCGAAGGGCAGTCATCCCGAAGGCCTCCCCGAAGGGAGAAGAAAGTATTTTGCATGAGTCTACATTCTGCGTCCTCTAGCGATGATGGGCAACGGGACGTCCTCGACACGGAATGATAGGCTAGCAAAGACTAGCACCCAGGCGGGATCTTCGACAGGGTTTGCCTGCGTCGGAAGGTATCCCATGCTTGCTTTTTCGGGAGCTGACATGATTTTAGATGCAAACAATGCTCCTTGGTGTCCTCGTCATTACTTTGTATGCACCTCGACGCAAGCCAAACAGCAGGGGCCCCCATAATCCAAAAAACAAATCCTTGCTCCTCATGTCAGATCTTGGTCAGGGGTGTACGATCATCTCGATGATTAGGTATCACTGCGTATCCCCTGCCGCATTGGCCCCCACTCCCAGAACATCAGGCAAGAGGTGCTGGAGGACTATCTAGGTGGACGCCGAGTCAGAAAAGAGAATCTACGGTATCCTGACTGCTGCCGTCACTTTTCAGTTTTCACGACCTGAAGGCTGGCATCTTCGAGGCTTCTGTGTGACGGGTCATTACGGCCGAGACATGAAGAGGCCTCACTTACGGCCTTTAGGAGGGGTTGGCTCGAGCCGTCGTCGAGGGTCTTTCTCACCTTTCGAGACTTTTTTTCAACAAGCAAGAGAAACACACGACTTTATCCCGGCCTTTTGGTTTTGGGTGCCAAGGGGAGTGAAGGAAGGGACACATAATGCGTAGGAAAGAGGGAATATTTCTCGACCCCTGACCCGGGCTGACGCCACCCGAGCCCGACCACGCGGAACCGGAGAGGACAACGCTCCTCGAGGCACGCAGCCTCGTTCAGGCCCTTACATCGGACATCCAATCATGCGGGACATGGGACCTCTGAACCAACTCCCTTTCCATTCTTTGGTGTGGTCGGTTACACAAACACGCACGCACACCCGCAAGGAGGCGGGGTGAAGATGCCCAAGACAGCTCGCGAGGACTATCTCTATTAGGGAGCACCGTGGGCATCATCATCCTCTTCTGTCGAAGTGGGTGCAACAAGACTGTCGTTCAGAGTTGGGCGTTGCTTTTCCACTTGATGATGAGGTTTCCTCTTCCGGATTGGCCCTCGAGAGTCTATGATACTTGCTATTGCAGTCACGCTCTATCTACAACATCCTGCGCGGTTCGTCCCATGAGCGGCTCCTACCGGCGACCCGTTAGCTGACCGCCACCTTTCTCTGGATGGCCGGGAAGGGCTTGTAACCGTCAAGACGGACGTCGACATGGGATGGGACGGAAGCCCGCCTCTGGGTCAAATTACCATCCATTAGGCCAATGCGTCGAGCGGAATCGTTCCCGGCCGCGTCCAGGCGGTTCTTCTTCCATGCGCGCAAGACTCTTCTTCACCGCCCTCAGCAGGCAACCTACCACAAAGGCACCCGTCCCGTGAAAGTTTCCCACTTTGGCATGTTGGACCGCAGTGCATCCTAGGAATCAGTTCATGTCCCTAGTCCCGGACGAAGATCCCGCCCGCCCTACGACGGCGTTCCAGACCACTGAGACACTGGAGGACCGCCTCGCAGGGACTCGCTCGACAGACACCGACTCTTTGTTTCTCTGGTGAAAAGCAAATGCAGCGATCTCCGTCAGGGATTCACATTCAGCATCGCCGCGCCCCCCACCCCCCCTTTCTCTCCCATTTTCCCGGTCCATCCAGCAGGCGGGAACCCGTCGATCACCTCCCATCGACCGCCTTCCAGATCATGCACAACACACGCCCCCTCCTCCCGTTTCCCTTTCCCTTCAACACGGCCTTGGCCTTGGAGCTGGCGGGCGGGGGTTTGAAAAGCGGCAGCCTGCATGTTTCACTGCCCTGGGATTCAACGTCAACCACTCGTCTCTCGCCTGATTATACCACGCGCTGCCGAACAAATGCAATCATGTATGGATACCCGATGAGCCATTCTAATGCAAGAAAACCCTTCCTCGTGGGGAACAAACAAAAGCACACAGAATTGGGAACCCTCACACTCGGCGGCAAGAACGAGGTATTCCTCATGTACGCCCCGTAAGTTGTCTCAGCCAGAGAACACCAGACTTATCCTTTTCCCAGCCCAGCGCAGGGAATCAATCAAACCCATGACGGAAGAGAAAGAGCCCCCGCCCCATGCCGTGTGAAGCTTGGCAAACCGGTAGAGTCCGCGGTTCATCCATACCGAAAGGCCATGTCAAATGTCTCGTCCGCCTTTCCCAATCTGTCGTTACCAGCAGCGAAGAACGGGTTAGCCTGCGCCGTACATGCCTCCCCAAAGAATAACTCCCCCATCTTCTGTCAGAAATCACATCTCACAATCTCATTATTCCTGAACCCCCCCGGTCTTCTTTGATCACAACGCCGATTTGACTCTTTTGGTTTTGTCCCAGGTTAGCAGGAACTGGGCGGCACAGGGGGCGGGCACAGGTAGTTAGTTTGATCAGATGACAGGCGGCACCCCCACCCCCTTGGGTCCGTTCAGCTCGTCCACCCGCTCCCTTGGGATAGACACTTGCGAAAGATAGAGGCCCGGGCTGCCTTCCATGTAGATGTCTCTCGACTAATTGCGCCGTTCTTGGGAATATCTTTGGCGGGAGCGGTGATGACGTTCGCTGCCTGGGCAGATTTACGTTGGGGGCGCCGCGTCGACCATCTCTCTCTCTCTCTCTCTCTCTCTCTCTGCCATGTCTTACGCGTTGGGCCGCAGGGATCTTCATCACGGTCGATGCGCATTATCCAAGAATCATGACGACTGGGCCAGAGTGAAGGGCATGTGAACATTGGGCGCAAGACGAAAAGGGGGAAGCAAATATTGGGCCTTCTGGGAGCTGTACCGAGGTTGAATAGAAAGCGGTCTCGAGAATATGAGCATCACTTGTGCTGTGTCACCTCTCATTTTCGCAGTGTCACGACAGCCCGTTTCGTAAAGGCACAGCGCTGCTCACCGCCTCGATGGTGAGGTTTCGTACACGCAAGCAAGCAAGAGGGCAGCAGTGGTATGAAGCACGTTGCGTTCCAGGCGCACCGAGACAGGAGCTCTGTAACGGGAAGTTCCAAGCGGGATCCATGGATGAGGAAAGGGCCGTGTTAGTTCACGTACTCGACCAACGGCGGGTAGTTCGTTCAGCACGAGCTGGGGAGGTAGTCTTTTTTTCTTGGACTGTTTTGCGGAGGGACGGAGGCCCCCTTCGACACCGCCCACCAAAATGTATATGCATTTATGGAAAACGCTCAAAAACACGAGAGAAGAAGAAAACATAGCTTGCCGCATCGCCCACGCCCACGCCCACGCCGCAACCCGACTCCTTTTGCCCACTACTACCAAATCACTTTAGTAACCTTTTTCCTACCAGTAATTAGGCCGCAGGCCAGCGAAGCCGGCTAGGGCGTTGGCGTCCGTCAACGGGTCGTCTCTCTTTCTCTGGCCGGACAGCTACGTAGTCACGTTAGTAAGTGTTTAGGGGGTAGTGATAGGGGCAATATCGTACCTCGAGCTGCACACTCCTGTGGAGGTGGACGAGCCAGTCGACGTAGCTCTGGGCCTCGTTGTTCCTATCCTCGACCAGCATGCGCGCGAACTCGTACTCGGCGCCGTCGATGCCTTGCCTTGCCAGCTGAATGCCCAGGCCCTTGGACCCGCGCATCGTCTTGAGGAACTCGACAATGTTGCGGATCTGGGCGTTTAGGTGCGTCTGGAGCATGGGCAGCGACGACGTGTAGGCGTCGAGGCTCTGGAGGGTCGTCTTGTCCTCGCCGAAGAGGTCTGCAATGAGGTTCGGTGACGTCTGCGCGTGGAACCAGAGAAGGCATTGCTGGCCGTTGTCGACGAGGTAGACGCCGCCGGGCTCGACGCGGGAGAAGGACGTCCTGATGGCGGGGGGCACCTTGAGGTGGCCTGACTCGTCGGGGAAGCCTTCCTCGGGTGCGAGATTGTGAACGGGGATCATGCGCGGGTAGAGGTAGAGGCTGAGTTCCATGGCGCCCATGGAGCGGATCATGCGCATCTCGTGTACTCTGCGGTCGGAGCTTTCGTTGCCGCCCTTGAAGGCGCGGCACTTGACGAGGCCGAGCATGTACATTGAGAACTCCTTGAGGCGCTCCGGCATGACGAGCTGGCCGTCGGGCTGGGCTGCGGTGAGGAAGTTCTTGCGGTAGCACGAGAGGATGTCGATTGTCCTCTCGGTGAGATGGTTGCGGACGTCCTTGAGAGACGCGGAGGTGGTGGCCAGTTTTGTGCTTGCTTCCTTGGCGAGGATAGCGACCACGGCGTCCTGGTCGATGAACTTCACAGAGTCTCGCGGATTGTCACAGACGCTAGCAATGATGTTGGAGCAGCGTACTCTGCGTTGACCTGATGCCGTGGTGTAGAGAAGGGCGGATTGGAAGTGCGCGTCCAGCTTGGAGTCGAGCTTTCCATCGTAAGAGAATGTGACACCCATGGCCTTGTCGGCGTCGATAACTCCAATCTCGAGGTCTGCACCAAAGGTGTGGTGAATGAAGTTGCCGTGGTAGCCGTTAATCTGCAGCCCGTTCGAGCAGCGGACCTTCATGAGAGCCTGGAAACCGGTCTCGCGAGTGACCGCGTGCTTGATCTCCATCGACAGCTTAGTGTTGTCACGCTGACCGATAAAGTTGGGGTAGTAAAACGTTTCGCCGCCCGTTGAAGCCGCGATGTGGCCAACAGTTGCGATGTCAAGGTAACCGCCGGATGGTGAGGCGAGGAAGAAGTCGGCGCCGATACCGGTGGCGACCATCTTCTCAGCAACCTTCTTCCAGGCCGGGTGTTCCGTAGAGAAGAGCTTCTTGTCAATCTCACCGCCTGGGTGCTTGCCGTCGTCCCTAAGGAACAGACGGCCGGGGCCCCATGTGGGCAGCGCAGCCAAGGAGCAGACAATCTTTCCGCCAGTCTTCTCCAGTGCGGCAACCGCCGAGTTAAGAGTAGCTAGGAGAGCAGGCTCGGGATTCTTGATATTGGAGAACATGGTGGGAAGCATGGTGAGCAGGGAAGTGATGACAGCCCTGAGACTATTAGTCATGTCACTGTGGCCGTGAGTTTGGGAGCTTACTTGGACTCGTAAGGATCAACAAAGAGGCCGTCGCTCAGGGGCACGAAGGGGTCCTCGAGATCGGGCATGATCATCATCTGAGCTTGATCCAGGGAAGGCTTCGCCTGTCAGCGTTGCTTTTCAAAATCACAGACGAGCCACTTACGCTGACGTTGTAGAAGTGAATATCCTTGTCGTATGTCACGAAACCGACCTTGGCACCCTCGGGGATTACACGCTTTGGCTCGCCATTTTCGTCCCGCTCAGCATCCTCGCCGCCGTAGAGCGCCGCGAGAACACCTTCGCAGAAGGACTCGATAAATCCCTTGTTGAAAGACTCCTGGGTGACGTCAATCACAAACAGCCAGCGGAGGCCTGTGGGCTCCTTGGTCCAGTACTCCTTAGGTACAACGAACTCGACGGTTCCCCTGGTAAGCTCGGGGCGCTGGTCGCGGTCTACTCTTACACCCTGGGGGGTGAGGGCGGAGAAGTATTCGGACGGGGTATCATTGGGGTATGTGCACAGGTTGCAAACGAACTTATTGCCGCCGGACCGGAACATCATGAAGGGGTTGATGTAAGCTCTGCAGCGGCGACATCTCGGGGGGCCAGACTCGCCAAAGTCGAGGACAGGAATCTCGAGTTCACCGGGCTGCAGGGGTGCCAGTGGCTGGAGGAGAAGACCCATGGGAAGGCCGGTCAGGGCGAGCCCCTCAGCACTCGCGGGAATGCTGTTCAACGTCAGGCGAGCGAATTTCGGCGAGGCATTGCCCTGATCGAAAGCAACGTAGGAGACGGTAGCTGGGGGAGGCAGGTGCTTCTCGAAGGTGGGGTAAACATTCGAGAAGTAGTGTTGCTGGAGGGAATCGCGGGACACGGGGACACTCGGTAGGTCATCGAGAGAGAGCTTCTGGTGTCCGCCGGTCTGGACGACGGCCGGGGGACCACCGGCATCGGCGCCGTTCCGGGTTGCGAATTCGGCCTGGGTCGCGGGGATACCGGGGGTGAAGGTTTGACCAGCCGCGGCCGGGAATTGGTTCATCGCAGGGGTAATCTGGGGGTTGACATATTGGGCCTGCGAGGGATCGGCATTCAAGAAGGCCGTGGCCGGGGTACCGGGGGGAGGCATGCCGTTGAAAGCTTGCGAGGACCCTGTGGCCTCGACTTGGTGGTATGCATGGCGATCCTTCTTCTTCTTCCTCAGAGTGTTGTGGCCATCGCCGGGACCCAAAGACATGCCACCCATCTGCGCCGCCAAGTTCTCCTGGGACTGGAAACCCGGGCTCTGAGCGTAGGGCTGACCTTGAGGAGCGCCGTACGGTGAGCCTTGAGGCTGCGCCGAGCCGGGCATGGGCGGTTGGCCGCCATAGTATTGTTGTCCCGGCGCGGGAGGGGCTCCGTAGGGCGCGCCCTGCTGGTATGGCTGCCCCGCGATGGGAGGGGAGAACTGGGGAGGTGCCGGCTGTGTCGATCGGTTCGGGTTCGAGGGGTCCTGCTCGCCCTGGCCCAGGTGGTGATATGTGCTGAAGTCGGACATGGTTACAGGAGGTGTGCGGTGCTCGACTGCTCGGGGGTTGGCGTGATCCTAGGAATCGTTCTCGATGCTCGTGGTCGGGAGGATCGTATTAGGTGTGGGCAGCTACTGATGGAGGAGTATGTAGCTGAGCTGTAGTTGGAGCTATGGTGCCCGGTTGTAGTTGGAAATCGAAAGGGAGCTTCGCGGAGAGATTGTCGATATGTGCGCACGCATTCAAGAGTGCGCCATTCTCTAGGAACTTTCGATAAATGTCGTCGTTCGAGGGCCAGCCGACTTGACCAAATAAAAAAAAAGTAAAGTGACGGCTCGAATTGTGTCCCCTTTGCAGCAACACGCTTGTTGACCACGTATCGACAGGGATCTGGACCAAATTGACACGATAACTTTCCGATGCGTTTTTCCAGACCGATGAGCAGCGGCACCGAGGGGCCAGCCTGGAACTTTTCCATCCAATGCGGGAGCTTCAGCTGCCCCCCGTTGCACCTGCCACTTGCAAGAGGACCCCACTTTATGCAGCTTGACCGAGCTAGACCGCACTGGGAGCGGAAGAACTCACCGCCGCTCCGATCTCAGCAGGGCTGGCCCCACAGTGACGGATCTCTTGCTGGAGCTTCCGTGGCCCCTGCACCTGCTCTTCGCATTGAAGACCAGAGACCAGAGCATACGGTCGGTGCCTGGCAAGGTTCCGGGTACGTACCGCGTCTTGCAGCACCCGGTTCTCATGATCCTGGATTCTTTTACGCGACAGTCAAACCTCGACTCGCAGCTCGCTATTCGACTACAACACGCAATCGCCCGTCCTGGTCGCTGCGCCAGCAACATGGTCATCGCTTGACGAAGATCACTCGAATTACTATTTGCCATCATCGGTTGCATTCAGACACTGGACGATGCATCGCGACCCTTGGCCATAAACAGCAAACATGTTTACCTTCTGCCCCCTCCAGGGCGCTCTTTCCGAGTCGTCGGCATCGCAGTCCATTCTCGAGCTTGATGGAGGTGTCAAGATCCTGATTGATCTCGGATGGGACGAATCTTTCGATGTTGAGAAGCTGCGGGAGCTCGAAAAGTACCATACCCTCTGCCGATTGAATGCGCTTCATGATACTTACACATGCCTACAGACAGGTCCCGACGCTGTCCATTATCCTCCTGACCCACGCCACGACGTCGCATCTCGCTGCGTTCGCACACTGCTGCAAGAACTTTCCTCTATTCACGCGCATTCCCGTGTACGCGACCCGTCCTGTCATCGACCTCGGTCGCACCCTCACCCAAGACCTCTACGCATCGACCCCTCTGGCTGCGACAAAGATCCCTCACGGTTCCCTCAGCGAGGCGGCCTACTCCTACTCCCAGCAACCGACCGGCGACAGCGACTTTCTCCTACAAGCGCCGACCCCCGAAGAAATTACACGATACTTCTCCCTTATCCAACCTCTCAAGTATTCGCAACCTCACGAGCCGCTGCCGTCCCCATTCTCCCCGCCCCTCAATGGTCTCATGATCACTGCCTATAATGCGGGCCACAGTTTAGGAGGAACGATATGGCATATACAGCATGGCTTGGAATCGATCGTCTATGCGGTGGACTGGAACCAGGCAAGAGAAAATGTCTATGCCGGTGCCGCATGGCTAGGAGGAGCGGGCGGTGGCGGTGCGGAGGTTATTGAACAACTACGCAAGCCCACCGCACTGGTTTGCAGCAGTCGTGGTGCGGAGAAAGTTGCCCAGGCAGGCGGTCGCGCAAAGCGTGACGAGCAGCTGGTCGACATAATCAAGCTTTGCGTCAGTCGAGGAGGCACTTGCCTAATCCCCGTCGATTCAAGCGCTCGTGTTTTGGAAATCGCGTATCTGCTCGAGCACACATGGCAGGTCGACTCCGAGACTGATGACAATTCTCTAAAGGCAGCCAAGCTCTACCTCGCTGGACGGAATATGTCAAGTACGCTCCGGTATGCGCGAAGCATGCTGGAGTGGATGGACGACAATATTGTCCGGGAGTTCGAATCAGTTGCTGACGGTCAGCGCAAAGCAAACGGCGCAGATGGGAAGACCAAGGAGGCTGTGCCCTTTGATTTCAGGTATCTCAAACTGGTGGAGCGTCGAGCGCAGATCGAGAAGCTGCTCTCTAGCAGTGGCGGCAACGTTCAATCGGAAGGCAGAGTCATTCTTGCGAGCGATGACACTTTAGAATGGGGCTTCTCTAAGGATTTGATCAAGGGTCTGGCAAAAGACTCCAGGAACCTCGTCGTCTTGACAGACAAGCCGCCAAAATCTCGAGCGGAACAGCCATCAATAGCAAGAACCCTGTGGGACTGGTGGACAGAACGTCAAGATGGCGCCACGGTGGAGCAGACGAGCAGCGGCGACAGCATCGAGTTTGTGTATGGCGGCGGGCGAGAGCTGGAGATTCAGGAGGCCAAGAGACAGGCCCTCGAAGGAGACGAATTGACCGTTTACCAGCAGTGGCTAGCAACGCAACGACAGCTTCAGGCCACACTGCAAAGCGGTGGTGGAGCATCATTGCAGGCACCGGCAGATGCAGCTGATGACGTTTCATCAGAATCCTCCTCAGACTCTGGCGAATCCGACAATGAGCAACAAGGAAAGGCTCTCAACATCTCAACAACCATGGGTCAGGCAACACGGAAGAAGGTTGTGTTGACGGACGAGGATCTGGGCATCAACATTCTGACAAAGAAGCGTGGTGCTTATGACTTTGACGTGCGAGGTAAAAAGGGCCGTGAACGTTCTTTCCCCTTGGTCATGCGCAGGAGGCGTGACGACCAGTTTGGAGATGTCATTCGCCCCGAAGACTACCTCCGAGCTGAGGAAAAGGAGGAAGATGTACCTGACACCGAAATGCGTGGCGACGATGACGAGGACCGACTAGGAAAGAAACGCAAATGGGATGATGCAAGCACCAAGGGCGCCAACAAACGCCAAAATGCAAAGACAGCTGGAGACGACCGGGATGGCACGGCAAGCGAGGATCATGTGGCTGATGAGCTGGATGACGTGGAAGACACTGTCGAGGAAGAGATACAAGGACCTTCAAAGTTGATTCTATCTTCAGAAAAGGTCCCAGTCAACCTGCGTATCGCCTTTGTCGACTTCAGCGGTCTACACGACAAGAGGAGTTTGAACATGCTTATACCACTAATCCAGCCTAGAAAGCTGATTCTGGTCGGCGGTACGACGGAGGAGACCACAGCGCTTGCAACAGACTGCAAGAAGGCTCTCGCTGCGCAAATCGGCGCATCAGAAGAAACCGTCGTCGATGTTTTCACCCCGTCCATGGGCACCTGGGTGGACGCTAGTGTCGATACCAATGCTTGGGTGGTCAAGCTGACGGACAGCCTGGTCAAGAAGCTCAAATGGCAAAACGTGCGGGGCCTCAGCATCGTCACAATCACAGGCCAGCTCGTAGCGGAGGCTCTGGCAAAGGAGAAGCTGGCGGAGAAGGACGACGGGGCCAACAAGCGGCAGAAGACGGAGGCGGAGGATGCCGATGCGGCCCAGGAAGACGCCGACGCCGAGGTCGAAGTCGTGCCAACGCTGGACCTGCTGCCGATGAACATGGCCTCGGCTGTGCGCTCGGTCGCGCAGCCGCTGCATGTCGGCGACCTCAGACTCACGGACCTGCGGAGGGCGATGCAGTCTGCGGGGTACATGGCCGAGTTCAGGGGAGAAGGCACGCTCGTCATCAACGGGGCCGTGGCGGTGCGGAAGACGAGCACGGGCAAGGTGGAGGTGGAGAGCGTGGGCATCACGGACGCTGCGACGATGATGCAGCACCGGAGCACATTCTACGAGGTCAAGCGGATGATTTACGACGGTCTGGCGGTGGTTGCTGGTGCCTAAAGAACGAGAAGTTGTTTTCGAGAATTGGGGATGAGATCTCTTGTAAGATTTAAAATACGGCTTTGCGGGCTTTTTTCGGAGGGGCTGGAATAGAACGGCCTTTAGACTTTTGGTCTTGACCTCAGCTTTGACACTCTTTTCTCGTGAAATTCGTATTTGTGATGAGGCAAGTCAGTTGTGCGAGTTGAACAGGTTTGTGTTGGAAACGTATGCGGTCTTCACATGGTGTTGGAATTTGATACTTGATAGAGAGGCTAATGTCCACGAAGAGTAACATATAAGTGAGGCTCCGTTACGTTGCCAGTGAAACTGAGATCTGCTTTTTACTTGGAACTTTCAGCCTGAAGTTGCTATCTTGATATTAAAACGGATGGACTGCTGCTTCTATAACGCATGTGAAGAAACTTTCCATGGCTCATCCGATACGAGGCGACCTTGTTCGGTGTAGACCTGGACGCGTCAACCAAAACGAGGTGGCATTCCGATTCAGATTCAGTTTGAGTGCGTGACGTGAAGCGAGAACGGTGTCTCGTTAGCTGTCATACTCTCCCTACCTGGGCATCAGAGCCTAGCCTGATTAGATACGATAGTGACGTTGAGGAAGTGCGGGAATTCAAGTCGGTTTCTGGAAAATTGCAACATACACGTTGTATATTGAAAAAATATTACTCGAAGTCAGATAGTTAATCATTTGATGTACACGGAAACTTCAATGCATACGTGACGTACCACATCGAAAAGCACTCGAGATTTCGTCACATCTTGTCGGTCAGCACTGGAAAGTAGTTGCTGAAGCATATCACAAGCTGCTCAGCTGGTTTAATACAACCCTGCACCATTCGCAGCATCCTAACAGCCTAGGTTTTGTAGCTGGGTTAGCAGTCTGCGATATCACTCAAGACAGGCGAGAGATGTCAGCCTGGGTAGAACTGCCGTCATTTTGGATGCCTCATTTTCTTTGCGTCTTTGATATGGAGTCATGTTTACGCAGTCGCGGTCTTCTTTCACATGATGTGGAATGCAGGACAGAGGGCACTTATTCTGGTGGCTAGATACACAGGCAAGACTTGTCGACAGGGGCTGAAGAGGATCAAGAACATCCTTCCGGGAGAGTCTCGAACGCTCGACGATCGGCTTCTTTAGCTTGTCTGTACATGCTCATGCGAGTGGCATAACGCGTCAGTTCTCACTTGACAACACCATTCTCGGCTCCTCCTTACTGACTTCTCGACAGCGTTGAAAAACTTCTGCAGTTTGAAACCTGTCTCCCGGACATCTCAGGGCCGTCCTCATTACGAGGGAGAAGATATTAGCACGGTGGAAGCAGCGCTTGGTAACATCTTCCGTTGGATCACGTTGACGAGAATATATAACGGTGTACTTATGGTTGGCAAGGACGAGAGACACCAACTCATCGACAGCCATAGAAACAAAGTGAACGTATCTGACTTACATGTTCCAATAGCGTCAAATGCATAGACTTCTAAGCTAACATCTACTTCATGTTGTTCTGCACCGCTTCGCTGCCTCATCTGACTCTGCAAATGCGGTCTGAAGAAACAGCTCAGGCATTCGGTATTGCAACCTACGCTGGATCACTTTGCATAAGCCGGGACCGTCCTGGCGGATTCATGGTTAATCCCCAACGCTACGACCAGACCTTTCAGATATGTCTGCTCCCACGACGGAAAGGAAGCTTACGATCCCATCCGGTGGGATGGGAAACAGTGCTAACTTCGTCCCAAGAGAACCAGCAGGATTTGCTCTTCGGTCCAGTTCGCATGTAAGGAAATCCCTGGTGGGCACGCATCTACGTCCAGAATTACGGAAGAGTTCCGACGCAAGAGAAAAAAAAAACCACAAGATGAGAACGACAGTTGGTCGCATGGGCATGCAAAAAGGGTAGCGCGCCCTTCCCGTGCCGCGCCACGAGGGGGGGCGGGTGCGGGTGCGGTGTCGTGGTTCCTCGGCGGCGGCGCTTGGCGGGCTGTGCTGGAAGGGGTTCATCCTTGGTGGGGGAGGTTGAGGTGAGGAGTAGTCAGCACGGTCGAAGAAAGGGGGCATGCATGGGGGCGGCGGCGGCCCATTTCCACGTCACGGTATTTTTGGGAGTTGGTTGATGCGGCTTGATGCCATCATCACATGGCTTTCAGTCCTTACATGAAATGATTAGGCGGGCGTTGTAGAGCCTCTCTCCGTTTAGGCAAGGTACATGCTCTCGCGGAAGCATAGGCACGAGTGGTGGTTGACAGCTTGGGCGGTACGGTAAGCCTGATTCATGACGATGCGCGGCGGTGACCTCATTGCGTGTTTCCCGAGGGCTCACGTTGCAACGTGCGTTGCGTGTTGTGTATTCTGGCGATCCGGGAAATTCAGGGAAAGGCGTGTGTTTTTGGGTAGGTAGGTACTGCAAGCTAGAGCCAGCCCATCAGGGCCCGCGGCGGTACGACGTCACGGATCGGCTTATCACGCTGTACATCTTTATTATACCTCCCACAGGTTTCTTTCCTTTTGGCGGTCTGGAGGGGGGGGGGGGGGGGGGGGGGGGGGCGTGGGGGATGGATATGGCCGGTTTGGACGACAATCATGGGCTGTGCGTGGGCGGTTGGTGATGAGTTGTCAAATGCACCGGTGAGTTGTTTTGATGGCGTTTAGTGGCACGCTCGAGTTTCATGAAGTATGTTGTCCGCATTGGATGGCAGAATGTAGCACAGTTTTTTTTTCTTCCTCTCTGTTGGTGGCTCTTCCTCTCTGTTGGTGGCATTTTTCATCGACAAGAGTTGCGGAAATAGAGCGCTCCCTGCGGTTCTTTGCGCGGTCAGGGATGCGATGACTGTACCTGTTGAGGGTGCCGGGTTGATGCTGTATGGTGCTCGGATGAAGATTTCATTGGGGGGTGCTCACCGTTCACCGGACCGGTGTGGGAGCTTCCTCCCCTTCCCCCCTGGGATGTATATTGTGCGTCCCGGCAGCCAGGTAGGGAATTTAGGATTCGCAAGGAGAGATTTCACAGCCTCAAGCCGGGTTCGACGGGACCCAGCTTCGAATGAAAAAAAAGTGAGTTGTTAGAAAAGGATAAAAGGACGACGACCGAACGGCCGGGCCACGGGGTGCTCGGGTTCCCCGTGCCCCGCGGCTGCGCTAGCGGTTGCGACTTACCTGAGATATTTCGATTGTGGATTGTCGTCGTTCTTCTTGCGTTTCTTTGAGATTGGTGACTTGTGTGTTGCGTGTTTTGCTGCGGGAGATTTGTGTCTTGGTGTCTTGGTGAAGGTGGTTCGTTACTATTTTCGAGGCCCGAGACTGACGCATGCGTTCCCGCATTTTCAAGTCCTGATGTGTTCTTTATTTATTGACTGGTTGGACTCAGGAGTGACTGCGACAGCCAAAGGGCAACGGAGGTATCGGTACAGGAGGTTCGACTTCGAAGGTACGGATACTGGTTGCAGGCGGATACCAGCAGAGAGAGTGGTAATGAGGGTCCCCGCTATGCAGGAGGGAGTTTCCAGCTGCGCAGGGGTCGAAGGGGCCCGGCTTCTGAGGGGGCGGAATGCAGGTCGTTGATATTAAGGTGCGTACGTGATGGGATTGGCGAGGGATAGGAGGTGTCACGCGTCAACGCATTGCGGGCTGGGGGATTGCGGCTCCCTTTTTGAGGCCCATGTGAAGATGATTCAGGTAGAGGGCGGGATGGGGGATTGATGTTCAGACGTTTCTTGGGAATTGAGATGAGGGCTGCCGGGATGTGCATGATTGAAGTGAGGGTGATTTCGAGCAGCAGCAAGATGAGAAACGTGCCCCCATCCACGAGCAAGACATGCGAGGTCGCTGTGCCGCCGCCGCCGCCGCCGCCGCCGCCGCCAACTCGATAGACTGCGAGAGGGAGCAGCCAAACAGGAGACAATGTCGCAGCCGTTGGCTAAGGCTTCTTAGTGAGTGAGCGATGGCAGTTGGCAGGTAGCGGTAGGGGTCGGTATCTGCATGGTGTGCTATGAATAGTGACAGTGAGAGATGATGAAGATGGAACCGCATATGCATGTAGGTACGGCGCACCACGACGCGGGGTGGGCGGCCCATCTGAAGTGGACTGAACGGTGGACGTCGAGTCCTTGTACAGATCTTCAACGGCGCGATGGTGCCCCCGAAGATTTACATAATACAACGGGGACGAGAAGCGGCGTTGATAGCGTCGCGCACGCAGCACGCAGCACTTCTTGTGTCTTTGATACTGAGACTGCCTTTGTGGGTTCCATTGAAAGAAGAATCCAAGGGGCTTCCGCCGCAGGGCTGCTTCGAGTCGAGGCTTGGCAGCTTGGGTGTTGTATTCGCTGTATTCGTCAAGATTGGGCGCGGGCTTGTCCGAATTTGACCCAGTTGGCCGGAAACACGGCGTTGACGGCGTCTTGGGGCCTGGGCTGGGCGGGACCGGATTGGCCACGGGACGTGCAGTGCTCGTTGGCTTCGCCGGCCAGAGCGAAGGGCGATGGCGATACCGCAGAGAGGTATCAGTAGAGAGGTACTCTGTGGCCTGGCTGCTAGTGAAGTCTAGGTTGTGTGAGCTGGCGGTGGTTGGCTTCGTTTCGGGGGGCTGACGATGGCGGGCTAAACGACGGCTGGCTTGCGTCCCGGGCGGCCCCAAATGATGACAGATGACCTTGCTGGAGCTCTCATCTCTGAATACGTGTATTCGGGAGGGAGGGAAGACGGTGGCCTCCAGCAGACGGGGACAGGAAATGCTTCTGGAAGGTCGATGGCAGAAAGCGGCGGTGGTGGTTGTGGGTGACGGGAGTGAGTGACATTGGATGGGCGATGGACTCATTTCCCAATCTCCAGCCCCCCCGAAAAAAGACTCAAGGGACGCTGGACGGTGGACGGCCAAGCCTCGTTCGGCCCAGGTGCCCTTTGCGCTGTGGCCAGTCAGGGTTGTCCATCTAGCCCTTCATTTGGTTTTTTGCGGGCCGACAAGTATCGCCCTGCTAGTTTAATATGGAGAGATACCTCTTCCCCGCCCGTCACTGCCTGTTCTGTCCCTGTGCCGTCTGTCTGTCCCGCCCTGTCCCAGTGGAGTCCCGTCCAGTCTTCGTGCGGTCTCCTGCCTCCTGCTGCTGCTGCTGCGAGGTGTGCTGTCTGTGTCGGTGTCGGTGTCTGTCTGCCTGCCTGCCTGCCTGCCTGTCCGTCCAGTCTGCTGGCAGGTGCCCGCCCACCCCTTCCTTCCTGCCTTCTCTGCATCTTGTCTGCTGCACCTTCCACTTCTCCTGCTGTATCGGTACCTGAACATCGGCGGTACGTACCCTTGCCGTCTCCCTCTGCCGCCCCTGGGCTGGCCCCATCGTTCCCCGTCCAGCGCCCACGTCGGCCCTTCAGTGGCTCTCAGTGGTTCCTCCCGACCTCTCACAGTGGACGCACCGGGTCCTGTTCCTGTCTCTCAGCGCCGCTTGCCCCTGTATCCTTGGCTCAGTGTCTCTCGTAACCCACGCAACAACGCGCGCTCATCGTCAAAACCTCTGTCCCCCAGCTTTTCCTTCCCATTCACCAAACCACCACACCACACCACACCACCACTGCAACCACCACCACCTGCCAACTTCCTCCTGTTATCGACCAACCTCAAAGGAGCCATGCGTACCCTCGCCGCAGAGACATGCCCGATCCATTGATTTATCCTCCTCCGTCTCGATTTTCAATCCGCTCCGTCTTCACCACCACCGCTCCAGCTGCCATCGTCGCACACTCTGCCCCAGCCGCGAGAACGAGCACGACGGCGACGCATCGGGAGCACCTTTCCATCCCCATCCCTAATCTCCGATCCTCTGCCCGGAACGAGGCCTCTCGCAATCGATCCTGCCAGGCACGATAACGGCATCGCCCATTCTGCTCTACACAATACTGTCAACGATACCCAACCGACCAACGATACCTACGAACGGCCGCCTCTGCATTTTACTTTCTTCCCGTTTTTCAGGTCTCCAAAGCATGTGCTGAGGTCTCGCTCAGCATTTTTCCTTCTCTCTGCCGACTAGTAAACGAAGCCAACCACACGAAATCCTCATTCCCACCCCCGACGACGCTTCAGGGACAGACACCAAAAGACGACGTCGCTCACAATAGCAGTAGTCGTTGACCCCCCGTCACATCCTCCACTCCTACTCTCCTTCCGTCTGTCCTCCCGAGCGTCTCGAACCCCGGCCGACCGACCATGCCCACGTATCTTACCCGCGAGAACGACCCCATCTACTCGCCAAACTCGGACGTTCTGGATCTCGACCCAAACCACACGCTTGACCTGTCTGGTCACAAGCAGCACCCAATTAATGGGTTTACCCACTCCCTGCCCCTTCGTCCCTCCCGTTCAAACAACCTCCATGATAGTTTCGACGAAAGCTCAACGTCGTCAACCCACGCCTCCGACGTCTCTGATTCCATCCCCACGCAGATGAATGGGACGAGGCCGACTAGCATGAACTCGTTGCCCAACGGCTCGGCAGGGGCCGGAGGAGGCCAAGACTTTGATTATCACGACACCGACTCCCGCCACGACTATCAAAACAATCACTCCGATTACAGAAACCACAAGCACCCGCTGCAAAATGGCGCGACCATCGCCATGCCCGATCGCACCGCGCCCCCGCCGCCAATCAAGGTCGTGAGGAAACCCGCATCCGACACAGACAACTCGAGTTCTACCGATGCCTACCTGACGCCCCCGTCAATTGCATCCCCCGCCGCCGGCTCGATTGATCACACAATAAAGACGAATGGAACGAGCAGCCCCAACTACGCACCCCCGCCGATCCCCTCCCAGAGCAACGCGAACGGTTACACGACGCCGGCAACCGCCGTCAGCACCTCATCTCTGTCCCCTAATCTGAACAGCTACAACAACCCCCAATCGCCGCAACGGTTCTCCTCCCCGCCCCTATACCAATCCGCCGGCGCGACACCTAATGCATCCACATCTACGGGGCTGCAACCGCCAAACCCCGGCCTCAAGCACCGACATACGCTCGAGGTTCCGGGCACCCAGTCCAACCGCGGATCCAAGGATGGGTCCGACGCGGCATTCTCGAGTGGCCGCTTCTCTCCCACTTCTCACACGAGCACCACGCAAAGAGTGCGTAGGGCATCGCTGAACTTGGTGCGGAGAGACACCCGATCCATGCAATCCGATGCTCCCCGCGACGAGGTTGTTCCGGACGACGATGCTCTGCGATGGGCGGAGCACTACAGGCAAAAGCGGGCGAGCAAGAGGAAGAGGAAAGAAGAGGAGGATGACGACAGGGTACTTGTGGGAACAAAGGTGGACGAGCACCACGCCAACTGGGTGACCGCCTACAACATGTTGACCGGCATCCGTGTCTCCGTCTCTCGAACGAACGCGAAGTTGGATCGTCCATTGACGGATGCTGATTTCGACGCGAAGCAAAAGTCGACTTTTGACATGTACGTGCTTTTTACCACAGCCTTTGCTCATACGCTAACGTTCGCAGCGCCGGTAATGAGATGGTTCCCTCGGCGAAGTACGATTTCAAATTTAAGGATTACGCCCCGTGGGTTTTCAGACATCTGCGCAATCTCTTCCGTCTCGATCCGGCCGACTACCTGATGTCGTTGACGGGCAAGTATATTCTTTCGGAGCTTGGGTCCCCAGGAAAGAGTGGCAGCTTCTTTTACTTTTCCCGAGACTACAAGTACATCATCAAGACCATCCACCACGCCGAGCACAAGTTTCTGCGCAAGATCCTCAAGGACTATTACCACCACGTCACCGAGAACCCGAACACGCTGCTGTCGCAGTTCTACGGCCTGCACAGAGTCAAGATGCCATACGGAAAGAAGATTCACTTTGTCGTCATGAACAATCTCTTCCCTCCGCACCGCGACATCCACACTACGTTCGACTTAAAGGGATCTACGATCGGCCGCGACTATAAGGAAGACGACCTTGACAAGAACCCACGAGCGACTTTGAAGGATCTGAACTGGCTGCGACGACAGCGCCACCTTGAACTCGGCATACAGAAGAAGAAGCTCTTCCTGGAGCAGCTGCAGCGGGATGTGGTACTGATGAAGAAGCTCAAAATAATGGACTACTCTCTTCTTATCGGCATCCACGATCTCAACAGGGGTAACGAGGAGAACCTCCGCGGCAAGACGCTTCAGGTATTCAACCCGGGCGGCGAGAATACAGGGGAGGATGGCGAGCCTCCGTCGGTGCTCTTGCGCACGCCCTCTAAGTTGGAGAATGCGCGCAAGGCTAGGGAGCTGAGGCAGATGATTCGACACGAGCGTCCGATACCCATGGGCGAGGCGGCGACCCAGATGCCCAATGAACTTGAGGAGGGGCACAGCCGGTCAAACTACATCTTCAACCAGGACGACGGCGGTTTCCAGGCAACCCACGAGGACAATTCGCCCGCCGAAGAGATCTACTACCTGGGCGTCATCGACTGTCTGACTCACGTAAGTTGGCCCGCAGTGTTGAGTGAGTTAAGCTGACCATTGTAGTACGGAATGATCAAAAAGATTGAGCACTTTTGGAAGGGTCTTACCAGCGATAGGACGCAGATCTCCGCCCTTCCCCCTGAACAGTATGGTGATCGGTTCTACAACTTCGTGGAGGGCATCACGATGTCTCCTGAGGAGGCGCACAGGGAAGCGGCGCGGAAGGACCAGGAACAGGCTGAAGCTGCAGCGGCTGCTGAGCGTCAGCGCGTCGCCAGCTGGAGTTCCAGCTTGCGGCGGCGATCCACAGCGAACAACATTCCACCAATGCCCAATTATCAACCTCCGCCAACGCCGCCGGAAGGTGCGAGATCTCCTGAAGCCCGCGAAACTGTCGAGCGCGCCAACCAGGAAGCTCGTCGTACCGAGAGACACGGGGCATCGGAGGCCAACGTGCCCGAAATGGTGTTGACGACAAAATCGGTAGACCGTCGGGAGTCGGGGGGCCAGGGGGCGCCCATCCTGCCAGTTGTTGAGGAGACGGCCGAGGCTTCGTCTGTGGGTGGTCGCAGCCGTGACGGAGACGACTACCGACCAGCAACCCCGGCTAAGACGAGCATGGAACGGAGACTTGCTAGTCTTCGGGACTACGCGCCTCCAACGCCGCCCAAGGGCCACCACCTCAAGCCCGAGAGTCAAGATAGCGGTTACGGGGCGCTCCCCAACGGCAATGGATCTATGAGCCGCGAAGACTCGTTGCGACTCAAGTCTCGCCTGAGCAAAGAGTCTCTCAACAAGGACCTGCCTCCTCTTCCGAAGGAGGCCGCCGGCGAGAGCCAGTTCCGCGTGGGGCTTGCGTAGGGCGCTACCCTTTTACGGAAGAAGAATCGAGGAATTCGGGTTGTGACGACAGGTGAAGTTCAAAAGCAAGGGGACGAAGCAGCAGAAGCAGCGGAGGGATCGACAAAATCACAATTGCATCAACCGGGTCTATGACAATTCTGCAAGCTCGTTCAATGAGGTCTCACAGCGACCAGAGGCAACAGAGAGCCGAGACGAGCCACAGAGCTTTTTACTAGTGTTTTCTCACATGGATGATACCACCATTGCATTAAGCATGCTTCTTCTTTTTTCTCCTTTTTTTTTCTCTTTTCCCTTATTAGTTGTTTTTTCTCTTGTTTCTCCATACAGAAGTCATACATACAGGTCATCACGTAAAAAACCATTGTGGAGTGACGACCCGAGGCGGTGGATATGGGGTGAGGGTTGAGAGGGAAAGACTCATGGGTTAAAACGGTATTCAGAGGCGGTCTCCTCCCATCATACGGTTGGTCTCGTCCAGGTAGCAAAATAGAAGAGTTGATTCTCATTGAATGCGCCATGCTTGTGACGGCAAGCTTTTGTTTCATGAATACATTATATTACACATGTCCCTTCGTCCCAGGGCATCGATGGTGTTGTACAGGAGAGATTTGGTATCAAGTGGGTGGTGGGTGATGTCGGGGACGGAGGGACTTTGTATCGACAGGGAGAGAGGCTGATGCTGGTTCTACTGCCTCTTGGACGCCAGCATGTCTTGCAGATCGGCCTTGCTCGTGCCCTTGGAGTTGTCGGCGAAGGTGGTGGTCACGTCCATCTTGATGGCGTTCTCGGCCTCGAGCTGCGCTATCCGCTCCTTCTTGGCGATGTCGGCTACGCGCCATTGCTTGAAGTATTTGACCTATTGTCATGGGGTGTTCAAGTCAGCGAGCTAGCTTCTCGGCAGGGGGAAGACGTCCGGGGACGTGAGGAGAGGCAAGAGAGGGGAGGACTCACCCACGCAGCGGCACAATCCCGCTCAAAGTCGGCGTTCTGCGTCGGGCATGCCTTGCGGGCCTGGCGGTCGTCCTTGAGGGCGTCGACGATGTTGTTGGCGTCGAGGCAGCCGAAGTAGGCGTCGCGGGCGTCCCAGCACTTGCGGCGCTCGCTGCGTTTCGGGGCGACGGCGCCGGAGCGGACTTCCTCTGCGCGGCGGTCCTCGTCCGACTTTGTGGAGAAGAAGCCCATTGTTTCGTTCTCTATCGGCTGTTTCAGGGTGGACGATATTCTCGGTGTTCGATGTCGAATTCGGAGACGGAGGGGTTCGCGGGGGTTTGTGTGGTATGGGTGTTGGAGTGGCGACCGGCGTTTCTTTGGTGATGTCGGCGCGGATGGAGGGGCAGAATTCTCCCGGGCGGGCGGTGAGTGCGGACGGCAGCGTAATGCGAATTGTGAGGTCTGGTAGTGGGGGCCGTTGCTTCCGCGCCTGTTCAGCCTCAGCCTTGTCCCCTTTGGGCGCTAGCGCCGGCTTCGACTGTGGCTTCGACGATCCCCTGACGTGGCAGGTACTTGCTTGGAACCTTGGAAGCTTTCCTTGCTGCTACGGTTTCCAGAAGCTCGGGCGCGCTGTGGCGCAAACTGGACACACCTTCCATCCCGCTGACGCTGCTGCTGGCTTTGCTTCGCATACCTCTCGGGGTCCGGCGGGCCGTTTTTCTTTACCTGTCTACATTCAACCAACTTTTACACTTCTTTGTTGCTATAGACTGGGGTTTAGACTCTTCTTTGATTACCGTTCCAAATTAGGGAGCAAGGGCGCAAAAACGCAAAAAGACAATAGGCCGCCCTTTTTTTGATATGCGACGCCGGTAGCGAGATTCGGAGCGCCGTTGGCCCATCTTAAACTACCCGTTCCCCCCCGGCTTGCCCATCCCTGGGGAACGAACGACACTTACGAAAGGCAACCGTCTTCTTTTTCCCACGAACAACGAACAAGACACGCATACGCCGTACCGCAAGCCTGACATAACTTCCGCAAGAAACGAGATCGAATACACACACGCACCCGAGCCGAGGCCTCCACCGTCACCGAGACAGAAACGATGCCCCGCCGTCGCAAGCCGCCCCGGCCAGGCGCCCTCGGCGAGCTCCCGCCGCTCCGCATCGCGTCGCAGATCGCGGCGCTGCAGGGCCTGTACTACGCCGGCGCGCTGGTGCTCATGCTCTTCACGGCGCTGGTGGCCGGCACGCGGTTCAGCATGGAGCTGGTGTTTGGGTGGGAGGCCGTGAGGGGGGACACGACGCAGGGCTGGCTGAGCGCGTTTGTGTGGGTTCTCGACGGGGGGCTCTGCATGTGAGTTTTTACCTTTGCTTCTGGAGGTTCCCGGGGGAGGAAGCAGATATCGGTGAATGTGGCTGACTTGAGGAACACAGGGCCGTCGCAATCATCGTCCTGATCGGCCGCTCCAAGCTCGTGCCGGACTTCGCGCTCACCATGCACGGGCTGCACCTCGTCGTCTCGTCGCTGTACACGGGCCGCGTGCCGCGGAACATGATGTGGTGGGGCGCGATGGCGAGCAGTTCGGCGATATGTGTTGCGCTGGCGGTTTGGGGGTCGCGATACCGCGAGTTGAGGCCGATTTCGTTTGGCGGGCATGCTGCGGGTGCGGCGACGGGCGGAGGGGGTGTGGAGGGGCAGCAGAATGGGGGTGCTGGAGGGGACGAGGAGGAGGGTGTTGGGTTTGGGAGGGGGAGGGGGAGGGGGAGGGGGCGCGATGGGGAGGGGGGGTATGAGATGGTTGGTATTGAGAGGAGAGATTCATAATGAAGGGTGTGGTTTGGAGAGAGGGCATGATGGCGTTTTTGGGGTTTCTGTATGATTATTGTATGTTGTGGCGATGATGAATAGACCCTTTCTTGTGGTTCGAGCTTCTGGATGGGCGGTGGGTCGGGGTTGGATTGGAGGAAAGTGAGGCTTCCGGATGGGCTTGAGGAGTATGTCTGGTCTCTCAATCATGGGTAGTCATGAGCGGTGGTTTGTTCAAGTCCTGCAAGGCCGGACACTTGCACGGAAGCTCTCTTAAATTATTATCTGTGAAGTTGCTGGGCGTCGTGGGTATGGAACTACGTACATAAGACTAGGTTGGCTCTTGGTGGCATCCTCGTTTATAACGCTCCCGATAATGTAGCCGGTAGGGGCTTTCAGCAAGAGGTTTGCAACATTCCCAAGATGTCCATCAACGGATAATGTGACTATGCAGGGCGGCATGGTCCATGGTGCTGCTTAGCCAAGAAGCCGGACCTTGTCATCAGCTTTCCCTTGAAGGGAGAGAAGACGGTTTACAGACTGTCCGCGAAGATCGAAGCTCTTTACACTAAATAGCCTCGTCACTCCTCCATTCATTTGCTCGGGCCGGTGTTAATACGGACGTTGGCAGTTTCGCCAAACATCCAGTCGTGAATATTGTACAATGGATCCCGCGGTTTCATAGAAGAGGCATATGCACTATTAGTACGTTGCCTCACAGACCTGACGAGACCACCTAAGTTTCCAGTGTCTGCACGGCTTCATTTCCCATGCAATTAACTACCTCGATTGCAGACGAAGGTAGTCGAGATTCCGGTAGTGCAGACGACGATGATAACATTAATAATCATCATAGAACTAGGAGTGATGGCGACGACAGTGACATAGACGAGCCCACACGAGCCCACAGTAACAGTATTTGCCCTCGCAGAGAAAAAAATAGGGATCTCATCCTGGCGTGATTCAAATACACAAATGAGGACAGGGGTGGGAGGAAAGAGCTGCTTTAGCATATGAGTAACAGAGCCTTAAACAGTACCTAGGAATGACATTTTTCCTAATGACGTGTAGATAGTTCTTTAGTCAGTAAGTCATAAATTTCCTTCCGCTCAAGCGTAGACGCGATTTGTACCGCGTCCTTGCCGTCAGCTCTTACGGCCTCAATGTCGGCCCCCTCATCAAGTAGCATATGAGCGATTTCTTCGTCACCAAGGCGAACTGCCATGAGAAGCGGCGTTTGTCCAAAATTATCCTCCTTCGCCTCAATGTCAGAGTCCCAATCGAGCAGTGTTTCAACCACGTCTTCGTGACCATGTCTGATAGCGACCAGCAATGGTGTTTGTCCGAATTGTTCTCTCGCCTCCCGGTCCTGAGGAGATGAGAACTCGCAAAGAGAATACACTATGGATTCGTATCCTCGGTATGCGGCAATCAACAGCGGGGTGTAACCTCCTTTCACAGTGGATTTGATATCCGCCCCGTGACGCAGTAATCTCTGGACAACAGCCTCATGCCCCATCGATGTGGCAATGAGCAGCGGATCCCAGCCATCTTCCTCTTTTGCTTGTATATCGGCTCCCCATTCGAGTAAAGTGCTGACTACCGACGAGTTGTGCCTATTAGCCGCAGCATGGAGCAACGGCGTCCAGCCTTGTTTGTCTCTTGCGTCAACATCGGCGCCTTTTTTAAGGAGAGTTGAAAGGATGCTGCTTTGTCCCTGAATTGCGGCTATGGAGAGTAAGCCGACGGAGTTTATGTCCGCATCTTTAATTGAAGCACCGCTCCGAAGTAATAGTTCGACGGTCCTGCTGCACCCATTCATTGTGGCTCGCAACAGCGGTGTCCAACCCATGTAGTCCTTGCAATTTACTGTGGCTCCAAGGCGGACTAGCAAAGACGCAGTCTCATAGTCGGTTTCTTCGGCAGCCATGTGTAGTGGTGAAAGACCACGGTCGTCTATCGCGTTGATGTCGGCTCCTAAACTCACCAAGCGATTGACCAAGTTATGGTGGCCATTCATGGCCACCAGATGGAGCGACGTCCTTCCCTGTATGTCTTTTGCGTTAACGTCCGCTCCAGCAGAAATAAATAGCGAAGCTAAAGACAGAAAGCCCTGTCCTGCTGCGTACATCAATGGCGTGAAATGGTGGCTAGTTCTCGGATCTGCAGTGCTGTTCCGCAGCAGGAGCTCTGCGGCATCGTACAATTTAAAAATAGCTGCCAGATGAAGGCCACTTATGCTTTTGGGGGCATACTCGATTGGAAGTTCTGACATCATGAGGGCTTGGCCGGCCGCCTGTGCCGCAGACTCCGAGGACAGAAAATCTACGACTCTTGAGGTGCGAATCAAACCCTTATAGGCGTAGGAGCCCCAGTTCGTTGCAGCGTAGCTGTAAAATGGGTGTGATTGGAGACGCTCCTTGAAGTCGTCTTCGTTCGAGCAAGGTCCAGTATCGAAAGCTCCAGATGAGACATAGTCGATGCAGAGAGCGGCCAGATCTGCCTTTCCAGTGGCCAAGTCAGCGCCGAGATTTTCTTGTAGGAAATCCCTGACGAAGTCATGAGAAAGGGAAATGGTGTTCCTCCAGTCGTTGATTTCCAGGAGGCCGGCACAGGCCAGGAGGATATCGTTGATTTCAGGCCAGTCTCCCTCCGAAGACTTCATGAAGCTTGTGGACAGCACGTACTGCAACTCAATGGTGGTCAGTTGCTGTGATGAGATAGCAACCAGGGTCAACGCTCTCCTGGCATCTGTGTAGCCTCCATGAGACTGAATACGGCTGGATAATCTCTCAAGAAAGTCGCAGTAGTGGGTATGTTGAGTATGGTAGGTTTCAAGCATCTCCCGAGTGCTGTCTCTCACCCCATCAGCGTCGTTGGAATTAGTGAGCTCTTCGAGTCCATCCAGATATACCTGTGCCAGTAGAAACCTGCATCGTGTCAGAACATTTCTGTTTCTTTCTTTCAGTATGGTCGTCATACATGCCGTCAGCATGGTCAATAACCCAGTCCTCTACTTCCTTTCGCAGGTTGCGGTTTCTCCTAATTTGGTATGGCAAGTGCGACATTCTGTGCTTAATTTGTTTCCGTATATCTCCATCAGTCGGGCAGAAATCTAGATATATGCAGCCCCCGAACCCTTGGGGCACATTCATCTTTTTCGAAGTCATAGAAAAAAAGCTCTTTGTGCTGTCCTCAATAGGTAGTTGTGTCAGAAAGAGGAACTTCTGGGTGATGTCCATGATCGGCCTCGAAGTTAGAAAGATGTTGAAACCACATGCTTCCTTAGTTTTACCATTTCGGACAAAAACTCCATTCGACCTCTAGAACCTTCCTGGATTTCATCAATGGCGTCCACTATGATGTAAATTTTTGAGTACCCCTCCGCCACATACTCAATTGTGCGGCAAACTTCTGATATAGATTCAGGCACACCAGAAAGGTCTTGCGTGTTGTAGAGGAACTGTAACTCAGGGATTATCAAGGCAAGCTGCTCGGCCAGTTGTTTCAGTATGTTCAGAAATAGATAATAGGCGTCGTCACCTGCGCCGAGTGCTGTTCTGTCTTGATTGCAGTACACATAGGCAATTCCGGTTGTCGCATCGTCAGCGACATGATCAACCACGTGGTCTATCACAGCCGAGGCTAGGCTACTCTTCCCAGAGCCAGGAATTCCGTAGCAGGAGAACGTCTGGCTAGGTTCAGAAAGCCACGTCTTAAAGGCATCAGTGCCTAGAAGCCATTGGTACGTTCCCGGGCCTCGTATACGGGAGTATTCGCGCTGGTAGATCTCGTAGTCTTCAAGTGCTAGTGATTCCAGTATCGTAGATCGCTTTGCTTTACGGCTCGTCTTAGAAACGCTTTCGATATTTCTTTGTGAAGACTCTGATATTGCGTCCGAGCCTTCTAAAGAATCATCGGACGCAGACCGGAGTTTGGTTGCTAGGAATTGGTAAAGAATGTCATCGCGGATGCAATATTCCTCGGTCAGTTCGGATCCATCAAAGCGAGGCAATCCTGGAAACAACTCTTCCCAGATGTCCGCCGCATCTGGTTCGCTTGTACTTCCCGCGTCTGGTATTTCCAGATCCCCAGACCACCCGGCGGCAGATTTGGCTTGGTCTTTGCAATCGCAGCTGTCTCGATGGCACAACTCTTGGAAGTCGTCCGAGCTCTTGAGACTACTATTTCTCTCTCGCTCTCGGGAGAATAAAGAGCTCTGGATATCGTTATCATCGTCAAAAATGTCTTCCCGATATGGTGGAAGAAAGAGAGCAATATCTTGCATGTGCTGTCTTATATGCCTCCGCAATTCAGCTTGCGCCTCGGGTGCACTGGGTATTGAAAAGCGCTTCTCGAGCACGTCTGGATATCCTCCGCAAAACGGGCAGTTATTGAAAAGGAATGCCCCTTTACGCTTGGCAGACTTCCTTATAACACTTAGGTTCTCGTCGGAGACATGACCTCGTTGCGCAATATGCCTAAATCCTGATGTTCTCCGCTAGGAAGGTTCACATGGAATCGTTCCTCAACGTGGTCTTGTAAGTGGTGCAATAAGCCGTCGAAGTGATTGGGCAGGTCAAAAGGCTTCGTGCACTGCTCGACAGGGCAAAAGTAGGGTTCAAAATCTTGCATGACATGCTGGCTATGTAATTTTTACGGTCAGTGAGAGCAAGTCTTGGATCGGTACTACTTTACTCACCTCCAGCGGGCCTTTTCCGCTTCAGCTGCGCGGAAGTCAAGGCGGCAATACGGACACTGGAAGCTGTGGCCAGTAATCTTTGGAGGCGGTGGAAAACCAGGATGGCGCAGAGCAATGGACACCACGCTCTCTGCCCTCTCTTGTCGTCTCTCAACAGATCTCTCCAGCTTCGTTCTCTCAGTGGCGGAATATATAGTCTGCTGGTCTTTTGGGCGCTGCTCTACGGCGGGAATCGAAGTTTTAGGAGCTTCTGTTCCCTTCATCGTGGGAACCCTGGAAAATTCGCCTCTGGCCGCACTTTTCGGCTGCTGAGCAACCGTCACTTTCGATCTTTCCTTCGGGAGCTCGATGGCTCGTTTCTTTTGGTGCTCTCTTAGATAATCGAAGCGTGTCCTTCGTCTTGCAAATGACTCCGCCATCCTATGAAATAAGACGTCTGACGCCAGGGGAAACTGAACTTTCGCTTTTCGATACGCGATCTCTTTATAGCCCTCGTAAGCAAATCTTGGGCCGTCTTTCTTAACATAGAGCTTGATTCTTTCCCGTCTATGTTTAGCTCCCGCTTTGTCGATCTCTAAAGCGTGCCCATGCAGACGGTCGATTGTGTCTTCGACGTGCTTTCTTAATAGAAGAGCCTGCTTGTCCCCTATTGTGGCGTCTTCACTGCTTTTTTTTGAATTCAGTGCCACTGAGGGAAGAAAGTGAGTCGAACGATAGTGAAGAGCTATCCGATGCGGAATCCGAATCGTTGATTTCAACCTCGGATTTATCCGCATGCTGAACATCGTTGGCAGGTTGCTGAACTTCTGTAATTTTTTTCGCGATGATTAGTCTTGATGAGTTTGCTCAAGTTTAGTAAAGACGTACTTTTCAGATCGATTTGAAGTGAACTCAACAAATCTCTAATGATAGCACAGGTTTCGGGTACATCTTTGAGACGAATATCGATCGATCTCAGCCCCTGACCATGCACGCCAACCTTGACGCACCACAGGTTGAATTCGGCGTATTGTCGAGACGCCCAGTGGCCTTCTCTAGAAGTAGTCTCCTCAGCTTGCGCATTTTCCTTGAGTAAAAGAGCTTCCAGAATGTTAGAACAAGTCTTGGCAAGCCATTGTATGCTCTTAATATCCTTCACTTCCGCCTCGAGGTCCATGACGGCGATTCGAAGACTCTCATTTGAAGCGAAGATGAAGAAGTGAAGTCTGGGAGGGGTAATGAGTGAATTCCGGCGTTCCATGCATGGCCGCAATTGGGAAATGATGACTAGGCGATCATTGGATGCGGCTTACAAGGGTCTCTCTGCGCTGCCGCCGAGGCGTCAGACACACACCCCGAATAATAAAATGTCACATGTCCCTTCCGGATTGCGCCGCCTCTCAGCCTGATCTCTCGATCCTTCCAGTCTTCCAAGCACGAATAACCATATCTCTTCCCATCTTATAACGATATTGAGTTTGTCCGCTGCTTCGCCGTCAACCTACAGCCAACGCAATACCAGAGGCTCCGATGGTCTAATGTCAATCGGACGCCTCCGCGTTCCGAGTTGGTCTCAGCCCGTGTAAGCCTCATGTGGCAGCTAGCTCTTCTCAGTCACATTATCCCGGCCTTCGCGGCCCTAGGGAAGGACTTCATAGACAGCGACAACAAGGACGAGGATCTGCTCAGAGATGCTCCAGACTGTTATTCAGACATTATTCGCATAGGAATAGCTGTTGCTGTATCCTGCGGAGAATGGACTTCGGGTTTGAGAGAGGAAGAGCTAAATGGCTTATTGAAGGCGTTGGAAAGCCGGCTTCCGAAGAAATGGAAGCCGTTCGATTTCATCAAGACTTATGCAGCAAGTCTTCCGTTTGCCACCTCATTGTTCAATGAAATCAAGCTAACCAGTCATCAGATTGGTCTGGAAGACCCGGAAATAAAGCAACCATTCGATAAGCTTTACAATCTCGAACATACCATCCAGAAACATCGTCTTGGTGGCTACGAAGCGTGTAGCAAGCTGTCAGCCCAAACAGACGATCAACGAAATGAGTACCTAGGAGTTATTCGTCAAGATCTAAAGGTTCATTTGTTCCATGGGAAAGAGAAGACATCCAAATCGCGACGCGAAAAGTTCTTGGAGCCAGTGAAGTTGGCTGCAGTGCACATGCTGAACGTCTACTGCAGGGATCACACGGCGCAGGAGACCAACGAGTTGAGTCTTTCGAAACATCCCAGCAGCGGATTGAAAGATATTTCAAACAAGATTTATCGCATATTGGAACGCAATTGGAAGTGTACCTGTGACGCTGCTAGGCCGTCCAGACCGAGGGAGGCGAGACTCAGTCTGATCCGGCATCATATCCTGGCGCTGAAAATGTCGTCCACCGGCGCTGAAGCACAGACAAAAGTTCATAAAGCCAATTATGAAGTCTTTCTCCCAGTTTGCCAGAATCAAACGAAGTGGAAAGTGACGAATGTGGCATTTAGCAAAGACACCCAGTAAGTTGTCAAAGAGAAGTTCGATGAGTAGGCTTCTAAATTGATCATAGTAATCGCGGGAATGCCACACATGATCGTCAATGTGTGAGCAACGATATCTGTCAATGGATTCAAAAAAGCAAAGGGTTTCCAGTGGATTTTCTGGTTGAGAACGATGGGCTCTGGCATCTTAGACCCCGTCGATCAGCCAACGCCGACTATCACACATCCATGGAATCGCTTCAACAGCTCTTGGAGGATGGCATGTCCATGTCCAGAGTCAGCAACTATTCTGATAAGGAAAAGTTGACGCTCTGCTATATATTGGCCAACTCGATGCTCTTCCTGTACCCGGGCTCCTGGTTACGGACTGCGTGGAACAGTACCAAAGTCTACTTCATTCGACGGTCGGGTGTTTCCGCTTTGAAACCGGTCACCTTGGCATTCCCCTATCTTTCTGTTGAAATGCACGATGTGCAAGATGCTACTAGCACATCCACACATTACATGCACATTCAAGCTCACCCGCATCCGAGCATCCTGGCTCTGGGTATCATCTTCCTCGAAATCGCCACAGGATCTGTGTTCCCCAGAAGCTCTCAAACAACGGCGGACCTCAGCTGGGAACAGTGCAATGAAGACTTCCTGGAAGCCTGGAAGCAGATGGAGAAGCTGGAAATGGAGCGAAAGTACATACCCTCCGCTCTCCGCAAGGTCATCAGGGCTTGCATTGACCTGAAGCCGCCACCAAACATTCCATGCTCCAGTCTGGCGGAAGAGGGTCCAATACGCCAGTACATACTATCATGCATCATTCTTCCGCTGGCATCAGAGCTGGTGGATGGTTACAAAATTCGCTTAGAGGAGTTACACACGTCTTTGGAAAAAGAGCTGAACGGTCTCGGAAAGGTTGAGGAAGCAAACACCAACACTTCCATCAAGCAAACGCCGGAAAGTTGGAGTCGCAGTCTGGCAACGGTGCCCGAGGGTTCGTATCTTGCAACTATGATCCAGCACGCCGGAGTTGACTTATGTTCACAGTGGAAACAGCGCCGCAGATTCAGACTGCGGGGAGATATGACCTATGTCTTATGGCAGATGGTGATGAGAGAGAAATAACAGTCAACGAAGAAGCGTAAGTTTTCTGAGTCGTATTGCGTGAGACGGAATTGCCACTCAAGAGGTCGTTCAGCATCAGGAGAACAAAGGAATGGTTCGAGTACCACCAAAACATTCTTTACCGAGCCGAACAGTTGCGCGTTGCAAATATATCAAACGCAAGAAGAACTAAGATTGCCATATTGGACAGTGGCATCGAGCTGAGTTCGGAGCACCGAGAATTATACGACTTCGAGCCGAGGATCAAGTATAAGAGTTGGGTCGACGGACACGCTGACTGCAGAGACGACGTCGGGCATGGAACCCATCTAGCAATCCTCTTGCGGAAGATTGCGCCAAACGCCGCTATTCATATGGCGAGGGTGTTCAAAAAGAGGCCCAGAGGCGAAGAGTCTGCATTAATCATCTCCCAGGTGAGTGACTCATCCTGGGTGACGAGACCGGGCAGTAATTGACTGTAAAAGGCACTTCGGTATGCGGTGGAAGAGTGGAAGGTCGATATCGTCGTCATGTCCTTTGGTTTCTCCATCAACAACGACGTTCTGTACCAAGAGATTCAGGACGCGGCTCGGAAAGGCGTGCTAATGTTTGCAGCCGCATCCAACGACGGAAGGAACCGACCGGATGGCATCGCATGGCCAGCTCGGGAAGAAAATGTCATATGCGTCCATTCGGCGGATGGATACGGCAATCGTTCCACGTTCACACCGAGTCCGATGGATAACATGCGGATCATGGTTCTTGGGGAGTGTATTAAGTCGGCATGGCCACACCACCTGGGGTCGCGGGATAACCACAGACAAATGAGTGGTACGTCATGTGCCGCGCCCATTGCTGCCGGGATCGCTGCAGTGGTACTCGACTGCGCAAGAGGCTTCCTCAATGGGGAAGATTGGAAGAGCCTTTGCCGTGTGAGTTCCATGAGACGAATGTTCGAAAAATTGAAAGACCAAGGTAACTCAGATGGATATTGGTGGATCAAGCATTGGACTTTGTTTTCTGAAGACCGGAATGACGCTTGGATCCAGGAGGAAATCAGAAGCTATATCAGGTAAACCATGTGATACAGGTATTACTCATGAAATACCATACAAGACCGCACGATCTTCTCGTGTCTTCCCAGATACATTGCATATGTATTGCTTGAGACCTACAATGATCTCAAGGCGATCCCATTCCCTCTCTCCAACTGTTCGCATCCCAAATTTCCCCTCCGAAGCATCTTTTCTAGCCAGATCACTCAAGAGAGATATTGCCCGTTATGAGGATTCTCCCGACTGCAATCATTGTAGGTCTCTATAAGAGCTTTCACCATCAGGTGTTGTGCGCTTGCCGTAGGCGGGAGCGATAACTCCAGTAGTGGTTGACGCGGAAACAGGCACTCCAAAAAAGCGGTATCCATACCTCTAATGAATTGGAGTTGTACTTCATGATAGATAACAATAATGATGAGAACGACAAGGACAACGACAAGGACAACGACAAGGACAACGACAAGGACAACGACAAGGACAACGACAAGGACAACGACAAGGACAACGACAAGGACAACGACAAGGACAACGACAAGGACAACGATAAGGATAGGGCTAACTTTATGCGATAATTCTTTAGGATAAAGTTGAGGTAAGTAGGCCTAGATATATATATTATAATAGATAGAATAAGCAGCGTAGGTAAGACTTTAGATATTGAAAAGTAGGAGCAGCTTCACAGACCAGCTGCTGTGGCTTGCGAGGTGGTGGGGAAACGCACGATCGTGAGCAGTGAATCGCCCCACAACAGCGCCTTCGTCGCCAATCGCCATCAGCAATCAGCTTGCGATACAAGGTCTATTAGTCTAGTTGGTTAGGACGTCGGATTCTGATCAACATCAGTTCCTTCCGTAAGCCCAGGTTCGAATCCTGGATGGACCTACATTTTGCCTCCACGGCCAGGGAAAATTGTCTTTTGGTTGAAATTGCTTTTTGTACTGATTAATTTGCTCGCTCAACGAACAGCTAACTAACAGGCATAAATGACCGTATTTTCGAGTTATTCACACAAGCCGTGTCCGTTGCCCGGCACAATCCTGGATACATCGACCTCACTTCATTTTCGCTTAAACGAATGCCTGGATGCCCGTAATAGCACGGCCAAGAATCAGACCTGTCCCATGTTAGTACAACCTTATGACTGGGCCACGCGCAAAACTCACTATGAATGTCACTCTGCCCCTCGTACGTCTGCGTGACGAACAAGTTCGCCACATGACGGCCGATACCATACTCATCACTGACCGCATTGCCGCCAAAGATCTCCTGCAGAACACGCGCATTCCACAGCGCGCGGTCGCAGTTCTGGCGCTTGACCATGCTAATCATCTCGGGCGTCGCCTTGCCTTCATCCTTAAGTCTTCCGACCTGGATCGCGGCGACAGTGCCGTAAGCGGCATCCGTCGCGGCGTCGGCGAGCTTCTTTTGGACTAGCTGGTACTTGGCGATCGGGTTGTTCTTGAACTGCTTGCGCTCGAGGGAGTATGTCCTAGCGCGAGCGATGCAATCCTCCAAGGCTCCCATGACACCCAGAGAGATGCCGTAGCGGGCGCTGTTGAGGCAAGAGAAGGGACCACGAAGACCTTCAACCTCAGGGAACATGTTTGCCTCAGGTACTGGACAGTCGTCGAGCTGGATCATGCCAGTGATTGAGGCGCGCAGACCGTTCTTGTTCTTAATAGCGGGGGTTTCGAGAGTTCCCGGGGGGCATTGGGAGCGCTCGACGAGGAAGCCACGGATCTTTCCGGTCTCTTGCAACTTAGCCCAGACCATGAGAACGTCTGCGATGGGAGAGTTGGTAATCCACGTCTTGGCTCCGGAGATGGAGTAATAGCCCTTCTTCGTCGGGTGAGGCTTCGCGGTGGTCTCCATGGAGCCAGGGTCGCTGCCATGATTGGGTTCCGTCAAGCCAAAGGCACCAAGCACCTTACCCTGGGCCATGCCGGGCAGGTACTTCTCCTTCTGCTCCTCGGAACCAAACTCGGCGATGCCACCCATGACGAGAGAAGACTGGACTGACATGCCGGAGCGGTAGCCGCTGTCCACTCTCTCCACAGCCTTTGTAATGAGACCACCAGCGACGGTCGAGATGCCTGCGCAGCCATATCCTTCGATCGTCGCTCCGAGAAGTCCCAGCTCACCCATTTCCTCCAGGATCTTCTTGTCGTAGTTCTCGTCTCGGTAGGCCTCTACAGACAGTTAGCATAGACTAGATGACGACGGTGGAAGCCGGGGCACATACGGAGCACGCGCGGCAACATGCGCTCCTGACAATATCGTTCGGCAGTCTCTGAGATGGCGATTTCCTCCTCAGTCAAGAGGTTCTTCGCATTTAGGGGGTCCTCCCAGTCAAAGACCGGGCCGCTGGAGGAGGCGAAGGACCTCGAGGCGGGGACGGCGCGTCTGGCGACGCATTGTCTTGCGCATGTCCTCAGGGCTGGTCGATACATGTTGGAGAATTGCCAATTGAGACGTCCACAAGGTGGTTTGAGGGGAATCGTGTAAACGGCATGATGGTAGTGCTGCCGTTCAACTACCGACCCCGAGGCGTTGCCCCGCCGGTGGACGTCCCGAGCACCATCCGAGGCACAAACTAGAGCTGCTCTCATTGGTCGGGGAAAGCAGTATCATGATTACATAATGAACCGACGTCGGCGAATGACGTCGTCGGCGGCGTTGCTGCAGTGTCGCAGTGACAATCTGAACGAAGCTGCTGCTGGGTAGTGCCAGCCAGTTGCGGCGATGGTGCCTGCATATCTGTAATCAGTTCGGCGTGGTGACTGCGCACTGAACAAGAATTCCCCAGATCCCCAGAGTGCCGGCACCGTGGCTCTCGGGGGAGCACCGCCACAATATGCAGCAGCGAAGATCATGACAAGTGGATGAAGCCGAGCTGTGAGCAGCGGTGCTGGATGTCGACACGAGCCGGGGAGATGCTTTCTGGGAGTGGCCTATTGTTCGGCAGCAGCCGGGTCAGAGTTCAGACCCAGGATGGGATGCTAGAGTGCACTGTGGGCGAGGTACCACTGCATTTAGACATGTGTGGTGCCCGGAGGATGTACCGTTGTCAGTTTGAGAGCGATAGACGGACGTCATTTTCAGACTCGCGATGGGATGGCAGATGCATAGATGGGTTTTTGGGCAGTCGTGTCGAGGATGAATAGCCTCGCTTGACTGCAGCAAGAAGGACACGAGGTTTCATGCGACACATGCTTTGGCGATGACACGATTCGAGGGTGTTTTGCTCGTGAGTGATGCGTTGTTAGGCGGTCAGATTGGGTCCAGGGTTGCCAGTCATGCCGGCCCGGAGGATCAAGAAAGTGTCTGGCGGACGTGAATGCCGCTGCTTCCACGGCCTGCAGCAACTGGGCCAGTTCGCTGAAGATGGCGGGCTGTCGTGTCAGTCGCCTGCCAGTCGTGGTAGAAGGACAGGGAAACACATGGTCGATTGCACGAGCCTGAGGCTGAGGAATGGGCTGAGGAATGGGCTGAATAAACCGGGACAGTCAGCAAGCATTACCAATCCTGACGCAGCAGGAAGTTGCCATCTGTTAGTGGTGCAAGTATCTCTGAAAGGCATGTGTGGCGGTGCGCATGTTCCGTCCAGGTTCCCATTGCAGCGGGGGCGCATCCACCAGATGTACCTGAGGTCGAAAGCGAGCACTAAAAACAGAGCACACGACTCTGAGGGACGAGCGTCATGACTGAAGCCAACCAAAGTGCGGTTTGTCGGGCGGCAAGCCCACTGTTTGTTTGGGCTGCATGACGCTACTGGACGGGCAGCTTCCTGCTGGACTGTTCAGGCAAGGTACCTGGACTGTGGCTCAGGCAGGTGAAGGTACTTCCACTTCCGCCTGCGGCCAACCTGAGTGGAAGCAGCCAGCCAACCTTGGGTTTGCTCTACCTTACGGCGGTAGGTAGGTACCTTACCTTGACTGACTGGTGAGTCGTGACTGGGCGGCAGGATGGAGGAAGGAGGGGAAAGGCAAGCAAAGGAACCCCCCTCCTTCCAGTCACAGTGACTGACTGGTGGGCAAGAGTGGCTCTGCCCACTGCCTTCCACTGCCCAAAGCAAAGCAAAGCCCACCGCACACAGCAGCGACCCTTCCCGTCGTTTTTCGTAGGCCCGACCGTGACTTCCCCTTCTCTTTCCTCTCCTCCACCCAAATTCAATCTCGACATCAACCTGTAACGGGAACGTACGTAGCGAATCGAATTCTCCACGACTTTCCTTCGGGCACCACCACGGTAATACCTCCGACCGACGACTATTTTGAACGACTCTCACAATCCAAATAAAAGTCCTTTCATTTCTGCATCGAGTCTCGGCGGGATAGACACTCTCGCTCATCAGGTACGCACGCTATGCAACACATGATTTGCATTCACTGTCCCCGTCCCAACCAACCCAACATCTCGCCACGCATCGGCTGCTGCGGCTGCTTTCATTGCTTCGACCACCGCGATATCCTGGTTCGCTTCACCCGACAGTCCTGCTGCATCGACATCGATGAATCCCTACGACGACTCTAGACCGCTGCCCGACGACAGAACACCCGCGAGGCTGCTTTGGCTTCTTTGTCCTCTTCTGCCTGCCTGCCCCCTCCTACGATCTGTGCATCGCCTGCATCGACTGCCTCGACCTACATCTGTCATTTTCCGCAGCAAGGAAAAGCAGCAATAAAGCAGCTCAGCCATAAATCCGCCAGCAGCAGCAGCCGACCCATTTGCGTCTTGCCTTGCCCACCGCCCGCCGACTCCAGAAAAAGCCCACCTCGACCGCTTTCGCTGACTTTTGCCCCTCACACCAACAGACACAGAGCATTCGCGCGGGCGACCGATCATCTTAGATACCCCAACAACCACACAACTCTGCCAAAATGGCCCTCAAGAGAATTAACAAGGAGCTCACTGACCTCGGCCGGTATGTTTGTTTCCCATTCTCCCAGCCTTGCCGTCCACCGTCGTCACCGCAAGCTTTTGTCGCAGCCCGAGACGTAAGGTGGGGCGATCGGAGAGCGGGGTCTTCTTCAGCGAGACGCCCTCCATCCTCCATCATATCTCGGGCCGTTGATGACGATGGTCACGGCGGAGTGACGCCTGCAAAGGCAACCAGTTTTACAGAGACAACATGCTAATATAGTCGGCTTCACAGTGACCCGCCCTCTTCCTGCTCTGCCGGCCCCGTCGGCGAGGACCTGGTAAGCTACCTCGACAGAAGACCGCGGTGATGATGCCTCGAATCATGACTCAGCCGAGTCGAGACGATGGCTTCACCACACGTCTTTGATAGACTCGGAACAATGTGCTGACTTGGGACTGCAGTTCCACTGGCAAGCTACGATCATGGGACCTGTAAGTACACCACTTTGATATTGGACACGGCATGCGGGATTACCACGTGCTATGGCCAGCATCAAAATCCGGAGCATCTGCGACCGAACACAAGCTAACGCGATGCAGGGCGACTCTCCCTACTCTGGCGGTGTTTTCTTCCTCGCCATCCACTTCCCTACCGACTACCCCTTCAAGCCTCCCAAGGTCAACTTCACCACCCGTATCTACCACCCCAACATCAACTCCAACGGCAGCATCTGCTTAGATATTCTGCGTGACCAATGGTCCCCGGCGTTGACCATCTCTAAGGGTATGTCATCCATCTTCTGTATAAACAGCACTCGCTAATCGTCAATAGTCCTTCTCTCCATCTGCTCGATGCTGACGGACCCCAACCCCGACGACCCGCTCGTCCCCGAAATCGCACACGTCTACAAGACGGACCGCGCTAGATACGAGGCCACTGCTCGCGAGTGGACTCGCAAGTACGCCATTTAGACGGTGCCGGAGGGGTGGGGTTGGACGAGTATGACAAGCGATGGCTTTCCTCTCTCTCTCTCTCTCTTCGACGGCTGGCGTATGATTAGGTCAAGGTCATTGCTCTGCGTTGCGGTTTGGGATCTCTTTCGTTTGACCAGCACAAAGAAAGGATGCGGTGCTGCGGTCTCGTGGCGGCAGCAGACAGCACCCTTCGAGAGAGGTTGCGAGGAGCGGTGTGGATAGAAGACAGACCGATCAGAGTTAGCAGCACAGGTACCACGTACGGGTTATCATACGGCAAGGCTTCATGTTTTCTACTGCATTGACGCGTGCGTTTTGGTTTGACACCGAGAAGAGAGACGACCGGCAATCACCGCTTTACATCCAGTGTGCGAGTGACGTTCTACGTGCCTATGATGGTGACATGTGTTCGCGTGCAGATGTCAAGTTGACAAGACGAAGAGTAGGTGGGCCAGGCGACTAAATATCCCAAGTGCCCCTCGGGTACATCAACTCCGTAGCTAGTTTCCATAGGCACGTCATGCACCGGGACGTCTCGGCATCCGAAGACCATGGGGAACAAACGTCGCCGCCCTAGGTAACAGCCGACGCCGCGACAGAGATCGTGAGACGGGGTCTGGCCTCGGGAAGGGGAAGGTCAAGACATGGCAGCGGAACGTGGCGTGGCATTGGCGAGGGAAGAGCAGTCGTCTTCGCTTCGAGATGGAAGTCATCCGTGCCGAAGCCGCTCTGTTTAAAGGCCGCCCGGTATCTCGGGTCTGTCTTACGTTCAGGACCGGGGGACGTCATAGGAGGGCCTGGATCACTCTGGACTAGGCCTGGTAGGGCGCAGGACATGGCTATGGGATGGGATGGGGGCGGTTTAGAAGATGAGGAAGGACTTGGGGCATGCGCGGATCTCGTGGGCCGGTTCCAGGCTGGATGTGTCGTTTCCGGGCTCCGGCTCCGAGGCGGGTTCGGAGGGTTGGCCGGCGGTGGTTTTTGATGGTGATGGCACGGAGGATTTTGGGGGCTGGAGGTCGTGATGGGGGCGTTACGGGAGATAGACGTGGAGAGCAGGGACGGGGGGTGGTGCTGTTTACGAGTTTGGCTTGCATCATGACTTGGCAGGGTTCTTTCATCTCGGGTATCGCCATTGGGAGGATGAAGGATATCCTCGTCGTGGAGGCGGCGATATGCTCTGGAGAAATCACGGTGGCTTGGATCACCGATTTTCGAAGTGGATGGAGAGGGAGCGCGGGTTGTGGAAGATCAGGTCAAACGAAACGTGTGAGGGGACCCGAGGTACGGTTGGACGGGCGGGCGAGTTTGGTGCGGCGTCGGGATTTGAGAGGGAAGAGATGGGACGGAGGAGGTGGTTGTCTTGTTGGCGAGTCGAGGTTCTGCGGTGAGGCTCTGCGCTGGCACGTGGGTTTGAAGTCGTGGAAAGGGAGTTACTCAAACGGGCGGCGGATGCGAGGCAGGCGCCGTGCACGTCTGGCGGGCAACGAGACGAGAATCTGTGCTTTTTCAGATTGAGAAAGAAGGGGTTTCGATGCGTGCTGTGCCGCGTGCTGCCTTGTTTGCCTTCTGGTCTCTTCCCACCTCGTTTTGAAACTGTGGTTGGGTTGTTTTGAGGCTGAGGTTCATGCTCGGAAGTTGGTCGCCTGCAGGAGGAGAATGGGGCCTTAGATTGATAACGGTAGCAGCAACAACAACCGACTCCTGGTTACTGCATAGAACGTTTGGAAGGAGGCCGTGATCCGGATGTTTGTGCCGTGTAGGTAGACATCGTCGTGCTGGAGGTTGAGCTACGGCGTTTGGATTGTGGACCGCCGACGACGACGGGGCCAGGCAGGGGGTTCGCGTAGCAGTTGCTTCAGTTCCGTGGAGCTGTTCGGGTGACGGCAAAGTTCGAGGAAGAACGAACGAGTGGTATCTGTACAGAGATAAGGTTGATAAGGTTGGTGGTCATCTGGTCGTTGAAGCACGTCAAGAGCGCGGCAAATGAATGAAAAAGAGTGCCGGTTTTCAACTTAGAGAGACGTCTGTGTCAGATAGATTGTTGAGGCTGAAGGATGGCAAGTCTGTTTAGTGGGGGATCTTCTAGAATACAGCAAATGCCGACGTTGAGTTCGCGATGACCTGCAGTCATGCTTCAAGAGGGCGGGCCAGCTGGCGGTTGAGCGGATACCCGGGAATCTGGGCAGAGTTTTGCTTTGATTGGCAGATGGGAGATTGTTCTTGGTGTTTGTATGCAGATGCCGGCTTGAGTTGCATGTATGGGGATGATGCTGACCTCAACCAAACCCCGGTGGCGCTTCCCTGGTGTCTGATGGCAGTTGGCGCGCAAGTGCAAGCGATTTGGTCAGCAGGCATAATCACGAATTGTCGCCAACCCCTTTATCAAGGAGGCGTCTCGACGGGTTTGAGCTAGGGGACACAAGAGGTTGCTCTGCGTAAGAGCAGTCGGTGGTGGATGACGAACCACGATGACATTCAGCTCAACGTGGACGATCTGCGCTGGCAGGTGAAGGAAGGGGCAGGGCGGCTTCAGATATGAACTGATTCTTGCGTCTTTTGCCGGGAGCGACTGCGTGCTTGTGAATGATCTTCACCGGGGTGCAGAGTTGGTTGACGGGGGATCACGTCCGTGGGAAGGGGAGGCAGAGCCAGAGGTTTGGCAATCAGCCGCGCGGCGATAGGCAGAGACGATGGGCATCTGGGCTGTCGTGACCATTCAGTCGAGTCGAGGCGAGGGATCCCAGCCAATGAGGGTGCTAAGAATATTCCGGCGGCAGTTGGAGGGCGGACGGGGACGGGAGGGCGGCGGCAAGGCGAGGAGTGAATCGCGGAAACGGGGTGGTGTGTGTGCTGCGGAGGAAGAAGGTTGTGAGACGGGAGTTGACAGGGGCCTATGAAGGCATTCCCAGTCCAGGCCGCTGAGTAACGGTGCTACTCAGCAAGAGGCTGCAAGAGACAGCGCTGTTTTGGCTTGGGTAAAGCACAGTTGACAGCGAAGGGTTCTGGCGGAGTGTCAGTGAGCGCCACGATGGTGGTGCAGGCGAGTGACAGTTTCTCAGTGTTAATGCCCACCCTTTTTGTGAAATTCGAATCCTGAGTTGTGTCAGAGCACCCCTGGCGAAACAAGCTGCGACACGGGCTCAAGCGACCAATCCAAACGCACGCCCCTCTTATGCATGGCGAAAAGGGCGGTTGAGCCAATCAGAGGCCGATAAACGGACAGCTGCCAAGGGTACGTATCGCATCTTGAATCCGAGCCCTGTCCTGTTTTGGATGCGGTGGACGAGATGACGAGGCAGGTCACTGGCCGTTTGGTGGCATTTGGGCTCTTGTGCGGGAGTCTTGGGGCGTCTCGATGTGCAACTGGGCGGTTTGGGGTCGTAGGGCAGAAGGGGATTATGGCCTCATTACCCACTTGCTATGCGGGAGAGCAGCCTTGTTCCAAACGTGGCCCAAACAGCGGCGAGGCGTAGGCGGCTGTGGTGAGGTCGAGGGGGCTGGCTGTTGATGCATAACAGTTATTGTATGGATGGATGTGGCGTGTGCGGTGGTGATGTGAAGAGAACAAAAGATAAGGGATCCAGCGTTGTCTGCGGCAGAGCCTACCTAGACCACCCGCACCTGGGGTTGTCGGTCCTGGTATCCGTGTAATTTGTGTATCGAATATCTGAAATTGAATGGCCAGACTGACAGGTGCCGACTGCGAAGAGGTCGTGATGGTGATGGTGGAGGAGGATTCAGGATGCGCCGTGGAATGACCAGGTATGCAGACAGCCATGGCCGAGAGGCGGGACTTGGCTTTCGTGATGGTTAATTAGACGTCGCGGTGATGGTCTTGGGTCTTGGCCTTGGCTTGGAGGCGAGATTCATCGCGGTGATTGGATGCCAGAGGGATGCAGCTGTCGGAATAGGCTTCTCTGCGATATTGGCTGGCACCTATCCGTAGGACGTGTGGGCATGGGTGAGTGAAGAGTGGACTGTGGTTGCCGTCCAGGCCGGTCCAACGGCGTTGAATCCCAGGAACGGGAGGGCAGGTCCACAAAAGGAGCGCAGCGCGTGGTGGGACGGGGATCATGACTTGACAAGCGAGAAAGCCAAGACTCGAACGACGACCGACACATCCAGTGGGCTGCCTTGCTGCCGACTGGGTTGCTCGTTTTTGGTGTTTCTGGCCGCGGGTTGGGCCCATTGCCGCGCTGAATCTCCCCACGACCTGCCCACCGCACGCACTTTGTTCAGATTCACCTGAGCTAGGGATACTGTAAATTTGTTTTGAAGGGGGAGCATTTGCTTCCTCGTTGGGAAGTCTATCGAACGGCGCCGCGAGAAGACATAAGAAGAGGAAGGACTCGGTCTGGTGCATTCTTACTTCCTGAAGAAAGCGCCAGGCACGCATGGCCTCTCATTTGTCGGCGGCGTGTCCCGACCCACAAAAGTAAGCGTAATCCGGGCTGGCCCCTGAGGCTCTTGCTGCTTGGCATCCCTGCCCTGGGGCCATGCTCAGACGTTTTTTTCCCATTCTTCTTCGGTGGGAGCCATGTCTGCAGCAATTCGGCAAGCAGTCTGTCTGTCAGTCTGTCTCCAATTCCAATGGATGGGCTTGGTACTCGCTGTCCGTCCGGCCCTTTCCCGCCGGCCGAGTGCCAGTTTCCGTCTGTGTCTGCCACTTACGTGCCAGTTGGCCACCGCCAAACACTGAAGGGGTGAAAGGGGTGACGGAGGGACTCTTACTGCGTTGTGCTAAGGCACGCCGTTGCGTCGCATTCTGCGTATTCTGCTGCGTCCACTGGTCCATCCAATTCAGTCCAGTCCAGTCCCTCGTAGTCTTCGTCGTCGTTGTCGCTGTCGTCGCCCTTTTTCTTTCTCCGTGTCTCCCCACTACACGATGAATACACACCCCTCTCGTGCTCATCAGCGAGTCCAGTCCCTGTCGAGTGCTGGGTTCCTCACCTTACGGCCACCTGAGTGCTGCGTGCTGCGGCTGCTTCAACTGAGAGCCAGAGCCAGCCAGCCTGTACCCAGCGATACCTGGTCCTCGAGCCACCGCAGGCATAATGTCGCGGGCCTCTTGTGTCCTCGTCTTGTAACTGCCTTGTTGCTGATTGCGGTTTCTCTTACATGACCTCCCCAGCTGCGCTGTTAGTCTCTTCCTGCCCTCTTCTACCGAATTCCGCTGGGCAAGAGCAAGAGAGGGCTACCACTTGCCATCTCGCGACGGCCCTGGCTGGCGATTGCCCCGACGCTCATCCGGCCACCCCTCCCCCCCTGGCCCCCCTGTCCGCACACTCCACGCCCCCCCTTCCTCCCCGCCAGGCACATCCACCTCTCTCACACCTCTCACACCTCACACGCTCCTCATCTTCCTGTGATCGCCCACCTCCCGGACGCTCTTTTGACTCTCTCCTCCCCTTCTTCCTTTTCCCATCTCGCACACCCCTTCCGCTACTGCACGTAGGGAAAATAATTCCACGATTTCCTCAACGACCGCGAATTCCAAGAACCAGCCGCCGAGTGCAGGCATTGTGTGCAGGTACGTTGCGTTGCCCTCACTTCATCAACCCAGAGTCCAGTCTTGGCTGGCTTGGCGATACCTTCGCTCCTCAGACTCGACTCTTTCTTTGCCGCCCGCTCGAGTATCGTCTGCCCAAAAGCCAGTCGCCTTATCCTTCCCGCACTCCCCTGCGCCATCCCTCGGACTCTCCTCGCTTCCTCCAAAAACTCTCTTCTACGCCATATCCTCCCCTCCTTTCCTGTCCCCCTCCGCCACCATCTGCCACTCACATTCCAGCTCGTTCCCCTTCTCCCGCCTCCCGCCCGCTGCTGCCCTTCTTCCACCGCCGCCTGGTGCATGAAGCCGTCTTTTCGCTAACCCAGTGACTGTCGGATTGCAGGCTCCAATTTCCGCTCTTTTCTGGGTTCGCGCACTTCTCTTCGTATACTTTCATTTAGACACATTATTTCTTTGCCCGTTCAGCAGGCTCTGAATCAACCACACCGACCGACTATACCCGCGCATAATCGCACTACGCTAGACAACTACCCCGACAGGCACCACCCGATCAAAGGAGGAACTTGGGCGAAGGAGTCATTGCTGGGGATCCGAGAAAGAGTCGAGAAGAAGACCACCCACTGGGATAATACGGATCAGAAGGGAAAACGAACGCAGGATCGGCCCACGACTCCCCTGGCTAGCGACAGCCAGACCACCCGCCCGCCATGGACTACTACTCTCAGGGCTCCGAGAAGCCCTCCGAGCGATCGAGATGGACGCCTCTCACCCGCATGTTGCTCTCCGGAGAGATGACACAGGAGAAGCAAAAAGAGTTGACAATGAGGGAACGGTTCGATCGATGGATGATTAACGAAGGATACCGCAGAGTGTACGTTTGCCTGTCGCCGTTCGCTGCCATGCAAAGCACAACTAACATCATACAGCTTCGTCTTCGTGTTCCTGCTGCTGCACGCCCTCATCTTCGCCTTTGCCACTGTCCACTACGGTCTCAAGGACAACTTGCAAACGTCTCGCGATACCTTCGGCCCGACTTTCGTCATTGCCCGTTCTGCCGCCTTAGTTCTCCACGTCGACGTCGCACTGATTCTGTTCCCCGTGTGCCGCACGCTCATTTCTCTGGCTCGTCAGACCCCGCTCAACGGCATCATCCAGTTCGACAAGAACATCACGTTCCACATCACCACCGCGTGGTCCATTGTCTTCTTCTCCTGGGTTCACACGATTGCCCACTGGAACAACTTTGCCCAGATTGCTGCGAAGAACAACCTTGGAATCTACGGATGGCTGCTGGCCAACTTCGTCTCCGGCCCTGGCTGGACTGGTTATGTCATGCTCATCGCCCTCATGGGCATGGTCTTCACCTCCGTTGAGAAGCCCAGACGTGCCAACTACGAGCGATTCTGGTATACTCACCACATGTTTATCATCTTCTTCTTTTTCTGGTCCTTCCACGGAGCTTTCTGCATGATTCAGCCCGACTTTGCTCCCTTCTGCGTCAGCATCGGTACCTCTGCGATCGGTGTGTTCTGGCAGTACTGGATGTACGGCGGCTTCATCTATCTCGCTGAGCGTATTGCTCGTGAGCTTCGCGGACGCCACAAGACGTACGTCTCCAAGGTTATCCAGCACCCCAGCAACGTCTGCGAGATCCAGATTAAGAAGGAGCACACCAAGACCAAGGCCGGACAGTACATTTTCTTCTGCTGCCCTGCCGTTTCGCTGTGGCAATACCACCCCTTCACCTTGACTTCCGCCCCCGAGGAGGACTACATCTCCATCCACATGCGTGTCGTCGGTGACTTCACTCGTGGTGTCTCTCAGGCCCTCGGCTGCGAATGGGACCGCAAGAAGGACGACTCTTCCAAGGTTGTCGGTGTCAACAGCGACTCCAGCGAGGTTGACCCCGCCCTCCGCCGTGTCCTTCCCCGTGTCTACGTTGACGGACCTTTCGGCTCGGCCTCTGAGGACGTCTTCAAATACGAGGTTTCCGTGCTCTGCGGTGCCGGTATTGGTGTTACTCCCTTCGCCTCTATCCTCAAGTCCATCTGGTACCGCATGAACTACCCCCAGAAGAAGACCCGTCTTAGCAAGGTCTACTTCTTCTGGATCTGCAGAGATTTCGGCTCCTTCGAGTGGTTCCGCTCTCTCCTTCTCGCCATCGAGGCTCAGGATGTGGACAACCGCATTGAGATTCACACCTACCTTACCGCCAAGATCAAGGCAGACGACGCGACGAACATCATGATTAACGACGCCAACGCCGACAAGGATACCATCACTGGTCTGCGTTCTCCTACCAACTTCGGCAGACCCAACTGGGACATGATCTTCAGAGGTATCCGCAAGTTGCACTCCCCGGCCGAGGCTGGTGTGTTCTTCTGCGGACCCAAGGGTCTGGGTAGCGCGCTGCACATTTACTGCAATAAGTACAGTGAACCTGGGTAAGTAGACATGACCTCAGAGTATCATACACATCATGCTAACATAGTCCAGCTTCTCTTTTGTTTGGGGCAAGGAGAACTTCTAAGCCAGGCCGTGGCACAAGGCAACAACTTCGTTTCGTTTCCCTCTTACGTCATATTATTTGTCAACAATATCAGCATCGTTGCCTACCTGTCCCTTCCTGCCTCTGTCCATTCAATATGGCAGGGTGGAACATTATGGACGTTACTTGTTTGGAATCTGATCCACTGGGATGCATATCGCGGGTGCGCCGGACGCCAGGACCAAGAAGACGGCAGGTTTGGTGACGAATGCGGCGGCGGCACCGACATGCCGAGGGGGACTTTCAGGCAGGGTGGAAGCAGTGTCGAGAGGAGGAGGTTTATGAGAGCGAGATGTGGAGGAATTTTGCATCGGCGGATGATGATAATCTTCGGCGTCATCCCCGCACCCCTGTGGATATACTATTACTACTACCGACATTTACATGTACCTAGCGTGATGCCATCATCAGTATACTTAGACAGTCTTGATGTTGCAGGGCAAATGGCTCTTGCGAAATTACCTGGTGTTCTTTGGTCTCAACCTATCCGTGCCTGCTCGTGCGTTTGCATATCCGAGTGCAGCGAGTGCAGCTGGAAGCTGAGACGTGCCAAGAGCGCGCATCCCTCGGTTACCCTTTCCCTTCTTTCTCTCTTTCTCAACGTGTCGGCTTGTTTCGCACGACTGGCGGGAGCAAGCGCTCGGACGCAGGGATTGCAGGCCGCGGCGCAAGGTTTTTGCAACACGTTGGATGACGACGGTGCGGGCTGTTCTGCGACACTCTTTGTAAAACGTGACTGGGATGTGGGTGGGTGTCTGTACATCGGACGGGTGATTGGGCCTTGGCGATCGCTTGGCGATCGGAGGTTGGCGTGGTTTTGGGAGGCGTTTTGGGAGGAGAAGGGGGGTTTGATTGGGTGGGATGTAGGATTGCAGATTGAGGCTCGTGGTATGGGGAAGGATGAGGATGAGGAGGAGGAGGAGGAGAAGGATGTGGCTTAGTGGTTCTGTGAGTTGAGAAGTAAAGGAGGCTTGTGAAGGGGATGTTTTGGAGAGGGAAGTGGGGGTTGTGAATGGGTGTGGTTTCACACGAGGCTTTGTGGCTGGTGAACTGGTGACTGAGGGTGTGTACATTGTTCCGCGGAGGTCGGCTTGCCTCGCAAAGAGAAGGTGCATTGGTGGTGGTGAGTTGTTGTTGCTGAGGCTGTGGTGTAACTGATGGCATCGCATTTGCTCTCAGCCTGAGATCAGATCGGGTACATCATGGCCTGGATCGCCTTCTCTAGACTATCCTTATCTTCTTCATTCTGTTAGGATGACTGTGAACGAGGTAGGCGAGGGGAAATCGTGCTCTCTGTGTCCGTTCGTCTACGGGCGTTCCTGCTTCAGTGAGTACTGGTTACGGAGGGAGGCGAGGAGATGGACGATGTGTCAGGACATAGGTGTTTTATCACCGATGCTGGCTGGTTGAAGATGAGAGGACGACAGCTGAGGAGACGTGTTGGCTACAAGTTGTGATCTTGTAGGATCTGAATCATAGCGGTAACTTATGATGTGAGTTCTCCATATGTTGGATGGAAGGAGCCGTCCCGACTGGATTCACGTTCTTCTCTTTTGACCACACTGCCGCTGCAAATTATTTGCTCAATTGGACTGTTTGTAACGCACTAATACTTATGAAAGCTGTAGGTGAGACTGAGCGATGAAATTAGGAACATGATTGAAAAATGATGATAATCTAAGCTTCTCAGTCACTCGGAGGTCGAAGACGTCTGCTCGGTGACGGGGTGATTGTGGAAGGAAGGCCACGAGTGGTGGGCTCGCGGAGTAAAGACCAGTAGATGAAGCATTTCGTCCAGATGTAAGTGTTTAAAACGGACCAATGCAAAAATCTCAACGACACGATCGGCATGCCTTTGACGGGTGTGATCAGAAGCTGAGAGGAGATGAAGGTGCTGTGAGATCAGCAGGCTTATGAGGCTCGAGGCTTACCTTTTCAATCGAGTATGGTGGCGAGAAGAGAAAAGGGGGATATCAAGCATCTGTTGACGAGCATTCGAGAACGCAATGGGAAGCTTATGGTCAGGATGACGGACAACCCGATCCGTCAATGTCGAGTCAAAAGAGGGAGGGTATCGTTGTCTTGGGGCATTTGATGGCATATGCGATCTAACCGACTAGTTGGCCGTACGGATCATTTTCCATGAGAAACCAGACTGGGATGCTCGGCATTTCTAAGAAACCGCCTAATTTTCATGTATCTGCGCGACTATATTTCATTTGTACTCAATTACTCCTATCGGAAGCGATAGTACGGTAGAGATTACATAGGTGAAGATAGCAGAAGTAGTAAAAATGATAGCAGCGACGATGACAACGACGATGACGGTAAAATACTTCAGAGTATATAACCGCAGAAAACAAAGGACGGAGTCCTTTTTCAAGTAATTCAGAGAGGCCAAACTTTTCCAAGATCCGTTTTCAGGTGTTTGCAATACACATTTGCTTCCACTCTAGTCAACTCGTCCCGGCCTCAAGGTGTAGTTCTGAGTCGATGACAGAGCCTGCTCGTGACATACACTGTCTAGGAAGGGGTACGGCTAGGCTAATTCAGTACCTCTTCATCGCATCTATTAGTTCTGCCTCGAAGAGAGCAAGCTCACGGATCCGAAAAAAAAAAAAAACCTAAAAACCTGATAGGAATGAAGAGTTGGTAAACACCAAAAATGGGGGTATGACACGGCAGCTTCTCTTGCGAGGGAGGCTTTCGATGTGGTGCCCGCGATGTCCGTGCACACCTTGATTTTCAGATGTTGCAATGCGCACATTAGTGGGCTGTCAAGTCCCATAGAGTAATCAACCCTCTCTTGTTTGATGCAAGTGAGTTTGAACAGAGGCACACGCACAAAAACGAGAGGAGACACCCTGATGCTCTTGGCAGTCGTTCGTGAGTTGGCCAGGGAAGCCACATTTATGGCGGCTGTCCCGCTGGAACCTGCACCTGTTCCGGTGGCTCGCGGGGCACACTGGCGCTCCAAGAGACCGGTCCAGTGCTCAAGTATACCCGCGTAGACTTCGAAATGGCCTTCTCGGCAGGGATCTCTTTGGCATGCAACCGTAACTATGTTCAATAGAAAAGGACTGGCATACTTTACTGCTTGAGAACGACGTCTCATGAGGCAAAACCAATTCTTCTATCGAGCTCTGCGTTCCCGCCGGAAGAAGCTGCTGAATAAGTAACGCCGCCGCTGCTTGGCCGCAGACGAACTGTCACCGGCCGGTGGACGCAGTGTCTCTGGGCAATCTCCGGGTGCCTCTGCGTCCGCGTGCTAACCTCGGAGGGGCAGCGTTCACGATAGGCAGGCCGGCGAGGACAGCTTCGACGTGCACGGAAACGGGTTGGGGTTAGCGGTGGCTGACGGTGATTTTTCTCATAACGGCGAAGCGTTGCTTCCAGCGCTTCTTATGGCAGAAATTGACTTTTTTTCGGGCGGGAGCACGACAGGGGGCGGGATGTTTGGATTTGGTACCTGGCTGTCGAACCATACCTCGACTTCTGTGAACACAGTTCTTGATGTGAGAATTGATGGCAGAAGACGCCCTGCCTACCGTCTCGACGTGCCAGATAAGTTGATCTGCAAAGATGGATGCGTCCCCTCTGGTCTGCGACTTGATAAACCCCCTATCTGCGGAGACGCGCCCTCCTGATAGAGGAAGAGAGAGAAAGAGTCGGCCTGCAGCTCGTATTTGAGGCGCCCGCGTCTGCCCAGGCTGATATCATTCATGCCGACGCGTCGATCGCATTGGAGGGGACGAGGTTGGATGGATGGGTTGCGTGGTTTGCGCAGATCCAGCCGCATTACAGCACAGCGCGGACTTCCACAGCTTCTGAAACGGGGTGGTTTTGGCGTCTGGCTTCGCGATTGAGGTAGCCGACTTGGAGGGGCCTCGGCCTCTTGACGGCGGGTGACCCGCGCCACGGCGGCGGCGTGGATGGCGAAGTTCGTCGTCGCCCGGGTCGGGGAGGCTTTTTCGCTTCTGGAAGCTGGAGCGGCAACGGGTTGGAGGACCTCTGCTGCTCCTGACGAAGCTCTACTTCGGATGAAACAGAAACATCTCTGGCAAACCTCGACATAACCCTTTGCGACTTGCTGTTTCCCAATGTCTCTTGACATGTTCAAGATGGAACAGAAGAAGGCCTTTCGCGTTGCATGTTTTCTTCTTCGGCCTCGGGCTACTCAGCCCATCGTATGTTTGCCCGCCGCCCACACCTCTCTCTTCCCCGGCCGCATGACGGGCCAAGAGTTGGCTGGGAGATTCAAGGATCCCGTCACAAGACCTCCTTAGGCCTCTGCCAGAGGCTAGGATCCAGGGGAGGGAGGGGGGCACCGTTTTTCTCGTGTTTTTCCCGCATTGCCCAATGGAATTCCGCATCATCGACCATTCTGTTCCCATTTATTCTTGATGATCATAGGCCTATGTATCGTGCGTAAGCTGCAGCGAGGCCCTCTCATTACGCGGTAGAGTTACGCAGAAGCTGCGCGCTTCCTTCGGGTCGCATTCAGGGGTCCAGGGGTCCATCGATCACGACTGCAGAGCACACGAACATGCGCAGTATCCGTAAGGTGCCTAAGGGAAGCAGGCCTGTCAGCACTTGGTGAGGCCAGAGGCGACGGTTGGTTGCCAGCTGCTGTCCAGCACTGCCAGCGCAGCAGCCAACTCTCCCGAGGCAGCGCAGACACATCATCACAAGGGAGCCCTGTTGGGGGTTGTGCTATTGACAGGGCATACCATTACCCATCAACACCACCGTCTGGTCTCTTTTCCGTCTCTTGTGCTGCTCTGGGAGGTGCCCCTTGTGCAATTGTGTCATTGTGTTTCCCAGTCAGGCATGTTCCTACCGATGAACCAGCAAAGAGCAACCCCCTGTTCCCGAAGGACCCCTGCTTCACAGCCTTTTGCTCATTCCATTTTGCACATTGTCGGTAGGACCACCTGCCATTTGAGAGGTTAATTCGTTGTCAATGTCACTTGTCAGGCTCAGGCCCTTCCCTGGTGTCCACTTGTTTTCTTTCATTTAATCTATGTCCTTTTTATACTAGCCCGTCGGCTTCCTCTCCAGACTCCGACGGTGGGGATGTAGGAACCTCCGGGACAGAAGGGAGAGGGCGGCGAGGAAAAGAGGGGATTCATTACCTGATGGGAAAAAAGCGCGAAAAGTGAGCGAGGAAGAGAGAAAAAAAAAACAGTTGCCGCGCCACCATGCTGGAGACGCTATTACGAGTGGCTTTTCTGTTAGCACCCGTCGGCCGACACGCTTAGGTACCTGCTAATAAGTGCTTGCTTGCCTAGGTACATTACCTGGGAGGTGCAGAGGAGATCACCGAATACAGCAGGAGATACGTATTTACGGTTAGCAGGTGCTAGGGTCGACTAGACCGCATCTGATCTTCCCGCACCCTCCGCCTGCTCGGTTATCCTCTGCACTCTTTGCTGTGCGCTACTGCTTGTACCTCTCAGCAGGTCTCGTAATAAACCGTTTCCTGTGTCTCTGGCCGCTGGTGACTTGTTACGAGCTTTTCATTCCACCGTGTTTCGCCGTGGTGGCACACACACACACACTCTCGAACCTTTCCTGGACCTCCCTCCCTCGAAGCCAGACGACGTCGCTTCACACTTTTCCACCCTCATCACCAACCTTTCCAACTATCGTCGACATCCACCCGGATCTCTCTTTTGTCCAGCAAACACACCCCCAGGTTGCTCCCCCTCGCCATTGAGCGAACCTACCGCAGCCATGCGTCTCGGATCGGCCGGCCTCCTGGCCCTGCTCTGGTCCTTTAGCAGCAGCAACATCGCGACAGCATCACCACTCGCCGACGACGCCAAAGCCATGCCGGGCCTCCGCCCCAGACAGGGGTCCGGCACAGGCTCAACACCAACATCGACGACCCCCGTGGCATCGACGCCCACGACGAGCGAAGCAGCAGAGGCGACGACGACAATCACAGACACAGTCACCGTCGGCGGCGGCAGCGGAGGCACCGTCACCGTCACGTCCAACTTCCTCCGCACAGTCATCACCACCGTCGTCGTCACCACCACCACCTTCGAGACCACCACCGTCACCAGCAACGACGTCGCGACCGCCACCCTGACCGAGTACGTCACCTCCACCATCCTCGCGAAGCGCTGGATCAACTTCCTCCCCGCCGAGACCGCCCCCTTCGCCGCCCCCGCCGCCCAAATCACCCCCGCGGCCGACCTGCGCAAGCACGCCGTTATCGAGAAGCGCGCCATCGTCACCGTCTTCGTCACCGTCACGGGCACTGCCGGCGCCGACGCGACAGTCACCAACGTCCGCACCAGCACTGTCGTCCGCACCACCACCTCCAACCTCGTTCAGACCTCCACCATCATCAGCACCCTCTTCAACAACGCCCAGACCACAATCACCGTCACTTCGACTCTGCTCGTCACCTCCACCTCGGTCGACACCACCTCCGCCGCCACCGTCGACACCGGCCCGACGACAGGCAACATCGCCACCGCAACGGACAGCGGCACCTCCGCGACAGGCTCAAGCGACAGCGGCAGCGGCGACGGCGGCCTCTCCACGGGCGCAAAGGCCGGAATCGGCGCGGGCGTCGGCGTCGTCGGCCTCGCGCTCCTCCTCGGCATCGGCTGGTGGCTCTACAAGCGCCACAAGGCCAACCGCCCCAGCGCCGCCGACCTCGCCGACATGCGCGCCTACGACCCCAACGGCCCGTCCTACGACCACGGCCACGGCATGTCCGAGACGGGAGCCGGCCTCGGCGCAGCTGCCGCCACCACGCCGACTCACAGGCGCCAGCCCGTGCCGCGCAAGAGCAGCCAGCTGTCGCCGCCCACGCAGAGCGTCAGCCCGATGTCGAACCAGACGGTCTCGCCCGCCAACGACTACGGCTCCGGATACGCGAGGCCGGCGAACGGGGCGAACGAGCTGGGCGGCACGCGGATCCTCCCGCCTGAGATGGGCGGCGACGAGGTTGTCGAGATGGGCGACGGGCAGCCCAGACCGCAGCCGCCTCAGCAGCAACGACAGCACATGACGTCGTTCCAGTCTGGGCCGGTGCCGGATGTGTACGAGATGCCTGCCCAGAACTATCGATAATGCAAGTGTGTGTATTTTGCGTACTTTTTCTTTTGTGGCAGATTTGAAAGGTGGGGAGATGGGGGTTTGTAAATATATACATAAAGGCTATTGCTTGGATTTTGTTTTAGGATACTGAAGCGTTGCATTGAAGCTTTTGCCTTGCCTTGGGCACGGGGCAGGAAGGCAGGCTGGCGGCAGATGGAAGCAAGGCCGCACAGGAAGCATTTTTCATTTGAGAGGGTTCATAGTTGGGGTTCAAAACTCTCTCCCGGTAGATAATCTTCGTAATGTGTACGAGGAAGCATGGCAATGCGAATTGCATGATGGGTAAAACATAAGAGTGTTTTATATGTGAAGACTTTTGACGTTTGCGCAAGTTGTCTTGGATCTTGAAGAGCGCGACGTTGGCGCCATGGAATGATGTGCGTCGTTAGCTCTGCCGGTGGGAGGGGGGGCAGCTCCAGCTCGCATATGGCTTGCATGTTCGCATTGTGGACGTCGACGACGACGCAGTGTCAGCACCTTGGTCTCACGCCTTATCTCTTGGCACCATACAGCATCTTTGCGTGACAAGGGGAGATGAGAGAGCTAAGAGTCTTCTGTGTGACGTTGAAAAATGCACTTGACGAGGACATGAGTTGAGTTTGGGGGGAGCGTGGCTGTTATGGGTGCATCCTGGCGAGGTGTCGTTCATCCCAAGTTTTACTGTTTTGGGTTGTCAATGGTTGTGTCCCTTGGTTTTTGAAAACGCATCCTGGGGAAAGAAGTGACAGGCTCTTGGTAATCATTCGATATCTTGTGGTTGCGTGCCGATGCGACCCTGCTGTGTTATGAAGAGCTTCACATGAGCCGCCAAGACTTCTGGTCGACAGCTCCGATAGCCCGACAGGCGGGTTGCCAACGGGACTTGCTACCGGGGACTCATTCTGTCCCGCCGTAGAGGTATTGCGAGACGCGGAAGTCACTATCATTCTTCCCGATGCCATCGCCCATCGGATCTGAAAGTTCCAGAAGACCGTCCATGTTTCGTCAGCACGCGGGACCATCTTGTTATTGAAGGTGTGCCATTTGTCAGTCCGGACCCGAGCCTTCGGCGGTATTTCTGCCGACTGCAATGCTTCATGTAAGCCAAGCCTTTTGATGGTCATGAACGTCCACCCTGGACGCAACACACCCACTCTTCCCCTTCCCCCGATGGTTCAAACAATGACAGAAACACTCGCCAAAGAGCCCCTCCTTCAGGGAGCGGTGGCACCAGGTCGGGTATCTCCTACGGTGCGGGCGAATTGGGGCGCAAGTGCAACGGCGGGTGCACAGAGTGGGCGGCGGGCAACGGAAGAAAAAAAGAAAAAAAACTGGTGCGTAAGCTCGAACCAAACAAGCACAAGCACCCCTGTTGCGGTTGTTTCTGTCTTCTCTTAGCTGCAGCTCCGAATGGGTTCCAGACCCCGGGGGGCAGCAAAGTCAGGATCTTATCTGCAATGTCTTGGTTTCTGAAGAAAGATACCGCGGGGGCAAGGCAAGGCGGGGAGTAGACCGAGGAACCATTTGATAGTTATCGTCTTCTGCCATCCAGAATTCCAACCCTCTTTGTTACAACAGTCTCGCCTTCTCTGAAGTCTTCAATCCTGACTCATGCAAGCGTCTTTCACGAGTTGAGTTGTTTTTCGCCCCAGCCAGCCACTGTCTTAGGCGGGTAATTACAAACATCGTGCCATAGTCTCTGTCTAGTCAACCCAACCCCGCCGACATAGGAACTGGAGGGGTCTACAGTCGACGAACACTGCAGAAGGGGAAAATCTCAATCGTCCCATGGACCGCGCCCGCGTGTAATATCTGCACGACACCCCGCCATCTTCAACGGCACCACCCCCGCCGGCCGCATCATCCTGCCCAGCGCGAGGTCTCATTGACGCATCGGGATTGAGTGACGACCAGCCTGTCGGAATCCAAGGGAGCGTCGAGTCAACGTCAACCCTTCCACGCAGACAGACTCTTGCAACCGCCAAACTCTGACAACGAAACTTTTGCGCAATTGACGCAGGGTTATTGCTGGTCTGCAACCAAGAGTCATTCGAACCTCTTTCACCTCCACGGAAACACCGCCGGCATGGACGCCGCGAAGAAGCACGCCGACGCCGGGCCCGGCGCAAGCTCGCCCGAGATCGACGCCCGGGACCTAGAGCCCGTCGACGACAACCTGGCGTTGCGGGAGAAGGCGCTGGTCAGAAAACTGGACGCGCGCATCATTCCCCTTGTCATGCTCCTCTACCTCTTAAGTTTCCTAGACCGGTGAGTCTGCCATCCCTTGCCCGCATGCAGCTCTCTTACCCGAACAGCGTCAACATCGGCAACGCACGCCTCTACAACCTCGAGTCCGACCTCAACCTCCAAGGAAACCAGTTCCAGGTCGCCGTCTCCATCCTCTTCGTGACCTACATCATCTTCGAGGTCCCCTCCAACCTCGTCCTCAAGCTCTTCACGCCCTCCCGCTGGATCGCCTTCATCACCGTCGCCTGGGGCATCATCGCCACCCTCACGGGGCTGGTCGACTCCTACGGCGCCCTCATCGCCTGCCGCCTGCTCCTCGGCGCCGTCGAGGCCGGCCTCTTCCCCGGGCTGAACGTCTACCTCACCTTCTTCTACAGCAAGCATGAGCTCGCGCTGCGCGTGGGGTATCTCTTCGTCAGCGCGGCCATCGCGGGCGGGCTGGGCGGGCTGCTGGCTTATGGGATCGGGCACATGGAGGGCGTGGCCGGGCTGAGCGGGTGGCGGTGGATTATGATTATCGAGGGCCTGCCGACGGTCGTGCTTGGTGTTGTGACGTTCTTTTTGCTGCCGAATGATGCTGCGAGTGCGAGTTTCCTGAGCGAGGAGGAGAAGAGGCTGATGGTGGAGCGGCGGGGGCGGGAGTACGGCAACACGAGCAGCGCGCAGGAGTTCAGCCGCGAGGACATGTGGAAGGCCTTCAAGGACTGGAAGGTCTGGGTGTTTTGCGTGGCGCAGTTTGGCGTGGATACCATGCTCTACGGTGAGTGTGCTGCCGGAAGACTGGTGTAGCTGGTGGCTGACTGCGAAAAACAGGGTTCTCGACTTTCCTCCCGACGATCATCAACGGCCTTGGCACCTGGACCGTCGCGCAGGTGCAGCTCCTCACGGTGCCGTGCTACGCCCTTGGCGTGGTGGTGTACATGACCGCGGCCTTCCTGTCGGACCGCAAGCAGCTGCGCGGGCTGTTCTGCGTCGTGTTCGGGAGCGTCAGCGTGATCGGGTACGCCATCCTCATCTCGGACACGTCGTCTGGGGTGCATTACTTTGGGTGCTTCCTGGTGGCGGCCGGGTTGTACGTCGTCGTCGGACTGCCGCTGGCTTGGGTGAGCCTTTCCCTCTTACAGAGTGCGTGCGCTTCTGGGCTAACGAGATGTTTCCAGCTGCCGAATAACTCGCCGAGATACGGCAAGAGGACGACTGCGAGCGGGATGCAGCTGACGATTGGGAACTGTTCTGGGGTGATGTCGTCTTTCATCTAGTGGGTACCTCGGCCGTCTAAGTGAGAGGCAAGTAGCAACTAACAAACTGATAGCCAAGCAATCGATAAGCCCAGGTACATCAGGGGCCACGCGGTGACGCTGAGCATGGTCGGAATGGGGACGTGCTTGTACGGCTTCATGTGGTTCTGGTACTGGAGGGCTAACAAGCAGCGGGAGGCCGGTCTTGCGGAGGATAAGTATCGTGATCTGTCTGATGACGAGCTTGCGGAGCTTGGGGATGAGAGTCCGCGGTTCAGATACACTATTTGAGACCAAATGATCACGAATTGAGGCCGAAAACGGACGGTGCGCACCCGTCTGGGCAAAGCACTTGAAAAGGCATTTGAGATGATGGGCTAGACCAGTCGATGTTGCCAGCGAATAAAAGATACCCCTCCTTTGGGATAAAGCTTGAAATAATCAAGAACGCTTCCCGCACACTATGAACTCAACTTGTATGCCTGCAATTGTTAACCATTCGTCAAAAAGAACCTGCTCCTCCGGCTTGTGCACGAAACAGATTCTCACAAAAACGAAAAATGAAAGGGACGAGACTCGAACTCGCGCGGGTTGCCCCACCAGGAAACAGATGTTAAGCTGACCTTAACCTGGCGCCATAACCAACTCGGCCACCCTTCCGTGGAAGATCCGGAGGATCTGATTGGTTGCGTAATTTAGCAACTTCTCACACCATAACTCTAGCACACAATATGAGTGGACCTAACACGGAAGAAACTCGCATGGCTGATGCCACGGCTGACTTCCATTGAGCACATAAAGTCTTCCTGCTGGGCCTAGCTACAGTGACATCCTCAACGCAATGAGCAGTGATAGCATAACACAACCGCGTCGTCCCGAACTCAAACCTGCTCTCCCAGCCAGTCAACGTTGTCCATTTCTTGCCAATTCTCACCACTCGAAGAAGCTCACAGGCACGCCGTGAGAGACAAACTTGAGGATTCGCCGCCCAGCAACGTCTCCACCACCACCGGCAGCAACGAGAAACGGCCAAAAGTGTTCCGCCTCGGCTTGCAGGTGAGAAACATAGCTCGACGGGATGTCTCGCCAGCTCTGAAGGGCCTTCTCACGAGTCTTTGCATCGGGAATTGCTGCCACTGATTTGAGGTAGTCCTCAAACTCCTCGGCCCCGGGGGGAAGTTCGCTAGAGCCTTCGAGCACGGCCATCGTAGTGTCAAAGTCGTGATACGACCCGCCGCTCCCCATGATCGCGTACCCATAGTCTCTGAAATACTCCAAGGCGCGACCTAGACGCAGGTTTTTGCGTGTGGCCTCCTTCTCGTCCTTCCCCGTGAGAACAGACACCTGGACAACCGTTATGTCTGCCTCAGGTCGCATGATCTTTAGCGGGACAAAGACGCCGTGGTCAAGGCCACGCTTATGATTGAGGACTGGCTTGAAGCCGCAACCCAGAAGGCGTTGGTTGATTGATCTCCACAGCCAATGCTGCGTTTCCGAGGACAGGATAATTGGTCTCGTAGGCCTCGGGCGCAACGTGCTTTTGGCCTGCGGTAACAGTTCCGTAGTCGAAATAGAGCCCAGGATCCTCAAGGGCAGTGATTTCAGGTTCGTTGCATTCCCAATGTGCTGAGAGGAGGATGATGCCTTTAACGCCATCAAGCCTGCTTCCTAACTTGGCAACTAGTTGCCGGTATTCCTCAAAGTCCGGGTGGATGAGCGGAAGGGGTCCCGCTCCATGGCTGATGAAAAGGGATGGCGCGCGGATCTGTCCTAGAACTGCCATTATGATAACGAGAGGTGAAATGCGTTTCAAAGGTTTGCTGCTTTGTTGAACGGGTTGTCACAGTTCTTTGGTCTCTTTCAATAAGTTTGTAATGAAGGCGGACATCGCTGGGCTATTTATGGTTTCAGGGCTTTCAGCAAAGCCCATCAGCTTGAATTGCTGGGAGGGTTTGCACTTACGACTGCCGCCCATCTCAGGATCGTCGTGTAGTCTCGGGTGTCCTATTGCAGCCATTCAGATGGAGAACAGCATTGCTGTGAGATCAGCACGGGCACATCACTTGTCCGACACTACCCCGACTGTTGGAGTAGTCTTGGCTCTGTCAAAGGCGGGTCAGCAGCGGACTAGCGGCGGACTAGCTCAGCATGCCGCGCACCCCGAACATGTTGTCAGCAACTCAACCGTCAACTCCATGAACCCATTAAGGAATCAGACTCGTTTGCGTGAGGTGACGGTCATGACAACTTGATCTCAAAATACAAACAGTATGTCAGCAAGTGCCTTGGCTTCAAATGCCTGCCATTTGTGCTCGATGAGCAAAAAGAGTTGCGATCGGACACTGCCGTCTTGCAGCCGATGTATAGGGTAAGTAGCAAGGTGTGTTATAGCACGCAGATCAGTTCTGATACAAACCAGTCGCAACATCACGTGTCACTATGGCTCTTCATCCACAGCCCAGCAACCTCCGTCAAATGACTTGAATCCCAAGGAAAACCGAACTGGTTTCGCTTCTTATCTGGGACCGAATGTTGCGAAGCACCAGGATCCTGACGTTTGGCTGACATCTCATCTTTTCGCCACGCTAAGAATACTCAACCTTCAAATAGAGGGTGTCCTTGATGGTTACTTAAGGTCAATACACGAATGGATCCCCATCATTCACCCAATTAGTTTGAAGGAGCAAGTATCATCATTGCGGAGCAAACCATCTGCCGAGCTCGCTTGTCTTCTCTTACACATTCTGCTCATCACTCCGTCCTTTCCGTCGGCTTCTGGGGAACATCACGAAACGCTCTTGCCGTCGCTATATGACGACTGCAAATCATCATTCTTACTACTGCAGACAAACTCAAGGCGTCACCTAAAAACCGTTCAGTCCGGCTTACTGCTCGCCATATACGAGCAAGGGCGTGCCCTCATGTCTGACGCATACGCCACATTAGCAATTTGTGCTAGTCTCGGCTACATCACCAATCTCCATCGATCCCCATGCTCCGCAACGGCAGCTGACGAAGAGAGACTACGGGTATGGTGGGCTGTCTGCTTCCTCGACAGACTAGACTTTTACGCCAATTGGAAGTCTGAACGAGCATTCCTTGTCCACAACTCTCACATCGGTCGAGCCCTTCCGCGAGAGGACGAGGTATGGAGTACTCACCATGATTTCAGCGACTCATCTCTGCCACTTCTGTCGTTCCCAGCGGATGAAGGCCAGAGATACGGACTTTTCGCTAGCGAGATACAAGCCTTGCATGCATTGCAGTGTGTCATGCAGCTCACAAGAAACCCGTTGGTCCAGCTAGAAACACTCCTGGACCATGAGTCCTGGAAGCTCGATATGCTGGTACAGAGAAAGATCCGAGAAACATTAACACTATCCTGGAAGAGGCTAGAGCACCAGTATACCGTGGTGACCATATATTTCTTGGAAGTAGACCTTTCTCGCTCCATCCAGACGTGGCAGCTAATCGAAAGACAGAGCGCTTATAGAACTTCACGAAAAAAGACTGACCTGTGCCGGCGGGGAAGAGATCCCTTCCTTCGCCAAAGAGTCATCAATAGCAGCTCTCGAATCAGCCAAAAACATTGCTCAAGACCTGCTTCGCATGGAGAAGACTGTGGATATCCTCGAGCTCAACAGGATGCCCCTCACAGCTGTTATTCTGTTTCATAGGGTTGGACTCGCCGCCATCCTACTGGGAAAACACCATGGTCGAGATACCGGGGATTTGTTGCGAGAAGTGATACAGAGTCTCTCGGACAAGATTGCTAGACGATGGGACGTTGCCAGTGAGTCATGGCGTTTGTTTCTTGACCAATTGATGGACTTTAGACTGACACTCTCAGGTCACATCGCTTCTCAACTCCGTGAAGCACTTTCTCAGGGTCAAGACACGGGCATGGCTTAGGATTAGAAGGCTGATAGGGTGGGCAACTTCATCTTATTAGAATTGTGAATCACCTCCACTGACTGGATATCCTCTTCATAATGAAACTCTCGCAGGGTTGAGTGTAAAATTTGGTTCGTATCCTGATTCTTCTTCAAAATAACTGCTTCGTTAATCATAAGTTTTGAAGATTGGTTGGGTAAAGAGATTTTGGCTCAGGACTCAACCACCCTGTCATAAGACTTAATTAAACTACCATGTCTGTCGGGTCCGAGAACATACGTTGCCTCAAATGAGAAAAAAGTGCTGAAGATGGCGAACAGCGCACGCTGTCTGAATACTAGGCGAGGACGTCGTTGAGTCTTCGTTCCAACTTTGAGAAAGCCAGCAACTCTGAGCCCGCAATTATTCCAATATTTCTTAAGCGATGGGACTTCGGTTCACTACTCCACATGAAGCGCACGAGGCCGATGTGAGTGCCATTGCAGAATGCCACGTCAAGTTGTGGCCCTCGTCCCTTTCTGAAAAACCCCTGATACCGCACTCTGTAGCCCATCCGCTAGGCAAGGGTCGCCACCTCTCCATTGGCTTCCTCGCATCGTGCGAGTGCCGCAATCGCCATGTCCCCGCCAATCCATTGGGTGAACATCCCATGTTCCCACGGAGCGCAAAGTGGACTCTGAGAAAAAGCACACTAGACCCCCGGAGCATTCTGCAATCATTTCTTCAACGGAGGGGGGATTACGTGGCACAAGGCAGATCAACAGCTGCATTCTCGGACATTTTCACCGCAGGAGCTGTTTAAATAAAGAGTCCGACATGCTCGCCAAGACCGCTCGCGTTACACACGCCATGCGCCGCATCGCAACCTCACAACCATGGCCGAATTCCTGATCGCGGATGAAGACCTCGTCGGCGTCAAGGGCAAGGTGGTCATCGTCACCGGCGGCTCTTCGGGCATCGGCCTCGCCACCGTCACGACCCTCCTCGCCCACGGCGCCTCCGTCGTCAACGCCGACATCCAGCCCCCGCCCCAGCAGCATGAGGCGGCGTCTTACACGTTCGTCAAGACGGACGTGACGCTCTGGGCGGACCAAATCGCGCTGTTTAAGAAGACCAAGGAGGTCTACGGGCGCGTGGACCATGTCTTCGCCAACGCTGGCATGGGGCCCAATGCCAACTACCTCTCCACCGAGGTCGACGAGAACGGCGATCTGAAGGAGCCGTCGCACGCGCTGTTGGATGTTAGCTTGAAGGGCGTGATGCACACGGCCACGATCGCTATCTTCCACATGCGGCAGCAGGCCGAGGGCGGGAGCATCGTCATCAACGGCTCCACGACGGGTTTGCAACGACTCCGCGCCGTGGACTACTGTAAGCCCCTCCCCTCTCTACAACTCCTACAACTCCCAGACTGACCATATGCCGAAGCCACCGCCAAACACGCCGTGCTCGGCTTCGGGCGCGGCCTCTTCTCCCTGCTCGGCGCCGCCAGCCTGCCCATCAGAGTCAACACGCTGGCGCCCACGTGGACGGACAGCAGCGTGCTCCCTGACCTGAAGGGGCTGATGAAGAAGATCGGCGTCGAGCTGCAGCCCGCGGAGGCCGTCGCGCGCGGCGCGGCGCTGCTGATGGCGGACGCGTCCCGCAACGGGCAGGTCATCCACGTCCAGCTGGGCAAGTACAAGGAGATTGACGAGAGCGTGTTGCTGCCTGCGTTTGAGTCGATCAAGGGCCCGGATTACCCCGGTGAGGACGAGGTCTTCCGGCGGTTGCAGGAGGTGTTGTTCGCGGGATGAAGTCTGAAGGGCAATCTAATAATTTGTGGAATCATGAGACGAGAACGAGATTATGACATTGACAAGTTTTCAAGTCCTTCATCCGCGGCGGGGTCGCTCAGCCGTCATCGTTCAAGGGTGAGAGTATGTGTCCAAACCCAAGAGGGCAAAAGCTGGAGGGTGAATCATTCTCCGTCGGTCTAGCTCGAACTGCCTTGGTGGGGACAACCTGAAATCTATATTCAATTGTAGTCAGAGGCTGAATGGAAGATCGGAAGAAGCCGATACCGCGTCGTGCAAGCTATGTTTAAACGGCACAGGGTTATTCAATCTCTGCTTTGAGATTGGCCACTGCTTGCAAACGAGCCGTTACGTTGACACCAACGCGGCCGGCTTTCCAGGAGAGGGCATTTTTCATGCGCCGAACCTCGTTTCAGCAAGCACAAGTCCAACTGCCTGCTCCAGTGCCAGACAGGATATTAGACCACACGAAGATGTAACCGCACCTTGCAACGCCTTCGACTCACCAAGACTTTCAAAGTGTAGACCGCAAGTGAGAAAACCAACGCGATTTTCTGCGTCACCAGCTTCCGTGTCATAGATTGACGCAAGTAGCATCATTTCACGAATTGAATCACGGCAGTAACGTGTATGAGAGAGAATAATGACGTTGCCATTCCGAATGCTCAGACAACTATCTAGCCCACTAGTCCCAGCACGAAGCTGACCCAGTCCAAAAGCCTTGCAGTCCGTCTAGCGATTCTCTCCCAACCTTTTTTTCCAATATTTTCTTGTCGTTGTGAGCACCAAAATATGTTCTCCCCTCCGAAAACCTTGGCAATACCAGCTATTCGTCCCAAGATCTGCCTTTGCAGGCGTCTCCGAGACTTCAGTTGGTCGCCAGATCGAAGGAGCCAAACATCATAATGATACTCGGGTATTTCTGCGGTCGTGCGTCGAGCCCGCTCTCGCGAAAGAAGCAGGGTATAGGCGTAGAATACGTAACGGATGGCAACCGCCACCGCTACCAAGAAAGACATCTTGGTTGTCGACCAACGACAACGACGCTCCTCCTATCCCGGACGAGGTGTCTTCCAGCCAAAGTCTCCCCCTGCCAAAGAAAATGCATGGATGAGATGGGGAACCATGCCCCGACAGACGCCGTTTGGATGCCAAGTCACCCCGACCGCCCTCCGTTTCGTATCCCAACATTCAAGTCGTCTCCGCGATTGATTGATTAATACTCAAAACACACCGCGGCGCTCAAACCAGTCGATGAGCTACCGGACCGCCCCGTCCTCCCGCCCTCGTGCCACGAGGACCAACTCCACTTTTTTCCCCAGCAAAATCAAATATGGCCGTCTTCCATGCGAACGCCATCCCGGGGCTGATGCCGTTCAGCCGCTTGTTGACCCCCAAAACGCCGTCGTTAAAAGAAGAACCAACATGACATGAAAAGATGGGATCGGAATGTTCCACACCATCAAAGAGCCTCGTTCAGGACCAGACGCCACGCCCTGCGGTAGTTGTTGTTTTTCGTCCCATGTGTTACCCGTCGTCTCGTTCTGTTGTCTCCAGACACCACGCAATTCCAGCTCATGTTGAAAATGCTGCCGTCAGAAGGCCAAAGGAAAGGAAAAAGAAGTCAAACAAAAGACCAGTAAGATCCGAGGGGTATGGTACAGGCCAAAGTTTGCGAATATGTAACGAAGCTTTTGCTGCTTGGCGACGAGTGGCGGGGGTTGATTGGTGTTTTCGTTTTCGTGATCGTTGAGTAGTGTGAGAGAATGTGGAAGCTCGTGTGTGAGACGCCCGACCCAGTCTAGTCGTGCCTTGCCGCCTTCAAAACCAGGGAAAAGAAAATATGTACAATCCAACAGTAGACGCCGTCGCGTGTTCCGTGCGACGTATACTCCATAACGCCTTTCTATAATGGAGAAGATAGCACGCCTGCCTAGGACGCCTGTCCTTGGGGCTGCTGGGCGTGGTGGCCGCCTCCACGTCCCCGACCACCGTAGCCGCCGCGGCCCTGGCCACGGTAACCGCCACGACCGCGTCCGCGGCCTCTGCCGCCGCCCTGGTAGCCGTTCTGTTGTTGGGGGTTCTGGGTCTGCCAGTTGCCAGGGGCGGGCTGCTGAACCTGAAGGAGCTGTTGAGGAGCCGGAAGCTGGCCCTGGGGACCGGGCTGGCCGGTCTTGAAGTTGGAGATGGGTCTGGGGATGGACTCGGGGTTCTCGTAGACGTAGAGAGACTTGTCGATGCTAGCGGGAATGGGCTGGATCTCGGTGCCGAGATCCTTCTCAATGTTATAGAGGTTGAACCTGTCATCCCAGTTGATCAGGTTGATGGCCAGACCCAAGTGGCCATAGCGACCGGAGCGACCGATGCGATGAAGGTAGGTCTCGGCGTTCTTGGGGAAGTCGAAGTTGATGACAACGTTGACGGCCTGAATATCGATACCACGGGTGAGGAGATCGGAGCAAACAAGATTTCGGCAAACGCCATTGCGGAAGTCGTGGAAGACACGATTTCTCGCTTGCTGGGCCATCTTGGCGTGACTGTAGAAGCACGAGTAGCCCAGCTCGGTAATCTTCTTGGCGAGCAGCTCGACACGGTTGGTCGAGTTGCAGAAGATGATGGATTGGTTGATTTGCAGCTTGGAGAAGAGGGTGTTGAGGCAGTGCACCTTCTGCTTCTCTTCGACGAAGGCGTAGTATTGGGTGATACCGCGGAGGGTGAGTTCGTCCATCAGGTTGATTTCGTAGGGGCTGACCATGTTCTTGTCGGAGAAGTCCTTGACGGACAGAGGGAACGTGGCGGAGAAGAGCATGACCTGGCGATCCTTGGGGTGGAACTGGAGAAGCTGTTCGATGACGGGGGTGAATTCGATGGAAAGAAGCTTGTCGGCTTCGTCCATGATGAACATGGGGCATTCGCTGAGGTCGGCAACGTTCTTGCCGGCGAGATCGAGGATTCTTCCAGGAGTACCGACCACAATATGGACTGGATCCTGGAGACGGATGATATCGTCGCGGAGGCCAGTGCCTCCAGTGGTGACCATGACGTTGATTCCGAGGTGCTTGCCGAGGGTTTTGCAGACTTGTGACGTTTGCATGGCGAGTTCACGAGTGGGGACGAGGATGAGGGCTTGGATCTTGGAGACCTTGGGGTTGATCTTTTCGAGGGCGGGGATGACGAAAGCTGCAGTCTTGCCGGTACCGTTCTTTGCACGAGCGAGGATGTCGCGGCCGGTGAGGGCAACGGGGATGGCCTCTTCTTGGATGGGGGACGGCTTCTCGAATCCAGCCTCGAAGATGCCCATCAACAGATCTCTCTTCAATTGGAAGTTCTCAAACTCCAGGCCCTTCGTGTTCGTGACATCCTGGATTTTGATATGAATACCTGGCAGCAAACACGACAGCGCAGCGGATACATACCTCGGTTTGATGTCTGCTGTCCTTGGCGGGGAGCTTCAAGTTCTTCTTCCAGTCTTCAGGTGCGGCACCATCGCTAGGCTAGTCAGTCCACGTACTCTTTGCAGATGGTGGGAGAGGTTTACGAACCCCAAGGACGTCGCCTTAAGCTTGTCTGCGAGTGCTTCCGCCATTTGAAAGTGTGAATATGGGATATGTGCCTAATGGCGGAGAGGGGAGGATCGCGAGGGAGATGGCAGTCGTGGAGGGGAGTTGCGCAAAAGGGCTTTTGCTTTCCCCACTTTGCGGTGAATCGAGGGGCGAGTCGGACTCGACGAGTGTCAGGTCAGGGTGGGATTATTCGGCGACAAAGAAATGTGTCGCTCGAAATAGGATGTTCGGATGAAGGTCTTGAGAAAGCGAACAGCAGTCGCGTGGTTGATCGTCTGGATTCCGTGTCCGGAGGTTGAGGTGGTGGTGGTGGATTTCGGCCGGACTCTAGGAGTTGGGAGGTGCACGGATTGCAGGATTGAGAGAGGGGTGGTGAGGTGGTTGAGTGCGCGATTTCGATTGTTCTTGTGATTGTCGTTTGTTGACTCGGGATACTGAAACAGCAAAAATGTGTTTCGTCCACGAGAAGAGCGCGAGAGTGGTTGTTTGGTGGTGGATTGCGTGGAGATGTGTGGTTATGTGGGAGGAGAGGGAAGAAGCAAGTTTGTGGTGACTGGACCGAAGCCGTGGGCCGTGGGCCGTGGGCGTGGGCGTGGCACTCAGCGCCAGGTCACTCACTAGGTACCTTACTCACTGTGCGTCGTGTGGTGCGGTGCAGTGCGGTGCGCCTCACCTTGCCTTCTGGGGCAGGACCCCTTGCCTATGCGAGGTAGCGGGAAGGTGGGTCCACGTGACCTGCCTGACGTCGGGTGAATTGATACTCAAGTAATGCTAGTCAAGGGGCTTGCCTGGAAGTTGGATAACGAATGTCAATATCAAGGTATGAGATGTAACGGGGGATGGTGTTTGGATCTCAGAAGGACTAATTCACGTTTGTGATTCGTGCTGCTCTGTTCTGCTCCTGCCTCCAATGGCCTCCCTACGTCAAGGTCAGGAAGAGGGGCATCGGCTTGTACCTTCACCGAAAGCTCCTGCCCTCTGCCATTCGTTCCACACCGAGCTCACCCTGAGCCACTTCCCTCAGCCGATTGGCTGCCCCTTCCCCGCCCGATCGCTCCTGCAGCGGAGCTATCGGATCGATAACAGGAGCACTGGTCACTGAAGAGCAGGTGCGCGCCATTGCTACTCACTGCCACACTGAGCACTGAGCATGAATGCGCCCGATACTTGGAGAGAGTCGAACCACTCAAGTCCCCGAACTCGTCCTTTGTACCTATCCTTCTCACAAACAATCGCCGAGCAACCTCTACAAAGCTCCGAGGTCCGCTCAAACAATGACATCCCAAGATCCTCCGCAACCTCCCTGAATACCACTTATTTGCACCACAGATCCTAACCAGCATGAAGACGTCCGCCTTTGCAATCTGCTCCTCCTCCAACGCCTTGAACCTCTTCGCCGTCCCCGCATCGTCAATAACGTCACCACCCCGACGCCCGAACCGCGAACAACAAGCAACCCCTCGTCCACGACAAAGGCCGTCTTCACGATGCTACGCAACAGCAACCACCAACCCCTCCAGCGACGGCAGTAAAAGCTGCCCCGCCTGGCCAACAACACCTAATCCGACACCCTACGATATCTTTGCAATTCATAAATCGGCCCCCTACACCAAGTCCCGTTTTGCCCAGCTCGTCAAGCAGTACCACCCTGACAAGCACGCCTCAAACCCTCTCGACGCCTTGCCCGCAGCCACTCGTCTAGAACGCTACCGCCTCGTCGTCCTCGCAAATGACATCCTCTCTAGTCCAGACAGACGCCGCGCCTACGACTCGTGGGGCGCGGGCTGGCATCTACCCGGCACCGGCGCGGACGACACCCGTGATATTCACGAGATGTACCGTGAAGCCGACCGCAGATGGCGCCACAGCCCGAACAACCCGGGCATGAATGCCACCTGGGAAGACTGGGAGAAATGGCACGACCGGAATGAGGGCAAGGAAAAGCAGCAGCCCCTGTACATGTCCAATGCAAGTTTCGCGGCCCTGGTGCTGGCAGCGCTGGCGGTCGGGACGGTAGCGCAGACGACTCGCATGGATAATCACTCTGCGGTCTTTCTTGAAAAGAGGGCGCTACACGAGGCGAATATTAGCGAGGGCTTGAGGAGGCAGAATGCCGCGGTGGCTGGCAAGGGGCGGGAGGAGAGGATCGAGAGGTTCCTGCGGGAGAGGGAGAATATTAATTACGGATTCGCACCGGAGACGATTGGCGGGAGGCCTAGCCCTGATACGAAGTAGCTCTCGTATTATCGAGATGATGTCATGATGTATTGTACACTATCAGCGTTCTGAGACGCGTTTACATGAGTTTATACAGCGAATCTATCGGAATTTTGGTTCTGGGATGAAGTGTGCTCGGAGATGACCTCCCGCATGATCTTCTCGGCATTGGCAGGGTCGATGCGCTCCGGCTGTCCCTGCTGCATCATCTTGCCGACGAGGTACATGAGCTTGCCCTGAGGATACACCTTCTTGGTCACAAACTCCCTGAGAACCTTGTCCTCGCCTTCGATAGCCGTCTCAGCCAGTTGGCGGTACTCGGACTCGGAAAGCTCGCGGAACCAGAGGTCCAAACCCTCGATAGCCTCGGTGACGGTCTCGAACTGCTCCAGGTTGTTGAGGTAGAGCGCAATAAGCAGCTCCTTGGCCACCTTGCCTGTGATGCGCTTGTTCCTGAGGTGGAAGAGGATCTCCGAGAGAGCCGTGACGGGAACGGCGGCACACTGTCCGTCAGGGGTAATCTCCAGCGTGCGCTCGCTCGCCTCCGGGTCTTTGTCGACGGTCAGCCGGCCGAGCTCGTGGAGCACCCAGTTCCCGACGAGCGGCGCGTACGACTGCAGCTCCGGCTGGTCGCCAGCCTCAGCGAGCCTTGCTCCAAGGTCGTCCACGATTTGGTAAAAGTACTCCAGCCTGCCGCCGTCGTCGAGAGACATCAACGACACCGCATCCTTCGCCGTGAGCCCGTAATCATGAATAAGCTCGTCCAGCTCCGCGTCCGGCAACTCCGTCACAGACTCCCTCAAGGCGCTCACGAGGTCCTCCCCAATGACCAACGGCCCGAGGTCCGGGTCCGGCATGTACCGGTAATCCACCTCGCCCTCCTTCCCGCGCAGCCTCCTCGTGTGCTTCGAGCCCAGCGTCCACCCCCTCGTCTCGCTCTTGATCTCCTCGCCCTGCTCCAGCGCCGCAATCTGCCGGTCCCGCTCCGCGATAATCGCGTCCTCGACCGCCTTGATCGTGCTCAGATTCTTGATCTCCGTCCGTGTGCCTAGCGGGATACCCTCATCGCCCGTCCGCCGCACGGAAACATTCACATCCGCACGCAGCCCGCCCGCCTCCATCCCGCTCACGCACGCATCCACGGCCCCCAGCAGCGTCTGCACCTTCCTTACGAACACCGCCGCCGTGCGCGGGTGGTGCAGCTCCGGCCGCGTGATGATCTCGATCAGCGGCACGCCCACGCGGTTGAAGTCGAGCCACGACACATCGTTCGGCTGCGCGAGCGTCTTGGCCGTGTCCTGCTCCATCTGCACCTGCTGTATCCCAATCCGCACGCTCTCCCCGTCCTCGGCGGCGATGCCATCCCGCGCGGTCAGGACGACGTGCCCGTCGCGCGCGAAGGGGTGGTAGTACTGCGTGATCTGGTACCCCGCGGGCTGGTCCCACCAGAAGTAGTGCTTGCGGTCGAAGCGGCTGACGGGCTGGACGGCGCAGTTGAGGGCGAGGGCGGCGCGGAGGGCGGGGATGAGGGTCTCCTTCTGGAAGGCGGGCTGGCTGCCGGGGATGGCGAGGTCGAAGAGGGCGGCGTGGGTGTTTGGCGCGGAGGTGTGGGGGGACGGGGTGGCGGCCGGGGAGAAGAGCTTGCGGGCGGTGTTGAGCTGGGCGTGGATCTCGATGCCGACGGTGAGCTCCCAGCCGGGGATGGTCTGGTTTGAGCCCTTGGGTTTTTTGCCCTTGGATTCCTTCTTTAGGAGCTTCTTTTCTTCTTTGAGTTTCTTACGGAGGGGTGTCGACGGCGGCGGTGGTGCTTCGGGGGTGGGTGTTGGTTGGGATTGGATGGTTGTGTACGGCGCTGCGCGGGCCGGGAGGCGGCGGGCGGTGAACAGGCAGCCGTTGCGGGAGAGCTGGCCGTTGAAGAGGTACCGCGCCAGTTCGCGGGTTGGTATGCGGCGCATGGTGGTGGTGGTCCGTTGATCGGCTGAGTGATTTGTCTTGGGTAGTGGGTGGATGATATGCACCAAAGGGTTTCGCAGAATGTCGTGTGGCGTGGACAAATCGCGGCTAAGAAGATACTTGCAAGTATTTTAGCCGTATGTTGTACACCCTCCTTCACATAGGAGGGCTTTCGTGTTCGTCAGCGAGTGGCCGCGGGGATCTGAGGATGCGTGATTGGAGGGGTCGGCTCGTTGATAGGTGGAGGGGTCACGGTTTTTCAGCCATTGCAGGAGGGCAATTGGACCGTGATTGGAAGGCTGGCCTGTTGAGCTTGTCGTCGGTGTTCCGAGTCAATGGCACTTGTCAATGTCGCTGAAGCTGTAGCTGGGGATAGCTTCGAAGCTCAAAAGTGGTGAAGATTGGACCGGCCGGTGACGGGACGGGACCGGGAGGCAGCTGAGCTTTTCGGGCCGCTCAAGGTTCCGGGCTGCATTCCGCCCTCGTGGTCATCGGCGGGATGCTTATGTAAGACATCAGGGGATGATCCCGTTTGCTCATGCTCAGCGAGCTGGGGTTTGCGAATAGCGCACCCATGCTGGTCACTCAGTGGAGCGCTGCGCAGTCCAGGGAGCGGGATGCCGCTAAGGAAACTGCCGGGAACGTGGAAACGTCCCGCTAGACTGGGTTCACCTGGCTGGCATTTCGTCACTCTACATTCTCCATTTGCTCTTATCTTCTCTGATACGGGTTGGTAGTTGGTTTAAACAAAAAGCAGCCCAGCCTCAGAGCAGTCGACACACATGTTCGCAACACATCACAACTCACCTCAGAAGCAGCTCCCCGCCCACACCACCATCAGCTCCAAGGAATCATCGCACCGCGCCCAACACATCAGCTCGCCCGTCACACCTTGACAAGACAGCCCCTCCCCCCATCCCATCCGTTGGTCCAGTCTTCCTGGTCATCTGAAACAAATCCGTCGACGGCTGACACACTCCTCTCCCGATCATATGGCGCCCTCCCTTCCGCTGCCATGTGTCTTCCTTTTTCCCTCCCTGTTTTTAGACTCAGCCATCCAGTCTCCCCAAATAGACTCCTATCCCACCCTCCCTTATGTACCAGTAAGGCAATGATCGATCACATGCCCCTCGCAGCCGCTCTCTCGCCAACATACTTTGGGACGCCCTCGCCGTGATGCCACCCGCCTGAACGCCGCTCTCCACGACTTTGATCTCCCCGGGAACCCCCCAGCCTGATCCCGCCCCTCCACAGCTGTTGGGCATCGTCCGGACCATTAAAACTCCCTTGCCCTTGCCTCCTGCACACTACCTTATCTGCTCTCTTACTGTCCCGACCGTTCTCTAATGTGTATTATCGCCCAACTACCTCGTCAGCTCTTGTACCACCCGCAGTAGCAAGGCTCTACAGCTAATCCGAGACAACGTCGTACACCCACCCTCGTCCTTGGACACGAGGTTCACCCGACCTCGGACGGCGATCCGTCTCCCCCAAGCGCAAGCCAGCCGTCTCTCGCAGGAAGAACTAATCGCGCTCTAATAATCCCACGCCAAATCCACGACCGCCATGTCATCCGACTACCGCGCTCCCACAGTCTCCGACGACCTCCCCGGCAGCCCAGCGCCAGCTCAAGCGTGGCTGGCTCCGGACCCGAACGACGGACTCGCGCATAGCACCAGCGCCGCCCATGCGCCGTTTCCCTCAGCCGCCTTCGCGACAGATAACAGACATCACATGCCACTAGCCGACGACAACTCACCACCCGCCCGCTCGCGCCCTCGCAGCGCAACCGTCCGGCGCACTCCCTCCCTCCCCGTCTCTCCAGCGCAAACAAAACCGGACGGGGTCGCAATGAGCCCAGACGATGACCACCCCCAGCAGCAGCCCGACCCCGAACCCGTCGCCGATCCAGAGTCGTCGTCCGATGAGACTGTCGTCCAGGAACCGTACGACGATGAAGACGCAAACGCACCTCACTACCCGACATCGCCAACCTTGACCAACTTCACAGCTCTTACAGGACGAACACACCACTCAAGCAACTCCAGCGGCTCCGGCTCGACGATAACGCAAGCATCCTGGCCGCGGCGCAGAGGCAGCGAAAAGTCGCGACAGCACGACAAGTCCCAGCTCAAACGCCGTCGCAGCCGCTCACCCCGCCAGCAGCAGCAGCAGCAGCACGCCGCCCTCAGCTACCTCGACGCAGACTCCCCGCACGTCACCCCCGAGGCCATCCAGCGCTCCGTCGAGCAGTCGTACTGGAGGATGCCGCCGGACGGGAGCTACCAGTCCCCCTCCACCCGGAGCACCGCCTCCACGGCCTCCAGCAGCTTCCAGAGCGACGTCTTCTCCGAGCTCGACCATGAGACCGACCGCAGCAGCTCCCCGGATCACAGTGCCTACGGCGACCCCGCCTCCCCGGGCGCCATGCCGGGCAAGTTCGACGCGCACCTCGCGGCGGCCGCGCAGCAGAGGCAGCAGCGCGGGTACCGCAACTACGGCACGCCGGAGATGCCGCGGGGGAACGCTAACCTGCCGCACCTCCCGCCGAACGCTCTGCAGCCGCGGCTGCCCGGCATGCACCAGGGCCATCCGAAGCACCTCCCCCGGGCGGAGAAGCTGCCGCTCTCGGGGTACGAGGTGATTGCCTCGAAGCTGTGCGCCGGGGACGCGGACAGGTCAAGCATCAAGCCCATCTACCGCCGCTTTGAGGCCTTGAATCATAGGTTGCTCTTGCATCTGCAGGATGAGCTCGCGGAGCTGGAGGAGCAGCTTCACCGGCTGGATACAGCGGACACGCAGACGCGGCGCATGCAGAACTGTATACTTCCCGCCTCGCGACGTCAGGAGGCCCTCACCGCGGGCGAGCTGCAGTGGCATAAAACGGATGTATTGGGCAAGATCGGGTACAAGCTCGGGCAGTACAGTGCGTTTTCCCGTATTTCCTGTTGTAATTTACCATCGGACTAACACCTTGTAGACCACGTCCTCTCATCATTCAAAGACACCCAGAACCTCCCCAGCCCAGACCCGCGAGATATAGACTACTACCGCGCCTACCTCGCCAACCACAACCCCATCGTCGAAATCGAGACGCGCTTCCTCGACCCGGCAGACGACCTCGTCTCACTCGCGCGCCCCTCCCCCTCGACCTCGGATTTTTCCTCGTCTTACTCAGACGACCTGCGCACCCCGATGCCGCCGCGCAAACCCAGCACCGCCGCCCCGGTGACGCCGGGCTTTCTCTTCTTCCAAGGCGCAAAGTCGGAGAAGCTGCGCCAGGTCGAGGTGTTCCTGCGCAACAGCTACCCGCTCGCCGTGGCGGTGTCGTTCGCGGCGGCGTTCCTGCTGCCGATACTTACGTTTGCGGTGATACCTGCGTTCGCGGGGCGGATGGCCGTGGTGGCGATTGTCGCTGTCGGCGTGGGGCTGGCGGTCGTGCAGGCGGGGATATTCGGGGCGGGCAAGGAGAGGGGAGGAGCGCAGGCGGCGGCGGAGGGGGCGCTTGTTTCGGGGGTGTATGTTGGGGTCATGGCTGTTGTTGCTGGGATATTTGGGTGAAGTGGGAGGATGATGACGGTTGGAGGAAGCTTTGGTTTTGTGATGATACCCTTAGAGAGGATGCTTAATGAAGTACGAGACTGAAGTGTAATGTCTATCCATGTTGTTGGGACGTAGTGATGGATCCTGTATTGTGAACTCACCTTCCAGGAAACCAATGGAAGGTGCGAGTATTCTACTTAGGGGTGAGTTCTGCGTCGAGTTGTCGGAGGGGGACGCCTCTCCGAGACCAATCGGTCTGTCTGCCACAATGGTGGCTGAGTGGTCCAATCGGACAGAGATGTAAAAACCGTCGGTTTTTCGTAGGGTTCGAGGTTCGAACCTGAGCTTTTTGTTCTTTTTTTATGTTGTTCTTCTTCTCCTTTCGCTTCGCTCTTTTCTTTGCTCCTCTCATAAAAGCTTGATGCTGCCTGCAGTAGTGGGTGTGATCTTTCCAGCTCCAGCGTAACTGCGTAGAAGCTTTCCACTCTAATATCTATGCAAGTGGGTGGGACAATCTTATTGTAAGGATGGAAGGTGAATTAAACACTGCCTCAAATACCCTCCATCTTTACAAAGGATGTACACTATTATATCTTACGCTGAGGAAGTTTCACAGCCCAAGAGGGTACGCAGTAGATAGGGTGAGCACAATGGACGTCAAAAACCTCGCGAGGAACATGATAGCCTCATATATTGGCAGACCAAAGGGCCCGCAAGACACGAGGCTCGTCGTGTGGCTTTGGAAGGGCGCGCTGTCACCGGATGGCTATTTGGCATTAAGCGTTCCTTATCTTTTCCCCTTGGGCAGATTGCAGCCCAGTGGTATTGAGTGGCCCATCAATATGATTAACCTACACAAAGCCAAAATTGATACCAGAGATGAGGTGAGGTTGAATTCATCGGTCGGTTCATCTGAAATCCGGTCATGGGTTCCCACTCTGGACGGAGTCGCAGATGCGGGCGGCAATTGGCTGTACCCCGCACTCGGCGCAGATGACAGTGGCGACGGAGGGGCCGCTTTGAAGTTGTCGACTCCGCCTCTGATGAAGGACTTCAAATTCACGAGGAAACAAGAACATTCGAACCGCTTCATACCAGAATAAATTAAATCACCAAATATGACCATTATTCACGTTGTGCAGTTCCAGTTCAAGGAACTTGTCCCGCAGGAGGAAGTCAAGGCGGTACATCCCCTTCAAACCCTGCCCTACCTTCAAAGACACGACTGACATGGGCCAGATATGCGACTCGATGCTGGCGCTCAAGGACAACTGTATCCACCCAACGTCTAACAAGCCGTACATCAAGTCGGCCGTCGGCGGGGTGGATAACAGCCCCGAGGGCATGTCGGACGGCATCACGCACGTGTTCGTGGTGGAGTTTGAGAGCGCGGAGGACAGGGACTACTACGTCCACAAGGACCCGGCGCACCAGGCTTTCATCGCGGAGGTGGGCAAGGTGATTCTGAAGGCGCGAGTGGTGGACTTTACGCCTGGTATGTTTGGAGGGTGAGGTGCTGGTTTGGTTGGGTGGGATTTGTGTAATGGTAATGAGATTGCCGTGTGTGACATTTGGCTGTTTGGTTAGCCTCTTCAGCTATGATCAGTCAGATTGCTTGATCACTTTTTGCTTATGCCTTGCTGTATGTCCAATATTGGCCATGTGTCAACATGCAATTTGCATTGTGTCTTCATTCAACCAAGGCATTCAGCTGTGGGACATCGACAACTGAAAGACAAAGTGCGTCTTCAAAATAAGCGAGGCCAAGGAAACGAGGCCTCTGAGTGAAACACTCGGTTCCCGGGGATATGGGCCAGGGAATCTCATCCCAGGAGGAATGCGCAATGGCATCATTGTGCGGCCTTGACGGGAAGAACGAATAGTCATCGGAGGGGACCGAGTGATGCGTGCCGAGATTGGCATTTGGTGACCCCTAATTGCAGGTTCCACGCAGCGGACAGTGGCACAATGCAGGGACAGAGGGGACCGTCAAGCACCAGCATTCAGGGTCCAGGGCCCAATGGCGGACCTGAGCCTGGGGTCTGGCTCGCTGCCTGAGGGTCCAGACGCTGGAACCCAATCACGATCGATGACTTTCGGCCAATCACACACCGCAAAAGGAACACTGGCGGGGCGAGCAGGGCACCGGGGGGCTACGTCATAGGACCAAGCCGCGCCTTACCTGCACCGGCCGCTGCGGTTGGTTGGTGAAGCGCAGCGCAGGGGACCTCACTGTCATCATTGGGGCCAGGGCAGCCCAGCCCAGCCCATTCCCATTGCGCGGGCTGCCTGTCGGGCCAGACCACAGTGGGCAGGTCCCGTCCATAGGTCGACCGTCACAGCGGACACCACAGGAGACTCCAGAGTCCCGTCTGCCCGCTTCCCCTCCCCCACCAACACTACCTACCTACCTTACCTTTACCTTCAGCTGCACGCCCGCGTCCGTCCTTCATCAACCACGGCATCCCACCCTCGTCGACCTGTCCATTGTCCTCATCGTCGTCGCCGTTGTTACACTCGTCGACATCCTCCTTTTCCTTCTCTTGCTTCCTCACGCCATTCCCTCATACCACGCCGCCTTCCCAGACCTAGCTTCTGGTTCAGTCATCTGTAAGGGGAGGTCCCGCCGTCGCACGCTTCACTTTCATGGATCAGGGGACTACCGTGACATCTCGCCGAACTTGATCCTCCCGTCACCTTGCCTTACTTTACCATACTTACGACCTCCACCTCTTCCCTCTCGCCGCCGCAGCATCCCTTTCTCCATCACCTGACCGTCGTCGTCCTTCACGCGAACAAATTGCGACAACTTCCCTCTCGACTCTGCCACCGCCGCGCCCATCTCAGCAATCATGGCGGCATCGCATCCCACCCTCATCAACCTCCCTCCCGCCACCTCCAATCCAGACACCCCGTCTGAGATGCCGTACGCCTCCCTCTCCTCCCCGTCATCTGGGCAATAGCTAACTTCCATCCTCCAGTGGCACTCCCACGAGCACGACAACGTCCCTGTCCGCCCTCTCCACCACCGCTATTAAAGATGGTCACCGAGGTCACCTCCCCCAGGGTCCCACCGGTCGTGGCCACGCCCACCACCCCTCTACCACGAGCCTCGAAGCCGAGCGCGCCGACCGCATCTCCCGCCTCGCCGGCCTCGAGCGAGTTTCTACCCTCCGCGCACCACCCCAAACCCAGAACCACGCCGCCTCCTCCCTATCCCCCCAGACGACGCCCACCTCCACCGGCTTTCCTCCTAATTACCCGCCCGCCACGCACCTCCAGGCAGCTTACTTCGATGCCCACGGTACCCCAACCGCACACACCAAGATGAGCACCGTCGGCACCGCCAGCGCCACCGAGAGCTATGTCGGCGACGACAACGAGACCCGCACCGCCCCCGGCGAGCAGGACGAGGACATGCTCAGCATGGACACCAACTACCGCGAAGCCGACTCCGTTACCAGCATGGGCGCCGAGCCCGAGCAGATGGACGAGGACATGACCAACCGCTCCACCGGCGGATACGACGACCGCATGAGCGACGACGGCTCCGCCAGCCTCGTCGGATTCGGCGAGGGCGCCAACAGCACGGTATCCGGTCCTATCTACCAACGCCGCCCCCTTCCCGGAGCCCAGTGGGGTCTCGAGAGGAGCGCGTCCGGCCTCAGCGATGGCATCCCCACGCAGCGTGCGAGAGATGTGACCATGGGCGGCGACACCCCAGTAAGCGCCGCCGCCATGCAGGAGCGACGGGAGGCGAGGATGATGGACGGCATGACCAATGACGGCGCCGGCGTTCCCGATGAAGAAATGTTTGTCGACACCACCAATAAGCCCCCCGTCTCCGTCTCACACCTCCCAGGTCAAACACCGCGCGCAAATCCTAGTACGACACCGACGGCTCGAGACACTGCAGAGCGCGTCATTCGAGAACGGCTTGACGGGGGCGACGGCAGGGTCGGCAACGTCGCGATGGGGAGCCCGCAGGGCGGAGAGAACCTGGGCAAGTTTTACTTTGAAGAGAGGAAATGAGGGAATGGATGAATGGGTATATCTGGGCTGTGATGAACGGAAAGAAAACCACGGGCGAGAGAGCGTGTGCTTTGTATGAATTGGACGGGTCAAATGCTTGGGATGGGAACACGGGTCGGCTGGATTGTCCGTAACAACATGGACCCCTTAGGTATGGCTACTGGAATGCGAGTTATCGATTATTGCTGCTACGTGGTCGACCGAGGAGAATACCAGCTCATCTGGTGAGTTGTGCAATGTGTCACAAGCAGTGGCTATTGCTATTGCTGGGGATATGGAAGGAGCAAATCTGTAATGAGGGTGGCCTTAATCTCTGTCCGTCCCACGTTTGGCTTCACTAGATAACCTCCTTAGTGAGCCAAAGACGAGCCGTCACATGATAGGTTGAAGGCGGAAAGACGGGCTTCCCTGGATTCACCCCCTTTGGAACTGGACTATGATTACTCTGCCGTCTAGAGAAGGCGTCAAAATCTTCCGGTTCTTGAGAGATACTGGGATGCAGTAGAGCGCTGCTCCGTCCGTCTGATAGGTTGCAAATTGTAGCCATAGACGGCTGAAGCGAGTGCCTGTTCCTTCTCAGAAGGCCTTTTCCACTAGAACGATAGCGCCCTTGTGTTTTATGTCAAGTTCGACTCGCAGCGTTGGCATTTCTTTGATCTCAACATGTATTAGAGACTAGAGGTTCTGACTGTCCACTCGTGCTTATTGGACAGCAAGAGCGGCAAACAGCGCTGTCCTATAAAGATACTGACTGGAACGCTTCTTTAGCATTTTATCTACCCCACCAGACGCGACAAACATTGCTAACCACACTTCCCTCTGACCTCAAATCTATGAAGTACCATTTGGGGTTTTACATGCTGAGAGACGTATAGAATATTCATATCTTAGCCAAAACATGGGATCAATTCACTAATTATTCCTTGATAGGCCCCTTGCATAGCGTCAGGAGAGAACAATTATGAAGCCTGTGGGTACAGAGTGTTGTCGTATATCTCGACTCATTAATCGTCGATGCCCCTGCGATCGGGCAGAAAACTGCTTCGACTGTAGAGAGAAATCACAGCCAAATACCTGCGCGTTGGGGAAAGGAAAGTATTTGAGTAAAGTTTCCACAAAACACTTCAATTACAGGGTAAGTACCAGAAAAAGACTCAGAATTCTCCCAGAGACTGTTTATTGAAAAGCATTGAAGCAATGATACACCCACGCGAACTCCGAATAGTTCCTCATTCTTCTTCAAATGATAGGTACAACCTGCTCCCATAAGCCCGACTTGAGTATCTCGCTACTGTCTAGTGTTGTTCGAAAGAGGAGTGTCACAATGAGACAACGGTAAATGATGACGTCGTCTAGTTCTCGTCCGTCTTCATTGTCTTTCCACCCGATGTGGCGGTCCCACCATGAACCACTGTCTCCCTTTTCTAGATGATACACCAAGATGTCTCCTAGCGCGTCTAGAGCCCGATGAGTGTTGAAAATGTTTTCCGGTGCGTTGTATTCTGTACCCAGGAGGGCTTGAAGCTGATAGTCAAATCTTCCAAGATTCATGAGAAAATTCGAAATCTCCCCTTCTTCTGAGGCCACCGTACCGTGTTGATCATAAGTTGATATTACACCAGGATATTTATGGTTCTTCTGCGACAAAACCTTGAACATATTACGCGTACCTTTAGGCGCTGCATCCCACGACTTCTGGAAGCTGAAGCTTAACGTGGAATTACTCAGATTCAAACCGTCTAGAAGTTTGCGAATGGCTTCCAGTGTACCACTGGAATAATCAACAATGGTGGCTGGTAACCATCCCTTCTTACGGCTTTCCGTATGATCTTCGAGATTCCCCATGGTTTGTGTAGTACTGTAGCTTGTGGGGTTGGGGGATGATGATCGGCCTTGTTGCCTCGGCCTCCTTGATCTCTCCAAGATTCCCTGGTTTGTTGCTTCAGCTGCTTCTGAGAGCAACATAGTGGTTGAAGATATGCGACTAACGTGGTAGTTTAAGATATCGCCCTCAGAGTCGTTGTAATTATTGACAAGCCACTTGTCCACCTCTCTGAGCTGCTCAAGGGCAAGTCGCCGAAAACGCAAGTTCTCAGTCTTCTCAAGCCAACGTTGTGTATCGTCAGGTGATCGGAGCAAGTGAAAACACATGTAAAGCACAGTCTTGCAGCCTAAAGAAAGGCTGTCGTCGGGAGATGATGCTGGCGATGCTGGCGATAAAGGAACCCCATGTGATCTATCCGAATGATGTCCGTGCCATTTCACGCTGCTGTTGGTTTTGTCACACCATCTGAATCGTTTCCAATCAGGGGCGGGCAGATTTATCATGCCCCAGTTGTTATCGATATCTTCAAAAGATTCAAGCAATTGAATGTCCACTTTGGCCCAGTATTTCCCGTTCAGTGCGAGGGGGATAAGAGGGACATCCAATTTCAACGCGGACTTGGGGAATATTGCCGGCACGTGTTGAGGTGCTCTGAACCAAAAAAGACCAGCGAGTGGCACATGGTATTTGTTCAACATCGATTCTTCAGGAAGGAAGAATCGCGGATGGGTTTGATGACCAACGAAGGTCCAATAAGCACAGTCCTTCCAAACAGATAAGTCTGTGAACAGATTTACCGTCTTTACGGTTGGTCGTTTACCAGTATCGTCAGAGCCGGATTCCTGAGAGTTGACACAAACATTAATGCCTCCACCGGCATGCAACAATGCCTCTTCCAAGCTCTGTGAACCGGAGGGGGCTGTATGTTTTGTCGTCGAAAGATAAGAAAGCACCTACAAGTCCGAGTAGTGGGTGCTGCCGGAATTCGAACTGAAATCCATGGCCGATCATAACTGGAACTCCGCTTTTCTCTTCTAAGAGCAAGGTGTGTGCGTCTGGCATTATTGCAGCGGCTGAGATGATCAATCTGATCTCTGCGTATGCAGGCGCGGCAACGAGATCATCTGGTAAAAAGCTGATATCCACAGGCCGAAGTAAGTCGTCGATCATTCCAACTTGGTCTAGGCCTAGCCTTTCGAAAAGGTTTACCCATGTTGCTGCATGTTGGTGTGCCTGGCTCCAGCTTTGTGTCTTTGTGTCTGATGCCTGTTCTGATCCTGCATTCACCCGAAATGCCCCTGTCGCTTCTCTGTAATTTTCTTCCACTTTTTCCATATTTGGCAGCAAGTTATCGGCACGAAAGATGGGGACCTTCGTAATGAAATCGATGGTCCACTCAGATCGGTTCCATCTGCGCTCTCTGTTTTGTGACCATTTTCCAATCGCGCGCTCGCTGGTCCTTCGATTTGCTCGTCCAGCGGTGAGGAAAGTTTGAACAATAGGAATGAGAGCGAAAGCTGCGAAGACGATGGCTATGATGCCGATAATGGCGGTGAAGACAAATGTGACTGGATCCCAATTGTATTCTGCATCGTCGGCTTTTTGCTGGTCGCTAACCAGTTGAATAAGAGTTCTGAGAAGACAGTCTGTTGAGTTACTGTCCTCGGGACAATTCGAGCTGTCACTACTCATGGTTGTAACAAGTGCGAGTGGAAATATTGTAAAGTGAGGAGAAGGAAACCGTTCGGGAATTGGAAAACTTTGGCCAGATGTATTTCTGGTATGAAGGATGTGGGTTATTAACATAATACCACAGTTTCTGCATTGCTGCCCAATACAATGAAATAAGGCAAGCTGTGCGACTTACAAGATGTGTTGCATCTGTGGGCTCTTGGCATGCGACAACGGCACCAAATGGGTTGTTCTGCACCACGCTCGTTTCTGTGGGTTTGTGTAATAGCGAAACCACGCATCGCTTGCTGATTTGTCAACTACTGCAGCAACTGCGCACTCGCCGCTCGTATTCTGGTACATGCAGAGTCTTCTGCTTGTTGACACTATGTCGGATCCCTGGATAATGCCCTGGCTTATATTCCCAATGACGCTGGTTTATTCGAAGGCTTCTTCTGCTGCGTCACGGAACACATGGCAGATAGCCCTATCGGTCTTGGGGCTGATAAATACATACAACATACACATACAAGAATTATATTAGAAACCGCTATCCTCTGCTGAAGTGTTTTATACACGGTAGGAAACCCTCCGGAAATCCCTCCTGAGCCCCGGTGTTCTTGCGTGGAAGAAATCATCAGAGCCTCACCCTGGGTAAGGCATGGCGTACTCTTTCCTTCCAATTGCAACCCAATAACACAGAGCGTAGAGCAATACTCCTACCACGTCCGTGAGATGGACCACGGCGTCGAGGCATGAAAACGCCCAATTCGTCGGGCTGAGACCTATCAGGAAAGCGACCCCGTTGGGCCACCCAGAAATGTTGTAGGTCTCGGCAAAAACATCGTGAGCCGTCTGTTTCTCGGATCTCCCAGCTAGAAGGGCTATTAAGACGGCGAAGACCATTGAGCATGTGTAGAGCAGGAGCGTCTAGCTAACCAAAGGCAGCAAGCGTTCGAAAAGGTTGAACCCGGACGCGAGGATATTTATGGACTGAAAGCCGATCGCCACAACATCCAATGTGTGTCGGACGGCCATCGAAGAGGATTCAGTTCAAGTGGTCTCGCAGACGCGCTGCTGTAGAGAAACTTGGTGATCGTCTCTTTACAGGGTGGAATTAGCCGGATAAAATCAACTACATGCCCTCCCGTCCTACCTTCGTGCCATGATTCTCTTCTCGCTTATCCTCTCCCTGTCAGAAAGCTGGCTGGATTCCTCACGACAAGACTTTGGCATGGAAATCCTTCTCGGATATACGGGGTTAATGCGTATGCTGGCTGACTTTAACCCAACCGATGAGTTTGCTTTTCATGTGCTGGGTCTGTACACATACTGCGAGTGCTTCTCATCTTATTTGGTCCCTAAATTGATACAGAGGAAGCCAGACCAGCGGATCATTTCCCTTGCCCATAGGCCGCCCTTCAGCACATTGATCCATCCTGTTACGGGAATCGCCACTATCCTATGTCCCATCATCGCTGAAATAGGGCAGTATTACCGCGCCGTTGTGGAACTCAAGGAATGGTCTGTGGAGAAGGACCAAGATCTGAGAAGACGACTCCTGGAATGGAAGTCCCCGGAAGGTTGTCCCGCCGTGTCTCACCTAGAACGCCTGAGTGAAGGGTAGAGGAAGCATGGGCGATATAATGCTCTACCAAGCGCGGAGCGTGTGTGCACCCCTGGATTCCATCGATTCGTGGATGCTCAGCGAGAAGGTTCAGAATATTATTGAAACTATCAAGAATATCCCAGAGCAGGACACCTTACTCAACTGGGTGGGACCACTGTTGGTTATTGCTGGCTCGGAGCTCCAATCAAGCTGCCAAGATCAAAGGCTGATGGTTGAACAAACACACCAGCATCTGTTATCATTCACAAGAATTCCAACTTGCAAAAACGCGATGGAACTGACTCGGCATGTGTGGCATGCTCGCGATGGTGGACAAAGACTAACATGGCTCGAATGCATGGTCCAGCAAGGAGTTGCATTGTCTTTGGGCTAGAGTTTTGCTTTTCAGGCGCAGAACTACCTACCTAGCATATTAAGTATACTAGTTTGTTTGATTTGAATAGTTTAATTATCTCCGTCGTACCTGTTGTCCCCGTCGTCCCCGCTATCGTCTAAGCCCAGCACCTACCCGGATAGCAGTACTCTTGGGCTAGGCGAGTGCCACTTCGCAACAAGCCCATTTCGAGAAAGGATCTCCTAACATAAGAAGGCGGTGCACAAAAAGTTATTTTCCGCCGTAATAAGATCAATCTTCTTTGTCATATTTCATCACACAAGTTTGATGGTGTGACGTCCTGAATCCTGAAAAAGTTTCGTGAGCCGTTCCAATGCAGTCCTTTCCTCTTCGCTTGCTTCTGCACTAATTTCACGAACATCACGCTGGTATCTGATAGCCCAGCTCCTCATGCTAGGCTCTGAGCTTGTATGCTCTGCCGAGATCGTAAAGCCCTGAGAGAATCCACGCTCAACGAAACGAACGTACCCAATTCGCTCGTACTCAGCCTCGCCAGTCATCGCTGAACCTTTCTCTCGAATGACGAGACACGCCATTTCGGGACACTTCCCGGTCTGCAAACCGAAATCCGTGATACGGATGATCTGAACAGATATCGACCATGGTCCTGCTGTGTTGGCAATCGGTGTATCCAACTGAAATCCCCGAGTATGTGTGTCACCTTGAGCAACCCACATGTCTCCAATTACAAGCCAAATTGGACTGCATCCGTATTCAACGAAGACTCCAGGCCACTTAACAAGAGTTCCATGGAGAGCGTAGGTCGACAGCAAGAGATGTGCGGAGCTAAGCTCTCCAGTAGGATCAATACCAGCAGGAACACACACAGCTTCCAAGACCTCTGCAACAGGGGCATAATCTTCAGTCCCTGTCTTGCCCAGAGAGAACCAACTTCCTTTCCCAGAGTTTAAACAATCGGAGTCTGAGTCGAAACGGAGAAGTTCTTGGTGTTCATGTTCGAGAGAAGCCCATGACCAGGTGGGTGCTCTCCACTCATCGGGCCTCCGTCCAGGCTTGTACACAAGCCAGAGCAGATCCAGATGAATGGAATCTCTCCAAAGTCCAGCGAAGTATTGGTCTTGATATTGTGAGTTCCACATCTTGGCAATGCCAGCGAGAGCAGGGAACCTGTCCTTTGAAAAGGTCAAGTTAAGTTGTGCGTATTGTTTCACCGCCTGTCTCCAAGCCTTCACACTTTGACCCCATTGAGGCGATTGAAGGAGCGAGCTCGAAAACTTGCTGTAATCAGTTTTTATGTCGGTGGTGTCGCTGGTCGCTTCTGCAAGCTCTCGGCGTTTCCCTTTGAACTTCCCGTTCAATTCTGCTAAGCTGCCGGAAAAATGAATCTTGTCGGGCAAGATGCTCGCCCCAGACGAAATTTGGCCGCACTCGCAGTTTCTCGCTGAATTGCATTCCCAATTGACCTCCGCGCCGGCAAAGTGCACGACTCTCGCGGAAAGTAGCCGTTCTTGATACACCCAAGCCCGTCGAGAAATGGGAAAGAAATCGAAGAAGCCATCTATGTGAAGGAGATCAGAGCAGACTTGTAGCGGGAAATCCGTGTCATCAACATCATTGACAAGCGAAAGCTGTTGGGCCTGGTACTTTGGGTCCGGGGACGAGGTGTAGAGCCCCCGACTAGAGTCGGTCGCCTTAGAAGCTGCCAATGTGACGTAGGCATGCTGGTAGATGTTTGCCATCTGAGCTGCTTCTTTTTGCCAGTCCAGGGAGTCATCTTGAATGATGCAGAGGGAGTCGATCCATATGTATTGCAGACCGAGCCTGCGGGTGAAGTCGATGGCGTCTTGGAACGTCCGCGGAAGTGTTGACCAGGGAATTCCACTCTTGAACTGGGAGACGTTGTTTTTGAGCGTGCGAACCAAAGGCCGCTTGCCCCATGGATGACTCAAGCATGCATACACCCCCATGGACTGTCCTGTCTCGTGCAGACGTATGTCGTCTTCTCCCGATCCAACGTCAATGACCCGTGTCGGCAACCTGGCAATGTCGGCATTACTGCAAAGAGGATGGGTAGAGATGCACTCATTGATCCAGTCCGTGATCGTCTGTAGTGTCTCTTCCGAGGCTGTATTGCGAAGGATGGGCTTCACGTCGCCCGAGGGCCCTTTGCCACGCCACAAGTTGGGGAACCTTCGCAAACGAAGAGCCAGATCGCCGTCTGCCAGAAGTATTAGTAGGTAGTCACCAGTGATGGAACAGCTCTTATGCGACGCTAGTAACGAACCTACCATCAGGGACACAAAAGTAAATCGAGTTTCCCCCATCATCGCGGATGGCCTCCGGCGTACGTGGATAGGGAACCGTCCGTTTCAGGGACCGGCCCTCAATCAAATAGTCGCCGTAGAGCTTCCAAACAGCTTCGTAAAGGAGGGTACAGAATGGGCAGCCATTTTCCATCTCTTGTCTCCATAGGTCTTCATTCTCCAGGCTCATTTTGCAGCCACGATGCCAGACCTGACCAGCGTCATTTTTGACCCGCTCACACCATTCCAACAGCGCACTCAGTAGAATTGGTTTGAACGCGAGGGGACTAGCTTCTAGAAGGCGTCGAGACGGAGCTTGTTGATTCTCGACAGACGATACCATTGAGCCCATGATGTCAATTAAGAACCCCTAGAGATTGCGACTAAGTTTGCGGGCTGTGATGTTGATAGCGATGTCAGGTGTTGCTCCCCTCCTATTTCACCTAGTGCGGCTGATAGCCTGAGTCTCACCGGACCAATCGGTTATCGGAACCATTTTCGTACTCCAGCAAATCAGCCGCTTCTTTCGCTCAGCTGGGTCTTGGCTCTCATGACATGCAGATGACATCTATCCAATGAAGACAAGTCAATTTAACTGGGATGGGGTGGATCATCAGCACAATAGAGAATGTGTAGCTGGGATGACAGCTGGGCTCCTCAAACAATACGGACCTTGAATATGGTGCAAATCCAACCGTCTGGCGAAACTGGCAAATTGCTGGTGCCAGGTAATTCAGTATGAACTGCGAAAATGGCAGGAGAATTATTCGAGATCACGACGATGATAGAGATTGGTGCCGTGTGCCGACATTTAAATGCGCCTACTCGAATAGCCAAGAATAAAATATCGAGACGTTCGGATGCGCGACTTCAGACGAACACCAGAATACCTTACTTTGGTCTGAAAGCTGGCCGGGAGTATATTTAGTAATACCTTCACATGAAAACATGAGATTAACATCTAAACAGTCACCGGAAGCAATTAGAGTCTTGTTTATAAAGAAGAAAAGTTAGCGGGCTACAGGCTTCAATATATCCCATGCCAGCTGCCCCTTAAGATCAATAATCAACTTGATGTTAAAACAGGGAAACCATGAATCGTGTAATAGTGTCCAACCCTGCAACCCCATATGCCGTCCCAACTAACTCAAGCATCCAGGACCCCGTGCCCCTTATCAAGACCGAGGAACCCGGCATCAGCATTGCAGCAGCGATGTAACGCTGACATGACATCCCCTCTCTCCACGGGTATCTTACTGCATTTCTCCGTCTTTAAACGGCGAGAACACCATTCTCATGCCGCCTGAAAGCCTGGATTACTCCAACCGACTGGGCCCGTGCCTTGTTCCCGCATGCAAGGAACACGAGGATCTCGCCCCGGGGCCGGACACGCGGAGAACCTGCAAATTAAACTAGATAACAAAAGCCACGCTCGAAAACCATTAGGCTTGACGTCGTATCCAGATGCCGTCCGGCACGTTGCCGCTTCGTTAAAAATGCGGGACCCTAGATTTGCTTTAAGGTTGCTTCCCGCGCTGCTTCTTTTGCTCTTGGCTGTTTATTTGCTTTTCGGTACCGACAGGGTTGAAGTTGAGATGAAGTCTTTCGGGTTCTTTGCGCTTTCGCTGGCGTCGCTGCCTTTGTGCTCTGGCGCGCCGTCGTTTGCGAGGGGTGAAGATGCCGCCTCAACGTTCCTTTCTGAGCTGATTGCGACGACACAAGCCATCGAGAAACGGTCCCCGAACGTCTCGTGTCAGCAGAGTGCCCTTGCGGTGGACCTTGGGTATGCCACGTATGAAGGCTACAGCAATGCGACAAGTGGGCTGAACATCTGGAAAGGGCAAGTTCACTTTCTGCAATCAGGGTGAGCTATGGCTGACCATTTTCAGCATCCGATACGCAGCGCCGCCGACGGCCGCCCTTCGCTGGCAACCTCCTCAACCACCGTCTCCCGAAATCTCCAATGGGACAACACCGGCGACTGAATTCGGTCCCTTTTGCCCGCAGAACTACCCCGCCGTCCCAGGGGCACCGTTCATCCCCGGCTCCGAAGACTGCCTTTTCCTGAACGTCTATGCGCCGGCTGGAGCTAAAGACCTGCCGGTGATGGTCTGGATTCATGGCGGCGGATACGGCTTTGGTGATGGACGGCAAGATATGTCGGAGATCCTCAACGCAAACGATAACGGCTTCGTGGTGGTGTCCACCCAATATCGCGTAAGCTTTTCAGCCACTGCGTCGCGAAGTTACCGCGCAAGACTAACCACCAGTAGCTCGGGGCTTTTGGATACCTCTCTTCTGCTGATGTTAAGTCTCGAGGCGTGGTTAACGCAGGATTGCTAGACCAGGCGTTCGCTCTTGCTTGGGTCCAGAAGCACGCCTGCAAATTTGGCGGAGATCGCAAAAGGGTCACGATCACCGGCGAGTCGGCTGGAGCAGGTTCGGTGATGTATCATGCGCTGGCAGCGGACGGCAGCCTTGGATCGTTGTTCTTCACGAATGTGAGTGATCAGGTCAGTGACATTTTGAGTTTGATTGCTGACTTACGGACCAGGGCATTGCGGCTTCACCGTATCTCCCGTTTCAGTATGGGTTCGACGCCGACTTTCCGAATCAGAGGTACCGTTCTTTCGCTGAGAAGGCGGGCTGCTCCTCGGAAGTGGACGTTCTCGAATGCCTCCGAGGAAAGGACAGCATGGTCCTTCAAGAGGCTAGTGCAAACACCACTGCCGAGCAGACTTATGGCCGATGGTATGTCTCTTGATACCGGCTTAACTGATTTCATTTGCTAATTGAGATATCTAGGGCTTTCTCCCCGGTTACTGATGGAGTATACATCAAGAGCCTGGCCAGTGAGCAGTTGACACAGAAGAAAGTCAACGGTGAACGCCTTCTTGTCGGGGTAAGTTGATCCGTGGTTGATGTGTGATCACGATTGACATTAGAGCAATAGAACAACGCCAATGAAGGCCCTCTCTTCGTACCTCCCAACATTGCCAGCAACACTGATCTCACAGCTTGGCTCAAACTTTCGTTTCCCAACCTTTCAGGGGCACAGATCGACGAGATCGTAGCAAAGAATCCGACAAAGACCGGAGCAAACGACACCCGCTTCGAAACGAATGGACTGACGGGCCTCACAGCCCTTGACATCAGCCAAGCCGGGGCGGGACCACTGCAGCAAGCCACCGTAAGCTATACATCCTCGTATCCCGTCAGAAACGGTGCGCTGACGTGAGCCTCAGAACATATACGCCGAGCAAACGTTCGTATGCCCGAGCTACTGGCTCTCCTCCGCATTCACAGGCCCCAAGTCTGCCTGGCACTACCAGTACTCCGTCCCCTTTGCCTGGCACACCTCTGACGTCCCGGCATACTTTGGGCCGGCGACCCCGAACCAAGGGTCGGAGTTCGTTCTCGCGTTCCGGAAGATTTGGGGCAACTTCGTTAAAAAGAATGACCCGTCCATCAGCAATGAAGAGGCGAATGGTGCGTCAAGCGTTGATTCGGCCGCGACGAATGGCGCGAGCGAGTGGCCTGTTTGGGCGGAGACAGAGCCCAAGCAGTTGAATCTCAACCAGACGGGCGGCATGCCGTATCAGTTCACCACGCAGTGGGGTGCAACCGTGACGCAGTTCCAGGCGCCTGGGCAGGTGAATGCAATTGCTGTCGTGCCTGCAGATTCGTGGGAGGGTGGACGCGGAGCCAGATGCGACTTCTGGAAGACGTTGGCACCGAGCATCCCGGCGTAGTGGGTGCGGGGTTCTTGGTATAGAGGCATCAGAACCTTTTGCCGGTGTCCCAAAAGCTCTTTCACTTCACCCTCTGTACAAATTTTGTGAAACATTAAGTGACCAGAGACTTGATCACGCTCGCGATGGGGGGTATGGACGTGAACAAAACGGTGATGGTTCCGAAAAGGCTCATGGATAGACTCGACAGCGCAGCCGCACGAGGATCCGTACGAAGAAGCAGAGCCGTTGCGATCGCCGATGAGTTGGCGCCGAGCGTGACTCCGCGCGTAATATAGTCATCTGTTTGAACGTTAGTCCTTTCATCCACTCACAGAAACCGGGCTTCTGACCTTCGGGAATTTTGAACCATCCCAGCATCCGCTGTCCAACAAGCACGCCGACAATGCCGCTCATAATGGCAATCGCAGCTACCGTGTTCGAGTCACCACCCAGATTCTCCGTCGCAGGAAGGGCGAGGGCGAGCGTCAAGCTGCGAGATGCAAACGCTAGGGATCTCTCTGCGCTGATCCCGATGGCGTAGCAGATCTTGGGGTACGAGAACAGACAGCCAATGGACATTACGATGTTGGGCAGGACGATCGCGACGAAGTGCTGCTTCAGCTCGCGGCGGTATTGGTACATAGGCAACGCAAGCGACACGATGCTCGCATCGAGGACGGTGCTGAACATATCTCCAGCGCCCGGGAGACGGCCAGAGTGAGTATGGAGCCACAGGTACGTGTAATTCGCGCCTGTTCGGAAGGCTTGTAAGGTTGTCGGCAGGGTGTCACCACGGATCGCCGCCAAAGCCCAGATACTGAGGACGGAGAAGAGCGAGGAGACGAGCACGGGGTGGAGGTACTGGCGCCAGTTTGCTGGGATCGAGGCGGCGGCCATATAGATCAGGATAATGAGGCTCAGGTGAAGAGGCATGCCGTATCCTGTTGCGTAGTATACTGGGAAGCCGACGAAAAGGAAGATGGCGGCGTAGATGGCGACGTCGAGATGAGCGCAGATATAAGCCGCCCAGAGCTGGGCACGTGGCATAGGCAGCGGGACTTGGGGAGGGAGGGACGTGTTTTGGATTGTCAGCGTCTCATCTTCGTTGTCGGAAGCTCGAAGAGGGCTGTTCGTCGCCGGAAGGAAGTTGTGAGTCGCGTTTTGAGAGGTGGGCGGCGGCGCGATGGTGTTGAGGGATAAAGAGGACGGCGCGGCGGAGATGGTTCGCGATCCTGGGATTGAATCGGTGCGCGGAGGAGTGTCCGCGAGCGGGATCTCATCGGTCTCGTTGCCCATCTCTTCGGCGCGTTCGGTGAGAGCGCGTTTCGAAGAGCCGAGGAGGAGTTGGAGGCCGCGGGTGAGGTAGGCGGCGAGGGCCATCATGATGACGAAGCCGATGACTGGAGGGCGTTAGGAGCTTCTTTTGCGAGGGAGGTGGGTTTCTCACTGAAGACGGCGATAATTTTCATGACTTCAATGATTCCAATAGAAGGACTTAGAGGGAGCATGATGAAGGAGGGAGTGAAGAAGACGTTGATCCATCGGAGGGACCAACCAGCCTGCCGGAGTTAGTTACGGCGGTGACACTGAGTAGTGAGATGCTTACCGGCACGTCAATGACCGCAACAATGGCCTTCGTTTTGTGGTTTCCAAGAACCAATTCCGACAGGAGCAAGCCGAAGAACAGCAGAATGAGACAGGCGACGGAAGCTGGGAACGAGACGCCGACGGTCTGGAAGATGACGCTAACGCCGAAGCATGCGGCGAGCATGGCCATGATGCCGAATGGGACGTAGAGCCATGAGATGAGGAGTTTCGGGGCAGATTGAAGTATAGCCTACCGATAGTGTTAGAAACCCGCGAAGCAAAGTCTTTTGAAGCGATTGGGACACAAACCAGCTTTATCGCCTCAAAGGCGTCCACGAAGTTTATGAGCCATCGAGGCCCGGCGATAGGGCGGTTGCTCGCGGTTGGCATGGTCGCTTTTGAGGGCTCAGATGCATCACAGGCTACTGCTTGTTTTTTGTCTCATGAGGATGATCAAATACGCACTTTATGTATCAGTGTATCCGACTCAACTTATATACAACAACAACAACAAGGTGACGTCGCGGAGGATGAGCAAGGTTCGTTTCGGTCAGTTATCGCTTTGGCATCGGACGATGTCGCCGTCCAAATTAGTCAATCCGCTTCGGTTTTAGCGAATCACCTCCGATGCCGCGCCGAGAAACCCACTGTAAATTAGTCTGTGTCAGCGCTGCAGCGCCGTCTGCTGAAGAAATTGAGCTTCCATGTGATAAGGGGCGCCGCCTGAGATATCTTTGCTCAGGTAGGCCCGCCGATCGGCATGACTTCCGAGGGAACGGAATGCATCCGAACGGTGTCGCTCCATCTGATGCAGGAGCTAAACCCTCGCATTTCTCGCTGGCGGGATAAGATGTGGCCACTGTCAATCTTGAACATTCGCGTTCAGTCTTCGCCCTTTAAATGACAGACTTCCCAAAGTCGACGCTTACTCTTCGCTGCTACTGATGAGGTTCCATTCGACGCAGCGAAAGTCACGCACCCACGTCTTATTTGTCACAGTATGTGAGCATCGAAAGCACAAAGAATCTCATTTTCTGCGTCTGCGAATACCTCCAGCTAGTAAATGCTTTCCATGCCAAACTTTTCCCCGATTATCGCAAGTCCATGTCTCATTATGACCGAGTCCAAAAATAAATACCATGGCAACCGCGTGCCAGTTCGAAAGCAACCCTCCCAATCCTCTCAGATTGCCGTCAATGACAACGATGCGCTGATATTGCTGCGTTCGTGTACTCCGCATCAAAACTACCGTCGGCGTCTACTTCATGTAGAAATTGGAAGCCAGGACACGGAAACAAACGTCCTGACGCGAAACGACGCTGTCTTTGATGTTTGAATGGCGCATGTTGAACACACTCTTGGTCTGCTTGAGTAGGTTGAAGACTTCTGTGATGGGCCTGACCAGCTGGTCGTTCACACCTTTGACGTTCTCGATCTCAACCCACGTCCGCTGTTGATCGTGGAATACCGCCAAGTTTTTCTGGCGTGCCTCACCTAAAAAACGATGTCAGTTTTTGTAAAAGAGATAAAAGTATTGGCAACCGTAGAGCTGTTTGAAGATGCAAACATACCTTGCCTCTGTCGAACCCATTCCTTCACCTCGTCAATTGTGACTTCGGTGGTCTGATGATGTCTGACGAAATGATTTGGCTTCAGAACAACGAACACAAAGACATTCTGAATGTGAGAGAAGTTCTTTGAGAACATGGCAAGCTCGAAGGAGCAGAAGGGCACGTTCAAATGTTCGCGGCTGTCGTTGGTTACATGGGGCCAACATCTCACCCTGCATTCCAGACTTTTGCACTTCTGATCGTTGAAGTAAATGCCAATGTTGCGAATGCCTGGCTCGTGAATTCCATAGGCATTATGACGACGAGAGAGTTCAGTCGCACGAATCCCCCAGTTCATCATCACCACGCCGAGTCGCATGTCCAAGGCGAGAATATCTTGATTGCCGCGCAAAGCAAGGTGGACGTTTCCCCTGAGGGACTCGAACCTGGCGCCGAACTTGTGCTCGATGAAAGATTTGAAGTCTGGAATAGCGCCGCTAAGTTTCATAAGCTCCTTGAATTCCGAAGTCTTGGTGAAGTGGCTTGCTTGAAACTTCACCACGCCGCTGGTCGACGTCTTGGGTCCTGGTCCTGATCCGTGAAGTATGCATCGCGCATGCACCACGGCCGGAGAATAGTTGACAGCTGACTCTAAAATCATATTCTTAATCTCAGGAGGGAGGCGTGGGAACAGATGAAAGGTCGAGAGGGGCTCAGTCTGCTCTTCGGAGCCTGCAGTGGACAGAGAGGCTGCGTTGCTGACGGGGGCAGCTTCATCGGCATCGGCGGCGGCGGCGGCGGCTGAGACTGCGTGCGATCCGTTGGAAGAAGATGTGTTTGAGGACGACTGTCCAGCAGATTGAGTCTTGTTTGCCATCTTGCTCAGTTGGTTTGGAGATGGCGAATGGGGCCTCCGAAACGAAGTTTACCTGGAGGTGGTTAGTCAAGTAGCCGTTAGAATAGAACTATTGTCAAGTAGAGAACAGATCGTGTTGGTACTTGGGCTGAGTGAGTTTTTTGGGATTGAGATATTGTTTTTCTTTTCTTTTGAACATCTTGCTGCTTCTGGGGTGGAGGAAGAATCCATTGAAGGGGTCGTTCGGAGGCTTCCGGTTGGCAGATTAAGAGAATGTAGGTGAGTCGTTGTGAGATGAAATTGAGTGAAGAAAAGGTTTTGAAAAGTAAGGTATGACAAGATCGTTCCTAGAATGGTTGAAAGGTGCATACCTAAATTCGGAGAGTGACTTGCTCGGGGGCAATTCGCCGGGGTGGTATTTCTGGCGGATTGGATGGCAGAGGTGGGCTTGATTTGGAGATGTGCGAAACGTGCTTACCGATAGATGGAGTTTCAAGGTGAGATTGGTGGGCCAGGTCGGGTTGAGATGCGTTTCGGAAGGTGTCGTGTTGTGGTGAGGCCACAAGAGGCTGGTCGAGTATCGAGATGCGGGTTGAAGGAAGAGCAAGTCGGCCGTCCACGTGGCGCAAACCCGGAACCAAGTATTTCGGGTGGTTTGAAAACGGAAGAAATCGAGAAGTCTAGAAATATGAAAGGTGACGAATTTGGGTGAGGAGGTCGAAGTCCTCCCCTGGGATGGTAGTTGTTGAGGTTGCGGCCCTGGAGGTTTGGGTGAGGCCTCGTTTGTGAAAGAAGAAGGGAGAGCGAGGTGGTGAGGGGGAGAAGATCTTCCTTTTCCAATGGTTTCGCTGCTTTTTGAAGAAGGAGCTTCAAATACGGAAGGCGCGCGTGCTCTCCTTCTTCCTCAACTGGAAACTGAAGGAGCCGCAGCTGCCAAACTTCAACTGCCAAGGCAAGAGCCGTCAGACTTCACACTTCTCGCCTTCTTTATTCAATTTAGAAGTTGAAACTGTTTTCCACCTCCGCACGTGACATGTTTGACACCAACAAATGTCTGTTTTCTCTTGAAGCTTCCACAAGTCACGACCTTGACGGTAATTTCGTCACTGTCCCCACTCCCTGCAGCTATCGAGTACAACCACAAATAACCACAGTCTTCCAGGAACCCTGATTAATTGCCTGTGTCTCAAATTATATGATTTGAAGCAGACAAGGTTGGTCAACCCCCGCGTCATCTATCATCTGCCCACTCAGCTGTATGCCGTGCTCGGCGTACCTTTGCGTGCTGCCAGATATAGTATACGCTGCTAGACAATGATCCTCCTTTTGCGCGCTGCTCTTCTGTGAGAGTTCTGAGGTTCAAATTGAATTGCGTTCTCAGATTCCGTCGCACCACCTGTCGTATCACGAGCCCCAGGGGCAAGGCGATCCATCTAGCCAGAGTCCGATGTCTCCGCGCAGTTTGGGCAAAGATCGTCATCAATCGTCGTCCTCCATCGTCGTCCGTCGTCTCTATCGTCGTCTCTATTGTCGTTATTCCTATCGCTACCCCTATCGGTTTCTCTACTACGGCCGTCCTTGTAGAAATACTAGGTACGTTAGTTAAAGTTGTAGGGTATAGTTATAGTGCCCGGCTTCCTAACTAACACTGCCCGGTTATTAAGTCTTTGAGAAAGCTCTCATGCGGACAGTTCAATGACGGCCTGTACATGATCTCTTTTCAGTTTCGCGCATCTAGGTATCAAAAGCTGCAAGACCTGGTGTCCACTTGCATCATACGAGATCGTTCTCTTTAGCCCACTCATGTTCCTCTCGTGGTCATTGCGATAGCACCTATGACAATTGATCGGGTCTTAGGTTCTGGTTTGCCGAAGCAGTCATCCGACGACGTAATCGGAAGCCGTGAAAGCTTCCTGTCGCTCGCCTGGGTACCATGACCATACGTCTCCATCGTTCTACCTCGGTCTTCTCGTGCTCCGCACGCGCTTGATCGTGTTAATGAGCCCCTGGTTGGCAAAGGACCGATTCTCACGGCCGAATTCCGGACTGGCTCCGCTCGATGTCCGTTTGCGGCGATGAAAGAAACCGAAAACCTCGTGTCGGCATCAATAAACAGCTCACCAAGAACATCTTCGGAGCCGAGCGGAGTAGGAAGAAAGAAACTCCTCGAAACTTTCGCCCGACTGCCGAGAGCTGGGATAGATGTGGTTGAGATTGACATCAGCACTCCCGTCGTTGTGATCGGTGATATTCAGGGGCACAGCATCGGTTTTCCCAAACCGCTCCTCCAATTGCTTGGAAACGGGACGGTAATCCTGATTGCAGGAGGTGACTGGAATGCCAACGACTCTCGCGAACCAGTTCATCCGAACCGCAAAGTCGATGACGAGATAAGCTCCGCTCTCGAGCACCGGTGCCGGGTGAACTCCCATCAAGACGGATAAGCATACTTTCCGCCGTAACGATGTCTTCTTTCCAGCTCAAGAATTCTTAGTTGCAACGCCAACCTCGTGTTTCCGCTTCCAAGGCCATGAGCATGTCTCACTCCCGCCCACTCTCAAACGCCGCTTCTTCCCACGATCGACGCCTCCACATTCCACCCACACCCCCTCAAACTATTGCGTAGTGTCTTGGCCCTGCAACAATCTCTCACACCCAGGCCGGATCCGACAACGTCTCCTGGATGCGACCCCACTGAACCGGCTCTCGCGTGCAGAATGCAAGAAACAGAAGAAACTTTCACGACCTTCTCGTGTTCTTCTCGTGGGTTGTACCAAAGATAGCTGCAGCTTTCCCTCATTCGTCCCGTACTATGAACGCCAAAACGGCGAGCGCACGCGGATCTCACGCCATGGCCGTCCGCATTCGTCGACCTTCGGGATTCGTCTTCGCGATGTTGCTGAACCTTCCTGATGAACTCTGTGAAGCGAGGGGATTCTACCTTGACCGTTTCCGGGTCTTCACCCTCGAAGAAGCTTTCGACATGAGAAGTCTCCATCGAAAGAAGTGTCTATATCAAGAACGCATGAGCCGGTCCATCAAGCCTCCTTTCTTCTCATCATCACAACACCATTGACAAGAACAACAACCACAATCATAACAGTCTTTCGTTTGAAACCCCACATTCGCTCACAATGTCCCGTCTCATCCTCGCCGCGGCCTTCTTGGCTGGCGTCCAAGCCCAATCCTCTTCGACCCAGGTCACCGTCGTAGTCCCCCCGACTACCACCGTCACCCCTGGCACCGTGTCCACCGTGACGCCTGCCGGTACCACCGTCATTGGCTCCGGCACTGACACCACTGTGACCGTCCCGGCATCTTCCACCGTCTCCGTGGGAACCGACTCCTCCGTGGTCACTCTGCCGGGAAGCGACACCGTCACGGTCTCCGCGCCGACATCCACCACCGTGATCACGGCCACGGACGCTTCCGGTGCTACTACCGTCCCAGTCACCACTTCAACTTCCTCCTTCATCGACCTCGGCTTGTCTCTCTCCACGACCTTTACCACGACCACCGACACAACCATCCTCACCGTCCCTCCGGCAGTCAACACCTCCCTTCCGGTGCCCCCGGTTGATCCCACCCAAACCTTCATTTCGACCACAGTCGTCATCGGAAACTCGACGACCGTGATTCCCTTCGTCCCGATCCCGCCTACAGTCGCCCCCGTGCCTCCTCCTAACAACGGTACCAGCCCTCCGTTCAACAACGGCACAGGCCAGCCCACCATCACCCTCCCTCCTCCCGTCGTGACCATCCCTCCCCCCACCGTCACAACGACATGCAACTACAATGGCACTTGCAGCATCGTCACCCTCCCGCCTTGCGTCACAGTTACAACCTGCTACGCCAACGGAGCCTGCGTGCCCGTAACAACTATCACCTACCCCATCACAACTCCCACACCTCCCATCGTCCTCCCTCCTCCTACGACTCAGCCGTACGTGACCACCGCCACACGCTGCCGCTTCAACGGAACTTGCGAGACCATCACCAGAACCTACCCCGTCCCGCCTATCGTCACCACCGGTCAGACCACCAGGACCAGAACCTACACCACCTGCGATTCTAGCTGCCGAGTCGTCACGACCGTCCAGACCTCAAGCTACACCCGTGTCATTCCCCCTGCCAGCTTCACCACCCGTGCTACTGTGCCTGGAACTCCCCAGCAACCCTCTCAACCGGGTGTCCCTGGCACCCCTCAACAGCCTACTCAGCCCGGCGTTCCTGGAACTCCTCAGCAGCCCACTATCCCCGGACAATCCCCCGCTCAACCCTCCGTCCCGGGAACTCCTCAGCAGCCTTCCCAGCCCGGTGTCCCCGACACCCCCCAGCAGCCTTCTCAACCTGGTGTCCCCGGTACTCCTCAGCAGCCGACCCAGCCTGGTGTTCCTGGCACGCCTCAGCAGCCAACTCAGCCTGGCGTTCCGGGAACCCCTCAACAGCCCACTCAGCCGGCCGGCCAGCCCCCTGTCAATCCGGGTAAGCCTACTACTGCCGTGCCGCCCGTTGCGACCGGCACCAGCCCTGGTTCAAGCCCCACGCCGGTGGTCACCGCCGGCCAGAAGGCCCTGCGTGTCGAGATGATGAGCTTGGTTGGAGCCATCGCCGCGGGGATGCTCCTGTTCTAAGACAGCCATATCACTTCATGAGCATTTTGCATAGTATGCTTGGAACAAGAAAAGTCTCCTTTTTATTTCCTTTGTCAAAGGCCCTCTAGAATTTGGCCGGAAGAGAAAACATAGATCGCAATAGAAGTTGAACGAAGGGGTCTCTTGATAGAGATGATAATGACCAATAATATTAATGATAATACCTTATTGTCTTTATGAGTGACTTGTGAGCTATCATTGTGCTCTCCATCTATGAACCTCTTGCTTCCCCTTATGTCCTTCAAGCAACCTCTTTGGCCGGACTGCCGTTGTCCAATGCCATTATCGCCCGGGAGGCCATTGTTGTCCGCCAGAATACTAAAGGTCCCTTTCATTTACGGTCACCGAGACTTCTTGAACCCTGCGAAGTCTTATTACTACGGTCGAACAAGGTTCGGCAACTGCAGGGTCTCAAGCAAGCATTTCAACCTTGAGTAGAGACCTATGATAGGTAATTTTCCTAGCATGTAACATGGACTCAAGACATGCAGCTTATTCCCACATTGCAGTCTTGCATCGCAGGTTCGTATTGCTGTCCTTTATTTATCCCGAGCAACAAAATTGCGATGGAGCTGTGCAACACTCGAATCGCCAATATGGGGGTTATCATGTTATGGAATGCGAGAGCCAAACTCTGCGCGGAATATGCGTGATTCTGGTCAGTTTTCTCTTAGGCCTTTTCATGCACGCTCTTATTCCCCAAACTCGCGCTGCTGCGCTATCTGAAGACCAAGGATCCGACGAAAGCTCGGGTAATGATCAGCCTCATGACGCTGCGCCCTCCGAGCCCGCCAGGCTTCCGACAACATCAGGTGCAGATTTACCCGCCACAGGCGTTGCCGATGGCATCGTGACGGAGACTCGGCAGCAGAATACAGCCCTCGATCCCACCGCCAAAGCCCCCAAACATCATGCGATAGCTATGGCTTCTCCGTCGCTGTTCAGCACGCCTCTTGTCTTGACTGCCGAGCCTCGACCACCGTTCCAACCGAACGTTCGAAGCTTGACGCAGATACCGAGAACTACGTTGCCGCCGTGGGAAATTGCTTTCGAAGCCAACGTCAAGAACAGCCGCCTTTTTCATCTCCCGGAAGAAATCCTGCTTCTTATCCTGCAGCTCGCCGATATTCCAGACTTGTACATGTGGCGCCAAGTTTCCTTTACATTCTGGCGCATCTACCAGAGCAAGTATTTCCGGAATTTCCATCGGGACGGCAAGTTGTTCTATGAGATCGAGAAGGAGGGGCTGAAAGGCTTCGAGCACGATGAAGAGACTAGGAAACGTGCAAGGGACCAGGCGTATTGCGATAAGTGCATCGCCAAGACACAATCGAAAAAGATCGTCAGTCCCTTATGGAGCCTCCAGTTCAAGACGCTCTACTGTTCTTTCTGTCGAAAAGACCATCCTCGATCCTGGTTCTCGCACAAGGAGCGTCAAAAGAAGTATGTCGGCCTTCGCTGTGTTTCATGGGAGGGGCACTTCCGAGTCTGCCCTCACGAGACTGTGTCTATGCCGTTGGTCCTACAATACGTCGATCGTATCGGCATAGCCGGCAAGGATCGCCACACATACCACGATATTGTCATTTGTCAGGTCTGCCAGGCCGTTGCTGGCAAGCTCGCGGGGGAGGATATCCGCACTCGCAATAACATTACTCCCTCAAAGGTTTCGTTAGTGAACGTGGGGCCGGACTACCGAGACCGTTCTCAGGTCATGTTCTTGATCGATTGGACACTCCCTGTCTTTGAGATTCCCGAGGACCGTGGTGTTACATACCTTTTCCTACTACAGCGCTTGAGAGAGTTTGAGAAGACATACGGCGACATGCTTTGCCCGCACCTTCCCCTCGAGAGACTTCTCGCGCCTTTTGACTCGCGCCTTTGTGTCTGTCTCGGAGGCGACAGAAGAATCGGGGTCATATCGCCATGCGAGCGCAACATCGACTGGGTGGACAAGCATCACCCAGCTCGCGGCTGCAAAAGAAAAGGCACTACTCGGATCTCGGGTGTTTTCCTGTCCCAAGATGACAAATACCCAGTCAAACACGAAGTCACATGTAGAGATTATTGTGGAAATTTCATCTGGACCAGAAAGGACCGCTTCGTGTTTCTTAGCAGGCATACAGCTTCTCTTGTACATGCAGACGGCACTGGAAGGCCGTGGTATGCGCATGCCAATAATTTGCTGGAGCCACAATCATACGGGGCAAAGGACGACATCGAGGCGAAGCATGTCTTATGGTGCGATGATAAGACCTGCAAGAATGGCAGGAAGTGGAAGGATAGTAGACACTGATTTCGATTCAATAATTTTGCAACTTAATACCGATAGTCAAAAGGCTTCCAGGTCCGCTCACGGGCCAAGTAGGAGACTGGTGGTGATCGGATCGACATGAACGTGGAAGCTGGCTTCGGCACCCACAATTTCAGCGGAGGTGGTCATCTTACAACGATCGCAGGGCTTTCAGGCAAAAAGGAAGACTCAGGAATCAAACCGCGCACAAGCTTAGAGGACGCAACTTAGATACGAAAATAATCAACAATCTTTTCACTGATATCGAGCCGTCTGTGACGGACTGAGGCTACCTAGGTACGCCAAACGCCAAGCCATTCCTGCCTCCGGAGATATTTTACAGCCACAATTACGCACCACGGGGTTTCGCCTTGGCCGCCGCCTTCTCCTTCTTCTCAAGCTTCTGCTTCTTCTTCTTCTCTTCGTTCTTCGCATCCAGCTTGCGCTTGGCGTCAGCCTTCTGCTCCTCCGTCTTGGGAATCACCTTGAAGAATCCGTCCAGGCGAACCTGCTGGCTGCTCTTCAGGTTCTTCTCCAGTCTAGCTCCTGCAGAGCGCACACGGTCCTCTGAGAATCCCTTCTCGGTGACGAGGAACTGCACCAGACCATCCATATCAGGCTTCTCCCACTTGAAATCGCATAGCGGGTCGTCGGCTGGGCGGACGTCAGGCTTGAAGAAGAGCTCGCGAGCGTCCTGGTAGGGCCAGTCCTCGGGAATCTGGTATTTGCCCTTGGGGTCTTCCTTGATCGCCTCCACCAGCTTGTCCAGAGTGCCGTGCTCGCGGATGAGCTTGAGGGCGGTCGAGGGGCCGACCTTGGGGATCGGGTCAAGGTAATCACAGCCGAGGAGAATGCAGAGATCGACGAACTGTAGGGTCAAGTCAGCGAATGATATCAGAGCGTTGGAGAGGAAGAATACTAACCTGCTCACGCTCCATACCCAGGCCCTCGAGCACCTTGTCGATGTGGACCTCCTGAATGGGCTCCTTGCGCTGCTCGCTGAAAGTCAGGTGGCGCAGGAGGATGGGTGTGTCGAAGGTGAGGGTATCCATATCCTCGCTAGCAGCGGCGTAGACCTTGCCGGCGCGAGCCAGCACGGCACACTGCGCCTCAGCTTCGGTCGGGGCGACGATGAAGGGGATGCCCATCAGCTTGAGCAAGCGCTGGCACTCGGCATTGTGCTCGCGGGTGACGCGGACCGTTCGTCTGGAGAACTTCTCGACGTCCTCGGCCGTTCCAGTCTCCTTAGCCTCCTCGAGGTTCTCGTTGGCCTCCTGCTTGCGCTGGAATCGCTTGGCCAGCTCGCCAGACTTGAGCTTGGGCGGGGCACCATCGAAGACGTAGAGGGGCTTGATGCCGTTGTCGACCATTCGCAGGGTGCGGTAGAAGAGACCCATCAGATGCGAGGTGGTCTCACCGCTCTCGTTCATGAGCTGCTGGCCATCAGATCGGACGGCGATGAGGAAGGAGTAGATGCTCATGGACCTGGACGCAGAGTCAGCGAGGGGCAGTCAACGACGGTAGGGGATGAAAGAGGAAGACGCACGCATCAATGGCGACTTTGCGGCCAAAGTGGGCCTTGATCTCGCCCTCCTTGATGGCATTGGGAGCCTCCTCCTTGATGATCTGGTAGAGGTTTTTGATACCCATCTTGCTGTCGTGGTCGCGGGAGTCGTTGGATGCAGGGAAGTCGAAAAGTGCGAAAGGTTGACGCGCCTGGTGAGGTCATGACGCGCCGCTGGACGCGTTAAGTGGCTGACTAAGGGGTAGACAGTCTGTGCGCACACCCCGGCCACCCCAAGGAAGGAGGCAGCGACAGGGATCACGATGCAGGCAGAAGGAGCTCAACACATGGAGTTGTGTCGATTTCTGACGTCGTGATAATCTTTTGCCATGTTGAGCATTCTCAAACGAGTGTTTCCAGGCAAAATTTGTGTCGTAAAAATCCCTACGTCCCAAGGCCGCCGGAAAGGCCAACAGCTGGTCACACGTATCGTGGTATCACTCGCTCTGTTTACCTTCTCCTTCGCGATCTCCGTTGCTGCCCTCGCTGCCTTTCCCCATATCCGTTGCTGTCTCTGGGCTCTGTCTCTGGGCTTTGGCTTGATTCTCGCTCTTTCTTTCTGGTGTCCAAATTGTAGCTCAAGTCGTGCATGACCACCTCTCCAGCGCTGCTTCTTCAAGCCCAGGGGACGGTTGTACTCGCTTCGTGCGGCCACTTCCGGGTATCTATGCCTGTAGTGCATGCTTTCCACGATCTGAGAGTTCTCGAACCTGGAAATTGCGATGGATTATCAAAGCCTTAGGGCAAGGGAACACGTGCGCCGGGATGGGAAGAACGAACTGGAAGAGCCACAGCCAGAGGCCAAGTGCTTGGTGTTGTGTGAATCGTGAGTTAAGAGGCCATATTATGCTGGCTTTCCATATTTTCGAATTTAGCCCCAAGAAAATCGGGAGCGGTCGACGCAGACGCCTCGCGATCCCTTTGCAAAAGCTGTTGTCCGCGGCCCGCCGAAGATGGCCACGAACTGTCAAGCTGAGCTTTCCGCAAGTGGCACACTATCATCAAATCCAGAAACCCGACGCGCTTGTTGTCAAGGAAGACTTGTCGCACCGGCTCGCCCAGCGAGACCTTTCCTGGTTGAACCGTGTCAGAGGTGGACTGGTGACCTGTCAAGCATCGAGTACATCATCTGAAATATCACGCGAAGCCAATTTTGCATCACAGTCAAGTCAAGTGGCGCTTATATCAGTTCCAAAGTCACGATGGAAAGGGAAAAAGATGCGTGTGCGAAGCTGTGTTATTGATTGCTACGGAGCGTGCCGTTCGTGCATGCCCAAGGTGAGAGACCAATCTAGCTACCAATCTGAAAAGCTGCTACCAAGCTGTCCTGTTCCAATGAAAACCTGCCCAAGGCATTCCAAGTCCTGTTCGATCCCAAAACGTACCACCCAAACACTTGGCCCGGATGGCTCATTCTGTGAAATCAGATGGCAAGAAGAAGAGCCAGGCCGGCGACGAGGCCAGCACCGGTCTTCTCAGCACCCGAAGAAGGGATGGGAGTGATGGTGCCAGAGGCAGAGACAGTGGGAGTCATGACAGCAGAAGTGCTGCCAGACGCGGTGCCAATAGTGGAGGTGGCCACGCTGGTGGTCTCCTCAGTGATAACCGAGGTCTGAACCAGAGAAGTGGTGACCTCAGAGGAGGTAACCATGGGAGTGGTCATGACCTCAGAAGAGGACATGGTCGAGGTGACCTGGATCCACTCACAAGTGGTGGTGGTCACCGGGCGACAGACCTCGCTGTTCATGACTACAGAAAGGTTAGCAAATGAGGCCAGAAAAAATAGAGACAAGTGAAAACACGAAAACACGTACCAGTGAAGCCGTTGCCGCCAGTAGGGATCGGCTTGTGAATGGAATCGCCGAGGATAGTAGTCAGGACCGGCTGAGCTGGATGAAAATGAAGATTAGCCGGGGCGTTGTGGTGAGATGGGAAGGAAACTTACGGAGCTCGGTGTTGTCGGTGAGCTTGACACGCTGCTGAGCAGCGCCACGCGTGGCAAAGTGGCCAATGATGGCAACAGAAAGCTTGGCGTTCATAGAGAACTTCATTGTGCCGGCTGGTGATGGTTAGAAGGACGAGAGAGAAGAGAGGGAGAAGCAGTTGACTGACCTGTCGAGAGTGGGTAGGTTTTGGGTGTTTGTGAAGGGTTGAAGTGAAGGTTGCAAGGCTTTGGAGAAGCGAGTAGAGAGAGAATGTATTTGCGTGGGTTGAAAAAAGAAAAGAGGAAGAAGTTTTTCGAGAGGAGGGTAGAGGAGGGGGATATTTGTACTTGATGGGGGAGTGATTGAGGCGAGCCTGTGGCAGCCCTCTCTCAAAGGGCACAGTCTCCGCTCTTTTGACTGGTTCAAGAGGGTGAGTGCAAGAGAGAACTGAGGGTGCCTCGAGGAAAACACTGCAGCTCTGACTTTTGTGATTGGCCGATTGGTGGTTGGTTGTCAGGTTGACCATAAAAGTGAAGGTATCGAGAGATCAGGAAGCGGGTCCAGGTGGTGTTCCATGACCAAAAGGGCGAGAGCAGGGTGGCTTTGAGATGGTTATTATGTCGTTGGGTTGAGCAGAGCTCTGTGACTTGCTGATCTCTGAGCTGCGGAAGGCCACGGAAGGTTGAGGTGGGTGTCTTTGGAAGAGAGTGCGCAACTCGCACTCAGCGCTGGCAACTCAGCTTCAGCGCAGGAAACTCCAAAAAAGCGTAGAAAACTCTTTGAGGGCTGAAAAAGACATCTTAGGGCTTTGAAGAGACTTGGGTGCTTGCAGACTGCTTCTTTTGAGGTCATAAGTTGGTGGCTCCGGGCTCTGTTTGCTTTGTAGAGGCGGATGAAGACTGGAAGCATCGCGAATGAGCGCGGGCATCAATTTAAGAGTAGAGATTCCATGAATTCTGTCAGACTTCTGGCTGTTTGATATGGTGGATGGACTGGGCCACAGCAGGGCGGTGGCTCTGAGGTCCTGGGGTGGGCGCGGGGGAGAGGACTTGGCGCCTTGAGGTGAACGGGGCGGCCAGTCGAGACCATAATTGACAAAATATTATTGAATTTTTTGCAATTCACCTTACTATGGACCCTAGTCTTGCTTGCAGCCTCCAGGTGTGTCTGGCCCTCGAGTCTCATCTTTCTGGCTGCTGGAATTTCTGACGTTCGACTTCCACTTCAACACTCGTCCTCCCAGAGTCGATGCTCGTCACACGCAGCTCGGCAACCCAATTCTTGACGCGCCGACTCTCCTTTCTTATCCTCGGTCAATTACTTCAGTAATCCAGTCTTGCCCATTCGTTTACTCTGCTGCGTGTGCCTCAAGACTGGTCAACCAAAATGGCGCCCACCACTATAAATGATCTCCCTCAGGAGATCGTCAACGCGATCGTCAGCGAGATCATCGACGAGCACACTTACGGATTATCCGACATCGAAGATATTTCCGGTATCGTTCCCGTCTGCCACAAATTCATGAGCGCTGTGAAGGACATCGCCAGACGCCAGCACCAAAAGCTGGAGAACAAGCTCGGCACCTATCTCCTCAGCTCAATCTACAACGACGCCCTCGCCGCAATCTCATTCCCTTCCTTCGCCAAGCTGAACTCTCTGGCCACTGACGAGGAGAAGAAAAAATCGATGAAGGAGCATCTCACGAACTGGCAGAGTCTTGAGCTTTTCATGACTTGCACCCGCAGTCCCACCCAGCAATTGGGCGTCTGCCACTTCATCGACAAGACCATCATTCCCTTTGCCGAAGACTTTGCCCTCAAAACTTCCGATCTCGACGCCAAAGACTTCCAGATGCGCCTCCCCGAGTGGGCCGAGTCGAGCCTCAAAGGAGCTTACCAGCCGCTGGTGCTGGAGGTACCCGCGATTACCTCCTACCACCCCAACGAGAGCCGTCGAATTCTCCGCGCGTTCTGCCGATTCGAGCTCCTGTCCCATGTCTTCAGAGCTAGGCCTGGTCTACAGCTCTGGGATCTCAAGGCTCAGCACGAGCTGCTCGACGCCTACTTTGACCAGCATGAGATGGAAGAGGTACTTTGCGTCTCCCAATACGTCAATGACCTCCACGTCTACCTCTTCCGAGCGTTCATGAGCGCCAATGACGGCCGCGACGTTCAGGAGGATTTCAGACAGGTCTGTCGCGCCTTTAAGCCCGTCAATGGAGTCTGGAAGATTCCCGACAGGTACAACATAACGCGCTCAGATTCTGGTGAACGCATATGGTATGCCACACACGTCCACGACGAGACCGTCACCCGCATCGACAAGATCCAATTCTTAGACACTATGACGCAGTCCACAGTCATCAAGCAGATCTCCACCTTCGGCTTGGGCTTCTTGCGTTCGTTCCTCGCCTCGCCCATCCAAGAGTATAGACAGTGGATGGTGAAGTACGCCGACATCATCCTCAAGGACATCTGCACGGCTGAGGTCGAGCACGTCGGCGCTGAATCCAACTGGACCTGGGCAAACCACTACGGAAAATTCTGTCCCGAGGACCCAGTCATCACCATCCCCGGCCGCGTTAGCTGCGAATGCGAGAGAGACTCCCCCAACACCGCCTGGAAGGTCCTTGGTCATGGCGGTTCTGTCAAAACCCTTCTTGGCTTTCGCCGCTGCGGATGGGTGTTCTGGTCCGACGAGCGTCTCCGCGCGCGCCGCTTCTGGGCCATTCGCGACATCAATCCTTACCAGCGCGACATCGACATGGACGCTGCTGAGAACCAATGGATCAATGCTCCGCTCCCAGACGTACTGCTCGAAGATCTAAGCTTTTCGGATGCTTTCAGGTTCGCTGTTCGCGAGCTAAGCAGCCTCGCGGACTGGAAGCTGCACAAATTCTGCAAGGACTCTGAGACCATGCTCAACCGTTGGCGCTGCGATTTCGTGAGCGACCTTCGGGCACGCTGCGTGGCCGTGGTCACCTTCGACGAGCTATTTGGACCGCTTGTACCGCCTGACTTACCGTTGCCCGTGGAGGTTGCTCCTGGTATCTTTTGGGGCTAGGCAGGAACTTCATCGGCGGGTGTTTGCGCGGAGGTACGATGAATGATATTCCCACGTTGTCGAAGAGACATTATGCTAACGTCGACTTCTTCCAGATGTGCTCAGCATACGAGGACCTAATGGCTGGGCATGAATCATGGGAAATAACTCTAGCTAATGGAAAGACCGTCACCGAATCGACCAAGATGATGGGGAGAAGACGATGGAGGAAGACGCTGAAGTAGGAAGACACCGGGGGGCGAAGACGTGGTACAGCGACGACGAGGGACGACGACGACAGAGGACACCGGCGACTGATGACAGAAATAACAGCAACCACATGACCGGCAGGGACAACAAGACTGTGTCGATGGATACTGGCATATTGTCATTCGCGACCCGGCTTGAGACATGGAAGGAGTCAATCGTGTGTGCAAGCCTTCGGGTGGTGTCAAACCCCTACTACGCGTAACGACTCAATGAGAGGACGATGAACTGGCTTCCGAGATAGTATTTGCGTAGACAGAGGAAATCCGAAGAGTATCAATCATACTTCCCACTCGAATAATGCGTGAGAAGCGCGTGAAAACTACTGAGACACGCTGGGTGCTGCTTGTTATCATGTTTGTGGCGATTCTCAGATTCACTTTGTTCAATTATGACCTTGATTAAAACACGCAATAATTTCTTCAAAGTCCTCACCAATCATCAAAAGGTAAAACAAAACATGAAAAGCATTCACAAGCATCTGAATAACATTATAAACCACGCAGAATGCTTGAAACCTTCGATTTGCGAAAATGCCCCTATGATGCGCCTAGGTATCAAGGCACATTCTACCCGCTGCTCTCAAGCACATCCCAGACCATCTCCCCATGCTTCACATGCGCGCCAACACTCAACTGCGCGCCCGTCTTCAGCAAAACCTCACAAGGCATGGTCCCCTGAGCCCCGATCCGGATGGTCCTCTTCCATCCCTCTTCCTCCTTCCACTCCCACCGCTCAGCGCTGACATCCTCCCCAACCCTCGAGATGCCTTGGCAAAACCGGCCCAGCCACACAATCATCCCGCGCGCCTTGCTCGCCTCGCTCTCATACTTCAGCACGACGCACTCGGGCTTCGCCGCGTCATCCGTCTTGACAGACGCGGGCTCCGGGTCGACGTCCCGCCAAAGCTCCTCGTAGTCGCACTCCTGCCCCGTGGCAGGGTTGACCATCCGCCCCTTCTCGAGCGTGAGGTCGCCCTCCTGCGGGTACATGTCGCCCTCGTCGCCCGCCGTCTCGGGCTCCGTCGTGCGCGAGTCGATCCAGTGGTCCCAGCGCGAGTGGCGCACCTCGCCGCCTTTGCCGTCGGGGATGAGGGACGAGGAGGACGTGCCGGCGATGCCCCATTCCAGGCGCTCAGCGCCGTGTGCCTCTGCGATTCGTTAGCCGTCTTCAAAGTGTCACCTCTGCGAGTGTTGCGCTGGGCCGGAGATTGGGTTGAAGTTGAGGCCGCACTCACCTTGCCCCTCCGCGGTCGGCGCCTTCAGGATGCGGAGATCCACGAACCGGCGCTGCGGGGAAGTCAGCACGATCGTGGACGTCGGCTCGCCGGCCTCGTCGGGCACCCAGCGGATGTGTTCGCGGAACGAGATGCTGCCCATCTTGATGTTGGTGTTTTCTTTCTTCGATGACGAACTACTGAGTGAATTGCTTCAGCTGCGCGAGGTGGGGTTCGCAATTGAGGAGGCGCGCCGCCCGGGCAAACGGCCAATGATCCACATTAACCCGGCTAACGCTTTCACGCCGTCATACCCCCCAACACTAACCGGCCGATCTGCATCGCCAACTCTGCGTCTATTACTTTATCCTCTATGCGAGATCTATGTCTAAGTCTATATGCACTGCAATCCATCTCAACACTCTCTTTCTTCATCAAACCGAAACCCCTCACGCAGATTTCTCAAGCCTCTCGACAACCTTCACCAACCCCTCGATCTTCTCCTCGCACTCCTGCTTGCTCCTCTCCTGCGCTTCGTACGTCTCGCGCAGCCGGTCAACCATGAAGGGCTTCAGCGCGGTGCGCTTGGCGGTCTTGTAGTCGTACACGACAATGTCCTCGAAGCAGCGCGCCGCGGGCCGGCGGTGGCGGTCTGAGACCAGCAGGGCCTCCAGGAGGACGAAGTCCGACTCGTAGGTCGGCTTGGCGGCGAGCTTGTGCAGGACGGTGACGTTGTCCGGGTAGGCCATTGGCTGTGAAACGTGAGCGTCCGGAGCCGAATTGCTTGACGGGCCCCAGCCGGCGATGATGAGAAGACACTGGGGACGTAGGGACTTACAAACTTGTAGTCCGTCTTGATGCTCCTCATGATCAGGCCAATGTCCTTGGGCGACATGAGCTGGTTCCATTCGTCCGCGTTCTCGGGGTCCACCGTCGTCGCGAAGTTGCGCAGCCAGTTTACTCGTGCGGACTCGGCGTACTTGTTGTAGACGACGTTATTCACATGACCTGGGTCACTTAGTTAGATGACTGCTGTTCTGCCTCACTCATGCACCACGCGATTTGAGCGTACCCTGCGCCGTGTTAGTCAGTGCTCACGAACAACACGTCCCGCGATCAATCTCACCATTGCATCCTACGACTCATCGTCAGTGTCAGGTTTTCACAGTAAAGCACGATACAAAAAACTCACCTGATCTCCCCAAGTAACAGTGTGCTTATCCAAGCCCCTCCACCCAGGCCCGGTGAGGAATCCCTCGCGGCCAGCAAGCAGCTCAAGCCACTGCCCGTCAACAGCCTCCCGCAGACCCTTCAACTCCTCCTTCTGGGCGCTGTCAAGCTGGAGACCGGCAACACGCTTAATGCGTGCCTGTAGCTCCGAGAGCCAGCGCGGGTTGACCGCGGCGCCGGTCCCGTTCTCCGACGCGGCGAGACGAGTCGTGGTGCCGAAGCAGCGGCGGGCAACGGGGCCGCGGAGAGCTGAGATGGAGGCGCGCATCGTGTGGCAAGGTATCTATAAAACGACTAGCACAAAAAGAAAGTAACCCAATGTCACAAACACAGGAAAAGCAAAATCCTTCTCTGCAGACTAAAATTTGGAGGAAAGAATTTTGATAAGAAGGGTGTGGATGATGAAAGGATGAGGAAATTCGGTTTCCGTCGGCAGCAATTGGGGCGGGCGACCCGATGGAGTGGGCGCTGGTTCCGATGGCAGGGCCGTTGGCTCGGTAGTTGCGCCCTTTCGTCTCGGCTTTCAGGGCGTCGAAAGGCGCGTGGGGGAGGTGTTTGCTGTGCGGGGGCCTCGGCAGGGCACGCGACTTAGGCTGGCTTTGCGGCAGATCAAGCATCTCACCAAGCGGGGCTTCAGCCCTGTTACTCCCCTTGGTGTAGTTGGTTCATCACGTTCGACTGTAATGGTTACATTGTCATCGAAAGGTCTCTAGTTCGATTCTGGAAGGGGAGAGCCATCTTTTTTTGATTTTTTTCTTCAGTGATGATGCACTTTTTATACCATCGTCGCGTGCTCAATCATGCATTTGAATCTCGAGCTCTTTTTGTGCTTTGTACTATGCGATTATTTATCGCAAGATCCCCTTCCTAATCGCCGCCCCTCGCTCTCTCTATCGAGCGCGCACAGTGTCCCCGCCCCCTCACCGGCTGAAGAATTCTCGGTGTGCGGTGTACCCAGTCCCCACCCCAACGGCATCTCGGTCAGCTCGGTCAGACAGACTTCACCGGCGTGGGATGCTTGTCTTGTGGAACTTCGCAGGGCCCTGCGGCGGCGGGGGTGATGGGCGTGGGAGCGCCTGGCCCGGAGCTGCGACCGCTGCGAGCTGGTCATAGCTCCAAGAGACCCACTTTCCGGATCTGGGAGGAACCAACTGGAGGGGAGGGAGGGGACCTGCGACCGCACTTTGTCACTTGCAACCGCACCGCACGGCGCGCGACTTTTTTGGCGGGACGGGGAGCAGTGCGCACGCGTTTGACGGAGAGATGCTTGGGCACGCTGCGATTTTGACGTCCTGGGCTGGGAGAGATTGGCATCGGTTTCTGAGGTTTCAATCACTTTCATTTATGTCGTTCTTTTCAGAGGCTGCCTCGGTGAAATGGGAGGGGATGGATGGAAGGGGGGTGTTACGCGTTGGACGGGGTCAAAACAAGATTGCCCCTCGGCCTCACCGCTGCCCATCGCGGTTCTAGCTTGGCCTCAGCTGAATGACTTCTTACAACGAGCGAAAGTTGTGAACGAAGATGAAATCTTGATATCAAGAATGGTCATGTTCCGAGGCCGAGCTGGAAACATCTTCGCGGAGCTCGCGAGGGGGATGGAGAGTTTGGCTCGTCTGGGCCCGAGTTTCCCCGTGCGGCCGGCCGGCTTTTCGCGTGGGACGGATTGGCGCGCAGCTCTAGACGGCTACCTCAACGTTTTCTTCAAGATAGCGAAACGAAATAAATATCAATCAGATTCAGGAGATTTTAGTCTCGGAATGAGAAAGTGTCCGCCTGCAAGTGCGCTGGCTTGCGAGCACAGCAAAGCAAAGCAAGGCGCGGTGCGGGTGCCGTGAGGCCTGTTCGGTCCCCCTTTTTCGTCTCGCTTGACGCGCGACTTCGCGGGGCTTGACAATCACGTCTCGCGACGAGGGGCAATCTCGTTTAAACCGCAATTGATGATGCAGAAAAATAGAATGCCGTCGAGCTGTTCCTGTGCTGCATGAATTTCAGATGCCGTCTCGATCGGTGTGGTGTTCAGAGGATGAGGGACGCAAGTGTCGGTCAGGGCGGAGAACAGACGGTGACTAGCACACGTGTTCTCCTCCACATTGGGTATGCATGCGTCAAGCTTGCGATGGCATTTGGCGGCCGCAATGAGGATTTGAAGTTGTCAAAATTACATTGATGTCAATTTAGAGGGTATTCGATTCGGAAGCATAGAGATTTACTGCCCTCGAGTGTTGTTGGTGGGCCGGAGTCGCTGTTCGTGTAGAAGGGTGATGGATCGCGAATAGCTTCCATTGCCCCTCATGCCTCTCACGGGCTTTTGACTCTCTTATGAAGCACAACGGGAGCATGCAAACCGCAGATATCGCCAGACGTAGCCTGGCGACATATTTAGGTGATATCATCCATCAGCTTTGAGGCTGAGCGGTTGTGTGGTCACGAGCGCGCCTGCAGTCATTCATCGACTCTTCATCGGTCGCGTGACGCGATCGCAGCCCCTCTTTGGCGGGCGGCGGTCGCGAAACTCGGTGTAAGTCATTTCAAGCAACAAAAATGCCACAAATTCACAAAAAATATCCCCGAGCAGATCGTCGACCTAGACGATGGGCCAGTGCATTTTTTAGATGAAAAGAAGGGTGCTGTGGGTGGTTGTGCGGTGGTGGTGCAAAGATGTGCGGATAGCTTCAATCGCGAGCTTCGCGCACCGAATCACACGGAACGGGAGGCCGAACGGGACGGGGTGCGGGATATCCGGGCCGGGACGCGTTGGGAATGGAGACAAAATGGCATCAGGTGATGAAGAAAAATTCGGGCAACACAATGATGGTGCTGGCTTGGGATGAAACCGGACTGGCGAGGAGGGAGACCGGATGCGACGGGGGAGGTTGTGTTGAGGAGATCATGGACGAAGTGCGAAAAGTGGCAAGTCGACGAGGGAAAGGAGTCGGGCTGTGAGGAAAGTTGGGGCCGGGCGTGCGGGATGTGGATCGGGGGTTTGCGAGAGCCAAAAACGCGATGGAAGCGAGAAATGAGTCATTTAGCGTGATGGAGGGTGAGGAAAGCGCAAAAAGAGGGAAAAGAAGAGAGGAGAGGAAAGGGAAAAAGAGAGGTGGTTGAGGTGGGCGATGAGAATGAGTTGGGTGGGAGATGCGAAGGTGCCGGATCAGACAGCTTTTTTTTTCGTTCGTCCTTTGCGCTGTGCTGTGCTGGACTTGGGAGCCCGGGGGGACAGTCTTTCAGCGGATGGATTGCGAAAATCTGGCCAATCAGAAAAATCGACGAGGGAAGGAGGGCATTTTTATTTTAATGCGACGGAAGGAAAATGGGAAAGGTACTTGGGGTAGGTACCTTTTTTCTGGGTCGTCGAACGGCGTGGCAGTCGTGATGGGGAAGGGAAGGAGCGCCTGCTGCAGTGTGCAGTGCCGTTTAGCAGGGCAGGCAGGAGTCTGTCTGGGAGTCTGAGGCGGTCCCTGAAAACCGACGACGGGGAAGGAAGGATGGACAGGCACACACTGACACTGATCTTGGGTGTGATCTGATTCTAGTGGAGGGGAGGGGAGCTTCGAGCAGGTCAGGGAGCATGCCTCACCAGTAACCACCTTTCCTAGGGCATGGCTGCATGCGCGAAGCCAAGGAGGGGATGGAGGTGTTTGCGTTTGTTTGGCGGGAACGCTGCCGCGGCAGAGGCCCCCTGTGAGGTGAGATGGGAGATGGGAGATGGGCTTGGGCCGGGTCCCTTGGGAGGAGCCGTGGACGGTGGAAAAGCACCAGAAGCACCAGAAGGCCACCTCATCTGGGCGGGCATCCACTATGAGGTGTTCGTTTATTTTCCCGTCCTGCACGGATTGGACTGGATGTGTTGGATTGGATTTACAGGGAGTCGAGCTGCTGAGGGGAGAAGAGGGGCCCCCCGTCCGGTGTCCAGGTGTCCAGGGTGTGACAGCAGAGACGACAGAAGCTTCAGAAGCTTCATGCGACGCGTCCGGAGCTTGGTCTTTTGTTTCCCTGGAGCGCCTGCCATGTGGCCATGTGCCACCCGCTGCTGCGATCTTCGTCGCCACTTGTGAGTTCACGGAGGACAAGTTGACCATGTTGATCTGCAGATATCTATCTTGGAAGTGATGGTCTGGCATAGGACAACCTGGAGGACTGGATGGAGTGGCAACATCAGTCAGACGAGGGAAGGAGACGGACGAGGGGAGAGGAGAGGGTGTTGGATCTGATCTGTGTCTTGAGCCTCCCGTCTTGTCCATCTCGACCGCGTCTAGCAAATCACACAGATATGCGCCTCTTGGTTCCAGCCCGACTGGCGCTAATCGCCGATTCAAGTCGAGACACATCACAAAACGAGAAAGAGCAAGAGAGGAGAGGTGAGGTTGGGGAAGGAAGAGGAGGAGGAGAGAAGGAGGTGGGAGGAGGGACGAGGTGGGTGCGATGCAGGTGCAGGTGCAGGTGCGTGGAAAGGATGGAAGGCACGGAAGCTGGGGCTCTGCCACACCTGCATTCGAGTCCTACCTCACCTGCCTTACTCTCCCGTCTATGTTCGTGCCTGCCTTAATTACCTTCAAGGTTGCTGTCTGTCACCGGAGCATTAGTAGAAGGAGCATCGGAGAGCAGGAACGGTTTGACGGTTGGCGGTTAAGGTACCTACCTGCCTGCCTTCTTTAGGTGAGCTTGGTGAGGGAGGCAGGTCGACCCAAGAGAGAGGGAACCCTACTGCACCTGCACCTGCACTTGCACGCCATGTAAAGCAAGAGCAAGCACGGCAAGGCAGTCAGTCGAACCTGTCTTGCACCTGCTGCCCTAGGTACCCTTCCTGCACCGCTAGCTACCCGACTCGACGACTCCCTGCTAGGCCCAACGGGAGGGGAGAGCCGTCGAAATTCTTTCTTCCACATCTCATCCTGCAGCCCGGCTCCATGTTCCATCGTTTGTGGTGTGGGTGGTGCTGCGCTGCCCGTGGTCTGGTCACTGGTCGCGCGGATCGAGGGCGGTCGCTAAAAACCACGCGGGCCATTAGCTCACAGTTATTTTTTCCCGGGGGATGAAGGACGTGGTGGATGAGCCTGGTGGATGGAGGGGGAGGGGATGGATGGGGGGCACGCTGGAACCCCCCAAAGCCCAGCGAGGCCAGAGGTGGTGGTGCCCGCAGCCCAAGACCCCCAAGACCACAAAGTTACTGATTGCGCACCGCGCCTCTCTGCCCCCGCCCATTTATAAAAACAAGCCCCATCCCCTCCACGCACGCGCTCCTCCCCCCTCTTGCTCTCGATCTCTCTTTTCTTGTCTCCCTCAACCCAACGCGTCAATCTTCTTCGCAATCCGATCTACTTCGACTTATCCATCGACTTCAATCGCCCTTTCGATTGCATCCGCTACTTTGCACCCTTTTCCAACACCCAAACCTTCAACCACCACCCCCAAAGCTCACAATGCCTCCCAAGAAGACCGAGGGCGCTGCCGCCGCTCCCAAGAAGGCCTCCCACCCCAGCTACCAGGTCCGTCCCCCATTCACCGGTCTTTTTGCATGGCGCATTCTTTGCTAACAGTTTGCAGGACATGATCACCGAGGCCATTGTTGCTGTATGTTTTCCAGCTCCTCTCCCTCCGGCGCAAAAGGGTTACGCGACCGGTGCCAGTCGGGTCTCGCTTGCGCTACTGGGTCCCAGTGCCCTCGCCCGCGCCCACCACCCTCGCGAACCCTGATCGCGCCTCCACTCGCTTTCGCCTGCCTTCCCGCGGCGAATGACCTCGTGTCCCGACCTTTCACTGACGCGTCTCTTCTCTTACAGCTTAAGGAACGCAATGGATCTTCCCGCCAGGCCCTGAAGAAGTACGTCAAGGCCAACAACCAGATCAACGTTGTTAGCGACACCATGTTCGACTCTCTCTTCAACAAGGCCCTCCGTGCCGGTGTTGAGAAGGGTGTCTTCGAGCAGCCCAAGGGTATGTCGACGTGCCTTAGCCATCTGACAACCCCACGTACTAACTTGCGCAGGTCCCTCCGGCGGCACCAAGCTTGCCAAGAAGGCCCCCAAGAAGGAGGAGAAGAAGGCTGCCCCCAAGAAGGCCGCCGAGAAGAAGGAGGCTAAGGAGCCCAAGGAGAAGAAGGCCGCTGCCCCTAAGAAGGCCGCTGCCAAGAAGGAGGCCAAGGAGCCTAAGGAGAAGAAGGCCGCCGCTCCCAAGAAGGCTGCCGAGAAGGAGACCAAGGAGAAGAAGGCTGCCCCCAAGAAGGCTGCCGTTCCCAAGAAGGAGGCTAAGGAGCCCAAGGAGAAGAAGGCTGCTGCCCCCAAGAAGGCCGCCGCTGAGAAGAAGGAGACTAAGAAGCCTGCTGCCAAGAAGGCCGTACGTTCTCATCTAATACCCCTCGCACAGTACACCTACTGACATCTTCACCAGGACAAGCCCGCTGCCCTCTCCAAGACCAAGACTGGTCGCGTCACCAAGACCGAGGCCAAGAAGCCCGCGGCCAAGAAGGCGTCCGCCAAGAAGGACGAGGCCAAGGCTGAGCCCGCTGCCGCATCTGCGTAGAGCGTTGTTCTTCGTCGTCGTCTTCCTGGTTGACGAACGCAAGCATGCTCTGGTCACGAATCTTTCTTAGGTCCAAACTGAACGGCGTTTACGGGAGTATTGCTCGATTACTTGGCGGGAACAACAATGGGGTTTCAAATGGGATCCGGGCAACGGTGGTGGGAACAAACCAAAGTTTTGACTCTTGACTTGTTGAAAGAAGGGATCATCGGGTTGGGACGAATGTGTTTTGTCGTTTCTGTTTTCTGCTGTTTTTTCACCCTCCGTCGCGTTGCGCGCGTTGTTTGAGACGGGTTCGGCGGATCCCGGACGGCGACGCCCTCTCACTATTGTAACTATAGCTCACGCGATTATACCAATGACGAGACTTTTCACTGTTCAATATTCTGTTTCTTTAGTGGAAGTGCGAGATTTTTCAGTCTTGGTCACGCCTCGGAGCGCGACGAGTTGGCAAGGCTGGACAATTACTTGGCGTGCCTACGACGCTCCGAAACCGCCGAGCCCTGCCTGTATCATCTTACTCTGGATGGTATCTTCAGTCGATTGACGACGATGATCTACCAGTATCATAACTCGGGCGCAAAGAAACTGCAAAATACTCCTTCATGAAAGGAAGCGCAACCCTTATCCACGGAGCCTTCCTGCGATCTCACCGTCGGCGATGGCGATGGTTGACGAGGGCCCAAGCCCGTGAGTGGCGGTCAGGCCCGTGGTCAAGTCAAGTCACGTCAGGGGGGTTTTACGGTTGTCGGTACAGACGGCGCGGCCGGCGCGGCTATGAATTATTGTACCACCATTCTACAAGAATGGAAGGGTTATTTCGTTTGATGTTCGTCTTGGGGTCCGAGCAAGCACAACGGAAATGAAGGAGACGTTCTGGGGAAAAGGGGAGAGAGTGAGAGCAGGAGCGGACGGGGTGCGATGTGCCGGAGGGCCGCGTGGGAGTTTCGGGGTGGGGCTGAGGGACAGAGAGAGACAGACAAGACGCGGTCGGTTCATGGGTTTGTTTACATTTTGGGGTGAGTTGAGGTGAGCTCCGGGCGTGTCACGGTCGATTGGTCAGGGATGTCACGTGCCTCCTCCGCCGGCCGCCCGGGATCCCTCGGGGAGTTATTTCTAGAAAGCAGGAAGTGCCTGCGGTGTTTTCCTCCTGCTGCCTGGTGCTTTTCTCGTGACGTTGTGATGCGAAAGAGATTTGTTGCATGGCGGTTCGGTTGTCGGTATGGCTCGTTGGATGTGGGCTGACTTGGCCTGGCGTCAGATGAGACTTGAACCGCCCGCTGACCCTATTGGACGCGGCGTTAATCGCAACATCGAATCAGTCAACTTGGCTGCACAGACCGCTGGACGAACACGCTTTTGGTGGACGCAGGTACCAAGCTCTTCCCAAGACTCTGGAAACTCGAGGCTGGTGGACGTGTCGCGGGGTATTTTGAGCATGGTTTTCACGGGTTGATTGCGTTGTTTGGACTCTTCCCTGGACTTGTCGTAAGCGTGCCTGAGTGGACGTCGCCGTTGGGTTTTGTGATGCACGACGACGGCCACGGCGAGTTCTAGGCAGGGCGGCCGTCTGACACGTGCGGCGAGCGGACGGCGCCACACCAGTGGCCGGGACCCGTCCCATCCACACCGATCATACGGATCTTAAGCCGGGCAGAGGGGCGACTTTTGTTGGGCGAGCGTCATTTGATCATCTGACTTGCTGCTGTCACTGACGATGAGGGTCGTCCGCTCGTTTGCACGGAGGAGCAAGATCAGGGCCTGGCAGGCGGACTTGGAATTGCTGGTGCAGTCGAGTCATATTGACCGGTGCCTGCCGCTCCACTGCTGAGAGTTCTCGTATGTTGGTCATCTCTAGAGATCTCAGTCATCTTTACGACGAGAACGCGCACAGTAAACGGCGATGCTTATTAGGCTTCAGTTGGCGATGCGGGGAAGGCTGGCTTGAAGAAAAAGGCGAAGCGAGACAGGGCGAGCGAGCGGGTGGGCGGCTACGGGCCATGGTGCAACGGTGTCAAATGTCGAGCTCGGAGACCAGAGGCGCAGGATTTCACCGCGGCCCAAGGGCACCTCTGTATGCGCCGTCACCGTCACACCAACGGGTGGTGGTCCTGGTGCTGGTGTCGGTGCTCTGCAGCTCATCAGTCGGCCGGGAGCAGTGCGCTGCAGGTTGCGGCAAGTGCAGAGTTGAGAGGTGATTGTTCCGTGGCGGAAGAGAGGTGGGCGTGCTGGATGTGCAAGGAGTGACGTGGATAGCTAGCCCCGAGCTTGCTTCCCATTGGTGTTCCTGAAACAAACCTTCATGTTTGGAGGGGGGAGGACAGAGAGAATTCGGGCTAGGGGTCGAGAGAGGTAGCGGGTACATGGGATACTTTGTGCGAGTCCTGTTAGGTGAGGTGTGTCGAGACGGGAGCTGGGCTGATGAGTGACGTGCAAGCGCCGACGAGGTCGATGGATGATGGGTGCGGCGGCATTGAGCTGTCTGTCAGAAGCGGGATTCTGGTTTAATGCTCAATGGCAGATTCCGTTGACCATGTCCCCTACCGGCGCTGGTTCCGGGTCGGGATCCCTGTCGTCAATCCGGAACACGACGAGCGACAGGTGCAGGGTGCAACCGTACAGGCGGTTGGGGGCCTGATGATGGAGCGAGTGAGTGGTCGAGGTGTTGACGACGGAGGAGGGGTCGTGTCGAGGAGCTGAGGCTGGGATGGAGCATGATGTCGAGGGTCGAGGTCGAGGGGATGTGCTTGTCTGCAAGTCACAGTGTGGCCGGTGTGAGGCGAGATGGGAGGAGAAGCATTGGGTGACGAGAAGAGACGAGGTGAAGAGGGTGGACGGAAGCTTTGCATCTAAAATGAGAGACGAAGAGGCTCGAGGATGATGTTTTGAGAGAGGAAACAGTGTGAAGCAGCACTGGAGGAGAGACCTGAAAGTGAGGTGCAGTCCGCACTGATCAAACAGCAGCGTTCAGAGAATGGCGCCGGTGGTGTTAGTGGCTGGCCTGTGCGATGCGATGCCCATGTTGCTTCCCGTCCGTTTCGGGGTATGTGGGGAGGAGGAACCTACCTACGTACCTTTCCTTCTTGCCCGCTAGGGACGCAGTGCCATCGACATCGACAGAGGGCAGGAACAGAAACGGGAGGGAAGTACCGACCGTGTAGCGATACGGGGCTTTTGCATGGCAGGTACCTTACTTTGAGGGGTTCCTTCATTTTGCGCCTGTGCTACGGTACCTCACTTTGAAGCATTCTCCGACGGCAAGCACGAGGCAAGAGACAGCAACCCAGGAAAGAGCGCGGTGCAGATGCAGGCACCTCAGTCGAGACTTGCCTCTGTTGCTGTTGCTGCTGCTGCGGGTTGACCGAGCTGCACTGAATCTGGAACAAGAAACTGCAGTTCTGCAACTTGAGGAAAGTGGGCATCAAGGATCCAAGACTGGTGGACGTGACCAACTCATGCAATTGCGAAAGTATGTGAATTGCAGAGGAAGGAAGGAGTCGTCGGCATCGACGTGGACGTGGACGTGGAGGGATTTCATCATCCTCCCCCACCCAGGTCCCATCAAAAGTGTCGTCAATCACCACCGTCTGCCGTCCGCCGTCTGTCGCTTCGCTACCACCCGCTTCCCAGCAAGGCACCCTACACTACCTTACCCTACGTGCCTGCCCGCTTATTACCTCCCTTCGTCCATCATCTGCATCGTCCGCCCTACAGATACTAGTACCTGCGATAAGCAAATACTGATAGCTGCTGCGACTCTACGCCTACCTTATCCGTATCTCCCTCGCTCTCACTCCCTTCCTCGCACTTCGCACTCTGCCTCTGGCCCCCCCTGCTCCAATATTCCCTGGCTCAAATCCCAGGCGGCAACCACCAAAACGAGAGAAGGCCAGGCCGTCATCCAACCAGCTTCCCCTCCTCCTGTCCAATCTTGTCTTCCACCGCCCAAAAGAAGCCGGCCGACCTGATCGCAAGCCAACCCAACGACGTCGAGACGGCCACCACCAGCCAGCACTGCCACTACACCACCACCAATTTCCACCGGCTATACCTTAATACCTCACCTCAGCAGATACCAGATACCAAGCAATTGATTCCAGACACCAGACACCACCCAGCCAGCAGTTCTCAGGTCTCTGCTCTACGTCGACCACCGACCGATTAGTCCCGCTGCCGCCGTCGGGCACAGCTCTGTCGTCTGCTGTCGCATATCCGTCTGCTGCCAACATTTCTAACGCTCGAATCCCCGTTGCTTAGATACATTGCAGGTAAGCAGAGAATGGCCCCCGTTTTCCCACTTGGTCTGCCCGTCATCCCGACCCCAAAATCCAAAACTCCGTCGCCTTGCGATTGCACTGTCTCCCTACCGATTCTTCCGGCCGCCTCGACTGACACCGCCCGCAGTCCCCGAACCCCCTCCAGTTACCAATCCGACCCTCCAGCTCCTCCCCTCGTCCAACAGTACCGCGCCATAATCGAATTCCTCTCTCTCCACGCCGGAAATCCTCCATCTCGCTGTTGCCTACGTACACAGCGTCATCCTGGCGATTACGTCCTTCCCTCGGGAGTTGACGATGGCGGCTGCCTAATACTTGCCTCGACATTTCTTGCACGACTTAAACCCACTCCGCGCTTCCCGAACCACCGCCCGCCGCAACCATGGCCTCCGAACACAACCCTTTCCGCAGGAAGACCACCTCGACTTCCTTCTCTTCTACCCCTCAGCCTGTCACCACATCTGCCTTTCTCGAATCCATTACATCCGGAATCTCGAGGGATAACGCTCCCTCGCCTCCCGAGGTTCGACCCGCGAAAGCCAAGGTTGTCAAAAGGGTAAGGGTGTTGTCTCCGCCGCCCTCCTCGCCTTCCTCCCCCGAATCGGTGCACAGTAGAGGCTTTGGACGTCAAGACGACAGTAGCGACGACGGCTCAGACGACGATGACGACCAATTCTCAAAGAGGTTTCCCGAGCTTCCCGACGGCCTTCCTGAGGCTGCGCCGCTGCGCATCGCCAACGCCGTCCCCAACCATACGCCTGAGAACCCCTTTGGTAAGACGTTGCAGGATCTGGAAGGCCTGACGGACGGAAAGGCCCCGTCTGGCGGGGCAGCCAAATCCCTCGACGTCAATGCGTTCAAGATGCTGCTACTTACCGGCCAACCTGGAGCTGGAATGCCGGCTCAGAAGGCACAATCTCAAGGCGACAAGGCTGCAGAGGCCGCAAATGCGTCCGGATCAGATACGTCTTTCGCGGAGACGCCCCGGTCATCGACGGACATCGCGGACCGCGGTATCATCCTTGCTTCACCTCCGACGAAGAGAAAGCCCCCTCCGCCAAGTTCCAGGCATGGAAGGAAGATTAGCGTTCAGACGCCAGAACGACCTCACATCTCATCTGAGACGGCATCGCCGATCTCTCCGTCCGATGTGAACAAGCCCCTCCCCCCGGCTCCCAGCTCGTATGGTGGGGAGGGGACGGAAGATGTCTTTGCCCGAGAGGCCGCGGGCAAGATCCCCGATCAGGATTCCCCCACTCCCAGTTCGACACCCACCCCGGCCACGTCGGCGTCGGCAAAAAAACCAACGCCAGCACCCCCGCCACGACGGGGCCACGCGCGGAGCCAGTCTCTCACGGCGTCCGCCGGGGCCAATGCCCCGAGCAAGGCGGGCATTGAGGCCGATACGCCGCCTCGGTCTTCGATGGAATCGCAGCGCTCACGGTCGGAGAGTTTCCGGAGTATCAATGCCCCTGCGCCACCCCCGCCACCTCGACGACCGAATGCATCACATCGCCAGTCGTTCCAAGCTTCACCGTCAGCGGCCTCGTTCAGCCCTGTACCCTCCGACCTTGAGAACACTGCGTCGGGTAACACTCCCCCAAAGATCTCTCCGCCTCCACCACCTCCCGCGCGAAATACTTCGACACGCCGTCCCCCAAGCGTGAGAAGTTTTGACGCCACAAGCAGGAAGGTGAGCGGCGGAAAAGAGGGGGCTCCTCCACCGCCTCCACCTCGACAACGAGGAAGCAGTCGCGGAAGCATGGATTATGTAAGAAGGCCAAGCGTTGACAGTACGAGAGGATTTAGCACGAACGTGCCAGAAGAGCCAGGGACAGAGGACCTGGCACAGGATTATGAGGCCAATTTTGGCAAAGGTGCAGACATTCTTGCCGATTTGGATGCGCTGCAGCGTGAAGTAGACGCTTTGAGGGCGCAACAGGCGAAGTAGGACGCATGTCTGACGGCGCGATGATAGATGGTTGGTATTGGAATAGAAAGGCTGCCGCCAAGCGGACCGCCATGCCCTCGAGGGGCAGCTGGGTATCTTAAATCAGGCTTGTACATTTACGGATTACCAGGATGCGACATGAGTAATGGAATGGTTATGAGTTGCACTTATCAAAATCGTACAAGGAGCCAAGGGCCCGGGACCGTGCAGCCGAACCATCGACACTCACCTCGCGAGCTTTGTGTTAGGCTTCTCAAGACGCTAAAGTCATTGTGCAACTGTCTTCCTCCAAATATTCGAATGAGTTTGCCTTTCTCCCATCGTGAGTGAGTCTGTCAGTGGCATGAAGAGCAATCAACCAATCACCTGCGCCAGCATTTGTGATAAGCCAACTTTGAAAAAATCACAAGGTGGGCTGCTGTGACAGACGCAGGAGGAGAAAGGATCGACAGTGGTCTTGGTGTGACAAATGATCAACCCTCCACGCCCTTCCTGCAGACGGGTGAAATGTCATTGGTCAATTGATGCCGCGCCAAACTGGACAAACTCTACGAGCTCGGGTCACAACGGGGTCCTGGGATGTTCTGAGCGAAGGAGGAGTTTGGGCGACGGTGTTGGCAAGACAGTCTGAGCGTGATGGTCAAGGGGGACGGCATGTCTTGGGGGCCAAAGAGGCGTGGTCTTTGTTGCTCGAGGCGATAGCCGGCCAGGTGTAGAATTATAGAGCAGAACGCGGGACCTCGAGATGTTTCTTCGTGGTTTCTTCTGCGCGTTGGAGCATATCCCGCCAAGACAGGATGATGTCAAGAAGAAGAAAGAAGACTGCTAGGATAAAAGCTCTGAGTTCTGGAAAGGTTCTAATTGATGTTTCGTCCCCGCACATATTGGCGGGATGGACGGCAGCCTTTTGAGGATGAGTGTCCTTTGGCAGGTTTGGGTTTGTTTGGCTGGCTGGATTAGCCGGCTCTGTGGTTCGTGATGATGACACTTTGATGTTGGGTCTGAAGAAGTTTTGTGCTGAGACTAAAGACTGGTCTTTTGGTAGATCTATCAATTGCACTCATGGCTCTTAGTTTCAAGTATGAGCAATGGATATGGTGGCATTTCGGCAAGGTTCATTTTGTCCGAGTGGTTAGTTGTACATATCTGGGCAAATCGTCCTTATTATTACCCTGCCTTGACCATGTCATCCCAGGTCCTGCAGGAATGTGGAAAGTGACATTAAACTTGCACGATCACGATCTGGTTGAATAATAGCAACGTTGGCCAAAAGAATGAACCAGAAGGGTCATTATTTTGGATTCACAAGGTCACTTGAGGCAAGAATACAGAACTCCTATTTTTCCTGTACCAGAGCGATTAATTTTCCCCTGTGTTCGCTATAATTACTGCTATTATGTTCGCTATTATCGTTACTACTATTGCTATCTATGTTAATTGTCGTCGTCATCGTCGTTATTAGTATCGCTTTCTATGTTCGTTATCTATTGCCATCGTCCTCCGTCGTCCTCCTCATGAAAGTCACCACGAACACAGGAAGTAGCCGCCTAGACACAGAAAAGTTAGGGGGTCTCCCAGAACATAGTGTGTAATGTTTCATCCAGATATCCCTCCTGCAATTATCGGTGAACTGCGGTCTCTATATCCGATTTGCTGAAAACTTACATGATTTCCTTGGCCAGGATTTAGAGATTTTGCATAAGAGAATTTTCATTAGATGAAACGAGTTCTGAAATTGTAAGATTGTATTGACGGCTGCTTTCTTTTGTCATCTTCGATGGACTTGGTTCCTTAATACTGATATCAAGAACAAGCGGCCCACAGAAATACATCAAACCTCGAGAAGAGGGACCCATGTGGGTAATCTTATTTAGTCCAACTACAGCCAGAATCATGCTTTCCTGGCCTTTCAGGGTCATCATTGATCTTCCATGTAAACAGGTTCCGTAGATGTACAAAATTGCGAAAAGTTTGTAGGTGTGAAGCAACGGTGGCTTGTTGTAGAAATACTCGGCTCGAAGCATAGCAATCCTCCGATGTTGAACTATATATCTAAGTGGGATGAGACCATGATCAAAACTGCGCGAGTCTGCCACGTCTCTCACAAAATATGTGTAAGGCATTCATGTACAGAGTCCCGGCTTTAGCCATCCGCATTTACACGCCTACTTCTTCAACGCGGCCGCAATGGCGTTGTACGCCGGCTTGGGGTTCCAGTTCTCGTCAAACAGCAGAACCTTCGCGGAAGCCTGCCAAGATTGCTACAAAGATATGAGCTGGTTTTGCCGATCCGGTGAGGCGCGTTCCTCTTACCTTGTCGCTAACTCCCCACACCGTGATGCCGCGGCACTTGGGCACGTTGACACACGCGTTCACGACCTCGGCGTACTGCGCCGGCGGGGCATTGTTGATGTCGAGCTCAGTGATGGCGATCTCAGACACCTTGGCGGTCGCCAGCAACTCCAGCGCACCCTGGATCTTGCTCGACATGTTCTGCGCGAGATGGCACTGGGAGCCTGTTTCGCGTTTCCATCAGTTCATGTCCACTTTTGATCACTTCCTACTCAAGAGCATACCGATTCCGTCGATGGGGATGCCCTGCGCGATCCACTGGTTGACCTTCTTCACCACCGCAGCGGGCTTGCCCCAGTCCTTGTTGTCGAGGTTGTAATCGTTGATGTAGAGCTTGGCGGTGGGATCGGCGGCGCGGGCGGCCTTGAAGGCGATGCCGACGTAGGACTCGCCCAGAACGTTGAAGAAGGTGGTGTTGCGGAACGTGCCGTCGTCGTTGAAGATCTCATTGACGACATCCTTCATGTCCGGCTTAGTGAGCAAATGCATATGAAAACCTGGATAAGAGAACCACATACCCAGGACCTGATCTTTCCCTTGTAACGGCCCACAACGGTGCTGATGTGGTTTTGCAAAACACTGGTCATGGTCTTCTTGTCCCTGATCGCCGAAACCCACGTGGGAAGGGCCTGGTGCCACAGCAGCGTATGTCCACGGATAGACTTGCTATTATTCGTCGCCCAGTTTACAAGGAAATCCGAGTTCTCCCACGAGAACTTGCCCCGCGTGGGCTCTGTCGCATCCCACTTCATCGAGTACTCGGGCGTGACCTGTCCAAAGTTGGCCTTGATGATAGCCTCGGTCTTGCCCTGCTGCATGATGCCATTGTCGCCGGAGACGCCGATAAACAGCTTGCCCTTCCCCTTAGCCTTGAACAGAGTGTCGATGCTGACGGCGGCCTGGCGCTCGGCGAGATGGTGGGCGTGCTCGTGGGTGGTCGCGATGCGCAGGGGCGTGGCGAGGGCCAGCGGCGCGAGAAGGAGCGCCAGAGAGAACTTCATGTTTGTAAGGAGTGGCTGTCGCAACGAAGACGACGGAAAGTGAGTGTGGAAATGAGCGTGTGGAAACGAACGTGGTGAAGGAGTCGAGGACGGTCCGTCAGCCTCAACAGGCGACTTCGCAGTATTTGTTCCGTTTGGCCATGTGTGGTAAGGTTACTCTCGGTGGAGCACATTCCGGATCTTTTGGGGATCTTTTGTCTACGGGGGGTGACCTTGGCAGACAGGGCAACTCAGATATAGTGGTCTAAATTGGTGCCTAGACTGAGTCGACAGGGAATGGGCATTGAGGCTCCGGGTTGTCGGAAATGGGGGTCGTTCGTTTGATGGCGTTGTGTGTGTGATGCTGGCGAGGGCGTTGTGTTTGCACTGGAATGGACGCGTGCTTGTGGTACGTTCGTGGCTGTCGTACTAGATCGGTCTGTTGCTGTGGGACATGCATTCCGCCGAAGTGATTGTTTCACTGCGGGCATCACGACTTCAGCTGCCAAGGTCTTGACTCTTGCAATGGTGTTTTTCTGTGATAAGAGGTTTGTTATGGATGGCCCTGAGTTACTTAAGCACTGACTCCCGGTCGTCCCGATGACAGGAGACTTCAAGAATCGCCGTAGCGCCGTTCCAGGATTAGGCATGCCTGCAACGCTGGGCCCCAGAGTTCGGGGTGATTACTTTTATATACGATCGTCCATCCCACTCGGTTTCGCACATTTCGTGGCCCGAACGATGAGTTGGAAAGGGGAAAATGAGATTCACTCATCGAGGGTCCAACGCACTGGCCACTTGCAGTTGTGAAGTCGGAGCCCAAACGTCAGATCTAACCCATCGACGGCGATGACGGACTTTAGAGGCATGCGGATTTAATCTAATAATAAACTCCGGCATCATCATGTATAAAACTTTGACGTCTTGGCAGCAACCATGAGACTTTTGAGATATTTTGAAGCATCTCAAAATCCAAATTCACAAAGGCGCGATTCATTACCGGCAAAAAGCAATATCCCACACTATCCGACAGGCAAACTCTATTTCACCCTCAATATCCACCGCCATGGCTTCATCAAACAGCACGGCCCTCCTCGTGATGGACCTGATCCACAATATTGTCAACAGACTGCCGGAGGCCGGCAGAGAGGAGTACCTGGCCCGCGTATCCCGCGGCATTGCGGCGGCCCGCGAGAAGAACATACCGGTGATCCACGTCACGATCCACTTCCGCCCCGGATACCCCGAGGTCCCCCGCACCAACCCGTTCTGGGCCCGGATCTCCTCCACAGACGACTTCGTGCACATTGAAGGCCAACAGAAGGAGGGGCAGAATTTTGTTGCGGAAGCCGCACCGAGGGATGGTGAGATCGTCATCAACCGACCGCGTATTTCGGCGTTTTACAACAGCGATTTGGAGGTTGTGCTGAGGAGTATGGGGGTGAAGAATCTGGCTATTGCGGGAGTTGCGACCAGTGGAGTCGTTCTGTCGACGGTTCGCGAGGCATTTGATCGGGATTACGATGTTACGGTTTTGGAAGACTTATGCATGGATCGAGACGAGGAGGTGCATCGCGTTCTGACGACGAAGGTCTTTTCTTGGACTGGGAATGTGACTAGCTCCGAGGAGTGGATTAACAAGTTGTAGATGGTTCCATATCTTGTTGTAGTGGGAGCGTCTTGGAATAGAAGCGCCTGAGCAGGTCAGATGAGAGTTGAGTCTATGCCTGGCCTTTTGTGGTCCAAATTGTCGCTGTTGTACAATAACCCGTAACTCACACGTCTCGATGGAGTTTCTCACTAAGTCCCTTGGTTTGCTATTCGAAGGTCTGCATCCCATTTTACTACAGGGGGGGATTCCACTATGACTCGCGTTCCCCAATTTACGAAGGAAAATGGGCATAATAGAGACGTTGCGCTCGATGATATCCACTCAGCAACCAATAGAAATTTTTACGTTTGCAAGAGACCGCCTGATCTCCCTGGCTGCTCACCTAGCTCGCTTGAGGGCGACAGCAGAAGTCCTAAGAATACATTATACAAGAGACGACGATGGCGACAGCAATGGTAACAACAACACTGACAACACTGACAATAATTACAACGATAACAAGAACAACAACAGAAGCGATAACGACTCCGATGGTAACAATGATAGTAATAGGGGGAATATCTGAGCTCACGGGAAAAGTCAGTAGTCGCTCTAGCGCCAGAGAAACGGACGGCCTCATATGCTGTTCAACTGCTGGCTACAAACGAGCGAACAATTGTTTGGACCGTTCGATAGACAAGCCCGACAGCCATGGCTTGATACTCGATTGAAGTGTGTGGGTTTAAGATAATTTTATCCAATGGCTTTCTGAAGGTTCGATCTGTGCGCAGGATGTCACTTCGATACATTCATCGCGTTGTCTTGAATTTCCCATTGAGTTCCTCTCGTTCACGCTCTTCGCGCCTCTTACGCCACTTACGCCTTTCGTAATACACCAAGTGGGATTGCGCTTTGCCAATTGGTCTACCAACGAACAAACGTGGTCATGAAATACATCTTCTGTGGTCCATGACACATAGTTTGCCCCGTGAAGCATTGGGCGAAACTATTTTGGTGAGTAACCGGCAAAGAGGTGCCGTAACAGGCAAGTAAATCGACCACTGCGGACCCATGTGAGTCATTCGTGACGAATCTCGGCCCCGAGAATAGCGGGCCCGCTCAGAAGCAAACTTGATCAAGTGTTTCTATTGCGTCGTTGCGCAACCCGACTTCAGACATGGAAGGGTTCTTGATAAAGTATATTAGGTGTTTGAATTTCAAGGCTTTCTGAAATTTTCGTCGTCCAAACTCAACATCAAATCGACAAAATTGCCACTCAAAAACAACCTTCAAAATGGACAACGTCAGTGTCACTCACAGTTGCAATGCCAGAAAGAAGGTAGTTGTCGTAGGCGCCGGTATTTCTGGACTTTGTGCAGCCTCAAATCTTCTTGCCAAAGGGTTCGATGTCGTCGTACTAGAAGCCCGAGATCGTTTTGGTGGACGCATTCTAACCGATCATGAAGATGCCGACAACATTGATATGGGTGGGTTGTAGAGAGTATGGATGGAAGGTAACTTGCTGTACATTGATCTTGATAGGACGGGTGTTCCCCGCTTGTGTAGGGACTTGTATGGGGTGAAGATCCAGCCCGCCTCGGCGTACCTTCTTTCTCGAGTTGACAAACTAACACCGCACAGGAGCCGCCTGGATGCACGGCACCTCTTACAACCCCCTTGTCAAGCTCATCTCCAAGCTCAAGATCGACTACTACTACGACGACGGCAACCCGCTCTACTTCACCGAGTTCGGACCTGCCGGGCCCAACTTCAAGGCTAAGAACGTCGCCGACGAGTTTCTGGACTATCTCCACTATTGGATCCAGAAGAACCCCGACGGACCGGACTATTCGGCCGAGGAACACATTCGCAAGTTCGTCGGACAGCATGAGCTTATCACCGATGACGAGCGGATCTGGGCGCCGGAAGCGCTGCGCATTGTCGAGTCAACCCTCGGTCTGGCTCTTGGTGAGATCTCATCCCGATTCTTGAATGACATGTTGCCTCCTCAACGTGACTTGTACGTCAAGGGTGGCTACGATCGCGTGGTGCACCACGTTGCTCAGCCAGTCCGTGATCTGCCGGGCGTTCTGAAGCTGCGCCATGTCGTCCAGAATATCGAGTGGAGTCGGTCGCGGGGCGCTTCACCAGTTTCAGTTCATGCCCATGGTCCTGATGGGAAACCCGTCGTTTTCGACGGCGACGCTATTGTTGTGACCGTCCCACTTGGTGTCTTGCACCAGAACAAGATCATGTTTGAGCCTTCCATTCCGAAGAGTATCGCCATGGGCATGTCCAGGACCAGCTACGGCACACTCGGCAAGGTGTTCTTCGAGTTCACAGACGTCTTCTGGTCCAAACAAAACGACAACTTGGTGTATTTCCCAACACCGGCTACTTTGGACGAGGACAGCGAGAAGAACAAATACCCGGTTCTTTCCTACTCTTTCACGGCCACCAACCTGTGGGTCATGACCGGTGCAAAGAAACTTTGCATCCTGCTATCTCCTCCCGTTGTTTACGAAATTGAATCCATGGGCGGCAATCCGGATGAGCTATTTGCCTACTTTGAGCCCTTGCTGGAGCTATTCAGAAGCGAGCCCTACAAATCGCTTCCGAAGATGGTGGATGCAAAGGTCACTTCCTGGACGAAGGACGAATTTGCCGGCAACGGCACATACTCCACTGCGAAGGTTGGAGACGACCCGCGAATTTTATGGGATGCATTGGAGGCTGAGAAGGACTTGCGGCTACAGTTTGCCGGTGAGCACTGTTCCCGTACCGGAACGGGCTGTGTTCATGGAGCATATGAGACGGGCGAAGTTGCCGCGGACAACATATCGAGAATTCTTGGCCGCGAGTAAGCCACGAATAGTTGCTGCCCGTGGCTCGCAATCTCGTACTGTTGCAGCCAAGCGGGTGATGAAAGTTGAATAGGGCTGTTTCAGCTGGTGCCCCGTATATCAGACTGAGAATACCCGAGAAGTCAATAGAAAACCCAATGGATTTGAATAGCCTGCCATCTGACTTCAACGATACATGTATTGCGCGTTCCAAGTTCAGCCGGACCGCCCAATGACGATCCGCGCGGTGTTTGAGCCGAGCGGGGCCGTGCCGACGCCGAAGGGTCCTCCGAGGCCCGGTTTCGTGCTCGGTCGGCGTCCGATGGGCAGGAAAAACGGGTTCACGCTCGATGAATGACTGTTTCTTTGTTCATCAAGCCCTCGCGGGTTGTGGAATGTGGATTGAGCCCCAGACACGGACAAGGTCGGTGAAGCTAGGCGCCAAGCTTCGGCCGGCGGCATACTCAATTAGGCATTGGAGGAGCTCAGCTTCGATGCGTGCGGGGTCTCAGCAGCTCGTCTTACAAGGGGCTCGTCACTGCCATGATCCCTGAGAAGAGCTGCAGGCAATGCTGCGGCACAGGGACGCTTTCATTTCCTCGGTCATCGATCGGACGACGGCCTTACTCCTCACCTGAACAACAAACCACGAGGACCCCTCTCGTTGTGTGTTTCGACCCGATCCAACAGATACATCAGAGCTTCCTCCCGAGCTCTAACCTGCGTCCTTCGCACCACAAACATCCCCGACTCTGCTGAATGGAAGACCGCTTCATCAAGAACCGCCGCGGACGGTGATTGACCCCCATGAACACGACCGCGCAAGACACAGTTACGCCTGGTCCGACTGCGACCGCGCCGCCGGAGACGATTCCGAGCAAAAAGGCGCCCAAGAAACGCGTTCGAAACTTTACCGCCGACGACCGAGCTGCGCATCGGATCTTCGAGAAGGGCCGTCGCGAAGCCTTCAAAGAGCGATTGATTGTATGTTGTTCTGACGGATAATATCCATCCAGACCAGAATTGCTAATGCCAATCGATGACAGGAGCTCGCTGCCAATCTACCAGCTCTAGCAGACACCGATCCCCAGCGCCTCTCGAAGCATGTGGTCATCGACGAAAGCATTGCTCGGCATAAGCTTTTAGAGAGTAGATGCAACGATGCGCTCCAGTGTATTAAGTCTCTATTACAAGAGCGTGAGGAGCTCCTTGACGAGGTGAATAATTGGAGGAGAAACAATGGCGCCCTGATGCGGCAGCCAAGGCCACTCAACGTCAATATGGACGCATTTGCCGAGACAGAGAGAGAGTTGCGACGGCGCGTCGCCTTGCAATTGGGCCGACCGACCAGGAAGAGCTCTGAGCAGTCTGGCGGGCCTACCGACGAACACTCGCAAGCTGGGTCATCGACAAACAACCAGACAGACGAAGCCGCTCAGGTCCCTCGAGTTCTACCTTCGGAGCCCACACAAGATGCTCGCGCGGTATCAGAATTGAACAATCTATTGCTTGATACATCCTGGCCAGAAGAAACCGAGTCACCGTCGGTTCGTATCTTTTCAGGAACAGTTATGGAAAGCTTAGCCATGCCGGACCAGGGCACAGCAATGTCATCCAACGCCCCGTCAGAATCCATGCCTGTTTCAAATACGAACATCAATGATTACCAGCTTCTCAGAGGAATAGATCATGATCGGCAAGGAATGTATCAAAATGGTATGCTCATGGACTTCTCATCGACTGGGACGCCCACGTTCGACGGTATGGATCCTTCACAGGTACCTATTTCGCCTGCCTTTCTCGGGCCATCGGTCGCGAATCAAGACCTGCATTTTCAGCAGAAACAGCAGCAGCAACAGCAGCAGCAACAACAATGGGCTTCTTGGCCAGGATGATCTATTCAGGGTCTATCATATGCTCATGCTACTGTGCGTGACGCTATCGCAGTTTAGATCTGCTTCAGGACCTCCTCAACTTTGGCCTTGCTTCTCTCCTCGCCACCAATGAAGAGCTTCAGGGCGTCTGCAAGGCGGGTCGTGGAGATGGGGTCAGCTTCAATAGCCTTCGTCAGTTCAGCACCTCCATTGGCCAGGTAGTCAATGTCGGTGCTTGCGAGCTTGCCGTCCAATTCAGCAGCCGCCAAGGGGTCGACATTGGCAAGCTTCTTGAGACGCTCAGGGCAAGGCCCGGCGTTCTTGTACACGTGCACCGGCTTGGGCGTACCCTCGCCGGGCTGCTTGGTACCATCGTACTCAAGCTTGGCCAGCTGGTCGAGAACGGTGTGTGAGATGGTGGCGGAATGGCAGCCCATTTCGCCTGCTGCCATGGCTTCCTTCGCGGAGATGAAGCTGGCGTTCTTTACCAAAGGCTGTTCCTTGCCGGTTTCCTTGTACAGACGCTTGTATGTCTCGATGATCTGGACAATGCGGGCGGACATGGGGTGCTGCGTCGCTGGATCCTCGACGTTGGGCCAGAGAGTGTCTGGCTCGTCATGAGCTCTCACCTCTGGTTCTCAAGTCAGCGCCACTCCACGTGCATCTCATGCGCAAACTTACCATTATAGTACGGGCTGATGTACAGCATGCCGGCCTGGCTGCAGGCGATGGCCTGGGGGAGACTGAAGAGGGCTGTGCCCAGCGTCGGGATTCCCTCAGAAGACAGGATCTTGGCAGCGTTGAGGGCAGGGCCGGTGGAGGGGATCTTGATACAATATCTATCGCGTCCGATGCCTGCGCGGGCGAACTCTCGGTCGTAGAGGCGGGCGTGGTCAAGGGTCTCCTGTGTCTTAAACGCGTTTGAGGGAAGGGTCTGCAGCAAGACACGGCTGCGAATGGAGTTGATGTTTTTCTTGCACATGAGGACGGCCTGTGGTTCTACATCAGCCCTGTAGTCTGCAACTGATTGCATTGTGGTCGACATACCATGCGCGTATAGATGGCAAGCCAACCCTCATTCTTCAGCTCTTTCGCAGTCTCGAGGAACATGTCCCTGTTCGAAGCATCACCGAGCTGGATGTCCACCCACAATTGGTTGCTGGTCTGGTCGTGAGGGACGATGGGCATGCTCTTGATGTACTCAGGGTCCATCCAATCGACGTCAACGTTGACTATTCACGTTAGCACGTGAGTGTTGGCATGAGGACATTGCTGTGTGACGCACGCTGCTCCTCGAGCTTGTCGAGCCAGGTCATGGCGCCTTTGCTTCCCATCGTGTAAAATTTCGCAATTGAGATTTCGTTGTAAGTGGAGGTATTGTTTCGGTATCGAATTGTTCGAGCTTGTCCATCTGCATTGCTAGAATACGTACAAGATAGCTCCTTTAATATCATGCCTCACCCCACCGGCCCGTCTGATTTTTGGACCTGTACAGGACGAACACACGACGCCCTGCGTGTGTCTGTTTTCTTCGTCATCGGGCGTCTCAACGAGTCCATTCCGAGAATCACTTGGCCAATGATGAGACATCCCCAGAGCCCCCTCAGGATGCCACACACAGGGCAGCGGGAGCACACACGCAGGGCATTTGGGACCCCGCACCTTCTAGGGTGCACCCCGGTCATCGTCTGATCACACATTGGAGGCCGGTGGGGGTCAAAGAGGATACTCTGGGGTAAATGTCCCGGAATACCACCATGTTATTTCCTGCCCCTAAACACTGACCAGTGGTGTGACAGCTTGCGTGACGGCTTTCCTCTTGAGGTAGATCCCAACAGCCTCGCAGAATTTCATGAATGCATTTAGGGGCAGTTGTGTAGGTAGTGTTGGGCAGATGCAAGTGACAAACCCGGAAAACAGCTCAGGGAGCTATGATGCTGGCCGTGACATCTTACCCCACCTCGGTGAACGATTGCCGGCTCAGAGCTACTGGGCAGGTCCAAGAAGTCAGACGACAAAGTTTGCAACCGGCACTCATCCATGATGCCCTGCACAGGACAAGAAGCTAGCGCCTGTGCAGGGCAGTCTACTAGTGCGTCCTAGTCTCGTCTCCAAGACCTCCAACCCGTCCAGTTCATGGACACACACAGGGCAACCCCGCAGGATCCCCAGGTTTCGAACAAACATCGCTGTCGTTCGGCCCTGCGCAGGCCATTTGCGACAGCAGATTTTGGTCACGGGGTAAGGGGCCGAAGGATTCGCAACACCCGTTCAACAGCCGATTGATGCTTGTTGGTCTGACGTTGGTGACGAACACTCGGGAGCGAGCTGGATCCAGTTTACCCCATGGGGGAGGGGACGACAAGTGGGCAAGGATGCTTTCGGAAGAGTTGGAGTGGGTTATATAAGAGCCTCCGTGGACTTTTAACTTCACGACGTAGAAAACTTAGCATTATTGACAGCTCTCTTCAATGATTCCTCTGCGCTTTGTTCAACACCAAGAGTATCATCATGTCTCGTGTTTCTGACGTCGAGGGCGATGTGAAGTCCAAGCTCGATGTGAGCCATGTCGAGCACAGTGGTGCCGACTATTCACGGAATATCAACGCAAAGTGAGAGGTCGACCATTTGAGACGCTGACATGAAGCTAACCTCCAGCCATAGGATCCGCAATCCTCTGATCGGCATCTCTAGTTCAGATCTCCGAGTTCAAGTCACTGGCTTTTGTCGTGAGTTTGGCTTCGAAGAGAAAGAGAACGTCTTCTACCGCGGGGCGCTCGCTGCGCAAAACCCTGAGAATTATGAGAGTATCGACGACCTCACCGAAGACGATAAGCATGTCCTTCACCGCGAGGTCACGCATAAGTGGCATCTTCCCAAGGACCTTTACTACAGCATCGCTCTGTGCTCTCTCGGCTCCGCAATCCAGGGATGGGACAACACAGGTGCCAATGGCGCCAACCTCTCATTCCCTCAGGAGTTCGGCATCGAGAACAACCAAGCGCTTGTTGGAGTCATCAACGCCGGTCCGACCTTGTTTGGTCTGCTGAGTGCTTGGGCAGCAGACCCAATCAACAACTACCTTGGTCGACGGGGAACCATCTTCCTCACTGGCCTCTTCTGCGTGTTCCCAGTACTCGCTCAGGCCTTTACGCAGAACTGGTGGGGTTTGATGATTTGTCGGCTCTTCATGGGCCTTGGCATGGGCATCAAGATCTCAACCATCCCGATTTACTCAGCCGAAGTTGCCCCTGCTGCAATTCGTGGAGGCATCGTTACGAGCTTCCAGTTGTGGGTTGCCTTTGGTATCTTTGTTGGCTTCTGCTCCAACCTGATCTGGTACCGCATTGGAGATCTTGCATGGCGGTTCCAGCTAGCTGCTGCTTTTGCTCCCGCCATTCCTGTTCTTATCTTCGTCTGGATGTGTCCAGGTAAGTGACCGACTGTCATCAAATTCCAAGAGTCTATGGACTAACAGTCACCCAGAATCTCCACGCTGGCTCATGAAAAAGGGTCGATACCAGGAGTCATTCAAGTCATTTTGCCGAATCCGAAATACTGAGATGATGGCTGCCCGTGACCTGTACTACGCACATCGGCAAGTCATCGAGGAGAACAATGCCTTTGGCGGACAGACACTCCTCCGCCGTATGAAGGAACTCCTGACTGTGCCCCGCTTGCGTCGAGCAACTGTCGCCTCATCTTGGATCGTCATCTCTCAGCAGTTCTCAGGCATCAACATCATGGCGTTCTACAGCTCTACGATCTTTCAGCAAGCAGGCTACTCAGATAAAGACTGCCTTCTGGCTTCCATGGGCTTTGGTCTCATCATGTTCGTCTTTGCATTCCCGGCTGTATACATGATGGACACTTTTGGGAGAAGGAACCTCTTGCTGGCCACGTTCCCGTCAATGGCCTTTTGCCTCCTAGCAGCTGGGCTGAGCTTCTTGCTGAACACAGGGTCAAGTGCGAGGGTGCCACTGATCGCCTTCTTCATTTACCTTTTCACGGCGATGTACGGACCTGGTAAGTGCCCGATATTTCTGACTCGGATCCATATCATGATTTGCTTACCATTACCAGGAATTGGCCCACTACCATCAATTTACTTCTCCGAGGCTTTCCCGCTGTCTCATCGCGAAATTGGCTCGGCTTTCACCATCTGTGTGAATAACGCCGTCGGAAGTGCTCTCACGCTGTCGTTTCCCGAACTTCTTCACAAGATCGGACCAACCGGTGCATTTTGCTTCTATGCTGGTCTAAATCTGCTTGCGTTCTTCGTCATCTTCTTCATCATCCCAGAAACCAAGTAAGTGACCGTCCATCTTTCTTCGCAAACTATATGCTGATATCTATCAACAGACAACGCACCTTGGAAGAGCTTGACTACATATTTGGGGTTCCTACCCGTCGCCATGCAGCATATCAGGTCCGCACATGGCTTCCTTGGGTGGTGAAGAGATATCTGTTCTTTCAGAAGGATGCTAAGCTCGAGCCATTGTACCATTTAGAGTAGCGAGGCTGTCATCGTGAAGAGCCTCGAGAGGACACTACGTATTTTTGAATTGAGTTTCGTCTCGCAGGATGTCCCATGTCGAGTCTGCACCTTACAAGGGATTTTCCATTGCACACGTGTATCTCCGGCCATCTGGACGGTCAGTGATTATAGCAGAGGCCGTTGAAGACGACATCAACGACCATAGCAGTAACGACAATAACAAGAAGTATAGTGGAATATTTCTGGAATCTGAATCTATATTCCTCCTCAAAGAAACTGACTGGTAGGGGTACATGATCACTCCGTGGAGGTAGTCGTACGTCTGGCGAGCTGGAATTGCCGGGCCGGATAGCAAGACGGCCAGGATATTTCGTTGCTGGGGCTAGTGGGCCCTGGTCGAAATGATGTCCAAAAGTGCTTTCCTCACAAGGTGTACCTAAAAAGAGGCGACCTATCTCCCATCATTTGGAGCTCATCATCCGAATACTTGGCCCTGACTTCCTCCTCAGTAAACTTGTCTCTTTTGCGGTTGATGTTCCAGAATAGGAACTCCAACACAAAGCAAGCGACGACACCGAGTCCAGCGAATGCAAATGACGAACCAAACCCCGTTGGGTATTTCGGGCTCTCGTCCTCGCGATAGATGAAACTGCCCACAATCCCACCGATACTCCCTAGACAGATCATATAGGCAATTCCCTGAGCGCGTTTCGTAGGTCCTGCTAGATTGTTGACGGTCCAAGCATTGCCGCCAGGGTTGATTGGGTAGAAGCCAATACTGGCCAGGAAGATCGCAAAGTAGCAAGCCGGGATGTTCTCTTGGATGTTTTCCGCTTTAGAGAACAATATGGCAAACGATATCAGAACCAAGACTTGGGCAAAGACAATGAAAGGCATCCTCCACTTGAACCTGTCGGAAAGCGACGAGGAAACGTAGGCGGAGATGGCTCCAACGATGTACGGAGGAATGGTTAGGAGTTGGGCGTTGCTACTGGTGTACCCCATGTTCTTGATAATCTGGGGCATTGTAAATTTCATCCCAAAATTCGGTACCGTGTTGGACCAGTAAACCAGGGCCTGAAGGTAAAGTTGCCAGTCGAGCAGAACGGAGCGGAGGATTTCCCATTTGCGTGTCTTCTCAGCCTCTCTCACACGTATGCTATTGCCCTGAACTGCATACTGACGCAGTTCAAGGTACTTTCTCTCGTCAGCGTCCAGCCACCTTGTTGAGAGGGCAGGTGTGTCGATAAGTAAGAAGAAGGTCGCAACGCCAGCGACGACGGAAGCGATCCCTTCTATGATGAAAATCCACCGCCAGCCCGCGATGCCAGCGAGTCCATCCATCCGCACGATGACAAATGCAAGAAGGCCGGAGAAAGCGCCGGCTAGAGCGCTGGCACTATAGAATATTGCGATTCGCGTTTGGGTCTCGTGTGGGAGGTACCATCTCGATATAGTGTAGACCGCTCCGGGAAAAAAGCCGGATCTGTTGATTGTCCATTGTCAGTATGTGCTATTCAAGATCGACCGAAATCGTAGCTTTATCTTACTCAAACACACCAAGAAGGACTCTGACTGCGACTAGACCTTCAAAGTCCTGTACGAGGCCGGTCAGGGTGATGATAGTGCCCCATCCTGTGACCAAAATGCCCATGTAGGTTGAGGGGCGCTTGAACTTCAGGAGGAGCATATTACTAGGTACCTCTTTTGAAGTAAATGAAGTGTCAGCGGTAAATAAGCTGTGACGAGGGCTGACTAGTGGCCATACCGAACAAGATGTATGTTATGAAGAAAACACAAAGGGCGATATTGTACTGCTGTCCTGTGAGATTCAAGTCCTCGGGCAGGCCTTCGATCTTGGCGTTGCCGATGTTGGCTCGGTCAAGGAACGAAATTAGATAGAGCAACCCGAGCAGTGGAACCAGACGCCAGTCAAGCTATCAACAAGGGGTCAATTATTAATCCTCAAAGCACTTAAAGAGAAGAGGAACTGACCTTTCGCATCACTCTCTTCTTCCGGTCTTCGGGAAAGTTGTCAAGGAATGCTTGATCTTCTGGAGTGAGTTCGCCAACTACCTCCTGGTGGACGAAATCGCTCCCTTTGTCAACGATGGAAGCGGCATCAGAGATGGGCTCGACAGCCTCGGGTCGTCGTTCCGACATCTCGAAGACAAAGTTGTGTGAAATCAGCCCTCGACAATGTCAAAACGTGAATGTGTCTTGGAGTGTTAGAACGGCTCAAAACGGCGTAAGTTCGCTTCAACACATAGTGCGATGATGGAGATGCAGGAAATGGGACGGCGGCATTTTTGTAGTTCTCATCCAGTCTCATTGAGTCCTTGTCATTAATTACCCCAGAGCAATCCCGGTAAGGCGGTGGACTAGCAAACCGGGGCGTCGAGCACCCCGTGGGGTTGATCCGAGAGCTAGTGACCAGGGAGCAGCATTTCTGATGATTGCTGGCATCGTAGCCAATGTCTTTCGGATGGTTGCGCATACTCCGATGACAGGTCGGGATTGGGACGCTGTCGGAAAAAGTCTCGGGTGTAAATCTAAGGTGGCTATCTTTTCCGACGACTCATATCGGAGATGTCGGAAATCATGTTGTGAGCGGAATCTTTATTGAAAAGGTGACTTCATCGCGGATCGGATTCAAGGGAATAAACGGGACAGCTCAACTATGTGTAACATATTCATCAGCCGATTGGGGTGAACAAGACATCCCAGACTGTTGCCGAGAGAGACGGCTGTCCACCGAACTGACCTCTGCCTGGATGAATCGACGGAATTAACTGAGCCTAAACTGTGACAATGCTATTTTTTAGCTAGAAAATTCCGAAGAAAAGTCTTCTACCTCACTGACAAGCCATGAGATAAGTGCTTTGGCGGATGCTTTCTGACGAACCTGTTCCGAGGTCGGGATACTTGGGGGCCCCCTCGCTCATCATCGCCGGAAGAGCATATATGCGACAGATTACTGCCGCCTACGTATAAAGACTGTTCTAGTGATCGAAATCTTTCAACATCCAATCCAGATTTCCATATTGCATTGTGACCTCTTATCGCTGTCATCATGGCTCAAAACGGCACCCACGACGATATCGTCATCGCCTCCTACCCGGATCTTAGGGACAAAATTGTCTTCCGTAAGTTTATATTCTTATGAAAAAGCCAGAGACCACACTGACCTGGTATGAAAACTTGAAAAGTTACCGGTATTGGTCAGTCAGGCGATCAGGAAATGTGGGGGAATGGAGCCGCCACATCACGCCTCCTAGCCAAGCAAGGAGCCAAGATCTTCGGCTGTGATCTTTACCTGGAGCCTGCCCAACACACGCAAAAGCGTATTGTTGCTGAGGGCGGAGACGTGACCGTTGTGGCCGCTGATGTCACAAATGACGAGAGTGTCAAGTCGGCTGTGGACGCATGCTTAGCCAAGCACGGCCGTATCGACATCCTGATTAAGTATGAGAACTGAGCCCTTACCATGAAAAGGATGTGTGCTAACAAACTTTTAGCAATGTTGGCCGATCAGAGCCGGGTGGCCCCGCTGAGATGACAGAGAAGGTCTGGGATGCTCAGACCAATGTCAACCTGAAGTCTGTCTACCTCTGTTGTCACCATATTCTTCCCCTGATGGAGAAACAAGGCTCAGGAGCTGTGGTAAATGTGGCGTCGATTGCCGGTCTGCGGTATATCGGCAAGCCCCAAGTTGCATATGCCGCCACCAAAGCCGCCGTCATTCAATTTACTAAGGCCACGGCGGTCATTTACGCATCCAAGAATATCAGGATGAACGTGGTCGTGCCCGGTCTCATGAACACACCTCTGGTTGGTATGCTAGCCGACAAGTATGCTGGTGGCGATGTTGAGGGCTTCAAAGCGAAGAGAAACAAAGCTGTACCTATGGGCAGGATGGGTGACTCATTCGATGTCGCCATGACGGCTCTGTTCTTGGCCTCATCACAATCCAGATACATCACGGGTCAGAAGATTGTGGTTGACGGCGGTATCACTTCGTCTACCGGTTGAACATTAAGCGATAAGACGCAAATAAGAACACTCTACAGTTGCCTTTTCGAGGCTAACCCAGACCCGGTCTCCTTCTCGTAGTATTTGGAGTATTGTCGAAGCCTATGTCCAAAATCATATCAAAATCACTGACAGATCCAAAAGAAGTCAATTGGAAACCTTGTTGCTCTCCGAAGACTCCTGTGTGTGGCTGTCCAAGCGGTAAATGGTTTGGTTCTATGGTTCCCGACATTTCAAACATGGAGATATCGGTTGGCCTCGTTTGAGAATGGGATGTAGGCGCAGACATTTGCTGCATGTTGTCGTTGAGGAAAATTTGATTTTCTGATAATGTCTGCGACGTCAAAAAGTTCGAGATAGAAACTTGGTCTGAGTGGCTCCACGGGGAATTTCCACTTTGCATGACGACCTCGGCATTGCCGACTGGTGAAGTTGAGTTCATATGCCTCACAATGTGGACTCGCGAACAGGATTCCTGCAAACATCAGACAATCAATCCAGCCTTAAATAGAAATATCCAAGACGTACTTCAAGTAGCTTTTGATCGTTAATGTGAGCGCCATAATCAAGCTCTCGGTGCACCTTCATAGCGTCTTCAATCGCCGCATGAACCTTATCCGTGTCATCAGAGTCTGGGTAAAGAATGCAATAGACGAGAAGAATTGATGTGGCGCAGAAGAGAAAGTGGGAGGTTGTCTGTGTCTGTGTCAATATCACTCGGTAAGAACAAGAAGGCTTCTACTCACCCAGAAAGCGGCATTGTACTTGCATTCATCTGCGCCCACATTGGTCGCAAGAGACACCATTGCAAGGGCATTGTCAACGCATGCTCTGATACGACCAGAGCAGGAGCTCGAGGACGGCGTACTCGGCGTCTGATCGAGAAATTCTCGGAGCAGGTAGCCTCGGTATATCATCATCTTGTTGAAAAGAAACGCAGCCTGCGTGGTTCGTTGCTGCCTCCGCAACACCCACGAAACTTCGTAGAACTCTTGATCCCCGCCCTTTTCCTGTTCTTGCCGGGGATGAAAGAAATCAGGGGTATCTCGGAGCCAATCATCAATTTCTCGTTCCAGCTCGGTCACAATTTGCTCTTGAGACTCTGGCGTGTGGACTGCTCCGAGGTAAAGTCTGGAAATGGCGAGCCCAAGTATCTTGGTCAGTCTGCATGGAAGAGTTAGAAAAGCCATATGGCTTACTAGCTTGAGTACACTGGCCTGGCATGAGCAACAACTCCTGTGATTAACCGTTTCTCAGTCGTTGAAAGGTAGCATTCGACGGCGGGGTTTACAACGTGCGGATATGACATGTTAACATCCAAATCATGTATCGCCATCGGTCTACCGAGAATGGCAGCGAGGTATCTATAGCGAGGGAATTCCATGCTCAGCTACTTCTCGAGTCTTCAGGGAGGGAGAAATAATACTCACCGATCAATCATAAACATAGCCCAAAAAAGGCATCGCCTGAAGTGACCTTCGATGGGATCACACAGTTTCTGTTCCCGGTGGATATCTACCATTTGGCTTAGTCTTACAGCGCAGCCTAGTGACATCCAGGCGCTGTTGAAGCGACCAGATCCCACTTCAAATTGACACTGGAAGCTGGTCAGCCGAGTCTGTGACAAGTGTGGAAACGCACGAACCTTCAGCATGACGGCTTGAATGTGTCTCATGGAAGGAGGAAATTGACCTTGAGTCTTTGCGAGCCTTGTTTCAGCAGCCTGTAGAAACTTGTATCTATCTAAAAGTTAGCGAATGCTGTTCTAGTGATTCTCAAGGTCAATTAACGCACGACTTCTGTCTCCAAGGCGGCAATGGTTCGTTCTTCCAGGATGATATACATAAGCATCTTACTTTCGATTAACATCTATACTGCCGTACGTGTTGAGGAAGAAACTTTACCCAGTGGCCATGACCGAAAGCAACACTGCCATCCGGTCGTGGTCTTTTGTGACTGATTGATCGTCGGCATATACCTTTTCGAATGTGTCTACGACTTCACGACGAGAGACATATCGATATGTTACGGAAGCATGATCGAAGAAACAATCGACGTACCCCTGAGTGATGGTCTTTGGCGGAAGGGAGAAGATTGAGGGATCGTTCGAATCCAAGAGATCTTGTTCTCTGTTGAATAGACTTCGGGGGAGACCTTGGCCGACTTTGGCAAGATGGTCCGAGACGCGGCGAAGAAAGCCATGAGCACTGGCATCCCCTTCCGAGGCCAACCGGGCAGGGGTTGGTGGAATCGACTGGCTATTCTCAGTGTGCGGATCTTGGTTTTCTTCTTCGGTCCTTTGAGAAGAATTGCTGGCATTGGATGACTTGGCAGCGGTTCTGGAGGATGTTCTTGCTTTACCGGCTGTGACGCGGCCTCGCCGTTGCTATTTGCCTTATCAGTGTTTGTAGGGTCAGTCCTCTCCGTTTGGCCCCTATTACCGAATTCAACCTCTGGACACGATTGTATGACGAGACGTAAGTACAGTCTGGTGTGAACAACGCAGTGATTAGCTTTGAAGCAGAGTGGAAGACTCGTGTTCGAGCTGCACCTATTTCAGAACTCAGGCAACGGCCGCAAGGCTCGCGACCATCGCATTTAGACTTCCTTTTCTTGCAGGCACTTTGAAGGCTGTCAGAAACAGGAAGGATAGGCGGAGCAGACTGGGAAAACGGGAAACCAACTCGCAAGCCCTGCAGCATTGTTAACATCTTGCCGGAAAGAAGAGCTGTGTGACTAAGGTCAGGTACTGACCGAGTGACGTATTTCTTTTTGGTGGTTGAGGTTGAGACTGGAGTAGATTGATGTTCATCCTCCATTATGCTTGTCTACTGCATAGAAGATGCAGAACTGTCTCTTACTTCAATCGGTTCACGATGCGTTTGTCATCGGCGACAGTGAAGGGGCAAGATCAACGATCGAAGATGAGGAGAGACGTCTCCCCGCATTTGCAGCGCGGCGGCCGGGAATTTAATCGCTGAGCTTGCCCCACTGCATGGGTTCCTGCTTCAGCCGGGGCGTGTTTACGATCGCCGTAGGCCCGAGACGCTGTAAGATGAGATAGTGGTTCGAAACACTGAACGGTCCAGTTTCTGCATGTTTAGCCAAGATGAAATATTGCACATCTTGCTTAACCCGATATAAAATGAGAAGATAGTCTTTACATTCTACCAGTCTTCCTTCTGAATGGCAAAGTATGCACGCCTCGATTGTCAAGCCCGCTATGTTGAACCTAGAACGCGCCAAAAGCCCTGTCGCTCCAGCAAAGCAGTGCAATTCTACGCCCTACCAGACGACCCGAGCACCTCGACCATCAAGCGTTCGACACCTTTTGCATACTCCTCAACTCCCTGGACTTGCAGTGTCGTAAGTTCCACCATGGAACAGTTTTCCTCCAAGTACTTGTGATAACCATTGCGCACGTTGCGGTTCTGGTTCACCTTGACCATTCCCTTAGCCATGCCCACCTTGACCATTTCGTCTGACAGCGGGTGCGTGCCGTGCAAAACCAGCGGCGTCGCCTCCCCAAGAGCTTCATGAATCTTTTCTAACCTACGACACGACTGTTAGCCAGAAACCAGCGAGCACCGGAGCATTGGTTGTGAGCTTACCTATCAAGCTGCCAATGTTTCTCTGCGCCTCCAGGGGGATACGGTCCGTGGACGTTGCCAAAGCTGGGCGCAAGGAAATGAACCCCCGTCTGCTTGACAAATTCGGCGGCGCGACCCGGATCCGTCCATACGCTCTCGAGGTCGACGGTCGGAAGCCCGTCTTCTCCGCCCTCCATCCTTCCTAGCTCCGCCTCAACGGTCATGTTCTTTTCGCGAGCTCTATCCACGACAGACTTGACGTATCGAATGTTTTCCTCCTCTTCGAACATAGAACCATCGACCATTATTGAATCAAAGGCACATTCCAATGCCATATCGGCGTCGCTCGGCTTTAAACAGTGATCGAGGTGGACCGCAATTGGCACCGATGCAGCATGGGCTGCTTCAGCGGCGAATTTGATGAAGGCAGGCCCTTGGAAATGCATCGACCAGGGGAAGAACTGGATTAGAGCCGGAGAGCGACATCTTTCAGCGGCCTTGATCACGGCTAGAACACCTTCAGTGTTGTACCTGGTCATAAATTAATTCTATATTGAAGACCACCTGAGTGTTGGTAGATACATACACACAGAAGCCTCCGACGCCATAGCCTCCTTTTTTGGCGTTATGAATGATTTGCCAAGTTCTGTTTCCTTCTGGGTATGCCATTGTAGAGGAACGTTCGAATCCGAGTTGTCTTGTGAGATACTTCTTGCTCCCCCCGAGCTCTTGGCAGATATTCACGCCTTCTCAATTAACATCATTTAAAATTTTCAGCAACACTCGATGTTATACGAAACTGTTCCTTCGCGGTTGTGGACCTATGGCGTCGGAGATCCCATGTTGTTGTCAAGGGGGAAATTTCCGACGTTCTCAAATTGACTTACTAATTCCGACGGCGACTATGTGTGGCCACAAATATTCCGACGGAAATCCCGGCACCCGCATAAAGTACCTGGTGTCGGAATTCGCAATTGGAAGAAAAAGTAGGATATATCAATATCCTATGTGTTGGAGCTTGGCAAAAGAAGAAGGATCATAAACATTACTGCCCTCCTTGAGAGTTCAGGTAAAACAATGTATCTGGATTAAATGCCGTACGTGTTAGCTGGATCGGTGGATGAGCAGCACAAAAAGAGGCATTTCTCCTAGGTTTAGGTTCACTAGCGATAACCAAAGGTGTTTTGTAAGACTGTGGCTCGATATAATGGTACTCAATGTTAAGCTGGGCTTTTCATTGATATTCTTATTGACGCCGAATAAGAAGAGTGAACTCATAACTCCTGCCTGTCCGTGTTGAGGCTCTACCCAGTCACCATTATGCGAGATTACTTGACCGCCGAGTCGGCCCAAATGGCGATGTGAGTCCCTTTGATACTGGCGAAGTAGTACGGATTAGATATGAGAAGATTCACGATAATTCCGTACAACAGGCCATTTGCCCCTTACTGGCAAATAATGGCATGTCAGGCATTGACTCTTGCGCGCTGCTGATTTCCGACCCGAACGAGGAAGTCATCGGGGGCCCTTATTCCGCATCCAATCATGCCTAACTTCCATATCCGATGCCAGTCGCTCCCCAAGACCGAGAAGGCCTAAGCCATCTCCTACGACGGGTAGTTCCTCCATATCAAGAAGCTCCGCTGGATGCGAGTCAAAAGCCTTCTTGACCTTGTACGTCGGCTGTGGGCTCGTAATGAGCAACTTGAGAGAAGCTCGCCCGTCATAGTCGTCCTCCACAAGCTCTACCAGTGCCAAAACGACAGCATCCATGCCTTGCATGAATCTCTGCTCATAAAGACTGATCCCGTCTATTATACAGAACACATTTGAGTTACCAGGCAGCCGTCGAATAAGCCAGGTGAAGATATCGCATAAGAATTCGATGTCGTCCCGCTCGAGATCCTCAACAGAGTACTCCGAATCATATTGAAAAGGATAAAGGCCGCTCTGGAACAGCAATTGGGAAATCAAAGACCGAATCATGGCCGAGCCACCATGGTAGACGTCCCCGGCAAGATGTCGCCCGCAAAAGAATACAAGACTGATGCTGGTACCACCTGGCCTCCTCAGCATGTGCGTCAGGAGCGTACATACCACTGAAAATGAAGTGATATCGTACGGCGGTTCGAGATTGTCGTGTACCAACAGCTTTGACGACCCTTGAAACGACATCCAACTGCTGAACAGACGATTTTCGAGAAGTTGCTGCGCCTTCCCGTTGTCCCCATGCATTATGAATCCAGAGTTCTCGACTACATCCCGCATATCTTCGTCATCTATTCGAGGTATTCGCAAATATGATGTGATTTCTCGAGGTGGCCCTAACAATGGTGTGACGGGCGATGGTGACGGAGAAGGGACTCTCGAGTGCGGGCCCACGTTCACAATATCTTGAATCACTATTAGCCACTTTTTTCAACTATTTCGACAACAAACGTACTCTGTCGATCGCTTAATAGGCTTAAAACGATATTCTTCAAGTCGGCTAAACCCTCATTGCAACGCAGACTGTTTTCAACCAGCTGCTCTAAAGATGTACTTGACACATGCTGCTGGTATATCATTCGAGCACTCTGATGCTTGAGATACTCACTGTCTACGCAAATAATTAGTCTTGGTTGTTCAGCATCAGCTGTGGGTCTTTTGGGCATACCGTTGGTTACGCGATGTGCAAATGATCTCTGCGATTGCTTTTCTAGAGACGCGCAGCAAGCTTTGACGTCATTGAGATTCTGAACAAGCAGCTTTTTGTAATCTGATCCTGAGAAAGTTGCGTTCGCGGCTCTCACAACTATATAAACGAGTTAGGAAGTCCAGAGTTCCAAGGATTCGGACTGGGTGAGCCTTTGACCTCGACCTCTAACCAACACACACTATATGGTTATTGCTTACATTGATGACTTGTGTAAAATTCAATTGCGTTTTCCACAGATACTACTATCGCGCGAATCAAGTGTGTTGACGCCACGACAATGTTCTGGTCCTTTGGGTATGTGCGCATAGAGAAGTCGATCTCTTCGAATACTTCAGCTAGGTTCTCGAAGCTTGTTTGCATCTCTTCTCTGACTTCGGATGCTTTTTTGTAGGCCTTTAAAATTTGTTAGGTCCCTTGAAAATTACGGCGGCACAACTCATATCTTACTTACATCCAAGACTAGTTTGATAGCCCCAACAACGGGCTTCGCAATGTCTATCTCGGGGACCAGCCTCGCACCTTGTTGTAGAGTAGCAACGTGCTTATCCAAAACGCCTCGCATCTTAGCCCTAGCCCATCCAACGTGTTTATTGCCGTCGGAGAAGTCATAATGGTTTCGGGCGGATTTCAGTTGATCTTGTATGTCTTCCCATGTTGAAAACTGCCGTATAGCCCAACGCGTCTTTGAAATTGGACAAGGGGTATTCTCATTTTGAATCATCTCCATTGCCCGGGGAAGAATATCGCTCCAAAAGGACATGTCATTAGCATCACAAGCCACGGGTCGTGGCGAATGCTGATGACGTAGAAATGCCGCTGGTTGGTCCAAATGTCCACCAGGCCGAGGAACCAAGTCAACAATGTTATTCATTCTAGTCGAGGGCGGTGATAAAGCCACGTAACGTCCCTGTGACGATTCGAAAGGTGCTTTTCCCGTGTTGAAAGCCGGATGGTAGGACGGCAGTCTGTTATCGATAAAACTAATAGCGGGAGAGTCCTTTCTGAGTGGGGTTCGAACCGATGAACGATTGAAAGAGTTGTTACCATTCATGGTTGGCTAAAGTCATCTTGAGCTCCTGCAGAATGTGATCTCATCAAAGATCCGGTGTGCAGTCTGACAGTGCCACAAATATACATGCTCAGTGAGGCAACGCACTTCGAAGATTTCCTAATACCAGGAAAATGATCCGATATAAGTTATGCAGCTTCTGGCCAGGCCTGGATGGCAGCTTCAGTCAGCGCTTCGTGGTGGCTGTGTCAGGCTGTTGTGCACCCGAGTAAAGCGTGTGATTACAAATCATGCATTTGCTTGATGCTACTCGTACAAACCTAGGTAAGTCTTGGCAGAAACATGTGCTATGAATAGAACAATTCGGAAAGGGCTTGCATATATTGATTACATGCATTTATGTTGTGCACGCGTTCCTCTCGTTTACTGGCCCTCAATCGACTACCCCTCTCTGCGAATGCAAATCCTGACCTGTTTTCAGGTAAGCCTCATCGAGTCATAAAATGACACGAGATACGTGATAATCAAACTAGTGCATCATTGGAGGGTACATGAACCGTCAGTGGGTAATCAGGGGTTTCTGACTTAGCCCTCGCAGTTGTGGATGGGAGTAGACGGCGCCTTAGCCCTAAGCCGACGCAGCCTGGTCTGGGGAAGCATGGCTCTGGGACTCATTCGTGCGATTCCAGAACGACTAGCATTCATTAAATGGCTCACAAGCCCCAAGCGTAGGTGAAGCCAGATCAAAACTTTGCTTGGTGGGCCGCAAGGTGTTTGTTGTAGAGCAGGTGATCGATGAATCTGAACAGACCGCTATACTGTAGGAAGACCTGCGTTCACCATGAGAGAGGGCACACATACTGATGGCCCGCCGGCTTTAGATTGTATTTCTCCCAATTTTCCTGTTATGATTTTACTAGCTGACAACGAGGAAGCATCACACGATGAGGAACCCACACGCCCGGCGGAAGAAGAGCTACCAGACGCTGAGATGGCATCTCCCTCCGCCATGACAGACCCAAAAGCTGAAAACGCTTCTTTCTCTCCCATGGAAGACTCAAGGGAAGTCCGAGACCTCAAAGAGAGGCTTCAGGAGGTTGAATCAAAAGTTAGTCTCGTCGACATAATGTACGACCTTCACAAGTCGGCAACAGAAGGGATAATGCACAAGCAACATGATCCGTTCCTCGCCCGTGTGTTTTCTAGCCGGGACAGTTCTCGCTGGGGAAGATACTACGGAGAGTTGACATTTCTCAAAGATAGTGTGTTTTTTATGCAGAGGATTCGTGAATCATATCAGGCAATTCTCGAAATAGAGAAGGAGCGAGATGGAATCAGAGAAAACAGAAGAAAGAGGAGACAGAATGCCATTGAGTCCGAATCGGCAAGGCAGATCAGTACGAAAGCGTTTTTGAATGGAGAGCGCGCCAAGCTGAGCCAATCAGATTGGAACGACTTCATAATGGACACAGGATTTGAAGAGGCCATTCTTTATCCCATCGAAGTCGTCATTGGAGAAGCTGAACCGCGAATAATTCTGCAACTTCCTGGATTCAAAGATCACAAACCTCGCCCAGTTGAACGAACTCTACCTATTAACGAAGAAGAAGAAGAGACCACCAGAAATCAGGCATTGCCCGAGAGAATCAAGATATATTCCGCCCCATTGATGGTCATAATGTCACGGTTGACGAATGACTCCTACTGGACAAATGAATTGGGTGGCTCCATCGTGCTATTGCGCCCCTACCAAGACTTGTTCTACTATGAGGCACAACTGCGGCAGTGGCTGACTCGTCTGGAAAAAGACTTCGAGGGATTTGATGGGTCAATGGACGTCACAGAAACCTTTGACGGCGCGGCCAACACCAATCACATTACTGAAGTTTATGAAGCTCCGAAAAGCGGTGCTTCGGAAGGCTCCTTGTCTCGGCCAGCATCAATTCCTGACGAAAAACGCAGATCGGTAGATGCGGAGCATCTCGAACAGAGCGATATGTCTCATGTGTTTACTCCTCACGGAAATAACGATGAGGATTCTGGCGGCGAAGATGAGGACTCCGGGAGCAGCAGCAATGGCTCGGGTGACGAGGACGAGGACTCCAGTGCCCTTGAGGCGAAATTGGCAAATTCGATCACAGCATTGGTACATCTCCGCAGTCTCGTGGAATTTATGAATAATGAGATCAAGCCGAAACAGACGTACGTCGAAGGCCCTGTTTGCGGTAATGTAAGCTTTCATGACTTATGGCACCTCTTCAAACCCGGCACCGAGGTTATTGAGCAGGGGGGTAAGCAAGCCTTCGTCGTACTTCGGGTAGAGGTCCCAGTCCACAAGATCGAAGAGCCTTGGGGACGATGGAGCAAAAGCTTGGCGGACGATTCCGAAGGAGAGACCACCAAAGATCGATCTCACTTTACTCTCCATTGCGCATCTATCGACTTTGATGGGAAAAGCTTTGGCCCTGTTTCGAAAGCTTTCATCATCCCTCCATTTGGTGATCTGAAGCCAGTCAGGTCCCTTCTCATCTACCCCGTTCGATTTGAAGGACAAGAGACACGGCAAAGTCTCATTCGAAGGGGTCGACTTCTGTTAGAAGTAGCGGACTTCAAGGCCATGTACTACACAGGGGCCACTCTTGACAAGGGGGGTGAAATCGATAGCCAAGTGGTCGTTGACTTTAGCGAAGCGCTAGCAGATGAAGAGAGGTCCGCAGCTTGGAAGCCTACCATTGGTCCTGTGAACACTGCCCCAGAAGGTCGACGGGATGATGAATGCAGCGCATTATGCTGCCGGGGACACATAATACATGACGGATTCTCGACCGATCTGAAGATGACGACGGACTATATCGGAACACTGGTACCCGACGCCAGAGCTCGATCACTCATCTTATCGCCGAGGTCTCTAGAGGAAACGCTGGGCTCTATTGAGGAGCTTACGGAGACGGAGATTCTCATCATGACTTATAGAGTCTTTGGCTTTGTGCTCCGAAGTCGCAAATGGGGTAAGAGTCCATTTAATCACTTGAACTCGCAATATATCCGCCGCTTCCTTTGAGTTTGCTGACGTTCTGTTCATCGAATTAGCCCAGCTTGATTTGACTCTACTACGATATGAAAATTCTAGTGCGAGAGATCTTACTATAGATGCCTTCGAGCGACTCGAGTTGCCAGAGGGTCATCGGGAGCTAGTCCAATCTCTCGTTACACAGCACTTTCGCAACAGACATTCTTCATTCACGAAAGACACACAGACAGACTTGATTCAAGGAAAGGGTATGCATCTTCTTCTGCTTCCTTCCGAAACATTCACGTACAACTGTCACAGTATGTGCTGACGGTAGGGCTTATAGGCAAAGGATTGATTATGTTGTTGCATGGCGCTCCTGGCGTTGGCAAAACAACTACTGCGGGTGGGTAACAAAAAAGAAAGGATGGACACCAACATCTGAACATTCTTGCTAATAAAAATCTAGAGGGGGTTGCAGAGCTGTTCCGAAAACCCTTGTTCCAGATTACTTGTGGTTAGTAGCGATCCACCCATGTTAGAAGCCTTCAGTATGTCCATTCTGACAATGCATTCTCTTTCGATCAGGGGACTTAGGTACCACCGCCAAAGAAGTTGAAAAAGACCTTGAGAGAAGCTTTGCGCTAGCAAGTAGATGGGGTTGCATTCTGCTTCTTGATGAAGCAGACGTCTTCCTCGCTGCGCGTTCTAGAAATGATTTCGCTCGCAACGGCTTGGTTGCTGGTGGGTCCTTCCACAACATCAACTCATTATTGAAGTTGGCAAGCCCAAACCTAACTTAGCATCTTGAACGCAGTTTTCCTCCGGGTTCTTGAGTACTATACCGGCATTCTATTCCTCACCACTAATCGCATTGGGGACCTCGACGAAGCCTTCGCTTCGAGAATACAAATGAGTCTTCACTACCCGGAGCTTGACGAGCTGAAGACTCTGAAGGTGTTCAGACTTCATATTGATCTCATTGAACAGAGGTTCAAGAAACAAGGTCGAACGATCACGTTCGACATATCATCAATTGAAGACTTTGCCAGTCAGCATTACGCCGATCAACCATATAACCGATGGAATGGGCGGCAAATCCGCAATGCCTGCCATACTGCACTGGCACTTGCCGAGTTTGATGCTCAAAAGAATGGGTCAGAAATCAGCTTGGAGATTGACAAATCCGCCACTGTATCACTCCAGCTCAAGTACTTCAAGGTCGTCCAAAAAGCCTACCTCGACTTTGGCGAGTACTTGGCTGATATTCAGGGCACTGAAGGCGATGACAGAGCATTCCAGCAACGACTCCGTGCAAGGAAAAACACTCCCTTTGAGAAACAAAGCCTGTTCGACGCCCGACCAGGTCCCGGACAACGCCGACGGCCACACCACGCTAACAGCAGATTGTCGGACATGTCACCCTCCTTCAACACAAAGACTGAAGTATTTGACCATGACCAGCATCGCCACCAGAGACAATATTCTAGCACAGCTAGCTCACAAGCGCAAGGCTACGGGAACGCAGCTCCGTATAACCAAACCCCAGGTGGTAGCTTCAGAGATTATGGGAACTCACCGGCGCATGATCAACAGATGCACGGCCAACAGGCTCAGACGGATACTCGTTTCCAGATGGAGAGTCAGCAAGCTCCTCTGTACGAATCGCCGCAGGCTGGACTGCAGCCTGCACATTCTGGAGAGGCTCATCTACGCCCAAGTATGAGCCACGATGGTTCTCCTCTGCCCCATCGTCCCGCTCAGCCGCAGTCAATGCAGTATGGGTACAGCAGTGAGCTTCAGGCGGACGCAATGCGGATCACAACTCCAAGAGTACAGTCAGATCCCAGAGACATCCCTCATCCAGGCTACACGTACAGAGATGGAGCCCAGGGCGGCCTGAATAGAGTCCCTTACCAAGGAGGCAACATGCCTCAGACATAATCTTGGCACAAGGGGCAGCGTCACGACCAAGACTGTACGTGCTGTCGGGTGTCGTTTGTATTTGGATGTCAGCCTCCGGTTAAGAAGATTGTTTGCTATTTGCGGTATCGCGGACTTTTTTGGTTTTGACGAATTGATGAACCTTTTCTTATCTCGTTGAACTTTCATAGAACCAAATTGAACCACTCTCATCAACCGCACTGAGGCTTTTTCATCATGCAGTTCTTGCAGTAGCTAGTGCAAGCGGTTGAGACTTTAGCCGCCCCACATGAAGTCGAGAGTAGGACATCAAGGCTAAGTATGGGCCACAGTCTAGAACTCATACTCACTCAGAGGACCAACTTCGCCGTATGAAGGCCTGCCCACGCACTTTCTAGGGTCCCTTGTGGCAGATGAACTTTCCTGCGGTAAAAACAACACAAGCACGAATACAATAGATCCAGGTCTAATCAGAATATAAACGGTCTCATCAACCTCTGGCAAGCATCCGAGCTCTCGGCCGGCGTTCTAATAGGCGCCGCTCCGTGACAGGGAACTCTGCTGAACCAAAAGCGCCCTTGACGGACAATAAGGGGTACTTCAATATCGACAACATTGCCCGATTTCCTTTCACTCCACGCCAATCTGGCAAATGGAATTAGTACCACCAACGATTTCCCATTGGAATCATTCTGCTTACTTTCAATGGCTCCTAAATCTTGGACGATTAGACATCCAGGTTTCTAGCGTAGACAGAGCACGCGGGGCTTGGCTTCTCCTGTTCATCCTATTAACCCTTGCTCTAGACTTGGCATCAACACGTGCCATGGCATCGGATCATAACTCCGTCATTCAAATAACCTTAAGCTAATCAGAAAGCATGGTAATTGGTCTTTAACAATACCACAGCCCTGTAAATGGATACGCTTGACGAGTACAGTCAAATAAGGCGGTGTTAAGACTTGTAAACTCTGTATTCAGAGGCGAAATATTACTCCATTAGGAAAGCCCGGTAGACAGACTAACACAAGTGCACTACTACCGCGAGTCAAGATACGCGCGCGCGCGACTACACTTGTAACGAGATAGGGGGAAAGATCTATGCGCAAGATGACTAAGGCCAATTTTCTGTAGTATAATCTGTCGGATCCCGACCTGATCTTCGGCGGTAAGGCAAAGACCGGTATGAACGTCAGCCATCATGTTGATTGGCGCTAGCTCTCTCTGGCAGGAAACTGGTCAGACAGCGTCAATATGGACCATCACCCTGGCATTTTGATCATGTCGCGAAAACGAGCACCGCTAAAGTCTTGGTGAAGGAAATGACATGGACTTGGGGCAGTGTTAAGACGTTGAATATTACGCGGCTGCCAAGCATCATGATATTTTGTTCTCCCAAGCCTTATTTGGGTCGCCGAGTGTACCTAAATCATGTCTTTCGAGAGACATAAATGCGGTTGGGTCCAAAGATGAGATGAATCTTTCGTCCACAGTCACTCGTTCAGACAAGCCCAGTCTTCCCTTTACTGTTCTAAGATGCGTTTTGCTCATGCCATCATCGTCGCCTTACTGGCCCAGAATGTCGTCTCTTACGACACTTCTCTTGGCTTCAACACACCCCAAGTCAACGAGAACCGCACTATCGACGAGATCTACCAAGCAGCCCTAGCAGAAGGCGGTGTAGTCACCTGCTGGCACGGCGGTGATGAAGTGAATCAACAAGACGGCCTGAAGCGTGCCTTCGAGACACGCTTTCCGGGCATGACACTGAACGTCACGGTCAACCGCTCTAAATACCACAGCGTCAACATCGACAAGCAGCTCGCTTCAGGCCAACCTCTCGAAGTCGACACAATCATCCTCCAAGCCCTTCAGGACTACCCCCGCTGGGATGCTCAGGGAGCGCTTCTGCACTACGCGCCGAGCAACTACATGAAAGTTCTGGCGCCTTTCAGACACATTCGCGCCGCATACTACGGCTTTGCCATGAACGCGTGGTCAACCGTCTGGAACACGCAGAAGCTGGCGAACCCGCCACGCGAGTGGCCTGACTTTCTGAAGCCGGAGTACAAGGACAAGATCGTCTTGACGCACCCAAGCGATGACGATGCGATCGCATACATTTTCGACCTCGTGTATGATGCTTGACTCACTCAAAGAGAAACATTGCTAACCTCTTTCAGGATGAATCAGTACGGCCCCGAATGGTTCGATGGCCTCTTGGCTAATAATCCCCGCTGGGTTCGCGGCACTGGCTCGCCTCTGGCCGTCCTCCGTCAGCCCAACAGCACGCAGTCCGTGACGTTCACCGCTAGTATCGGTCTCCGGGCCTCGGGAAGCCTCAACGCATCGTTTCCTGCCGAGGGACTCTTCGTCAGCTGGCCCAGGTCCGTTGCCATTTTCAAAGACGCACCCCACCCGGAGGCTTCCAAGCTCTTTGCCAACTTCCTCTTGAGCGATGAGTTCCAGCGCAACTCGTCGCAATGGAGCGCCCGCAAGGATATTACTGCCCCTGGAGGCTACCCGGGTATTCTGGATATGGACATGACCAACTCTGCCGAGTATCTTCGCTTCATGTCAGATCGTGGTAGAGTGGAGGCTCTTCGGATGATGTTCGAGGATAGAATCGGCATGCCGCAAGGCCCCAGCCCTCTGGTCGATGACCTTTGAGTCAAATGTCTCTGGTGGATCATGGGGTCTCAGTACGAAATACGGCAAAGATCTCTGGCCCAGTCAATAGTTCGGCCTTGGCTTGGCAACGTCGTTGACTATCATTCCGTGATCGTCTCTCTCACTAGTATAACCATTATCAATTGTCTCCACACTGTTCTAGCCCCCCGGTGAAAACGTGCTTGTCGCATGATGTCGGGGTACAGATCTTTTACGCGTACGCATGCGAGCCCGTTGGTGAGACTCTCAGCCAAGGAAAAGAAATTCGCAACTTTTACACAATGAGGACTAGCTCATCGCATGCAACTCTCATGCCCCCCAGACAACCCACACTTCAAAGTGGTAAGTACCGACCGCCGGCGTAGCACACGCGCTCCACGCATACCTGTACATGCAGCTCAACGGTCGGGCCCAGCTTGGCTGACCTTCTCAACTCGCAACTCCCAACCAGTAAGACGTCGAAGATGAGCTTTTGGGAATTTGTTCAGGCCTGAAACCTCTGCGAGCCGTTCCGAAAACGACTTAGTCAGACGCCCGAGCCGAGGCATCCAACGTCGCCGAGTTGCGGGGTTCTGCGGGGCCGCATATCTCTACCGGCCGACTTGCAGGGCCAAGGGTTTCCCGTTGCGCTGGGTTTTGTTGGTTTCTGGGCGACTGGTAAATGGAGTACCATCCATCATGCCTGGTCCTTTCCTTAACCAGGAGAAATTGAAGGACTTCCACGATTCCCGTTGGCTCAAACCACAAGAGCCATCCTCACCCAACAGGAATTACCCGCCGGAAACAGCCATAAGCCGCATCAGGCCCCTCATTCCAGACCTCGAGCTATCTTCCCTGATGCTAGGTCTTGTCCCGAGGCTCGCCCCTTTTTTTTCTGGTTCGCTATTGCGACAGCTAGAGGGATTGCGGAGCGTCTTCCGACCATACCCAATTTGATGGAAACTTGCGAAATGGCGACCCTCACGTGGCATCGTGGGCCTTGGAACGCCCAGCTCACCGACTGTGGAATCTTGGTGATGGGGATTGCTTCAAGATGCGACTGGCGGAGGAATAACGGAGTCCATGACTCTGATTGAGGGAACCTTGTTGACGAGCGACTTTGAGGATCAGGGTCAGCTAGGTTGGTCGCTGCTTTCAGACATAGATCGAAGCTCGTGAAGGATCAAAGTCGTCAGGGTTCTCGATGGGATGAACTGACATGTCACTTTGACATCTGCTCCTCATCGTGAACTCACTGCGCTTGCATGAGTTGCCTTGCAAGATCTCGTGCTTCTCTTCTGGTGATCACCTTCAAGAGATCTTGTACTCGGTACATCTCACAGATCTGCCTCTGCCTGTCATGAAGTGTCAAACGTAAGGACGAAACGATGACAACCGTGAAAATCAAACAACATAAATAGGGCCTCACGATCCTCTCAAAAACGACTTTCTTTTGGACCATCAGACTCAAGCTCTCGCTCAGACTGACAGCTCCGCCTTCTCCTTCGCTCCAAGCCGACGCAGCACATTCTCTCAGAGACCACTCTCTCCAGGCAACGCCCCGTCCCCAAACATCCAAAATGAAGTTCCTCAGCGTCTTGTCCCTGGCCATCACTCTCGCCGCGGCGGCTCCCGTCGAAGTTGAGACCGGCGTCGCCCTCGAGACCCGTCAGTCGTCCACCCGCAACGAGCTCGAGACCGGCAGCAGCTCCGCCTGCCCCAAGGTCATCTACATCTTTGCCCGTGCTTCGACTGAGCCTGGTAACATGGTAAGGCTTCCTTCGTACCATCTTCAAAGGCCCATATTAACATCTCAAAAAAGGGAATCAGCGCAGGCCCCATCGTCGCCGACGCCTTGGAGAGAATCTACGGCGCCAACGACGTCTGGGTCCAGGGCGTGGGCGGCCCCTACCTCGCCGACCTGGCCTCCAACTTCCTGCCCGACGGCACCTCCTCGGCCGCCATCAACGAGGCCAGGCGCCTCTTCACCCTCGCCAACACGAAGTGCCCCAACGCGGCCATCGTCTCGGGCGGCTACAGCCAGGGCACCGCCGTGATGGCGGGCTCCATCTCGGGCCTCAGCACCACGATCAAGAACCAGATCAAGGGCGTCGTGCTCTTCGGGTACACCAAGAACCTGCAGAACCTGGGCCGCATCCCCAACTTCGAGACGTCCAAGACCGAGGTCTACTGCGACATTGCGGACGCGGTCTGCTACGGCACCCTGTTCATCCTGCCGGCGCACTTTTTGTACCAGACTGATGCGGCTGTTGCGGCCCCGCGCTTCCTCCAGGCCCGCATTGGTTAAGAGGTTTGAAGGCGAACCGAAATAGGGGTTAGAGCCGAATGAGCATGGCGGGATCGAGGGGAAGGTGTGGTTGCGGCTGTTGATCGGTCAGGGGGAGGGTTGGCTGAGCTTGGTGCTCAACATTCTATTCTGTCACTCACTTTGTCATTCGCTTTTTGTCACTCGCTTAGTACATGTTGCTTCTGGATAGCTGTTACGAACGGAGTGAAATGCAAGTTGTTTTGTATTGCTAAGGGGTATCATTGATTATCATCTCCTAAGTGGTATCAAGTCAGTCTCTTGTCAAAGTCTGACAGCAGCTCCTGATCCAATCTTCGTCTCCTTCCATCATCTACCGTTTTAAAGACTTTTCCCAACTTCGTCCACATAGTTGCCTATGCCCTCGCCTTCGTCTTTTTGCGAAGATGCGCAGCATGCGTTTGCATGTGAAACTTGACATCAGGGGGGTGCAGTGGGTTGTACACCATCCGGCAGACCTTGCACTCCTCAAACGTGGGCTTTGAAGAGATGTTGATGGTTGTCTGTATCGTCGCAACCGGCTTCGACTTTGCCTTTGGTTTGGCCGTCGCGGCTTTCGACTTCGGCTCGGGACTCTCCTTCTGTGCGTTCAACCTGCTTTCCTTCGCCTCCTGCAGTTGCTTTCCTTCTCGTCGACTTGATCGCGTGACCCGTGTCGCCGTCTCTTCGTCTTTGCTCCTGTCCAGCTTGTCGGCCTCTGCATCGTCGCCATCTGGAGAAGGCAGACTGTGTCGCAGGCGCAGTCTCCTTGGCTCTCGTATCCTTCTAACAACCGGCGGTGATGAAGGGGGCGTGTCGATTAGCTTTTCCGAGTCGGACAGAGGATCTGAGGGATCTGAGGGTTCCGTTGCAGAGCTAGAGCGGCAGGGCTTGAAGTAGCTGAGGATGGAGCTCTTGGGAATATTGCTCGTGTGTGCCGGTAGCGGAGGTGGGATACGAGGAAGCTTTGGTTGTTTCGCGAGGGCGTCTTCGATGACGATCTTTTGTTTCTTGGCCGGCTTCGAGGTTGGCTCGTCTTCAGTTACTCGCGACCGCTTGCTGTATGTTCGCAAGGTGCGTCTGAACGGTGTTAGCGAACAATGCGCGTTAGAGTGTGGGGAGATTTCGTACCGTTTCTCGGTCGTCGGACGAGAGATATCGCGTGAAATTGAGGAGACTTCAATCTCCTCAGGCTGTTCCATTGTTCGGATGAAAACCTCGAAGGCTGTTTTGTCGTCGGGTGGAAGTTGAGATTTGGTAGAATGCGACGCGACGCGCGTGGGCCGTGTTATTGTAGACGAGACACGCCCCCAGATGTTGTTGAAAGATTAGAAGAGCATGCCGATATGTCGAGTGTATGAGTGCGATCAAAAAATTGACAATACGCCAACACAGAAGCAATAAATAGAGACGGACGGGTATCAAGGTCGATGCTGTGGTGGTGTCTTGTCTTTGCCTCGCAGGGCGATGGCGGATCGATCGAGAGCTTTCGGGGCCCCACCGAAGCGCGTCGCGGCAGGAATGACGTGCATCGACCGCGTCGAGTCGCGTTTTCCACCCACCAAGGTCAGGTGTGGCGCCTGCATTCGCGCCCAAACGCTTGCGATATTGAAATATGACATGGATTGAGTTTAATGGGCAAATGTCAAAGTGCAGGGGGTGCTAATCGGTGAGATCTTGTGCTTTTCGTGTGGCCCCGCTTACCGGGTTACAACCGGACATGTGAATCGGCGCCGAGTTTGTTGGCCCAGACGGCCGGGCTGCTCCGTGACACAACCTGAACTTGGCTTGCTTTTCTGACTTACATTCAGCAGTTGAGACGAGTAACCACCATCATTTTATGGTATGGATATGCTGGTTACTGCAATCTGGATGATTGGTACTGATCCCAGAGCCAAGTGGCAGGCTGATCAGTCAGAAGCTTGCGGCACGATTGGATGACCGCCACACGCACGTACATGCGCATCTTCTCGTTGCCATAGAACTCTTAATAATTCGATATGAATAAACGGCTATGTCGAGCCCTTCAGTCGTCGTCGTATACCCTCGTCCGTATCTTGCATCTTCGTGTCGAGCAACACCGTGTCCCCGTCGCTTGTCTTTTCGTCTTGGCCCACAACCCATGTTTGCATCACCTCCCTGATTTCTTCGGGCTCCTTCCGACTCGCCTTGGCCTCTGTCATTCTCCAGACATATCCAGAGTACACGGCGACCTCAGCGATCAACACCACGATGCATCCACCCATAGTCAAGAAAATGCGAGATGTGAGGCTCCACCAGCGAGCCGCGATCCAGATTGTCGCACCTACGCCGACGACGCTCAGAAGGAAGTTGAGAATGACCATGACCTGCTTTTGAACATCACCGAATGTAACTTCGTCGTCGCCGTTGTCGGATTCGCGCATCGGCCGGTTGACCTCGGCGAAGACGTGTGCTCTGGAAGAGGCGTTGGGGAACTGCTGCGAAAAGGCCTCCATTCGGGAGGGTTGCTTCAACATGCGCTGGTAGGTTCGCTCTTCCTCTTCGCGTCGTAGGCGGGCCATGAGGGCCTTGTACTCGTCGGACTGCGGTAAAATTATTAGTTGAAGAAGGCGAATCGACACGATCGGAGTCCCTTACCGGCTCAGGTTTTGGGGGCGGCGGCGGGATGTACACCTTGGCTCCCCGCAGCAAGCTTTCCAGGGAGAAGCCATCGACCTCTTCTTGCTTGAGGTTCCTCCACAGATCCAGTACCTGACTGTGGGTGATGGGGTTTCCGACAGCAGGTTCGTCAAGACTCGGCTCTTCTGGTATTGAAGTATTGTCCTCTGTTCCTGATGCAGGTGTCGGCTCTGGCGTTTGCTCTGCATCGTCTGTCTCTACTTCGTGGACTTTCGCATCGTCCATCTCCGGCCTGGCCTCAGCCAGCTTCTGCAAACCCTCCACGATGGAAGGCGACATCGTAAGTCGTACCATGGTGTCGATGTGCTCGTGCCGCTTCCCGAAAACAATCCGGATCAAGATGGTTTGCAGCCAGGAGAAACGACCGTCAGATCGGGGTAATTGTGTTGCTTCTCCAAAGTCTTGACTCCAACAACACGATTGGAAGGTCCAGGTCCCTTTCCGATGCGACACCGAGGCAGGCACACAGCACAGCTTGTCATCCAAGCTGGAGGCATAAGCAGCCAATCACGGTGCCTCTGTCCCGCCACTTTCCCCAAAAAGTACGTAGCTGACCAGCTGTGCCTGGATCGCCTAGCAGCTCGTCCCGCGGTACGTACCTTACCTAAGAGCCACAGTGGAAGGGAAGGACCGGGCTTGGTGCGGCCTGAGCTGGAAAGCGGGAAAAAAAAAGTCATCAAGTCGTATCATCACCACTCGCCTCCAGCTGCCAATTGCCACAACCACGGGTCTTGAGTGCGTCAAAACGATACAGATGTCGTTGGGATCTCTGGCGACTTCCTATTCTCTCCATTGAAACCCTTTGGAGCACTACCGGAGCCATGCAGCTCCGACCGGGAGCAGCGGTGCTGCGCAGCACCTACACCACAACGTCACGATCTCTCCTCCCCTCCTCCCGATGCGCCCAATGTAGGCGGATTGCGCCCCTCGATGCCCGGCTACCCGTGACCGCCGCCCTCTACCACTCTACTCCGAGCCGAAACTCAGCATGGGGTGCTGCGGTATCTGTCGCCTCCAACATTGCTTCCAATGCTATTAATCGGGTGGTGCCGAAGGGCGACATGCACATCGACCCGTTGCGGACGGTGGCCAAGGAGATGAAGTTTCTGACGGGCAACATTCGCAAGCTACTCGGCTCAGGTCACCCGTCTTTGGACCGTGTCGCCAAGTACTACACACAGGCCGAGGGGAAGCACATGCGACCCTTGATTGTCCTGCTGATGTCAAGAGCGACAGCGCAGTGCCCCAAGGGTCCCCGCATGCAGCCCCCCTCCGGCGGTGTTGATACCGCGATATCTCCTCCCGGCATTCTCGTCGATGTCAACCCCAGCTCTCCGCTGACTTCCGCCGACCCTATTGAGACTTCGGAATCCGATATCCTTCCCTCCCAGCGCCGTCTCGCCGAGATCACCGAGCTGATCCACACCGCCTCGCTCCTCCACGACGATGTCATCGATCACTCCGTAGCACGCCGCGGCTCCCCCTCGGCCAACCTCGAGTTTGGCAACAAGATGGCCGTTTTGGCCGGAGACTTCCTCCTCGGAAGGGCCTCCGTCGCGCTGGCTCGCTTGAGGAATGCCGAGGTAATAGAGCTGCTGGCTACCGTCATTGCGAACCTCGTCGAGGGCGAGTTCATGCAGCTGAAGAACACGGCCCAGGATGAGCGCAAGCCGGTATACTCGGAGGAGACTCTGAGCTACTACCTGCAAAAGACGTACCTCAAGACGGCCAGTCTGATCTCCAAGTCATGCCGTGCCGCCGCTATTCTCGGCGGTTCGGATGCTGCTTCGGTCGAGGCCGCCTACGCCTACGGCAAGAATCTGGGTCTCGCGTTCCAGCTGGTCGATGACATGTTGGACTACACGAGGAGCGAGAAGGAGCTTGGTAAGCCGGCGGGAGCCGACTTGGAGCTGGGTTTGGCGACAGCCCCGCTACTGTTCGCGTGGAAGGAGAACGCGGAGTTGGGCGCGTTGGTAGGCAGGAAGTTTGAGCAGGAGGGCGACGTGACAAGGGTAAGCTCGTCCAACAGTCCGGACGAAAGCTTAGCTAACATGGTTTCAGGCACGCGAGCTGGTTCTGCAGAGCGACGGTATTGAGCAGACGAGGGCATTAGCGCAGGATTACTCGGAGCGGGCGATCGCGGCCATTAGCGAGTTCCCGGACAGCGAGGCCAAGGACGGGCTTATTGAGATGGCTGTCAAGGCGTTGAAGAGGACGAAGTAAATGAGTGCGTGGTGGCAGCAGCGCGGTCATGATTGATCGGCAGACCACACACACAAAACTGTACAAACAAAAACCTGGAATGCATGCATTATGGTATGTTGCATTCGACGTGTACAACAGAATTTCTGGGCTCTTTGGCGAGTACATGTAACGATATCATACAACACTCTTAGACGGCGGCGCGCGGGGTGAGGGGAGGGGAAGGCATTCGGGACTCAGCGAGGTGAGGTAGAGGACCAAAAACCTGCAGCTCAATACCACACAACTTTCCCATTTTGATACGAAACTCGACACAAGCCTGCGGACGCGGGGTTTCGGGGGTGGTGATGGACCTGCCTCGACGTCGACTCAGCCGTCGGGGATTGAACTGACTGCATGGCCGGACTGAACGAGTGATTGGAGAGGCGGGAATCTTTTACTCGATGAAAATGCAGTCATCCAGAAACTCAAAAGCCGACAAGGCCTCGACAGGGCCGACGGGTTCCTGAGAGGACGGCGACCTCCGTGGAGACGGTGTTTTCATTACGTTGCTCGTTCGTTTGCTTCGATGGCGCGAAGGTGCTTGCAGCGCCCCGAAAGGGCCAGCATGATCAGACGCAGGGATCGGTCAGGGACCAGCGAAGCTTAGCCTGGCGGCCGGTCCCATGTTTCCCGCCTTCAGCCGATGAACTCTGCTGCTCAAGTCTCATCTGATCTCAGCTGCCGTGGGCGAAGGAAGATTTTTATTTCTGATAGAGAAAAGAGGGAACATGAGTGAAGAAAACTAAAAGCATGTGCCAAGCACAGATCAAACAACGTCTTCCGCCGTCGGTGCTCTCGAAACGCGTTCCAGGACGGGGGTCGGAGGGCTGGGTGAACGGGAGAACGGCAGAAGAAGACCCCGGGTGTCGGGGCCGGGTCGGTCAGTCAGCGAATGCATCGTCACCGCTTCACGCAATTCCTCGCGGATGGGCTAGTCGATGACTCGGGGGCACGGGGACGGCGGGGTTTTGCGTGGGAGGTGGTGCGTGATCACCGCCATCGGAGCGTCTCTAATTCGCCGCCCACCGTATCTAGGCCAGGCTTGGGTTGCCTTCATCGTGAATCTATCGAGTAAGAGCAAGCCCCCAGCCAACGGCCTGGTGTCGAAGCCGGTACTCGATGCAGAATGCAAATTGTCCCATTGGCAAACACCACACGCAGCAGGTCTAGGCCAAGACCAGGTCGCATCACATACAGAGAAATTCTGCAGAAAAAGGAAACCCTAAGCAGAATCCACAGCTCCATTGCTGGCGCGCATGAACAATTGGCGGGCCAGACTCCCCAAAGAAGCCATGGTGTTACTCGATCATTACTCGATCGAAACTCGCAAAGGCTGAAAGCTCGGTCCCTCTGTCGACGCCGGCGATGACCACCACAAAGCCAAAATCCCATCGGAAATAAAAAGAAGAAAAATAAGAAAGGAGGAAGCCCGAGGAAGCCTTGCCGAGAACGGCCGATGGACACCCCCGAGGTGGACTCATCTGCCCCCGTCGCTGGGACGCGCCCTCATTGGACACAGGCTGCTTACCAAAGCCTTCTAGATCGGGAAACGGCCTCATCCGATGGCGGCCAGCCAATCACAGGCTGCTGATAACAGCAATGAAGACATTCAGGGTCCCCCGGGGTGCGCGACTTTGGGAAGTCAAAGGAACACTGCGAAGGCTTCGATAACGCACCCCACGGCAGCCAAACACGAGGGGTGTGGGAGGTCTCGGCCTGTGATTTCGTTGGCTGATCGGGGCCGTTCGTTCCCTTTGTCGTGTGTCCTGCTTGTCAGAGTAAATGTTATCTTATCGGGACATCGGGACGGGACTGAGAATGGAAGCTGGGAAGAAGGGGGGCAATCAGTGCGGCCTGGAACGAAGGACGGGATGGCTGTGGTGAGCGATGGGCGAGGCGGTGGGCTGTGGATCGACTGACGGACGACGTCTTTTTGTGAGATTGTCGTTGACGCCCTCTCTTCTCTCTTCTTTTTCTCCTCCTTCTCTTCCTCATTCTCTTCTTTTCTCACTTCTCACACACACTACCGCCCACCTGTAGACGCTGCGAATTTTGAGTTCATAAGAGTTTCGTCAGATACCCAACACCACTCACTCGTCTTGACTCTCATCTCTTATCACAAGCCACGCCGCAACAACCGTCGTTGAGCTCTTATCTCGATCACCCCGCCACCAACACCCCGCGAGAGATAAGCTCGCAGCACCCCCAGAAACCAACTTTTTTTGAACCTGGGGAAAGCTCACAGCTCCCTAACCACCTTCATATCTTATCACCGGCCCCCAAAGCTCTTATCGGCCCTTCACCATGACAGCCCCCGAAGAGCCAGCGGCGCCCCTCGTCGTCCTCGTCTCGACACGCGCAGTCCTCACGGTCGAGGACAACCTCGTCCTCACTCCCGCCACAATCACAGTCTCGCCCTCCACCGGCAAGATCACAAACATCATCCCCGCCGTCCTGCCCAAGACCTCGTTCCCGGCGTCGACGGTGTACATCAACCACGGCAACAAGCTCCTCCTGCCCGGCCTCGTCGATGCTCATGTTCACCTCAACGAGCCCGGCCGCACCGAATGGGAGGGTTTCTGGACCGGCACCCGCGCCGCGGCGTCGGGAGGCGTCACCACCGTCGTCGACATGCCGCTGAACGCCATCCCTCCCACCACCACCGTTGCAGGCTTCAAAGAGAAGCTTGCTGCCAGTCAAGGACAATGCTGGGTTGACGTTGGCTTCTACGGCGGCGTGATCCCCGGCAACGCGGACGAGCTCCTCCCCCTTGTTGAAGCCGGTGTGCGAGGATTCAAGGGCTTCCTCATCGAGTCCGGTGTAAGCACCATTCTGTCCTTGTGATAGTCTCATTAACTAACATCACCCAGGTCGACGAGTTCCCCGCCGTCTCATCCTCTGACGTCGCCCTCGCCATGAAGACTCTCAACGGCACCCCGACGACGCTCATGTTCCACGCCGAGATGATCCCGCCCATCGCAGACTCCGTCGGCGACGCCGTCCAGCAATCCGAGCCTCCGGCCGCGCCCACGGGCGAACTCACCTCCTACAACACCTTCCTCGAGTCCCGGCCCCCCTCTTTCGAGACCTACGCCGTCGACGAGATCCTGTCTCTGGCGCACCTCGCCCCGGACCTGCACCTGCACATCGTCCACCTCTCCGCGACGCAGGCCATCCCGCTCCTCCGCGCCGCCCGCAAGAGCGGCATCAACATCACCGCCGAGACGTGCTTCCACTACCTCGGCTTCGCCTCCGAGGACATTGAGGACGGCGACACGCGGCACAAGTGCTGCCCGCCGATCCGCGAGCGCTCGAACCGCGACGGGCTGTGGGAGGAACTCGTCGCGCCAGACTCGTGCATCCGTACCATCGTCTCGGACCACTCGCCCTGCACGCCGCAGCTGAAACTCCTCCCGGCGAGCCTCGAGCCGACGACCGTCACGAGTGGCCAGGACAGCCCGCCGCTCAACATTCACCACTCCGATTCCGGTATTGACATGACGATCCCCGGGGAGAGCGTCGACAAGATCATCGCGGAGAAGCTGGTGGAGGAGCAGGCTGTCGCGACGGCGGACGCGAGCGCGCGGGGCGACTTCTTCGCTGCGTGGGGCGGTATCTCGTCCGTGGGGCTGGGGCTGCCGATCGTGCACTCTGCGGCGCAGGCGCGGATCCGGGAGGGCGGGGAGGGGGCGGCGCCGGGGATCGTGGATATTGTGCGGCTGTGCGCGCGGGAGACGGCGGCGCAGGTCGGGTTGGGACACCGCAAGGGAGCGCTGAAGGTCGGGATGGACGCGGACGTGTGCGTGTTTGATGATGCGGATGTGTGGACGCTGAGGAGCGGGGATATGCGGTGGAAGAATAAGTGCTCACCGTGGGAGGGCAAGGAGTTTACTGGAAGGGTGCTGGAGACGTGGGTGAGGGGGCGCAAGGTGTGGGAGTTTGGCGGTGCGAATGGCGGTTTTGTTGAGGGCAAGCCTGTCGGCGAGGCTATCGTCGAGAGGAGGACGAAGTAAGGATTGAGAGGGGCTTTTTGCACGGATGGAGTTTTGTAGCGCGCGTTTTTGTCGTAATGATATCTTGGATAATGCTTGAGCTGTTTTCTTGATGGACTTGTAATGAGGGTATCACCGAACCGGCTACTTTCGCGGTTGTCATTGACAACGAGTGCTCGCGCATTAAAAGTTGGCGCACTGATGTAGACATATTGATGAGAAACCACAATTGGGACTGGACGACGTGGAAAGCAACGGGGCCTGATTCTTAAAGCTGGCCAAGAAGCCCATCACTTGATAGACTGAGGATAGGTTGAAGGCAAACAGGGTTCCAGATAGCCTGTAGTCCCATAATTCTGAGAAGAGCAGCTATTGTTTGCCAATGGGACTAAAAGCCTTGTGTTCGGAGTATACTCGATGTTGAGAGACTTAACATACCCAGGAAATAGCGATGACGATTGGGAGGATGACGGCAGAGTCATAGAGAAGAACGTTAAGGCAGGTGGCCTCTTTCGGAGCGAGTAAAGAGCCTCTGTGAATGCCGCCAAACACTCGTTGGGGTGGACAAAAAGAACCTTCACACCAGTGAAGACCGAAGTCTTTTACGGGCCATCGAGTCATGAAGCTCATGATGATCCAGATAGTAGAAGCCTTTGAACCAGCCAATGAAGGACGTGCGTGGGGGGATTGTCGTTGGAGAGCACGAGGGGAATTAAAGTTATCCGAGGTGCTCGAGGCGAGGGGAACGCGATCTCCCAGGCATGCATCCCGCCGATCAGTCAGGTCTCAGCCCAGTACTTGACAGACATTGCGGCGCTCGGTTTGTGTTTTTGTGTTGGTGGCGCGGAGATGACCAACCCCCGGTACATTTTATGAGAAATTTCCGTTGATGAATCGGTGAGAGGCCGGGCCAGAGACCAGTCGCCTCGACGAGGGAGATGAAGATGGAGATGATAGAGACGTGCGGAGACCTGGAGTTGGCCTCGCTTGCGAACCGAGGATGCTGCTATCCGGGCTGTCGAACTGGCGGCGTCTAAGCGACGTGGGACCGGACTTGGCCTCGTGGGGCTCTTTTTTGGGTTCTTTGAGACTGAGATTGAATTGGGAGAATTTGACGAGTTTGGTTCCTGAGTTCCAAACGGCGACGCGCAAGCTGGGCTTTGAGGTGGCATTGGTAATGAGGACGTGAGACATTCCGAGCTGTGTGGCCTGGGAGACGACGTAGAAAACATGCTTACTTCCAAGACCAGAAGTCGCCATCTCACGTGGAATTGTGGCATCTAAAACAGTGGAAACCAGGCGTTTGTTTGTATCTCGTCGCACAGAGCTGGGAATCAGTGCCTACCTTAGGTAAATATTGCACCTGTAGCGAACACTTGATGGCAGTCGACGACCGCCGTCAACAAGTCGCGACGTCCAGGGACCCCGTGATCCACGCTTCAGTGGGTTCACAGTGTTTCGTTTGCTGAAGCTCCGGTGCAGCCCCCAAGCATTATCGCCCGTACGCTTCTAAGCGAGCACGACCTTAACCGAATGATACGAGCTAAGCGATGTCAGGGGTCCAACGGGTTTCTAGATAAGTACGTACCCGGATCCACTGTGCAGGCAAGCGAAGCGAAGGTACATCCCCGGGAGCAGTCACTGCCCAGCCAGTGGTGGTCTCCTGTCGGTGACATGCGTTTTCTTGATGAGGAAACAACTTGTCGATGGGATGGCGTTCTCGTTTTCAATCTCCAGCCAGCCAGCCTCAAGCCAGGGAGGAAGAGACACGATCTGCCAGACGGCTTGGTCTCAGCCTGTCAATCTCACAATGTCCGATCCACCAACAGCAGATCAGTCACTCTGTCACGGATCCGAAGCCACGGAAAAGCGCAAAGACGCAGCGCAGATACAAGCAAACGAGGTCCGAGGCCACACAGCACAGCACAGTACAGCTTGGCTTGGGTTGCATCTGTCGAGTCGATGGCCATCGGCGTGTCATTGACTTGCGCCAACCGCCTGGGAATCTCCAAATCTCGCCATCCCTCCCAGCCCAGGAATCACTGACATTGGACACCCCTAAGCCCCATCCGTCGACCGTCGTCCGTCGCCCAGTTGTCGACATGCCTCCCTTCCCCCATTTGGCTCGCCCTGCCCCTCCACCCACATGGCGTCTCTCTCAGAACCCGCCCACCCATGTTCCTGTCGAGCAACCGAGCTGGCTGGGTCGCATTGCCAACGACCGCCTCCCGCACGCCGTCCGCGCTGTCATGGACGCCGTCAATGCCAGAGGCATGGGCCTGGACCGCCAAAGGACAGCATAGAGAACAGACGTCTGCGCGCCAACAGACATAATGCCTCGGGACCGACCAACAGACGACGCACTCGCTCCAATACTTTACGTCTATTGACTAGGTATGTCGCCATGGACCCTGCCGGCCCGTGACTGCAACCGAAGACGAGGGGAGGGGGCCTGTGGACTGCGGGACTGCGGGACTGAGTGTGTGGACTCGTGTGGAGGGGAAAAGCAATGTGCAGCTCTGATCCTGGCTTGGCCTCCTCGCTTCGCCCTTCGCCTGCACGAGAAACGAAGCACTCAAGCACTCTGACCGGATCTCTACGCTCGTGCCGGGGTCTTGGACGGTGAGCTGTGAGCTCGAGATCGACCACCAGTATACAGAGGGAGGGAGCTCGAGGTTGCATCCACCACCCAGCCGCATCTCACTTTTTCATCTTCGTGGCGCTTTTTGTCTTCCTGTCAACCAGCCATTCTTCACATGGTTTCGGTAGATATCTTGTCTATTGCTGCGGGCTGACATTTGACTTCTTTGCGACTCCTGCGACCCTTTCCTTGGAGTCCTCAGTCCTCGATCAACACTGGATAGTCTGCCAGCGACTTGTTCCTCCAGACGTTTTTACTCTCGGCGATCCGAGTCGGAGCCTCGTCCCGGAAACCAGTTGACTATCGGCGCCATCACCCCCAAACGGAAGTTCGTGGTCGCTTTCCTTCTCGAAGCAGTTGCTTGTGAGACATTCTCACACGCCGTCATTTTCTCACCTCGCGGCCCGTCGACACCTCGTCTCCATCGCCAATCCGAACCCGTTATTAGTCCAGCTGCCGCTTCTGCTGTCAGCTTTTCGATCGCCTCTTAACCCGTGCCCCTCGTCCACATCAACTATATGGTTATCGCCAAGATCTCACCGTCCACTTCTCGGCCCAACCAGCAACGTTGAAGAGGCAGCATGCCCAGGACGAGGACGAGTTAGAGTGAAAAGTCGCCGAGCCCGTTCTCGCCATGTCAGAACCAAAAGCAAATATGGCTGCTGACCACCAGCTGTCGCAAACCACTCCGCCAGCCGACGATCAACCTGTTGTGGTCGACGTTGACAAAATCGATCGCGCAAGCTCCGTCGACACAACGATGGACCAAAATACGCTGGCTGATCAGACAGGCCTGGCGCGGCGATTCTCTCTCTCCGGCGCCGGCCACATCTCTCTGGACGATGTCGAGGCCGTCGACGTTCAGATTCGCGACCTGGCAGTGAGCGTAGACACCTCGCCTTCATGGTTCGACCCTGCAACATACCTAGAGCTTGCAAAGGCAAAGTTTAATCCCCAGTCGAGCTCCAAAACCTTGTTGCACCATGTCAGCGCTTCCCTGCCCGCCGGGACCCTGACAGCCATCATCGGCGGAAGTGGCTCCGGTAAGACGACGCTGCTCAACACCATGTCGGAGCGCATGTTCAGCACTCGATTGTCGCAGGGCGGGTCTATTACTTTCAATGGAAACGAGGGCGTACACAATGCTCGTCATGCGTATGTCATGCAGCAGGATATTCTTCTGCCGACCTTGACTGTGCGTGAGACACTGCAGTATTCTGCTGACTTGCGATTACCGCCGCCGACGACCGCCGAGGAGCGACGGCGCATCGTCGAAGAGGTCATCCTGGAATTGGGACTGAAGGAATGCGCCAACACAAGAATAGGAAACAACCAGCATCGCGGGTGTTCTGGGGGTGAAAAGAGGAGGGTCAGCATCGGCGTGCAGCTTTTGGCAAACCCTTCGGTAGTTTTTCTCGACGAACCTACAACCGGTCTTGATGCGACGAGCGCATTCCAGTTGGTGCGGACTTTGAAGAAGCTGGCCACGAAGGGAAGGACGGTCATCACCACGATCCACCAGCCTCGATCCGAGATATGGGACCTCTTCGACAACCTGATTATTCTCACCAAGGGCAGCCCGGTATACTCTGGCCTTGCCAAGGACTGCGTACAGTGGTTTGAGGGTATGAACTTCAAGCTTCCCCCCTTCGTCAACCCGGCCGAGTACGTTATCGATGTCGCTGCCATTGACAACCGCACACCTGAGCTCGAGGAGGAATCGACAGCCCGAGTTGATCGACTGAAGGCGGCGTGGATCCATGAGAGCCAGCGAAAATACGCGCCATCGGAAAAGATCGTGGAGACGTCAGGCCGGAGACGGAGTCTGAGGTCTGCTACCACGAAGCATGCCACATATGGCCGACAGCTTCGTGTGTTGACCGACCGAACTTTCAAGATCACCTACCGCGACCCCATGGGCATGGCCGCCGCCATCATGGAAGCCATCTTAATGGCAATCATTACCGGCTACATCTTTTACGATCTGCCCAAGGACCTATCCGGTATCCGATCTCGGCAAGGTGCACTCTACACCATTTCCGGTCTGCAGGGTTACCTGATGCTCGTGTTCGAGGTGTATCGCCTCACATTGGACATCCCGACATACGACCGCGAGCACAGCGAACACTGTGTTGATGCCATTCCTTTCCTCCTTTCACGCCGTCTTGCCCGGCTCTTCACCGAAGATCTTCCTGTGCCGTTTCTTTTCTCGGTCGTCTTCTACTTCATGGCCGGCTTCGACAATGATGCTACACAGTTCTTCACCTTCTTTGCCATCACCCTCATCAGCCACTACATCGCAGTTACGTGCGCCATGACGTGCGTGACAGCATCTCGCAATTTCCCGGGCGCCAGTTTGATTGCAAACATGGTGTTTACGCTGCAAAGCATGGCTTGCGGATACTTCATCCAGTCGAACACCATCCCGGTCTATGTGAGATGGCTCAAGTGGATTACGTACCAGGTAATGTCATCACAATTTTTTCAAGATATGATCACTAACACCTGCAGTTCTACGGGTTCGGTGCTTATTGCGGCAACGAGTTCACAAACGCGCTATATGATTGTCCTTTTGAGGGAGGCTTCTCGAATCCGGAGTGCAACCAGTACACCGGCAACTTTGTGATGAACTCCCTGGGCTTTCCGCCAAACTGGACCTGGCGGCCAATCGTCATCATGGCTTCTTTCGTCGTCTTCTTCTGCTTGATATCTGCCTTTGGCCTTCAGTTTATCAAGCAAGAGATGACCATCGCCCGCGCCCGGGTTTCCGACACTGATCTGTCGGCAGGTAAGGAAAAGATGAAAGTACGCTCCATATCGGAAATGCGCACTATCGATGTCGGCTTAGATGAGTTTGCCTTGGATTTGGATAAGAGGGCTCCGTCGGGGAAGAAGCTGCCAAGAAAAACTATTCTCAACCCAGTCAACACGACCTTCCAGGCTGGAAAGCTAAACATCATCATGGGCCCTTCGGGCAGCGGCAAAACTTCCCTTCTCAACGCCATGGCCCTGCGACTTCGCAACAGCATCGGCACGCGGTATCTGCCGTCCGGCAAGCTGACTTTCAACGGAGCTGCTCCGTCGAACACGGTGATCCGTTCCGTGTGCTCCTATGTTTGTCAGGATGATGATGCGCTGTTGCCGTCTCTGACTGTTCGCGAAACTCTTCGATTCTCAGCTGGTCTCCGCCTGCCTGCACACATGAGCAAGGACGAAAAGGGCCGACGCGCGGAGGAAGTGCTCCTCAAGATGGGTCTTAAGGATTGCGCGGATAACCTCGTCGGAAACGAGCTGGTCAAGGGTATTTCTGGCGGCGAGAAGCGACGAGTCACCATCGCCGTACAGCTTCTCAGCGATCCCCGAGTACTCCTTTTGGATGAGCCTACCAGTGGTCTAGACGCCTTCACGGCCAATTCCATCATGGAAGTGTTGCAAGGTCTCGCCAACGAAGGCCGGACGCTGATCTTGACCATCCACCAAGCTCGTTCCGACCTGTTCCAGCACTTTGGCAACGTCCTTCTTCTCGCAAGAGGTGGCTCCGCAGCGTACGCCGGGCCGGCAAAAGACATGCTGGCGTGTTTCACCCGCCAGGGATTCGAGTGTCCTGCGCACAGCAACCCTGCCGACTTTGCACTTGATCTCATCACCATCGACCTGCAACACGAGCAGAGAGAAGCTGAGAGCCGTGAAAAGGTCAGAAAGCTTGTCGAGACATGGCGAACACAATCCGGCAGTGTCCTTCAAGAAACGTTGGATAAGCGCCTCCCGGGCATCGAAGAAGGCGAAGAGGGCAACTCCACGAAGTCGGTAAAGACACAAACCATTGATGCCAAAGAAGACGAGGCTCAAGACGCCATTACAAAATCGCCCTCTAATGTTCCCTCCATTCCCCGCAAATCCTTCAACAAGGCGTCCCTGGCCACTCCTGCAGAACTCGGCGCCCTGGTCCGCAAACGCGCCTCCTTCGTCACGGCCTTTCCCATTCTCTTGCACCGAGGCCTCATCAATTTCCGCCGGCAGCCACCACTCCTCGTTGCACGGATAGCGCAGGTGGTGTCCCTGGGCGTCGTCCTCGCTCTCTTTTTCGCGCCGCTCAAGAAGGATTACTTTTCGGTCCAGAACCGCATGGGTTTCATCCAAGAAATCGCCGCCTTCTACTTCGTGGGCATGCTGCAGAACGTCGCCGTGTTTCCCGCCGAGCGCGACGTCTTCTACCGCGAGGACGACGATGGGGCGTACAGCGTGGAGGCCTTTCTTGCTGCCTACTCTGTCCTCGAGTTCCCGTTCGAGATCATCAGCTCCCTCGTCTTTGGTGTGCTGGCAGACTTCGCAGTCGGCCTCCCGCGGACGGTGGAGATGTATTTTGTCTGCTCTTCTGCCTGCTTCGGTATCGTTTCCTGTGGCGAGTCGGTGGGCATCATGTTCAACACGCTCTTCAACCACACCGGTTTCGCCGTCAACATCATCTCCGTCTTGATGTCGGTGGCAAACACCATGGCGGGTATCATGTCTATCGACATGCCGAAGCTATACAAGATCTTCAACTACCTGTCTCCGATTAGATATGCCACACGCGCAGTTGCGCCGTACAGTCTACGAGGCATCGAGTTTTCTTGTAATGACGACCAGAGACTGCCGAATGGACAGTGCCCGATCGAGACGGGCGAAGAGGTTTTGCAGCTGTACAAGTTCAATGTCAACCCCAACGTTAACATTGCGGCGTTGGCGGGGTGCGTCATCATCTACCGCCTTGTGGCGTGGGCTCTCCTTCGCGCCGCGAGGACGCGCTTAGATAAGTTGAAGGGGAAATGAAGTTCCATTTAGATGTGGATTGATATTTAGAGATTAGCATAGCGGATACCTCATGATTTTGATCACAATAGTAATACCACAACTTGCCTACCATACCTTTTACCGGCTCAACGTGCCGATCATGTGCCTCCGCATCAGTGCGCAGCCATCCAGAATCAGACGAACAGCCGAGCAAAGCGCCCGATAGCCGAGCAGTCGCAGCAGCACTGATCCCGGTCCGTTGGGACCTCCACTCGCACCCGATACGGAAGCTCGAAGCTCTGCGAAACGGCCCCGCACAAGCTTAGCTTTGCTTTCGTGCTCGTCAGAGGTTTCGACAACGGGGCGATAGCGGCCGATTTGTCATAGGCGAGCACATCATCGATTCGCCTTATCTTTGTGTCTTCTCTTGTCCAGCAGGCTCTTTGCTTTTTTCTCCTTCCTTTTCTTCCTCTCATCTGCAATTGACTCGGTTCAATTGGGACTTGGCAAACTTACTAGGTAACCCAAACGGCTGCGACCGAGACAAACCATGTCTGAGAAGCTCCCCTTGACCAACGACGGCCCGCCGGCCTCGGCCCCGCGTCGCGCATCGGCGTGGTGGTCCCTCCTCCCGGCCGCCCTCCTCCTGACATACCTCCATTCCCCCTCCGCGATCCCAATCCCCTCCTTCACCCACCCCGGCGCCGGCTCGTCCGCCGCACCGGCTTGCCGCCAGGTCGATCCCCTCTTCCCGACCCTCACCACGGCGGCCCTCTCCGACCTGGACAAGTTCCTCGACACGCCCAAGTTCCGCAATGAGACCATCGCCCGCCTCTCCGGCGCCATCCAGATCCCCACCGAGTCCTTCGACAACTACGGCAACGTCGGCGTGGATGACCGCTGGGACAAGCTCTTCGCCTTCTCGGCGTACCTCAAAAAGACCTTCCCCAAGGTCCACGAGCAGCTCTCCCTCGAGCGCGTCAACACTCACGGCCTGCTCTACACCTGGACAGGCTCCGACGCCTCCCTCAAGCCCACCGTGCTGATGGCCCACCAGGACACCGTCCCCGTCGCGCCCACCACCATCGACAGCTGGACGCACCCGCCCTTTAGCGGCGCCTATGACGGCTACTTCGTCTGGGGTCGCGGCGCCATGGACTGCAAGAACTCCCTCATCGGCATCCTCGAGTCCGTCGAGCTGCTCCTCGCCGCCGGCTTCGCCCCCAAGCGCACCGTCGTCCTCTCCTTCGGCTTCGACGAGGAGATCTCCGGCGAGCGCGGCGCCGGCCACCTCGCCCCTTTCCTCCTCGAGCGCTACGGCAAGGACGGCGCCGCCATCCTCATCGACGAGGGCTCCGGCTTCGACTCCCAGTGGGGCCAGACCTTCGCCCTCCCCGGCACCGCCGAGAAGGGCTACATCGACGTCGAGGTCGTCGTCCGCACCCCCGGCGGCCACTCCTCCATCCCGCCCCCGCACACCGGCATCGGCATCCTCTCCGAGCTCGTCACCAAGATCGAGGGCAGCCCCTACAAGTCCGAGCTGCTCGAGGGCAACCCGTACCTCGGCAAGCTGCAGTGCGGCGCTTCGTACGCCCCGGAGTTCCCTTCCAACCTGAAGAAGCTCCTCCCCTCGGGAAGCCAGAAAACGTGCAAGCGCAGGTCGGACAAGCTCGCCGAGGAGGCGGCCAAGGCCGGCCCGCAGGTGAAGTACCTCTTCACGACCTCGGTGGCGACGGACATCATCGAGGGCGGTGTCAAGATCAACGCGCTGCCGGAGCGGGTGCGCGTCGTGGTGAACCACCGCGTCAACGTCGGCGACAGCACGGAGTCGGTCAAGAAGCACATTGCCGCGCTGGTCGCGCCCGTCGCGGAGAAGTACAACCTGACGCTGCACGCGTTCGACGGCAAGGAGACGCCGTCGAGCATTTCGCTGAGCGGGAATGACAAGAAGCTCGAGCCCGCGCCGGTGACGCCCACGAGCGTGGAGGGCGTGACGCCGTATGGCGTGCTGAGCGGGACGACGAGGGCGCTGTATGGCGAGGAGGTGGTTGTCTCGCCGGGGATTATGACGGGTAACACGGACACGCGGTATTACTGGGATCTGACGGCGCATATTTTCAGGTTTTTGCCTGGTTATGATCCTGAGAGCGACGAGTGGGCGGGTATTCACACTGTCGATGAGAAGACGAGTGTGAAGGGGCATATTAACTTGGTTAAGTGGTACACGTCGTTCTTGAGGAACGTTGATGAGGCGGAGTTTAAGTAGGTGACGCGAGCATAGAAGACAAGGGTAACAGAGATTGCCTCAACTGAAGGGTGATGTTTCATAGTCCTTACCTAAAGAGAGCACTCGCACATCTTCATTAGTAAATCTGTCTTGTCACAGTATCTTCAGACTGAGGACAGTTCGCAGAGTGCCTGAAAGTTTGGCGACCAAATGATGATCGTTCCACATTTATTTTGGAGATCGGGGCTTATACATGGTGAGTGCCATTGTAATTGTCTGAATTTGGTCACAAATCTACATACACATTTCTCCAAGTTGCGACCAATGTTACACTTGTAGCCTGAACCAAGTCCCTTTCACTGAAGGCAGATGGACTGCTCATATCTTGTCGCACTTTGCCAGGCGTTCATTTCAAGATGACAGAGTTTGACCCTCTCAAAGCAATTACCAATGGGTTTGACTTCCATCACCTTCACGTGCTTTTTTGCGTCAAATCGTTTGCCCATGGCCATCAAAACGTACATATGATGTTCCGGAATTTCGGGGAGACTGCCCAGTCCTGATGCTCGGCTTGCAGTCTCTGCGTGGAAGCGCAGGAATCTGATGGACCCTAGAGAAATCGAGTGATCTGCTTCGTCTGGCTGCAAGTCTCTTCCAGCGGCCCATAGAAGCCGTGGATGGCTGTATGCGGTTTCCGACCCATGGATCTTCTCGATGCAGAACTCATATCTGTTGTCAGCGAACCAAGCATAACTGCTCTTGCCTTCCCACCCTGCCCAAGACCAGGTAGGGAAATGATGGTTCCGGGTTGCTTGCTGATCGGAATCGTCTTGATTCCACAGAAGGCAGTAAGGCGACGATGATATGGGGAGACCGGATACTGTGTCGCCAATGTCTGGTCTCATGTGCTGCAGGAGACCTTGGAAGGCGTTGAGTCGGTCAGATGATTTCGTTAAGTTCAGCTCCACGAACGCATCCACGAACTGTCCGTATTGCTCGAGCTGAGGTGCGGCAGACTGAACTCCATCCCCCATCAATTTGAACATGGATGTCCATATATTGTTCCTTTTGTCCGTCACTTCCATGAGCACTCTGCCCGTAGCTTTGCCTTTGGGTCCGGGGGCGAGCTCAAGGCAGCTGACGCCAACGCTGCCCGTCGACCCATCGGACTTGGACACAAACAAAGCCTCTCTCTCGTGGAAGAATAGGCATCTCTTTGATAGAAGTCTTTCTTGGAAAGTCCATGCGCGTGTTTCGTAATGGGATATCTTGCCATAGTCAGAAAGGAGGGCCAGGTCCTCTGACAGATGGTTCTCCAGCAGAAGCCCACCCACCTCCCTGCGAATGATCTGCGGCCTGAGGTGCTCTGAAACTCCAGGGAGTTCCGAATCAGAACTTTTTGCTGTCCATGCTATCAAGGTGAGATAAGCATCTCGATAGATAGCGTCCATGTTTGCTATCTGGGCGGCCTTTTGTGTAGATACGTCATCTTGCTCAATGCACAGAGCATCGACCCATAAGTAGCGCTGCTCCATTCGTTTGGTGAAAGACATGGCGTCAAGAACAATCCTTGGCAGCTTCGCACAATTCAATGAGTCCTTCTTCGCGAGCCGCTCGCGATCTGTACTCATGGTCTTGAAGACTTGTCCGGTGCCCCAAACATAGCTGAGGGCTAGATACTTCTCTGAAGTACTTGCCTCCACCAACCTGTTCTCCTCAACATCGATCAGAAGAATTCTGAACTGGGATTCGTGAGGCGCAGGCTGAGTGCTTGCTATGTATTGGAGAGCTCCTTCGACAGCTGAAGTCACCCTACGTACTTCAAGCTTCTGTTCGTTCAGCTCCATCGCCATTAATCCCGGCCCGTCATCCAAGAATTCAAACAGTGGTTTCAGATGGTTGCCGATAACTTTGTGTTGTTCTGGCGTGGAATTGAAAGCGTATTCCCAGGCTTTGAACGTAATATCCTGCATGTATTCCTGTCCAACAAGAACAGAAAGCAACAATTCCGGCTGAAGATGTGTCAAATGCTGAACAATCTCTTGTTGACCATCATCAGAGCTTGAAAGCATCGTGTTGGTCGGGCGAGAAGGGGAAGCGTGTATACAACCCCAGGTAAGAACATCGCCAGTGCTAATTGTAGTGATGTACAGCTTCTGATTATCTCGATCGACAGGTGGTCGGCTCCTCTTTTGACCGGCCTTTGTGACGACGGCGAATGATGGGCGTCCTGGGTTGTCAGGCTTAGGTCGGTGCAATCTGACATTGACGTCCGAGAGATTGCTGTGGAACTCTGACGGTAGAACGTGAATGACGATGTCGCAAACTGGGCAACCTTTACGGCGCAGAATACTGGCTGCCGTGCCGAGCTCGATCCTTCGTTCTGCATCGCAGCCGACAGACAGTGATATTCCTGGATTTGTCTCAGAATTTTCGGTGTCGCCAATGTCATCGTGATCATCTCCGGTGTTGTTCGACGCGGTCCAGACGTGTACGGAGCCGTCTTCTGCACGAAACTTATAGTCCCGAATGTCATCAAGTAACTGGGGGACTTCGTTGTCAATGCAGTGTTGGCAGAGTAGCCCAGAGTATGGAATACTTGTTCTCGCGGTCTGTTGAGTTGCTTCCATTATGACTGGAATTTTGGTTCAATAAACTTTCAGATGTGCTTTTGCTCCAGTGAAGAGAATGAGTAGTGAGGTATGGTTCTCATTCTAGTGCTCTGAATCTAGTAGATATATCCATAGAGTGCGGCAAGTCTGGCTCATCGGCTCGAAAGCCGCTCTATCATCTAGTTTGCCACGGATGAAGATGTCGTCAGCCCTCTCTGTCTGGTTTCTCGTCCTCCTTCAACACCATCATTCTATGGGTGCAGAGGAAGCCGACAGAGGAAGCCGAAAGAGGAAAGTCTACAATCCGCCTAGCCACTGCACAAGTCACCCACAGATTAGCTCAGGGCGCAGGCAATTTCGTATCTGCCCAATCATGAAACAGCAGGGACATCGAAAGCAAAGCGGTTGAGAATAATCTCGACCACGTCTGTATGAGAGCGGAGCGAGTTGAGGGACACCCTGCGCAGATCCTGGCTGTCAAATTGGGGCGCGGGACGGGCCGCCCCACATTGAATCGACGTAGCACAATCGCGCTGATCTCGGCAGGTTCGTATTTGAATGGGCATGATCCAGACCTCCTGCTGCTGCCTGCTGAGAACGACGGGTGCCCAATCGCCACTACCAACCAACGCGATGGTTTTTGAGTCATCTAGCAATACCATTTCTCAAGAAAAAGAGGATGGCTTCAAGTTGGCCACGCTGCGTTCCTCGTGCATGTCTCACGAGCGCAGCTCCTAAGCCACAACACGCGGCAAATTGCTGCCTGATTCCCTTCATGGGAAACCTTGAATTTTTCCCTTCTGATGTTATTCGAAACCACTTCCGACGTAATCATGACTCTCGCGAAAGAACGGTGGAGCAAGGGCTATGGCGTCTCCCCTGGCTCACGCTAACCACCACAACCACCCCTACCATTCGGTCTGGCCACGGAACGAGCCTGGTCATGGGATGTTTTCAAATACTTCGGAATGTCACATTCGGTATGACTCAAATGAAGACAACTCAGTTGTCCAACACTGGGATTGGGCTCATGTAGAGGAAAACACGCCTGATGTGAGTGAGCAGCTAATCCGCCTTGCTGAGCAGGGCCCGAAAGCTGCGAAGATGTGGATGAAGAAAACGAGCTAATGGGCTACCTCATGCTTCTCATTTGCCGAGATCACAGTCTTTGCCAAGGCACTAGTCGGCCCTCGGCACCGATACCGAGACTCGTCCGGTAGTTGTAGAGATATAGGGTTTCCATACGGATGATGGGCAAACCACGGGGCTTCTTCAATGTCCACTGCCTTCCTCGAGCCGCGGGGATGTGTAAGCCTGCCGGCATGTTTTGGATTTTCGAGACAGCTGTCGTGCTCCTGTCTGGATCATCTTGACAGACGTCTATTCAGTTTCAAACTAAGACTGGTACCCTCCTGAAGTCAGAACAGTTGAGCTGACGAGGACTCCTCTGTACCCGACAGCGGATTTTCGTGCCATTCGCACCAGATGGACTTCATTTGCCTATTTCATAACATTTTACTTGCTAACACGAAAGACCATTTCAAGTCTTGCACTCTAGGCGGCAAAGTGCGATTCTGCAAAGGGGGTGGGGCTGGTACTTCTATCTTGGAACGGCCTAAAATCTTCGCACCCCAGAATTACAATGTCCCGCTAAAGGCAAAGAAGGCGTCTAGCCTACAGGTTGAGTCAAATCATCTCTGGGATGTCTCAAATAATTGCGCATGGTAGGCCAATTCTCATCGATGGAGCTAAGGGGAGTTTGGAATGAATAGTGAGCCCGTGAGCTGATGAGAGGGCACGACCGACAGCTGATACCATACCTGAAATAGAGTCAGGTCATCGTTGCTCAAGACAAACCACACGTACGTCAAGGAGATCTCTATGAATGCCTGCGCAAACCAACTAGGCTCTAAAAGGCAGCCCGAGCTGCGAATTATATGCCCCCCCCCCCCCTCCCGGCAGACCGTCTTGAGCGCCAGAATTCGAGCCACCGAGAAAGTCTCTGAGAAGAATCAAGCTTAACTTGAACACACGAGAAAATAGAATAAAGGAATTGAGTTCAACCACTAAAATTTTGGGCAATTTTATAAGGGGACGTCTCATTCCGAAATACTATGGCAAAGAGCTGATCTGAGGACCTGTGAAGATCTTCCAGTTTGCATCGTTCACGAACACGGTTGCGTTTACACAGGAGAACAAGGCAGCAAGTAGACTTGCAGCTAGCATTCGACGTGTAGGTGTGCTGAATTTCTTTCACTTGCCTTTGGTGGTCGCTGCGGTGAGCCTATGGTATTCGAGAGTCTCAAGGAGTCCTGCTGGTTAAAGACACCAAGGGTATCTACCTGAGGTATAAATATGTATGAGATAATAGCTGAAGATGGAGCCCATTGCACCTGTGAATATATCTTCTTGTCATTATCTCTGATGGGCCTAACCTTCTTCGCATGGTGCCTGCGGTCAAATGTTTCCAATGTCATTCAATCAAAGCCTCTTGCCCTCTTCGCCGTCGACAGAATGGGGGAATGCCGTCGCCACTCTTTACGGGTCTTAGAGCCGAAGAACTCTTGAAAAGTCGACACTGGTGACTGGAAACGGCAGGGTGACGATGACATTGAGATGCTTTCAAAGGGAGAAAGCAATGGTCTTGAAATAGAACGCAGGTAGGTCTATGAAAATTGGGTTTACAAGCTCAACTTCTGGGGAACTACCGGTAAGATCTATTCGGGGAGTTCTGTAGCTACACCGAGACTCGATGCATCCGACCTATGGTCTTCATGTCTCAATCTGCGACAACCATTTCTCCAGGTTAGTTTATTCGTCTTTCGAGACTGGCTTGTGGGAACAGCTGGGTAGATAGCCGGGAAAATTCACAATGATTCAGTATCTGGGGCCACCGCGATCTACTGCCGTGTCCATGTTCAAGATTACCCAGTTTTAGCCGTTCTTGGCTGGGGCATTCATCGTTGGTTGCCCAGTGCTTGTGTTTTAAGTTGCGAAACCGAGCACACTAGCCCATCGTGTGCTGCTGCGGAAGCCACGGAGAAGCGGTCGTCGTCCTCCTGAGGAGGACCTCCTTCTTTTTTCCTCAGGGGCCAAGAACCAAGGCCAAGGGGAAAAATGAAAAGAATAATCAATAATACGAAATAAAATAATGGCTCTCGCTGTTTCACGATGATGCATGGATCCCGTGGCATCTACTGGGGATGTGCATGTTGTCTCTAGACAAAATGGAATAGGGGAGCGACGCACAAACCACCAAGTCTACTCTATATGAGACGTGCTGAAGACAAATACGATGCATCCGCACCATGCAGTCCCTTGACACCATTTAATATAGATATCTATTGATATCTCGCAATGACAAAAACTCTTTTCTCACTTCGATAACTGACGACGAAGTAGTTGTTATTCACCGATCAAGAAAGATGCCCAATCAGCAAGCAAAAAGCGACAATATACGCGAAGGGGATTGGGTCTTCAACGGCATACCCCAAGAACTACGCAATAACATTTTCTCCCACCTTTTTGCTTCTACGAGGCTCAGTTATGGGAAGCGATATGTTGATAAATTGAAACGAATCAGCATCAAACCGGCTCCAAATGCCCTCGCCATATTGCGAACTTGTCGAGCAGCTTACAACTCAATCGGAGACACCTGGATCGGCCATGTACTGTTCCATTTCGAGGATCCTGAGACGATGCTCGACATGCTGCTGTCGGCACCTCCTGGAACCATACCGAAAATCAGGCATATGCGTGTTGTGGGCGATCCTCTCCAGCTGGCAGTTGACTACCCAAGACGCAGCGACCTCTGCGTTTTCTATCAGTTAGCTTCTGTTCTCAAGCTTCTCCCGGGTCTATGTCTGGAAACACTCACTGTGCTTGGTACTCGATCTCCTCCAATCAGTTACAGCACTCTCACGGGTCTGATTGGTGTTAGACATGGATGGAAGGAGCTTCGATATATCAGCCATAGCTCGGCACTGCTAGGTTACGGACCGTTCAGCGCGATGGCCAGGGAACCAGCGAGTCGCCTGGATCTGGTAGCCCACATGGACGAAGCTGTGCCATTCGGTCATGTTTTCCATGACGAGTCAATCATGGATAGATATCTGCGATGGCCTCAGCCATACACGTGGCAAAAGTTGTTGGACGATCGGGATGACGCCGCCACTGTCACCATCTATCGCTCAACCATTTCTGGGAAAGCATGCAACGTCCTTGATGCAAGCACGCGTATTCCAGTTTCTCAGGATACGCGTTTGCCGGGCAATTTTGGAGTTCAGAGACAGTTTATGAATGGGGAGGAGAAGAGGAAAGAAATCATGGTGATTGTCAAGAGAAGACGAGAAGAGGATCACAGACACAGTGAAAGCCTCCCACTTAGTGGAAGAAACATTCGGCAAAGCGATATTCAGGAAGATTTTGGCTGCAAAAGTTGGACACACATTCGCAAATGGGGGTTGGAAGAACCAGCTAAAAGCTTGTTCCGCATAAGAGCACGTATCTACGACCCTGATGCAAACGAGATCAGAGAGGAAGATAACGATGAGCCCGTGGAAGTTGAGGTTGACGCACACAATCATGTCGACCATTATGTTTGGCCTCCGAAACACTTCACAACGCCGCCAAAATCAAAACGTTGGCGCCCTATGTCGGATATGATATACTACGCTATGGGTGGCGCACACACCTTGGAGGAAGCAGAACGATGGTGAAGAGTTTCTGAGAGTGGAGTGGCTGTGCTTGCATTTTGGTGTCTCAAGTGCAAGAATCAAGGAGTTCACGTGTCCTCACGCTCTGTCATCCTAGGGAGCATTCTTCGATTGTTTAGACTACATGGCCTCAAATACCTACCTACCCACACATCGTCTGAAGAGTGCTGTAAAAACACGGTTCTACATTGATTGTACCTTGAGAATTCTCGCTCTACATAGCATCAGACCTTGTCATATGATAACCCTCAGAGACTCCAGTTAAACTTGCTGGTGAGAGCAAAACCACACCCCCTTTCCCCCTCTCCCCCTAAATTCTCATTGATGCTTCTTTGATTCTTGTAAAAACTTCCTCGCAGGGACTTTCTGCTCGAATAGCTGATTGAGAACTTCGGGCGACATACCCTTAATCTCTGGTAGCCGGAAGAAAGCCCAGACAATTAACAGCAACGTGAACGCCACCGCGGGAAAGGCTGCCTTTCCCTTCAAATTACCCTCTTGTGGGTTCAGCAAGTACGGAGATGCGATGGTGTTGATAATTGAAAGAAAATAATAGGTGTTCCTCCCAAGCGAGATTGTCTTGACTCTGATATTGGTTGCACCAACGTTGGCAGCGATGCCGTAAGGTACAGGTCCAATGCTTGCACCTGGTCGGCACATCAGCTTGGGCTCACCGGTCGATGAGGCGTAGGATACTTACCGTAAATGAAGAACCAGACCAAAAGCATGGCGCACTGGGCCCATCTCACGTTGTCTCCGGAAGGCGTGTTTGTTGCCAAGTCAAGGAAACCGACGAGAGACATGACCGGGAACATGGCAATTAGCCCACCAAGGTACATCGTACGCCAGCCGAATTTTGTCATCAAAGCCCACGACGACACTGTTCCTACGAACGCAAGGCCAGCGTTGCCTGTAAGGTATCCCTGGTCAGCGTTATTACGTATGAGTCAGAACAGCACTCACCTATTGATAGATTGAAGGAGTCCGACGAGTCGAGGCCAGCAAGGGTAAAGAAGTAGGTGATGTAGTTTTGGATGGCAAATCCGGGCAGGATTTGGCAGCCCCAGCTGACCATTGCAATTTCTGTCCGGCGCAGGCTGTCACCTCTGAAGCAGTCCAAATATGACCCTTGGATGCTCATCAGGCGTTCCGCCTCAATAGTACGGACAATTGTGGCAAGAGATTCCTTGGGGTCGATGACTGTAATGGGCGCAGATACCAACCTGCGGAGGCTGTTTTCAGCCTCCTCAATTCGCCCCTTTCTTGCAAGCCACCAGGGACTTTCTGGAGCTAGGTATGTGGCCACCATCAAAGGCAGAGGCCATATCCACTGGAGCGCGAAAGGTATCCTGTAGGACCATTCACCCTCTATGCTGAGAGTGCCGGACAAGACGCCAAAGGCCAGTATCTTTCCCATAACCCAACAGAGATTGACATACACCGTGAGATAGCCGCTGAGTTGAGGAGGGCTAACTTCAGCGGCGTAAGAAGGGGTTGCGGCGGCAAAGAAACCACAAGGCAGGGATCTGTCATCGACAGGACTAAGTCAGCTGGAGTTGCTTGCCCAAGGGTTGCCTTGAATGCGACTTACAACAGGAGCATTCCAACTGTGAGAACCTCAACAGATGGCGCGAAGAATGTGATGAAAATGAAGCCGATCAAGGCAGCATGCGAAGCCATCATGACTTTTCGCAGGCCCCATCGGTCTGCGCAGTAACCGTTGGCAAATACTCCGATGATCATGCCGACCAAGTTGGCCATTGACAGACCAATTTGCCAGCGCGCCGGCACAGAATAGCTTCCGTTTGGTAGTTCCACGCCATACTTCTTTTGGAATTGCGGAAAAGCGTAGAACGAGTTGATTAGAAGAAGGTCATATGACTCCATGGTGGTTGCGTTGGACACACAGAGAGACCATGCGACAGCCTTCCAGTAGTAGCGGAATGTCTGTCTCAAAGTCAAGGTTTCTGACCCTTGAGAAGCTGAACCTAGCTCACGAATGCCATCTTTGTCAGCAGAGTCTTCAACATGAGTCGCAGAGAGCTGGTCTTTCATGATGTTACTCGCGGCATGCAGGCGTGAAATCAATTTGCAAAGAGAGGTGTCGGGATGCCCGTGATCATGACAGTCCAGTCCAAGATTGTGGGGAGTTAACAGCTCTTATAATCATCGAGTGAATTTCTATCAATCACACGTCGGTTGTTGTTATCCTTCACACTAAAGCAAATCCCCTACTTCGTGTTCAGCTGGTCTTTTGCACATTTGCAATGATGGGTGCCCCCTTGTAAGTTCCCACCAGACCGGTAATGCGGAGACCCCACGGGGAACATCATGAGAACCAGCACTTCAAGACCTAGAACCCTGCCAGGTATTTTCTCAAGATCCCACGAGACCGGTTCAGCGTGTCGGCAGTCGGTCGCGTTGAGTTGGGATTGGTCGATCGAGAAAAGGTCATGTACTTGATGGAGTGAAAGGACATAGGAAGAACTCGTGCCCCCGCTCATCAAATCACGCAAGAAAGACCGGTTGTCGGATTCGTACCATTTCTGACTCGATGAGGGGAGCTCGATGTTCAGCTGCTCGTTCCTTCAACACTGACCAGGTTCTGGTTGCCGTCTTTGGAAGTCGGCCGGGGGTCTCCATGCTCCCCCACTCACGATTGACGAATCATCATCGCACTGCTCCGGTTGCCGATCGTTCGCCGACTACCGTAGTTTGCATTAGCCTGGAAGCAACGCAGTGCCCACCTCGGGCAGTAGACGTCTCATCCAGGACCGATCCGACCGGATTCCACCCGAGTCGTCCACGAATCGATCCTATTTGAGAGGACGGGAAGGCATAATGGACGTCAGGGAGTGTTTGTTCTTCAAGAAGTTTCCATTTGCCATCTCTTTCGTCTGTATCAAGCAGAACGCCCAGTCGTACCATCATGGAGTCCCAAAACCGCCCCAACATTGTCTTCATTATGGCAGACGATCATGCCGCCAAGTCTATCTCTTGCTACGGTGCTGGTATCAATAGCACCCCCAATCTTGACAGAATTGCCCAAGAAGGCATGCTATTTCATCATTGCTATGTCACCAACAGTATCTGTACACCATCTCGAGCGGCAATTCTATGCGGCACGTACAACCACGTCAACAACGTCACGACCCTAGACTCCAAGCTCAACAGCAGGCTTCCGAATGTGGCCAAACAGCTCCAGACCGGAGGATATCAAACTGCAATGGTGGGCAAGTGGCATCTTGGAGAGGGTGCTAACTGCGAACCGACCGGCTTTGATTACTGGAGCATCGTCCCAGGACAGGGCGAGTACTGGGACCCTCAGTTCATCGAACCTGGTCCCCATGGCGGCAAGTCCACCATGAATCGGGTACCAGGCTACACAACAGATGTCATCACCGACAAATGCATCGACTGGATGTCCAATCGTGACAAACAGCGCCCTTTCTTCCTCATGTGCCACCACAAGGCTCCCCACCGCAGTTGGGAGTGCGACAACAAGCACAAGCACCTCTATAAAGACCCGGTACGACTACCTGACACCTTTACGGACGATTATAAAAACCGAGCAAATGCTGCCAAAGTCGCCAAGATGCGTGTCGCCGAGGACCTCACCTATGGAGACCTTGGGATTGTCCAGCCTGAGGGGCCCAGCAGTGAAGTTGGCCAAAAGATGATCGACATTTGGTGGTGGAACGATCGCAAAATTCCTGCCCCTGAGGACGTCACAAAGCTCAAGCTAGTCTGCAAAGATGACGGCACAGTCTTCACTTTCAAGACTAAGGAGGAGCTCGCAGAGTTCAAGTTCCAGAGATATATGCAACGATATTTGCGAACGATACAAAGCATCGATGACAACGTCGGCAGAATGCTCGACTGGCTGGAGTCCGAGGGCCTTGCAGAAAACACTATCGTTATTTACACGTCTGACCAGGGCTTCTTCCTAGGTGAACACGGTTGGTTCGACAAAAGGTTCATGTACGAGGAAAGCTTCCAGATGCCGTTCATGATCCGATACCCCAAAGCCATTGAGCCGCAGTCTGTGTGCAATGATATTATTTGTAACGTGGACTTTGCACCGACCTTCCTCGACTTTGCCGGTGTCCGGATCCCGAGCTACATGCAAGGGCGATCCATTCGACCTCTCCTCCTCGGAGAAGATCGAGTCGAGCCGTCTTGGCAGCAAGTGGCATACCACAGGTATTGGATGCATCGAGATGTAATCCACGAAGCCTATGCGCATTATGGTGTGCGTGATCAGCGATATAAGCTGATCTACTGGTACAACGAAGATTTGGGAATGGAGGGTGCGCGTCCAGGTGGGGAAGAAAAGGAGTGGGAGCTCTTCGATTGCCAGGAGGACCCGCTCGAGCTCTTCAACTGCTACAACGACCCCAAATACCTAGGCATAGTGAAGAAGATGACAAAGCTTCTTAACGAGAAGATGGCTGAGATTGGGGACGAACCGATACATACCAAGTTGGCTGGATCAAAGTTGCTCAACGGCGTCCACTGAGAGCGCCGGGTTTTGGAGGCTAGTTGGCAAGCTCCACGTTGCAATTGCCTAAAGGAGTAGGAGCATGGGTTATGTGCCGGAGCATCAAGGCTGTCCGCGTTACCATCTCAATTAATAATTTGAAATCCGAGCACCAACTATTGCACTTGCTTGATCTGGTAGGAGCATATTCCCACGGTTAAAATTGATGCTTCTGCAGTGACTGATCGATGAACATGATCGATGTATATAAGGGCGTAAAAGTCCCAAGTCCTTGAGGTTTGAAGATTCATTATCAAACTCGAACAACAATTGCTACCTTTGATACTTCTATAAATTTACACAAAGCAAATATGTCACACAGCCGGAAATCCGTCATCAATCTGGTTCTAGGCGCCGCCAATGTAAGTTCTACCAACGCCATTGCTGGAGTATGTCTGAACATGACTATGTGCAGATCGGGGACAAGTCTATCGACGCCATGGCACGTTTTGACACACCTGACGAGGTCAGGTCTTTCCTAGACGTCTTCGCAAGGCGTGGGTATAACCAAATCGATACTTCGCGCATGTATTCACCTCATGCACCGGGAAGCTGCGAGCCTAGGCTTGCAGCTGTTTCAGCGGGTGAACGATTTGTCATCGACACCAAAGTCATGTCTTGGAAGCCAGCAACCCATGCTAAGAACGAAGTCTTGTCCGAGATCAACCTCTCGCTCGAGACATTGCGGATCCCGCAAATCAACATCGAATATCTGCATGTTCCTGACCGTGACACCCCGTTCGAGGAACCATGTAAAGCTATGACTCAGGCATACAACGAAGGAAAAATCAAGCGTTGGGGGATTTCTAATTACACAGCAGAAGAAGTCCAACGGTTTGTCGATATTTGCGAGGAATACGGCTATGTGAAACCGAGTGTTTACCAGGGTCAGTATAATGCAGTTGTACGAAGTGGCGAAAAGGATCTTTTCCCTATTCTTCGGAAGAATGGGATTACTTTCTACGCGTACAGCCCCGCTGCTGGAGGCTTGTTTGCTGGCAATCACAAAAACGCCAAGGCTGGTGGGCGATGGGACAGATCGGTGAGCACACTCCCCCAACAGCTGGCGCTGCCTGTCTCGCTCGGTGTGCTGATTATGGATTCTTTCATCACAAGATTTCCTCTGGCGAGGTGTATGCAAATCTCTACTTGAGACCCTCCATCATGGACGCCACCGAAAAGGCACTTGAAACCGCATCTCGGCACGGCATCGCCGGTCACGCCGTTGCGCTTCGTTGGACGGCACATCACAGCGTTCTTAGTAGCAAGCACGGCGACTCGATCATCATCGGTGCTTCTAGCGTGAATCAGTTGGAGTCCAACATTGACATGATTGAACAAGGACCATTGCCGCACGATGTCGTGGCTGCTATCGAAGCGGTGTATGAGGAGATCGGCGATGAAATTCCGTACCATTTCTAGGGAGACCCATCATTTATGTTTCTTTATGCGGAGAACTGCGAGGAGCTAGTCCTAATGTAGTAGGAGCAACTCTTGGCGAACTTCAACGCAGTTTTCCGGCGAGTTTTGTGCTGACAAATGTGGATTCTTTCATACCAATGCTAATCTGACTCGGAACTGACTCTCAAGAGCGCAACTTGCCTGGGAACGCTTCACCTAAGTCACCACGATTTTCCTTCATCTTCTTCAGCCCAATTCTAGGTCACTCTTGAAATGGAGTTTATTACTATGGTTCACCCGGCTCAAAAAGACTCGGCCAACCTAAGACGGCAGGCTCATTCCCATGCTGCTCGTGTTGCTCACGCTCGGGCAAGAAGGCGTCGCATGGTGGAGCACACGCAACGTAGAGAAATATCGGGGGTCGCAGAAGGTGACAGCGAGGGTGCCTATTCAGAGGAGCGCATGTCAAGTAATTGGAAAAAATTGGCATCATTCGTACGTGACGAAATAACTCTGGTGCTTCCGCCAAATATTTCTGGGGCATTCGAGCACGAACCCTTGGCGAGCTTTCTTGGGTCACTCACACCAAGAGAGCATTACATGTTTCAGCATTGTGAGTTGCACTTAATTCCAGTATCATGATATGTCGTCGGTCATAAGTCGATTGCAACGTGCACAAGTGAGCTGACCACACTCCTAGATGTTCAAGTTGTCGTGCCCGAAATGCTTAGTCAATGCCCAGTATTAAATTACATGGGCAAGCACAACGACCATGTACGAAATAATTGGGTGCTTCTAAGCTCTGCAGACACAGACTTTCTCAAAGGGTTCTTACTTGCGGCCTGCCGCCACCTTTCTACTGTCAAGTCAGAAAAGGAGTACGCCGAAATCGCCATTCTATACAAACTCAGGTATATCCAAGACCTTCGGCGCACGATCTTGTCAGATGGTCCTTCGTCAAGACGTGAAGCCGTCACAAGAGCCCTGGTTTTAGCATTCGACGATGTATGTTATGTGATGGCTTTCAACGCAATGGCTGCGCTGACTGTCACCCTAGATTATGATTCAGGACATATCAATGGCTTCAAACCACGTACTCGGAGCTATAAATATCATTCAAGCGGCAGGAGGCAGTCAAGTACTTGGCTTGAGTGACCTCGTTCGCTACATTCTTTACAACTGTGTGCACGCAAAGCGGCTTCTAGACTGGATGCCGGTACTTGATTGAATCACTCGAGTTTCACCCTCCACCATGGTAGTAATGAACGTACCGGCAGAGCCCTTTTGCAATTTAGCTATCGGCCGAATAGAGACAAAAGATGGTAAACACAACAGAAACAAAAGATTTCAGATCCACAGATATTATAATATAGACAACACAGACAAAACGGTCAACAAAGGCAGCAGATACCACCAGAAATACCTTTCGATCGTGTGAAACTGAAAGATTAGAATAGCCCGGATCCCATCAGAAGTAGTGCTCGTCTGCTTCCATCGGCCACTCATCGAGACCCCAGGTTTCGTTCCAGTCGCTCCAAAATCTTGTATCGGAGGCTACAACTAGGTTTTCGACCATTGGCGCGTTCTCATTCCACTCAGTCGCACCTGACATCAAATCTGAGGTAGATGCTTCCACCAAGCTTAAACTTTGGCTTGATGTGGTGTTACTTACTGGAACCTCGACGCTGCGACACCTATGGGCCATTGCATGCTGTGTTTGTTTCGCTGCTTCATTCGAAGAGCTTACTGCAGCCGAACTGTCGTCAACAAATCGCGCTTGTCTCAATATGCTGTGAACGGCCAGGTTCTGGTGTTTCTTCGCCATAATTGCGAATTTCGGTCGATGTGGACTTGTCTTCCCACTATCCAGCGGAGGAATATAACCATTCCCAGGTGTTGATGGCTGATATGCCGCGATAGCACATCCGAGGTCGTCAAGAATGAAACGTGCTATTGTTGAGCCTTTGAATAGACTATGTATGACATTGAATGTTGATTTGGCCTTGTTAAGAGCTGTATCCGGATCGAGACCCGAGCTATATGGGTTGAGATTGGATTTGCCGAGGAAAAGGAGTATCCGTGCTGCATGATAGCTGCAAATGGCGATGTCGACATCGGGTACTCTCATATCAAGTCTTAGTTCGTTGAAATCGTGGAGAATCTCAAGGATAGATGTGGCATGCTGAAAGCATTCTGTTGCAGCCGTTGCCATAAATTCGTGAGAGACTGCGCTAAGAACAATGTCTGACGCAGCCTCGGAGTAACCAGAGAGAAAAAGGCGATGCAAATCGCAATGTCCTTGGTGCGATGACAAGTGCGATACTACATACCTCAAGAGCCAACGAGACGTCGAGTGCTTCCGTAGAGTCGCCTTACAGTATGGTTCGACCTTCAGCGCCTGGAGACCATGTGAGAATGACTTTGCGAGAGCTTCAAGTTGCGGTAGCGGTGTTCCAGAGAGCCACATCTGTCGCTTCAATCTTGACATATCTCTCCTTATAGTAGCCGCTCGAATGATTGTGGAGAGAAGCCCGTCCTCAGGATCGCTCCCCAGAGACAAAGAGGGCGAGTCCTCATTGGTCTCAGGGTTGTGGAGCAATGTAAGTTCCTCTTCAGAGCAAGGGAGTTTCAGATAGACATTCTCAAATGGGCAAAGCTCGCATTCGGGCAGACCGTTCGAAAAGTGCCCATCCAAAAGTATCAAACACCACATAAGTCGACGCCTAATCTCTTGGGCAAGTGGGTGTATGTCTGTCCGCTCGTACTGCAATCGAAGAGCACTTGCTGCTCTAGAAACAATCGATGAAAGCATAAAGGCCTTTTGAAACCCGCCAGTCTCGATGTGGTACTGACAGATGAGAAGCAGTGCTTGGGTACGGAAGATTGTGGGATGCTCCAAATGAGACCATACTAGGTTCTCTGCCCTCTGAACCCATACTGAGGTTGAGTCTGGATGAAAAGCGGCGCGATGCAGACGGGTTGCGGAAATAGCGCATATGGAAAGAATCAGGCTTTCATCGAGGCTACCCTCTTGACATCGTTGCCTTATTGACCGTTCATGCAAGAAAGAATACAAAGGAAGAGGATAAAGATGGTTGAAGAAATCATCTACTAGTTGGATTTGTGTGTCTGTAGGTGGTAAAGCCTGAGCCCGTGGGTCCGAATGATAGTTTCGTCGAGGTTGCTTGAGATTGACAAGACTTGACTCTGCAGCACTCGAAGACACTGTGGAGTCTGACACGATGTAAACATCGGCTTTGTCGGAGTCATCATGAACGGCGACCGTTCCCAATGATTGTTTGGTCTGAGTTTGTGATCTGCGTCGTTTTGCTTCTGGATATTCACAGTCTCGACCCCGCCGCCGACAGCCGGCGCAAGTTGGGCTTTCGCCTGAACACTTGATCTTCTGCGCGCGGCATTCATTACAAGCCCGCTCGCCGCGTCGACGCTCTAATTGCGTCGGTGTCGGGTCCGAGGTCAAGGAAGTTGATTCAAAGGAACACCGGTAACCGAGGCGTTTGCAGGCTGTACAGCCATTCGGCCAGCCCTGGCATCTGACCTGACTGGCGATTTAGTCACTGAGTAAACGTACATGCTTGGGAGGCTTACCTTTCTAGTTCGACATTGATAGCACGTGGTCCTAGATCTAGGTGCCGGCATAGCTTCCTTTTTCCCCTTCTACTGAAGAATGGTGAAGGGATTATTGTGTGAGGCCTGACTCGAATGAAGAATTGGGTGGAGGTGCCGCCGAGATCCGGCTTCCGCCGGGAGTGGGGCACGCGGGCCGGTCTGTCTCCAACCTGGGCATGTCACTCTCCACACCGCGTCAAACCGAGGTGACAGGGTCCGGACGGCAGCTCAGAGCATGGAGGCAAATCAATAATCTACCTCAGTTTTACCAAAATGGCTAGTATGTCTGTATGATGTAAAGTCCAGACTGCACTTCTCCTTCACAGCTTGTACGTACCGTGCGGCGATGAAAGGACTTGTTGAGTCAATAGGCTGAGTTCTTGCCCTGCGACACAAGATCTTCGCTTCTTAAAATTGATCAAATAAATATGGCCAGATCCCACGCTACAGCGCGCTTTCACAGTGTGCAAATGCCTTCCATTGCAAGTTAAATCTGAACGCTCAAATGCTCCCCGAAGAAACTCCTCCTGCTTGTACAGGCCGTTTTCCATAAATAGACCAACTAAGAAGAGTTCGTTAGCTCGCAAGATATCAGTTGCAACTGCTCTTCAGGCTTTGTCCACTTACATTGAGAAATACGCATGGATATTCCTGTCAGAGAACTCTTTCAGATTCTCTTCCATCAAAGCAAGGACATTCTCCCTTGTCCAGCCGAGCATTCTTGTCAGCAGGGCCATACATATTCCTTCCCATCCTCTGACCAGGTTTTCGTTATGCCAGACCCCTAGTTCTTTATGTCGTATTTCTCTCGGCCATGTATTTGTAGGCCACTTGAAATGCAGGAGGGTGACATCAGTGAATCCAGCCTCCATCATGATTGATTTCAATTCCTTGACGTCCTGGTATGGCCGTCCGTATAGTGTTGACGCCTGCTGTAGTAATCGTGCCGTTCTCGAGACTGAGTGCTCTGGTCGCAAAGTGCCATCGTCGGATAATGGGGTAATATCAACCTCGACTAATTCCAGCCACCCGCCAGGATTGAGATTGCTTGAGACAAAATTAGGCATGGTCGCATCGAAGACGCAGTTGACCTACTCGTAGCATTTTCGAATATACTCATTCCAGTCACCAACAGATGAGTTCATCATTCGACTATGGATGTAGTCGAAATGTCGACCGAAAGGCCATGGCTCCTCAAAGTCTGCTATCTCGAACCGCACGTTTGGTGGCAAGCTAGAATTATCAGCATCAATATTTGGTCATCAGAAGCGGCTGGGCAAGGCTATACAAATCTGGCTGCACCGGAGAAAGGTCTATCCCACGAACCTGCAACGCATAAGCATAATATTAGGGTTGCGAGGATAATGACAAACCTCTGCTTCTGGGTGCTCGTCTCCAAAATCTATCGCCCAGATCCCAGTCCCAGTCCCGATATCGAGTACGTGGCCAGCGCTGGCTCCCTTATCGCAGGGAGGGGCCATTCCGAGCTTGTCGCTGAAAGTGAGTAGGAATAGAGTATGTTGCAAATCTGGCTCGCATATTAGACACATGAATCTTGATGGGGAAAGATCGCGTTGGCTCTCGCCTACATGTGTATGATTCAAAAGGCATGGTTGTTGAGAGGCCTTCACTGGAGTGGGTGAAGGCGACGATGCAGGTATTGGGTGGTCAGGGCAGATAGAGGGGTCCGATGACTGAAGATGATGGAAGACATGTCACTGACAGTATAAATGAACCAACTGAACTATTGAAAGGAACTCACCAAGTCTCTCAATTTCCTTCTCATCATTGGGGATGTTGTATTCTGAAATTCTCATTCAGCCTAGATCTCCCGGCGAAGCACGGTTCCCCTTGCTTCACAATACTCACTTCCATCCTTATATCTGTGATAAGTTCTACCATTTTCAACGCGATAGTCCATGATAGAACTTGCAAGACTCCCTCTTGATGAAGCAAGGGTTTGCTGGACAAGATATCGGAGTCAGCTCCGCTGGTAGATTGAACACATGGCGAAAGATCACATCAAATATTGGAGGCAGGCACTGACAATTCCAATGGCTGAGTCGTTATCCTATCAAAAAGTTAGACTTCTCAATTGTAAACGAGAAGAATGAAAGATCACCTGATCGTCAGCCTCGATGACGACCTCGCGATCGGGCACGTTATTAGGCCAAGTGGCATGTTCCACCGCATGTGCGACATCGAAGTTGTCGACGTCCTCCATGCTGAGGTCGTCCATGTGGAATGAGGCTGAACCAACAAGCTGGGTCAGCGCGAGATGGTTTCAACGCGAGCCAAAACGGTGTCCTGGAACGCGGGATGTATTTAAATGCAGGGTGGGCCGACCCCTCACCCGAACTCTGGCCAATGAATAGGCATGTTCACCGACGGATGTTATGCCTGCAAGAGACACATCACCGCTGCTTCAGAGCGAATGAGAGCCGAGAAAGCGGCTGGGATTTCGTGCCACTGTAGGGCCTGTGTGCCAATTGTCACTGCCAACCAACACACTGTCTGCAGTTTGCTCAGCCAGGCGCATAAATAGCCCTGCCGAAGGTGCCATTGAGACGTCTGCCCCACGGCCGCAGTGGATGCAGCTAAGAGGTTGCAGCTGGGTGAGAGTCATTGACTTGCGTCAAAATTGTAAATCTAACAGAAGCAGACTACTCTCAGAGGGCCCAAGGCACACTTCTTCAGGCGGCAAGACAACGCATTCGATGCCGTAGAGGATGATAGTTGACCATTAAGATCGGACTAGCCCCCCCTTCTAAAACCCCCGACAAAATGCTGTGAAGACAGTGCACGCGGTCCAAACTCGATGCTTGCGAAAGGATCTCCGATTCCCGTTGCGCTGCAGCAGGGCCACCTAGTATCCCTGCTTTTGCATCCCAACTTGCTAGGGGATAAGACTCACCGGAACTTCTCTGGGCAGTCCAGGACGGTGCTAATCCCCTTTCTCCCATAACCTTGGCCGGAATGGTCGGCGATTCAGTTCGACGATCATTGCTTGTCACTACCTTGGGTGAAAAACGACGATCTTCATCTCGTTGCAAATGCCACTCTCCGAGGTTGCAGTCAGCACAAAATGATGCATAGCACGAATACATACACCGACGTTCAAAGTTGCATTCAAGTGCGCTATGTGCTCAGGTGTACAGGCCTAATGGAGTGCAGCACTTCCCTATCCCCCCTCCGCTCTCACCATAACCAATCCATAAATCTAGCCTGTTAGCTGCGGTCGGGATACCTGTGATTTGAATAAGCTTACCTCTCATAACGCGTCGCCGGGGGCTTGATAACCAAAGCAGCCTCATGCGCTTCAACTTCAGCTAGTCCAGTCCTGAAGTCCATGTCCTCGGGCTTGACGATTGACGTGTGCTTTACTATTTTCCAACCAACGAATATGATCACTAAGAGCGTCAGTCTCCGTTCCTACTGAAATATCGAAGACTGAAACATGAGTCCATGATCAGTCTGAGTGGAAAGCATACGAAAAAACACAAGCGTAAAGTATGCCGTAAAGAAACCAGAGAAACTCCAATGGCCCTTGATGAAAACTCCTAGTGGCGTGTCAGAAATACGCTCCTAGAGGTTGTCCGGTCTCGACTTACCATACCCATTCGTAAGCAGGATAATGCCGACCCAGAAGATGGCGAAGTAGTTGGAGTAGGCTTGAAAACTATCAGTGTCATATTTCAAAGGTCCAGGACATTGTACTCACGTGTTAACTTGCTTCTAAAAGGAAGACCTGCGGCATCGATTCCCTGCGCCACGAGGCCTTTATGAAACTGAAGGTTTGCCACCTGCACGGATTAGCAATTCGTAGTAAGCATCAATCCAGTGCATCGAAGCTCACCATCATGAGAATGTAAGCAATCATGATAGCTGTGGATCCCAGATTGATAAACCAATTTAGAACGACAGCAGAAGCGGTATTGCAAGTCATGAAGGCAAGAGAAGCAACGGCGGTAGACAGGACCAATGCCGGAATGGGAACTCCTGTCTTTGTTGTTTTGGCAAAGATTTTGGGTGCTCTTCCATGTTTGGCGAGACCAAATACGGTTCGTGAAGCCTGGAAAAGGAGACAGTTTGTACAACTCCAAGCAGATGTGATGCTGAGAATAAGACGTTAGCGATGCTATCCTCAAAGGTGCAAACTATTCTTACACAACTGCATTACAAAGATCAGGAAGGAAAGATATTTCAAGTCTGTTCATTGCAATGATGAAAGGCGACTTGGCAACTCCATTGCCACTTGCGATGGCCGTGACTGAGATTAGTGTCAGCATTGTGGAGATATCGTCGAGTGACAAACATTAGAACTGACGCATGGTGGGGTCATTGTACGGTACTAGCAGCCCAACTGCGAAGACTGAGAGAATAAAGAAGAAGATCAACCGATAGATAACACGCCTGACAGCTTTGGGGATATTGCGGCGCGGGTTGACGGCCTCCGATGCGCAGTTGGCAATGAAGTCAGGGCCGCCGATGGCAAAAGCCGCCGTGTTGAAGACCCCCCAGATGGATAAGAATCGGCCTGTGGTTCCCGCTGTGTATGTCTCGTTGAAAGCCCCAGGGTCTCTCCAGTATCTGAAGCCGATGCGGTCGTGTTTAGGATTGCCGCCGAGGACAACGACGAAGGTAAACAGCAAAAAACCAAAGATCAGGAAGATCTTGAAGATTGAAGCATAGAACTCTACCTCACCAAAGTACTTGACCGCAAGGCAGTTGAGAACGAAAACGACTCCTAATGTGCAGGCTACCCAGACGCCGGGGTTGATATCCGGAAACCAGTAAGACCAAAGGCCAGCCAAGGCAGTGCAATCGGCGGCGGTGAAAATCCTGCAGAGAACATTATCAGCTCAAAGATCCCCACATTTACCCAGTCCAGAACTTACATCCTGAGAAAAGAAATCATGTTAAGGTCACGTTATCAGGCTCTGCTTGGTGTGCTAAGGTTACTCACATGCTGAATTCGGGTAGAGTTAGCATGCGGACATTTGACCTCACAACGGAACCATTACCTGTATGCGTACACCCATCCCATGGCCACACCGGCACCTTCATCAACGAAACGTCCAATGTCTAAGATGTTGAGTTATCCCGTAGGGTCAGTGTGGGTAACAGCATATCACTTACGTGTGACGAATGAGCCTGGGACAGGTAAAAATGCCGACATTTCTCCCATGGCGTGAGCAACGCAAAGAAGAAAAATGCACCTATAAGAAGTCAGGCCATGGGTAAAGGGCCTATGCTATGCGGTTTCCTCACCAAATGGAGTATCCGATGAGAAGGCCAGCGGGTCCAGCACTACTAAGCACGCCCGATGTGCCAACGAAAAGACCTTGGATTGTCAGTCATTGCGCGGATTCATATTTTGACCATGACACCTATGCCCTAGTTGGTTGAATGTCTATGTCAACTCACCTGTTCCAATGACCCCAGAAATTGCCAGCAATTGGATGTGATGCGACTGCAACCCTCTATGAACTCCATATTCGGAAAGTTGAATGGCAGAAATCTGGCCTCGGTCGTTCAGCGACTATCACCATCGGTCAGCTTTCGTATTCTGCACGAGGAGCTAGATGAAGAAGCTCACAGAGCTAGAGTCATGAAGGTCCGGAGCGTTTGCTCCCTTCTTTTCGTCGTCCATCATGTTGAGAGTTGCGAATCCGGTTGAAGTTTTGCAAATATGATGTTATCTTAGACAGCTGAGTCTTGAGTTCATCCAATTCCCAGGACACCACCGATCTGATATACTGCGACGGATGAGGCGACGAACTCCTACATTATTAGATCACTGATGTTCAATGGTTTGCTGCTATCAGAACCGGCAGAATCTAAGCCCTACTAGCCTGCAAAGCCCACTTCAGCTTGATGCTGACATGACTCCTTAAGGCGCGCTTATCTTGAGGTTGTAACTCCAATTGTCCGTACTGGTCGGATTCTGGCTAAGGCGCGCTTATCTCCAACTTGGTATGCGTCACCAAAAATGACAATTCGCTATCACGGATCTGAACAATAAATAAGGCGCGCTTATCTTTGTCTGCTGAAATGCGGGACTTGCGGGGTGCGTGCTTGCAACCCTGCGATATGTCCGCTAGGATCCCCCGTCACAAAGACGGCATACCTACCAAATCGGGTCACCCACAGACAAACGAACAAGAGGGATTTGATCGATGCAGTATTCCCACCCAGCTGGAACTCTGCCCCTTCACTGTTAGGCGCGGATATCAGTGAGCACCCGCCGGTCCACGCCAGTTCACTTGCATGTATTAATTGCCCTGGGCGACTGAGAGCTCGGAAGATACAAATAAGTATTGAGTGGCGATGACCATAATTATTGCTCTCTTTAGTACGCTTCAAGTCTGAGTTCTACCTCTGGAGCCACGATTACCTTCGACATGGTTTTTATTTGGTCTCTGTCATTCTTCGCATGCGTCCTCGTGGCGTTGCTACGATGGCAGAGGCGACGCGTCGGACAAACGCCGGCTGCTGTGCCTACAGATCAAAGTGGTGACTCTTTCACTTTGCCCTTCTATTTGTTTGGCAATCAGTTCAAGTCCAGTGCTGACCGTCTCAAAGAGCCTCTGGTGTATCCAGAACCTTCCCCCGACCACGCATTCGACATGGCAACGACCATGCCACCGAAGTTCCGGGCGTTCCGTTACTCCTACTTGAGACAGTACGTTGTATGAAGTTATGCCTATATGTAATACAATATAAGGCTCATTGATCACCTACTCCAGTACAGTGGATGTTCGAAAATTGGACAAAGATTCTTGGGTTCTTGTAAGTGCCTCCGGTGGATTGGTTGAACACGATGCTCATTAACCTCTCTTTCTTAGTTGGACAATGAATGGCCACGGTACTTCCAAACAAAGGTCCGTCGTCTGGCGGATCGTGGAGACAAAATCGTTCAAACCATGCCTGTCGCACGCGATGCAGCATGGGAGCTTTGTCAAGATCTGGCTGAGTTTCTCTCTCGACGGTATCCCTCAGTGTACCGAATTACGCGCGCTAAAGATAATACGCAAGGCTGGTATGGACTGGGTTTGATTACCGAAATTGAGATGCCAGCTATGGGGGCCGCTTACGACTTGAGCAAACATGACCCTTTGACAGTACATTACCCCTTTTCCTATGCCATAGCGCTTGCGAGTTGACTAACAACAACAGGTTGCTGGCCTCATCCAACCAGCCGACATCAACATCTTGGTCAAGGGTACCGATGGCTATTATCAGCTTGCTGCCATGATGCTTGGGATCGGAGGTTAGTTACCACCTTGATGCCATATCAAGGCTGTGGCTAATAAATCTTTCGAAAAGGGGGACAGAGAATCAAGGACAAGAGTAAGACTCTTTGAAGTCATGACCCTCAATCAGTCAGTCAGACTTTGCTGACATCATGCAAGTTGGCAAAACGCTAGCAGATCTTCACTTCTCAGGCCATGTTCCGCATTACAAGGAGCAGCTCCAGCGGCCACTTGATCAGTAAGTCCCTTCACGGCAGCTTACACATCGCAAAATCTCACAGATTCGTTTTAGTTTCCTCTCCAAGCTCAAGTTTGAGAGTCCAATCCAACGGAACAGTAAGATCACCCCTTCTGATTTGTGTTACATAGGTACTGACTTGCACCAGCCACTTCTATCTCGATACATGGTGAGTCTGCTGCCAACTTTGCATCTACTTCTACTCCTGCCACGTTGTGCTAACTTGCCGTCTCTAACTCACAATAGACGAGTATCACTGGCCTGCTCTGACAATGGGACCGGAGGACGACTGGGATCCAGAACTTCGCGGTCCCGGGATAAGCACTCCCAGCTACGGCCAGTGGAAACCGCCGGGTTCAGTTAAGGACATTTCTCAGTTGTGGTTCCGCCAGGAGCGTCAAACTTTGCGGCGGCTCCCACGGGCTGGTGCAGTTGTGTGGATGGTTCACACGTACATTGAGCCTCTTGTCAAAGTCGTCCAGGAGCCAGGTGTTCCGGGGCGTTTGGCGTCTTTCGTCCGTAGCTGGGATGATGAACTGGCCCTGTAAGTACACCATTTTCCATATCACTTGCTAACTGATAGCTGACCTGTGATGCTCATCATGCAGCCACAAGGGTCGCCACCTTTATGCCGATGTCCTTCTATCATACCTAGATGATCTCCATAAGAAGCAAGTTAAAAGCGGAATGTGTGAAGACGGACAACTACCGAGCAAGTTCCCGTTCTAGTAGGCTTTCAAGTGCAAGGGTGTTAGTAATCCTGCGGTCCATGAATATGGGTGGAACTCGGACACGGCACACTGAGTTACGAAATTGAAAAGGGAGGGGTGATCATGTCACTTGGTCTCTGTGTAACAAAATGCCAGATGCTTTTTCTGATCAGAGTATTGTATCAAGATCAAGGGTTTCGTTTTTCATGAGAAACCAAGTCCAGAGTAGTAGCAAATTGAACCACCTGTGTATCAAACCTTACCATCCATTTTGTAAGAAAGCTGGAGATACCGGGGTTCGGCTTGGTATCAATCTCCAAGAAGCCTCTTATCTCTGTGGGTCCGGTCAACGCCAACCCCGAAGATGCTCATTCGTTATCGCCCGAAGATTACCGGGAAGCTGGCGATAACCTCTGTGATATGCACCCCACATGTTCCCTAGAAACTCAACGATAACACGATTTGACGGTGGTGACTACAATCAACCGACCAAATCTGCAATGCTACAACAATCGACGCCGAGTTCAAAGGGCAGGCGATCAGCAATCGGCTGTATCGGCTGTAGGTTACGTCGTAAGAAGTGCAGCGAAGAGAAGCCTCACTGCTCCAACTGCTTGCGCAATGCCATCTTGTGCACATGGCCTGAAGTTGGCAACGAGGAGCACGCCCAGCTCTTGCGGAGAACGAATTCCACACGTCGGCGCTCGAGGCCATCCAGATCAAACCGTACGATAGCAGGTTCGCGGACCGAAGGGCCAAACCTCCTCGCCTCCGCCGGCCCCAAGCGGGATGAAGGGAACCATGAAAGATCTCTTGACGGAACTCTTGGCACCCTCCGAAGATCCATTGATCTTGACCTCCTCTCAGCAAGGGGACCTATGAGATCCCAGGAGTCTCGCAATCTTTTTCATCACTATGTCCACCGCACGAACAAAGTCATGGCCGTTTGCCAAGGCAACAGAAACCCATTTCTGGCAGAGCTCGTCCCCATGGCCATGTCAAACGATCTAATTCTACATGCCTTGCTGGCACTGAGTGGTGTTCACCAAGCAGATCTCGCTGGACTTCCAGTTGACCAATTGACATGGGTACATTACGGCCAGGCGATCCAGGGCCAGAAATTCGGGCTGACTTTGATGGCTCAGGGGGACAAGGAGCCTCTTGTGCCGCTTTTGGTGACCGCCATCATTCTATGTGCTACCGAGGTACGTTCGAGCATTCTTCAACCTCATTTGACCGTCATTTTTTGTGACCATCGTTCTTCATGATTTCCTTCATCCATACCGAACCAGAGATTAGCTTTATACAAAACGCAAACTGACCCTCTTTCAGACATTCAGACTCAACGCAGGAGCTCAAGCCTTGTCTCATCTGAAAGCCGTTCGCGTGCTTCTCCACGAGGCATCAAGCCTATCCAACTCTCAGCTCGGGCCTGATACTCGAGCCTTCCTCAAAGAAAGATACGCCTACATCATGACTCTTGCCCATATCAGTATGGGACAGGAATCAGACCTGTGGGTGCAGGAAGACATTGCGCAGCTTTTCCCTACGTCAAGAGCCGAACCAGAAAGTCATTTTACGTCTGGCTGTGTGCACGAACTCTTTGGCCTCGTTCCTATGGTGTCGGTGGTGGCTCGAAGAACACGAGACGAACTTCAGCGAGGGATAGGTTTGGGCGAAGCCGTGATCGAGTGCTGGAGGCTACGTTCAATCATCCTGTCGTGGCAGCCTCGCTCGGACGACGAGGTATACAGTTTGTGTGGACAACTGTATCAACAGACCTTGCTGGTGTACTTGGAGTCTGCCCTGGACAGTGATACAGGCTGTCTGGCAAGTCAGGGGTCTGACCTGAGCTTGACGGAGAAGACTCTGGACGATTTCATCCGTTTTCTAAAGATGGTCCCAACTGACTCTCCCATCTCGACCAGTATGTGCTGGCCACTGGCCATCTTTGGATCATGTGCCAGATCTACAGAGCATAGGAATTTCATCAGCAGACGGCTAGAGGAGCTGTCGTTGATGTATGCAACGCAAAGCGTTCGAGACACTCAGAGACTACTGGAGATGATCTGGGAGCAAAAGGACCCTGATATGGCAAGCCCACTTTGTTTGGCAGACTTTATGAAGAAGGAGGGTAAGACGGTACTATTCTTCTAATGACACCAATCTTTTTTCAAGTTACTGCGTACACAAGTAGAAACACAATAACGTCCTGGACTCCCAAATATCCAACAAAAGATTCGAAGAACCATTATTCACATTCCTACCTTGGCTTCCACAAGCCACCAATGTTCACAGATAATGTCAAGGTTATTCGTATCGGAATATGCAATGTGAGTTTTGCTAGCCACGCAGTCCCCCACACACGCCGTCGTTACTATTAATTACTATCTATCGTCGTCGTCTATCGTCGTCGTCTATAATCGTTATTCATCGTCATCATTACTATAACTGCCCCTTTTATGTTTTCTATTGCTATCGTCCTAATCCAAGCATGAGGTGTATTCTAATTGAAATTATAGAGGAATGACACTGTCCGGATAACTAACTGACACTGCTAATTAGATGTCTTTTAATTCTGGCATGGACTCCAATGAACACTTCAAGGCCCCTTGACAGAACCTCACGGCTGATTGACAGTGTCTGTGTCAATGCCCTTTAGATATCATCATACAGAACTTTCCATCTATTCAACCCTCAAGTACACATCCTCAAAGCCTTATCAAACACTGCTTCTTCTTCTTCACATGCCACCTGTCCAACACAACCCCCAGTTGCCACAATCCAGATCGTCCATCATCGCACAGACATCCCACACGTGTCCAACGCCAAAATCCCCCCAAGCCGTCTCTCACAACCGTGCCCTCCATCCCGTCGGCCGCTGCCAAACAGCCCAAAACCGAGCGCACTTGCCTAGCCTGCCGCCGGTCCCCTCCATCGCTGCTGACATCCTACACCCCCCATTCCACCCAAAAACCCCGACTGCTCCCCGACTACTCCCCGAAGCCGGCTCTTTCCCAGGCATCACCTTGCCTCTCGTTCCTTCCCTCAATTCCAAAAAAGCAATGACGTCTGTCCGTCTCGATCACTAGCATACGCCGGCCGATAACATCAGCTGAACCCAAACTTCCCCCCAACACAACTGGTGTCGGAAGGCAAAAAGGAAAACAAGATGGTGGTGCGGAAGCATGCAGCATGCGGCTACAGCCGAAGCACATCATGACTGATCTCACGGACTTAAACTTCCCTGGCGAGATGCTGCGGCCCTGAAGACATGGGAAGAAGCTGCTGCAGTCCCAGAAACAGGACCCAAAAGCAAGAAAGCCTGGACGGACTGCAAAAGCAAGCAGCCATCACCCCGGACGGCAAACAATTTGTAAAAAGAAGGAAAAGCAAAACGGCGCCCAGCCCAGAGGGAAAGAAGCTCGGTTCAGCTCACGCCACCGTTCGTTCGTTTCGACAAGAGGATCAACCCGGCAGACTGGACGCTGCAAAACAGCCCGTTTCTGTAAGGGAAAAGAAGCTCAGACCGCAGCCTAAGCCTCTCTTTCTCAGTATCCCCCCATCCATCCCCATCCAGCCCACCAAAAGCCTAAACGCCGTCTGTTCCTTCCCGCAGAGGCTGGGCTGGGAAATCCTCTCCATCCCTTCCGTCCATCGTCCCGGGCTGCGCGGACGGACGAACTGCCAAGGCCCAGTGACGATGGAAGGCATTTGATTTCCCGCGGCCATGGAACCAGGGATTCCCAAGGACGTCGACGAACACCTCCCAGATCAAGTCTAGAACACATCTCGAAACTAAAGACCTCAGCCCCGTCGCAAGTGTCAAAGATATCACGCCAGAAAGGCTGAGGTGAACTTGTTCTGCTGCTGCTTCGGCATCGCCCCCCGCCTCATGATACCATTGACCCCGCAGGACCAAACCTCACAAGAAACGACGCTATTCATCCTCTTGGGTGTGGGGTCCAGGCCGGCCGGTCTGGTCTGGTCTCGCTGCAGTCTTCCAGCAAAAGAAGTCCCAGCCATAAATCCGAGACACTGCATACCAGCTCCCAGCGCCTCACAGGCGCCTTCAGATGCAAGCCTCCCCCGACCTGGAAAACCGGTGAGGCAGGCACACACAAGTCAGCTCCTCGCGAGGTCGCGACAAGACGGCTGGCGACATGAAGCTTCTGCACGCCGACGCCACTTCCCCGTCATCTCCTCCCCCAGGATCTCCATGAATGCCTACCCCGGCCGTGCTTTCGCAAAGGCAAGTAGGCCCGCGGGGCGGAAGACGTCGAAAAAAAAAAGAAGCAGTTCAATTTGGTTTACCGCGCATGATGCTGAGACCGTCAAAGCTGGACGAGAAGAAACTGGAATAAGAAATGATTAGTTGCGTCAGAGAAACAAGGACGCAGGGGGCATGCGTTTGCGCCGCCCGGCAGGGTCTGGGGTCGTACGCCACTGTGTATGTAGCCTGGGAAGGAAGAAGAGCGAAGGGGGGAAAAGGAACAAGGCAAAAGTTCGTCCGTCGATGCCTCATAACGGCGGTCCGGAGTATCACGGAATCGGCGTCCGATGTATGATGCCCGCCCGGGAGATGAAGTCGGCCAACTAGCCTTCTCTGCAAAGCAAGCCTTCCAACGCCACCCACAAAGTATGTCGCAATGACCTCGCACAGCCGGCCGGGGACGACGGCGTACAAGACGTGGTATCTGTCGTGCACGGCGTCTCAGGGCTGCAGTAACTCATTGCCTTAGGGCTGCCTCGTTGCCGGGCTTTGGGTGACGGGCCTGATGGTGTCGAGTCTCACAGACGGAAACGAGGTGCGTGACGGACGCGATCGCAGCCTGGATTCGCGAGGCAACATTTGGTACAGAGTTTGATAGCTTCACATGAGGACACCAATACGAAGAGGAAGAGAGAGACATTGGCGATTAGATGGTGTAACCCACAAATCAGGGGTAGGCAATGTCGTCAAGGCGTCGCGGCGATGGATCACCTGCCAGGTCAAGTGGACGGATGACTGAGCTGATTCAGGGCAGGAATGCGCCACCATCAGATTGGATAGAGAAAACCGACTTTGCGTTGAAGTTGGTTGCTGCACCCCGCCGGGGGTTCTCGGCGGCCTCGGAAGTTGATGATTACTCGATACGGCCATGATAAGGGAGTCTCGTAAGCAGAGACCAGGTTTGAGATCTGACAAGTCGCACTTGATAACCTCCGAACTACAGCTTTTGTGTCACCCGAGAAGGCTGTCTCTCTCTGAACCCGCTGTCTCTGGTCGAATCAGATTCTTGGGTCATTCGCTGTGCCGTTCTCATAGGAGGACAAGCTGACGGGCCATCACCGCATCGACTGCTGCGGACCCCGTCGAAAGGAGCAGCAGACAGTCGCACAGTCTCGGTGTGTTTGAATGGCAAGCTGCAGGGTCGGTGGAACGAGGAGCGTTCAGGGAAAGGGGTGCATACGGGCTTGTGACACCATGCTGACCTTCTCGCATCTCAGTTGGCTCGCGAGGCGCAAGCGATGCGCCATCCGATTTCATGCTTAGAGCCCGGCAGATCCATCATCATGCACATATTTCAGACGGAAGGTTGCTTGCAACCGTACCTCGTTCTGGGCCAGTCCAGGGACGCGTCGCTGACGCCTGATTAAGTTCGGTTCCACATGTGCGGTCAACAGATGGGCATCTGGAATTCCAGTTGTATGGAGAGGAGGGTGCGTTTGGTGGTGAGGTGCTCATGCTAGTCAGCGGCCGTTTGGCGGCCGCTGCAAGCCAGTCGATCGTCCGTTTCAGTTGGTCAGCTCGAGTAGCTGTCTCCTAGCGACGTGACACACGCAAGCTTGCAAACGCCGCACTCAAGTACGTAAAATAAGGTAGCCATGCATGTGAACTCCCACCGCCCTGATTGTAACTGTTGATATGGCCAGTCGTTGGGCACCAGCCAGGTGAATACCTGTTCCTGGGGGCGGAGAAGTGAGCCAGATGGCAGTGGACCCCCGAGTGTCGGTGATCGAGATTAGATCCTGTAGACTGCGGGAGATCTGCCGCATGATGCTGCGTGATTTGGATGGGCCAGACAGCATCATGTCGAGCAGCAGCGACTGGTGGGCAGACTCTCGGCCATTATCCGTAAAGTTTTCGTGCACATGTCCTTAAGATCATGTCGGGGCTGGATGCGATGTTGGGAGCAACGCGGTGAGGTAGCTTCCGAAGCAAGCTTGGGTGCTTTGGGAGCTAATGAGCAGCTAGTTCCTCGGGCACCACCTCCATTGACGAGCTAGAGGTGACTTAGACATGGCTGGCGGCTAACAGGTACTCCTGGTGGCATTCTCTGACCCAGACGTGACAAGAACCTGGGAAGAAGCAAACTGAGGCCCCTCCAAGACCCGAACCAGCTGAGAGGAAGAGGACAAGCAAAAAGAAAAAGCCTGTTCTGGAGCCATGAGAATATGTCACCGCGGGCTGTGTCTGTCTGTTGACTGTCTCCGCCATCGACATTACGTGGAGTGTGGTTGTTGAAGATAGCGGGGCGCAGCGGTGGTTAGGCGCTGTCAAGGGTGTCCTTTCCCCCAGGAATCTGGAATTGGCTTCTTCCTTGCTGCGAAACCAACGTGTTCGGGTTCTTGGGTTCAGACAGCAGACACCGACTTTTCCCGCCGGGACACTCCTGCTTCGTGAGGTCCCGACATTTCAAATGGCAAGACGAGGTGAACACCGCTCGATGCCTGTGCCCTGCCCCTCCGTACGCTAGTCGTCGATCCAGCAAGGCTGTTGAACCTGAGAGATTCACAGACGAAGCTCTGGCGGCGGTGGTTGGCCAACTCGGCATGAATCACTTCTTCTAGTGACCCAGGCGATTGACAGCCCAATCCCTGCCCCCGTGAGCCTTGCGTGCCGCTCCCACAGCGGAGCTCGTGATGGCGCGGGTCTGTGCTGCAAATAGACTGTCCGAGGCGATGGAGAGGCACTGACTATCTCTCTGCTTGACGCCTTGCCAGAACTAGCATCGCCTCAGTCAACGTAGCCGATCGCCCAATCCGTCGTCATGACACTTGTGGCAAGCAAGGTGAGTAAACGATACCAGGCAATCCATGGGTCGACGCTGGCTGAAAGGTGGCTGGTGTCCACCTAAAGAAGCTTGCTACTCTGTGCGTTTGGAGCTGGTTCAAGGTTTGTTTCGATCTCGGTCTCAACGGCAGCTCGCGTGTTCTAACGGGGGTAGATCGGACGGTGTCGCCGCTAGAATGACATTTGTCTGCCTTGACAAAGACGCCTGTCCAGGAACATGGTACGCGCCCATTTAGCGGTGTGATGTAGCATCCGAACTGTGAAGCATGAGCTCTCCAATTAAGGGAGCGAGGATTTTCCCATTGTCTCTAAACACGGAGGCGATGGTTTATTACGTAGGAGATACCGAACCCACGAGAATAATGATGGGCAATGAAGCTGACGCGGTGGTCGGCCGAGATGTACATCAGAGGACCGAACCCTTGAGCCAAACAGGCATCAAGCCTGCACGAAAATCCTGTTGCTGAAGATCTTCACGACTCGTGTGGAGATTAACAGGTGCAGTGAGCGATCGTGAAGTGGAATGACGAGACCAAGAGCTCGTTATTGCTCGTAGCTTTGGCCCCCAACTGCAGTGGCAATGAAGACAGTCAAGAGAACAAGACGGCCGCCGATGGATGCGAAGTTGGCAATATTTGATGAATCATCCACCTCTTCATTCCCTGCGAAAATCCCCGAGTCTGCAGCGGGCTCTGCAGCGGTATGGAGGGTCTCAGGCCCTCCAAGAGGACCCCTTTCGGTTGAGGATGGGGACGCTCAGAAGACGAGCGACGAACCACGATCAAGATGCCTGCCGGACAAGAAATGGCAACGAGACCCCACATTCTAAGTCCAGCAACCAAAGCCGCCAAGGGCAAGGAAGGTGAATCGCAGACGAGTCGAATGCGCACCAATGAGTAGAGGGTTGCGCCGAAGTGTTGGGGTGCGATTCAAAGTACCCCAAAGTACCTCCTGAGTGTCTCTTTCCCCCCGCTAACAGCTGTTTGGCTTAGCCTCTTCTTCACCCTGACAGGCGTGGTCAGGGATTGCGTTATTGGACCATGGATCTAGGGTTGAGCCAAGTGAAGACGCCAAAGGTGAGAAGAGTGCGGTTCCGCTGTGAGCCCGACTGAGGTTACAATGGGGGTTCCTCCAGCTCTATTTTCCGTCTCTGCGTGGAATTGGCCAACGAAGGTTGATTGCAGGAGCCCAACTATGGCTCTCAGATTCACTATGACCGACAGAAAGCAACGCTGGCTGCAGCGCTGCAAAGCACCGCACAGTAGTAGGCCCTCGCCGCCGTCGCCGCACCGCCTGCACATTCGCGGGCCCTGCAGTTGAGCCTTGAAATTCCATGGTCTAGGGGGCCACCAGGAGAGGGGAAAAGACGCAGCATCGAGATTGACCTCGAACCAGCACCAAACAAACAGCCATGATCCATCCATCGGATTTGTTGTGGACGGACGGGAAGTTGTAGATTGGAGTCGATTGCGCACTGATGATGATCCAATGTTGGTGGAGACCAGCCGTCGACGGCACGCACCGTCTCGCAAAGTCAAAAAAGAGACGGGAAGTAGCCAGATCCGACAACGGCCCAAGCCTCGCGCTCGGGCGTCACAATTCGCATTCATCGGTATCCTTTGTTGCTTCTCCAGTCGCACGTTGACGAGACGGTGCGCCGTAGCGTTTCCCGTTTCAACCCAGTAAATCGGTGTCAAGAGCATCGCCTCTCAGGGTGGCCGACAATTATGGTGCTTTCTCCGGCGAGGGAAAAACGCCTTTCCTGTCGGGCTCATGAGCATCATTGTCTAATTTTCTCTTCATCATCCAATTATACGGTCGTATTCGCATGTGTGTGATATGTGACCATGGGCCGGGGGGGTGCTGGCAAACTTGCGCTGGGAGGACTGACCTCGTCAATCCAGCCCAAAGACTAATGGTCACCATCGTGAGATGTGCACCACTATCCGGCATAGACAGTTTGAATGAGCCTCAGTGTAGACAAGGGGCCCCGACGTCTGGATTTCCGTCTTAGGCAAACCGACAGGCCGCTGTCAGATTTCCACGGGCGGGGGACAGACAGTGCACGGCGAGGTACCTCGTCGTCCGGGGTTGGGACGAGTGGCTGAGACATGCATGCAACTCCTGCCAACGGAGGGTGGGCGATGGCAGCCTCAGCCTGTGGCGCTCACATAGAGCTTCGGTCATGGTTCTGAAGCTGGAGGCGCGCGTCGATTGCGCCTGGAGGCTTACGAGTAATGTCTTGACGGAACAACAATATCGATAATCAATTCCAGGAGCAAAGAGACCCCAATTTGCGGTTGGTGACGCTGGAGAGTTCTGCTATGGCCTTGTTGGATGAGCGGCGAGGTGTGCAGACTACACAGGGAAACGTGACAGGCCATCATGATGAGATGTGTGCGGTGCAGCTAAGCCGCCGGCAAGTCGAGCTACGGGTAGCTTCTCCTAGGTTAGAGACAATCCTTCTGCTTAGGCTCTTGGGCCTCTCCTCCTACCCTGACGATTCGTGAGAACGAGTGCGACGCAAATCGTACCTGGAAATCGGGTCGGAATGTCATGATCGTATTTTTCTTTCTGGTGCCCGTCCCGTTGCATTGGACGCATCTAGCACCCGCAATACAACGCGTACGTCTCAGTGGCTTTTCCCTCCGTCAAGACCCGGATGAGCATGGGGAAAGGCCTGTCAATTGAAGCCATCGTGGACTACGACAGGCCATGCCATGCGGTCCATGGGTTGAGACCCTTGATGAGGAGGCCCCGACTAGCTTGCAGCATTCGTAAGCAGGGTAACGCGTAGTGGACGATCAGCGGGCAACGCCATGTGCAGTGTGGAAGGATGGCCGAGCGCATGTGGGTAACAGGAGCTTCAGACTAACTGAATGTGCTTTGTTGCGATGCCCCTCGGCTCGGGAAAATGGGAGAGACGGGACATTCGGTAGTCGCATGCGCTCGAGGGAGATATGTCCTCTTCGTCGGGTCAATTGGCAACGTAAACGAAGGTTTGGAACCGATGCTTTTTGCGTTCTGAGCGTGGGGGCGCACACTCTCATGAGCAGCGACGAGAACAAGCGCCAGCGCCTGCTCCGAACATGACCGGGATCTGAAGGGCAATATGATTAAGACGACGGCCCTGTAACCCCTCCCCAGTTGAAGCAAACGGCTCGGCGCAAATGCCGCTCAACGTGAGCGCTTTGCCGAGAGCGCATGAGAAGTGACCAATGGTCTGCCTAGCATCCAATCAGGCAGAGCATAGGAGAATGCAGCGCCATCCGTTCCATGGTTGCGGATTAGCTGTTCTCACTTGTCAGACGGTGAGGTTGCTCTGATGGCGTCCAAAGTCAGGTAGCTCCGGAGCTTGCAGTAGTCTGTCGGGGGGACTCGGTGATTAAGTTGCGACTATGCAAATATGCTTTGGGGGCAGAAATTGTTCAGTTGTAAAGGGCCATGCCCCGCGATATCGAACCTTAATCATGGGGGGAACGACATGGCGACTCGAGGTTGAGAAGAGGACCGACTGACCAGCGGCGGAGGTGATTTTTCCACGGCTTATTTCCGTCCTCTAGCTTGTGGGACTCTATCTGTAACATGCCTCGCAGTCGAGCAAGACGTCTTTCTCGGTGGCTCAGAAAGCGGGTGAAGGAAGAGATGAGGCACGGCTGTTGCCGAAGTGGGAGGTGGCCAAGGGACTCTCTGCCTCGGTGGACAGTGGAGCGTTCTCCGTACTGTAGTGTAAGTACCTTACTCCAGACTCGGTACGGAGTATGTGATAAGACATGGTCTGTTGAATAAGGTCTCGTGGGCAGCCAGACAGTTTGCCAGTGTCTTGACGGGTACACACGGGCAGCTTGCTTTTTGGTCATGCAGCCCCAGGATTGCGATAAATAGCCGAGTTGGAGACGGCCAGAGAAACCGTGACGGGGCCATTGCCGGCCGAGGCGTGAGACATTGACAAGGTCCAAAGAGACAAAGATCTACTCGATCGGCGATTTACGGGAGCGAGAGACCAACGACGGCCGACGGCACGAGATGGGCGCGGCTGGATGACTCGAGCGCCTCGTCTGTCGTATTGCAAGACTGTAGGTCGAAGTAATTGGAGAGGGCCGTTGGATCATGGGACGTCATGGGCGTCAGCGAGCCTCTGGCAGCAGCAAAGCGACGGCGGGTCTTGTACGTGGTTTGTGCTCCCTCAGCGGTAAGCACAGGTCCGAGATGCTCAAGGAGAGATTGAGTCTCTGTGCCAACCTTGTTCGTCACCAGTCCTAAGCGCGTTCAGTGGTTTCCAGGGTCCGAATTGCGAAAAGCAGTGTCAGATGAGGCTCCAGATGCAGATCCAGGCGCAGAGGAGACCGGAGCGGGAATTGAGGGCGGGTTGATCCAGAGCATGGGGGCCCAGAGTGCGTGTACGAATAAAGCAAGAGTTCCTCGGCTTGGCATGCGATACCTGACTGAGTCAACAGGGCTCGTACGGTCCGATAATTGCCGGGATACTTCTGGGCAGAGTCTTGGTGGAAATGCAGCTCGGTCAATGGCCGTTGGGGAGGGAAAAGAGGAGGAAACTTGTCGTCGGGATGGAGTCCGGGTCCGACGAGATTGACACGAGATTGACGGGACGGCTGCTGGTTGTGGCTTTTGTGGTTGCTGCAAAAGGCTGCATGATGCTTGCTGCTGTCTCTGTTTAGGGTGCTGATGGGTGACACGACAGGCAGGATTGGATGTGCTGAATGGATAGGATCAACGCCAACGACAGTGCAGCGGAATTGAGGTGAAGGGAGCATCAAGCCCAAGTCCAATCAGAGCACCGGGTGGCGGTCGACCCAGCGGCAAGTCTACCGTTGGAACCAGTCGACGACTCCTGTGACATTGTCTCGTAATGAGGCATGCATCGTTGGTACGAATAAGCGCAATTATTCGACACGGGGCCTTTGCTTTGCAGCAGGGGATGGGGGTAGAAACGAAGTTGTCGTGAGAGGCTGCCGTGGCTTCGGAGAGTCAGGTACAGAACGGAGTTGTCTCCGGGGGAAGGAAGCAAGGCACAGCACCGGCGAGACGCGGCGAGACGAGACGAGACGAGATGGACCATGGAGACGACGGGGAGGAAAGTACATGCCCTCAAGTACCTACCTGCCTGCGGTATCTTATTACCTTGCAAATGGTAAAGGAAGGCGCGAGGCGAATAAGTGGAAGAAGGCACGAACCAGCAGTGCTTTCCAACCGTGCCAACATAACCTGGAAGGTACCACCTATCTTATCCGTAGGCTGTCCACCCCACCTTCCCTTCATCTTCACCATCCACGTCCACGTCCACTGCCAACTTCTCGAGGAAGGAAGGAAGGGTCCTGACAGCGGCTCCACAGTGCGGAGGGGCTCCTGCTTGATCACGGACAATCATTCCCTTCAGCGCTTGCCATTCGTACAGGCAAGGGAGGAGGCAGGCAGGTGCAAGGTATTGGGGCTGCCTGCTGGGGAAAGAAAGGTAGGGGCAGGCGCAGGCAGGGGGGCGAGGACGGCCCATGGCAGACCACAGACCAGGGCTCCTTAGTGTTCTCCAGTGTCCAGGGCCAGCACCGAGTGGCCTCCACTGTCTGATTGACTGTGGAACCCCCCATCGACAGCGGCTGACAGTGGGGCAGATTGGTGTTGGAGTCGCAGCCGAGTGCGCCAGGTGCACAGTGCATCGTCGCAAGAGACGCCGCCCTGCTGCCCTGCTGCCCTGCTGTCAGTGGCAGGGCGGGAAGGAAGACAGCGGAAGGGAACGCACGCACGCATGTAAATCTCTGCGATCGACTCTCGAGACGGGAGGTCACGGTTGCACGTTGGAGACTGCCTGCTGGGTGCTGTACTGGGCTGGCAACGGTCGCAAGCACGGGCGCATCTCCGTGGTAGGTGCTGCCCTACTAGGTAAATGCCTTACTTACTAGGTGCCTTGCCCAAGGCATTCACCACGAAAGGCATGCGCCACGGAAGCTGCGGGAGAAGGAATGGGCAAGGACTGGGATGGGAAACACTTCAGGAGGCACTCGGGGCAATTGGAACATCCGATAACAATGAATTATACTCGGGCCTAACAGAAAGCAGTGAGAGAAGAGGAAGCAAACATTGGCACCGGCCCAGGCTGACAGGAAACAAAAAGACGATGGGCGCATCTGCACTTTCCCATCCGGGTTACAGAGGGAAGGAACCTCAGGTATCGATCCAGCCCATGGAAGTCATGGAGATAGGTACCCTAGTACGTATCGGAACTTTACCTATGACACCGGCCTGCCTAAGCCATCTCAGGAAGGCGCAACCCGACCCGACCTCACCTCACCTCGATCCAAGTGTGAGCTGAGGCTGGGACCTGCCTCGCGAATGGAAGAATAGTAGAAGGCGCATAGAACAACTGGAGCGGCGGGAGGGCAAGAACGGAACGCAGCACCGACGATGGAAAGGGGAGGAGCCGATGCGGGAAGCTGGAACCACCGCAGTTTCCTCGCCTCGCCAGCCGATGCTTTGCTTTGGCGAGAGATGAAGAAAAAAATTTCTTCCATGGGTTTCTCTCTGGTGCAGCAGCAGCAACAACACAACGTGCATCGTCACCTCGCCATTGACAAGTCACGTCTTTCCCCGTCTTGCCTCCGTCCCCATCTGGAACGGGAGCTCCAGTGTCCTCTCCTCTCCTCTCCATTCCCAAGGGATTCCTGTCTCCTGGCAGCTGCATCGCTACGGCGCAGCCCTTTCTTCCTGCACCATTCTGCCCTTCTATTCGTACATCTCTGTCTCGCTCCTCTCCCCGCCGTCTTAGCTTCAAATGCGTCAATAGATTGTGGGATCAGGGTCGCCCGTCGGCCGGCGCACCCAGGCAATCGGCCACAGCATACAGCATACCTACAGGATACAGGATACAGGATACCGCATACCGCATACCGCATACAATGGAAGACAAGAGTCACCAACCACACACCTGGACCACACAGGACACGGCATCGCGTCCGAAGGGCCCGCAAACCGCTCCCCAATGTACATGTTCAACTTGTTGCCCGCTCTGCACCTCAGTGTCCCCTCCCGCACCACCGCCAAACTAACTCACCTCAGCACGCTACGGAGTCGATCCTCGCTCTAATTAAAGTGCCTTCCCACCGACACCGAGAGACTGACTCCAGCCTGCACTCTAATCACGGGGTCAAAGCTCGCCATTGTCGTTCGATTATTCCATATTGAACTCTGTCCGACGGAGACTCGGCCACTGACGGCCGCTACGGCACGGCGTCTTTGGTCTTGTCTTGTCTTGCCCATGCTCCCTCCCAATTCCCAAGTCTATTCCCGACGAACCCCCAACGCAACGACCACGACCCCGACCGTTGATCCTGGCACATTTCCTGACCTCGACATCCTGGCCTAGTTTCCGATGGCTGTCGACAGCCCCAGCTCCTCCAGCCCAGAAACAGCCAATGCAAGCCAGCCCAGCGCGGCGCATTGCAGTGACAACTCGACACGACGCGATGACAACGCAAAAATACTCTGCGCCTACGCCTGCGTCCACCCTGCCAGAGAGACACAGAGACACGCACGGAGAGGGAGACTCAAGCCGACAAATCGAGGTTTCAGGTTCCATTGACGCGGATCCTGCCCTTGACTCGACCAACGAAAGCTCTCCCAACTTCTTGCAAGAGCAGATCAATGCATCGCCAGCAACAGCCTGCCTTGCCTCGCCTTGCCTTAACTTCCAGGTTGCTTGAAGGAGTCAATACCTACTGTCTGTCAGGATGAGGTCTGTCAGATCTCTCATCCTGACCGCGCTCCACCGAGCCGGCCATGTGTCTCTGCCCAAGGGCAATACCAATCATGCAGAGCTGAGGCACTGCGACAGATTCTCCGACCTACCCAGTTGTAGCAGCCAACCTAGCGGCTGCACACCGCAGGCGTCTCCGTGGTTGGCTGTTGGTCGGACGGAATGGATCGAGAAAAGAACAGACGCATTGAACCCACCGGCCGATCCCTTCTGCCCATTCAACATCCACCGCACTCCCACGGCACGGCATTTGGGACGAGGCGACGACGAGACGACAGATCTTCCGGCACCGCCTAAACCTTCACCTATCCCTCTGACTGGTCGACCGCTGCTTGCCAGTGCCGTCCGTCACACACACCGTCACCTCAAACAGGGCAACCATCATCATCATCATCACCGCCCTTCACCGCACCATCGGCCGTGATCCATCCCACCCTCCGTGAACAAGATTCCGCCCACAAGATCAGGCACACTGGCCTTGGTACCTACGCCGCTTGCTGCTGCTCGGGCGACTCACACGCTCCCAACACGCACCACGCCTGCCGCAGTCGAGAAACTCCGGAGAAGCTGAGCTCAGAGGAGTCAATCGTCTTTCCGAATCAGGCCGCCTGCATATGCACCAGACAGGCCTCAGAAGCGTGACCCTCTCTGCTAGAACCCACCATGATATCATGGTACAGCCAGCCTCTGCTACGCACTGCTCAGCACCACTGCTCCGACACATACGAACAAGTACCGGCCAACAATGACTCCTTTTGTGCCCGAAATGGAGCGCGCTACCACCGCGATTCCGCGAACCGAATCCTCGACGCTGGAGATTTTCAGCAAATCGAGACAAATCAAGACATGGCAACTTCAAAGTCCTTGACCCTCACCTTTGACCCTTTCTCCGAGTCCCGCTCGCTACCTCTGCATCTGGAGTCGCCATCTCCTCTTTCCCCCACACTTCCTCGACACGACGCGACACGATACGATGCAACCTCCTTGTCTTACACCGTCAACGTTGTTCGCTTCGCCGTCTTTGGTCACGTCGTCCGTCGTTCAATGGCCCAAGAGACGCCGCAGCGCCGAACCATCCCTGTGGCGATGGCGCGACAGCCTCATCGTGGTCCTTGATGCGGATACTATCTGTTTTCCCTACGCATATGACCCATGAGTCGTGATTCAGGGTCGACCATGGCTCATCTCTCTCATGTCTGCATCTCATCATCATGGTTGAGCAGGGCTCATCTCGCCGTGCACGCATCGCATCCATGCCCCATCGACATGCCATGTCTCTTTCTAACTTGAACCAAGCACTGCACCGCACGCTATTCGTACCCTCACCCTCCTCCTCACCTTGACCTCTCCCACTTTCGGTGGAGTCTCCGCGCTGCAACGCTCTTTCGAGCATGACTTGGATTGGGGGGTGCGCACAGTCCATCTGCTGGCTAAGATGATCCTTGTTAATAACAGACGAAATTCTACGACGGCGAATCACAATGCCTCTGGACATCGTGGGGATGTGTCGTGCGGGTAGCGACCTAGGGTACATGACGGTACCTCACTGTCACTGGCAGGGGTGGTAGGCCAGTCGACGCTAGCAACGACCAGGGCTGATGGACGGCAAGGGTACGGACTGGAGACGACCGGAGGCAGAGAGGGGCCTGAGGAAGAGGAGCGGGCTGGTCGCAGGAGCAAACAGGACAATGACCAGAGGCATCCATCGTGTCTCCTTCGCTCACTTGCTCGCTCGCCCGACTCGACCCTCTCTCACTCGACAGATCAGAAGAGGCACCGCAACGCATCGTACCGCACCACTGCATCGCAAGTGGGGAGATGTCGCCAAGGTCCCAAAAATCCACAGTGCCCATCCACCATCGACGACAGCCAAGCTGACAGCAATTCCGCTCTGCTTTCGCTCCCTCTGTTTCTTGTCCCATATACAACTGCTACCAGGCTGGTACTGGAGTTTTTATTAGCATCATCTACCTCACGGCACCGACGGCACAGCAGCACCTGTCTGGTCTGGGGGCGGAGGAGCAGACGGGGTGGGCTGCTCTTGGCACAGTCGGTACGACGTGAGACCTCACCTCACATCCCACACCGTTCTTATCCGCCCATGTCCATCTACTATGTATCGTATGGGAAACAATACTCCCCTCCAACTCGCCGTCGTGCACACCTTGCATGTGGGGAGCTAAGGTGCTAGGGGACCTTTAGTGCGTGTGGGAGAAACATCGATTCTCTGCACGTCGTCCTCGCTCCTCCAGACAGACCCTGTCGCTGTCGAGACTTCCCACCCACTAGCAGCGCAGCTATCTGCAGATATGTATGTGCATATCCCGCCCCTCGAAAGCGGCTGGCCCATGTCCTGTCGTCCAACGACCCTCATCCTCTCTCTCCCACCTTGTCTCGACGGCAAGCTGGTTTCCAAATAAGACCCAGCGATCATCTCTCCACCCTCTTCAGCCCCTCCATTCCACGACGGCTCCTCAGTGATCAGCCTTTCCCTTCTTCTTGGGCGGTCCGCCACGGTCTTGATCTTCAACAACTTCGCCGACCTCGATATCCTGTCGTCTGTTGGTCTGCCCCCTCGAATCCGTTGTCAACTTGGTAGGCCACTTCTGCCACCTGCCTACCCACCTCGTCTCCGAGGATATCCTATGGCCTTCTGGTCTTGATATCTGACTGGACTGCCCGGCTCCCGATTACCCGCCACCGCCTCGTCTGTCCACATACACGGCCGACTGGCACCGCAACCTTTATTTTGGTCCTTTCTGTGTTGGCATGGTCTCGTTATTGACGAGCCATGGATTCGAATGTGTTGCCAGTCGTGTCGGATGAAGGAGATATCTCTTGGTCGGATAACCACAGCAATTCTTCAGACGACAACATGAACGACAACATACTCTACCCACACTCGCCTCCCTCCCAAGCTGCGGCTTGGATGAACGCCACAACTACTCACTCGCACACTGGTCAGCTGTCTCCCATCAGCACCGGCATGGACAACGCAGCGATGGACCATTCTTGCGCCCCGACAATGGTACACTCCGCATCCTCGTCTTGCACTGATTCCTGGAGCACCGCCCACGCTGATGCCTTCGACGGAGACGACGCTGACAACGATGTCGTGTGGGAACAGGGCTCGGACGACATACTTACTGTACCCAAACTCGAACCACTTGACGATGATTTCAAGTTAGATGATGTAAAGGAAGCACCGCTCAACACGGCAGAGTCCTCGTTGATCTCACCTACAACTACCCAATCGAAGCAGAAGCGACCTAGAGGTCGACCTCGCAAGCACCCGCTGGCGCCCGTTGTGAACCCTAGCAAGGTTACCAAGGGAAGATCCAAGACTGGGTGCATTACTTGTCGAAGGAGAAAGAAGAAGTGTGACGAAGCCAAGCCAAGATGTGAGTAAACTGTTCGATATGTTGAGGGGCTAGCTAACGTCATGGCAGGCATGAACTGCGAAAAGAACGCCGTCGTCTGCGAGGGCTACCACGAGAAGAAGCTTTGGAGAAGCGGCAAGGAGAAGGCCTGTGATGGTGAGTGTCACTGATTGCCCTGGCTTTTATCGACACTAACAACCTCAAAGATCGCATCGAAGACTCGGTCGTTTTCACTATGCAGCCCCTGTTCAACGGCGTCGACACCACTGAAGACAAGATCTTCTGGAGACACTACGGCGTTCACCTCAGCAATGTTCTCACTGTGGAGGGCGAGGCAAAGAACGCCTTCAAAGACATTATTTTACCGCTGGCAAACCTCCACCAAGGTGTGATGCATTCGGTTCTTGCCATGAGCAGCAAGCACATCGACTTCGACACGCCCTATGGTGCCAAATTGCTTCAGCAAAACCCAACGACCAGCCGCGAGGCACTCCAGGAAAGATCTGACTATCACCACAACAAGGCGATGGAATCATTCTATGCCGACATCCGTCGCTCCGAGGAGGAGAACGCTGATGGGCAGACCATATCCACTGCTCGTTTCGCCCAGATGCTATGTCTTCTGGTCACCACCCTGATTGAAGGCAACCCTCATGGTGAACACAGAGTTCATCTCCGAGGGTACAAGGAGCTTATCCAGCAGACGCCCCCGGAGGACACAGTCTTTCTCAGCTTCATCCAGGAGTTCTTCCAGTATCATATCTACGCTGACGAGCTGTTGTGGCATCCTGCTATGGACGGTCCTCGTCTGGCTTCCGAAGACTGGAGTCCCTTGGTTCCCATCGAGTCCCCTCGGCTCTTGGGTGTCGCCGATGGCCTTTTCCAATACCTTTGCCACATCACTACACTGAGGAACGTCATTCGCGAGAGCGTCTACAGAGGATCTGAGACGGTTGTGAACTACCACATCTTGTACCGGGCACAAGAGATTCAGGAGGCCATCGAGCAGTGGATGCCCATGTGGCCACCGGGCGACAGCAGGCACCGCGTGGGACATGTCTACAAGCACATGATGTTTTTGCATCTGTTCCGAACCATTTACCCTCCCACGTCAGCTGAGAGGAGACCATCCGTGTTTTCCGTGGCAACTTCGATTGCCACGTCAACCTCGTCGTCTTCTTCTCGCCGCCACTCGCAGATCTCGCGTCCATCGACGGCGACGAGCTGTGCGTCGTCCCCTGGACTCAGGCCTTCCACTGCGGCAGGATTCCCTTTGAGCATGCATCTCAAGCGTGATCCCAACTCTCGAGGTCCCTCTAGGACGAGCTCCATGCACGAGTCTGACGCCGGCTCTTCGAGTTGTGCCGTCATCGACGAGCAGCGTCCTGCGTCCCCCCCACCCATCCGTCGCCCCCCTCAGCACGATAACCGCATCACTTCAGCTGTTGAAGAGTCTTTGAAAATTATGGAGGGCTTCAAGCCTTCCGACCCTGCCTTGACTCTGCTGCTGATGCCTTGTCTCGTCATCGGAGCGACCTGCTTTGATCCAGCACAGCAGGAGCGAGTCCGAACTGTAGTCCGATCGATCCGTGGCTACACTGGTCTTCGCAACTGCGACCGTGTTCTCGACGTGCTCGAGGAGCTCTGGCGTCTCATGGACTTTGGCGACTGGCTCTCAGTTTGGGATTGGCAGACCGTCGCGAGAAACCAAGGCCTCGACTTCTTGTGCACTTGAGCATCTCACCGGACAAGAGGCCACGCTCAACCACCTCATCGCTACCCATCATCTCTCGCTCACTCTCGGGCACATGCCCTGCTCGTATTGCTTTTCCGCCGGTATACCCGTGTGCTGTATTCTCTCGCTATTTTTCCCTCAGTACTTTCATACCATCTATCTGGGTCGGCATTCTTGAGGTTGGAGTTATCGGACGAGGCATGTAACGGAGACGACATCATGTACAGGGGGGTCACTGCATTCCACGCTTCATTCAATGGATGGCAGCCGAAGGTGAAGACACTCTCGGGCTGGAGAAGCCAGATTTCAACGGTCGGAACTTGCGGAAAGCATCGGGTTTGGTACTCTTTTGCGTGTCAGCTTGGTTGGACTCGGACTTGGACTTGGCGTTATTTTGTTTTACCGCAACTTCGGAGGTTGGCTCTTTTTTCCGCGGTCGGCATATCTTTTTCCACTGTTTTTTTTCATTTTGGGTAATTGGGATAACAGGCAGGGGATCAGGTGATCGATCTATGGGTGGGCGGCTCGGACAGTGTCCGAATCTGATTTTATTGCACACATTTGTTAGCACATTTGCAAGGAGGACTCCAAGGCGATTGCGTCGTGGGTTTTGCGATGAGCAGGCCCGCGATGCAGATTCAATACACAAGCCACGCGCAGGTTTTTTTTTACTGCGCGCCTGTCCTCGACACAAGTACTCGCCAATTGCCCTATCACAGTGCCTTGATTACACGCACGTGGCCCATGTTTGCCCGTCATTGAGAGGGGGTCCATCTGCAGATTACCGACTCATTGATGGGCATTCAGTCAAACGTCTCAGGTGGCCGTCTGCCGCGAGGAGGGAACCGAACCGGGGGGCGCAGAATCTCCGCGCGAAGAGACAGACCCTTGGCGGCGGACGGCACGTATCGCGACGTTGGAAGACGACGAGCCTCACTCAATCGGGCCGGTAGGCCGTTCGTGCATGTCCCGCGGCTTGTGCAAGAATGGGCAGATACGGACCTTGCGGCATCTCGGGTCTGTTGAGGAGGGCGGGCGGCCCAGCAAAGGTCAAGACAACGGACGGGAAAGAGATGTCAAAACACCGTCGTGAGTTGAGCATCTCTCGTACGACGGACGCAGAAGGGTCCTCGAAGGGCGAAGATCTCCATTGTGCTAATGCGCGTCTGTGAGCCGACTTTCCACCGAGCTTTCTGCGTGTCTCCCTCGGTCTCCGTCTCTGTCTCTTCCGTCTCCCAGTCTCTATCACCTGTCCCTGTCGCTGTGTCTTTACCGCAGTCGCTATCTCCGAATCTGTGTCTATCGCTGTCTCCGTCTCTTTGTCTCTGTCCCTCACGGATCCCCTCCTCCTTAACTCTGCGTCTCGCATCTGCGGGATTGATTGCGATCGATTCTTTTTTGGGGGACGTACAGGCTGCAGACTCCGCTATGGAGCGAAACCATGCGGTACATACAGCTACTACTGCTACCTACCTAGCCTGCCTACCTGCCTCCTCACTCCTCTATCGTACAGCTCCAGTAGTGTAGCGACTGGAGAGTCCCAGTCCCAATCCCAGTCCCAGTCCCAGTCCCAGTCCCAGTCCCAGTGTCCAGGGTCTAGCTATTATTTGCTTCTGTGGATGTGGCTCCACTCTGAGATTGGGGGGGCCAGGGGGGAGTTGGAGAGATTCTGCAGGCGGACGGGGCCCTTTTTTCCTTCCTGAACCCCGAATTTAAAATCGCCTGCGCTGCACCGCGGCCTGTGGTTCTCTGCTGCAGCCAGGGTGCTTGTTCGTTTTCTTGTCTGGGTTTTTCTTACTTTTTACTGGTTTGCGCGAGCTGGGGAGGGGGATACGGACGGAGTAGGGACAAGGGATGGAGTGCGTGCTTTTTTCTGCTTCTCTCTTCGCGTATGCGTGTCTTTTGGATGGAGGGTTGGCGGCCGATGGGCGTGGCCCCCAATCTTGCTTGGCCGTTGGCGAACTCAAGCAAGGGGAGTGAGTGAGTGGTGGGCACGAATCGCATTGCGGATCGCGGGAGAGATGAAGAACTTGCTCGTGTAAGACCCCGGGGTTGCGGGATGAGGGGACACGGAGACGGAGTGCACTCCGCAGAACCAGCTCATCTGGGGCGGGAGTTAGTTGGCACTTGGTGCGGATAGAGCTCTAAGTTCGGTCTCGCTGAAGAATCAATCAATCCCCAGGGTGGGAAGACGCGGGATGGTGCGGGCTGGGCGGGCGGATGGGTTCAGATCTGTCTGATTTCCGTTTGCCACTGGCGAGATGCTAAGACTTGTTCTATCGCGGTCTCGGCCTTAGTGGTGACGGCCTTCAGCGAGCGGGTGATGGGCGCTTGAGGGGATCTTCCCTTTCGCTCTGCCGGCCGGGCAGGACAGGGATCGGGAATCTGCGCCATCTTGATCTGAAGTGTGGCATGCGAGATGGAGCTCGTGATTGGGGGGATGCGAGTGGGCAAGGTTTGAGGGTACATGAGACAGTCTGAACCACGTCTTGAGCCCATCTCTCGCTGAAATTCTTCCAAGATTCTGTTTGACGTGGTTGGTGTACTTTACCATGTTCTGCGTGGCTCCCGGGATTTGTCAAGGGCACGTTGAAGGAAGGATGAGAGGGTTACAGTGGCATACAATGCTGCGACATAGGAAATCTCTGATTTGTCAGTGACTATCGATCGGGATCGTACATGGGGTGTCCTCGCGGCGTGCTGGAAATGTAACATCATCGCCCAAACACCGCCCCTGCTGCCCCCGTCTTGGGGGTTGAAAATCTATCTTACAAGTTTTTTTGGAAGTATCGTGATGGATGATGAGCAGGTTTGGCACGTCAGTGCGGTGGCTTTGACGCCCTGCCGTCCCCGGCTCATCTAATCTCATCTCATCTTTCTCTCTTTCTATCTTGCTCCCAAATCACCTTAATCGATCATCGTCGGATCTCTGTCTGATCTCAGGGACATGCCCTGGACGACGGTGATGTCTTCATCTACCAAGCCCGCAATCTCAAATCCCGGGGACAGGGGAGAGAAGAGGGAGCTCAGCCTCAATGGATCCCACAAGCATGTGCCCATCCCCCGAATCCTTTTGGGAAGAAAAGCTTCAAACGTACATGCCGCGGTCCTCGCCCTCGACGAGCTTGACCACGACGCCGTTCTTGCCGTCGCGCTTGATCTCGTACTTGCCGCCGAGGACAAGGTCCTTGGCCACGAGCTCGCGCGTGCGGCCGAGGGACTCGATGTCGCCGATGCGGACGATGGTCTTCTCGAGGTGGTCGCGGAAGCCCTCCTCGGCGCAGATCTCCTTGAAGGCGCGGTGCATCGGGACGGAGGAGGCGCGGACCTGCGCGTCGGCGGCGATGGAGAAGAGGTTGAGGCGGTCCATGTTGCGGATGAAGTCGGCGCGGGTCATGATCTGCTGCGCCTTGTGCATGGGGAACGACGGCATGATGTGGCCGCGCTCCGGGTCGTAGAGGGAGTCCATCTCTTCCTCCTCGTCCACGAGGGCTTGGGCCAGGACCATGGCGCCGGACTGTGGGTGTTTGTCAGTTGGTGCGCAAAGGAAAGGACACGAAAAGACTTACAGCCCACTTTTGCTGGTCCATGACATCGTCGTCCATCTCGGCGCCGAGGATCCAGCACTGATTCAGGAACCACGTCTTCTCGACCGCGCAGATGGACTTGCACGTAGCAATCATATCCTTGCTCTTGGCAACGCGGTTGAGGAAGGACAGGCGGCCGCCGACGAGGTCGTACACCTCCTCGAGCTTCTTCTGCTCGAGCTGCTCGCCAAAGTACTTGACGCGGTACTTCCACAGGGCGTTGATGGCCTGCTGCTTGGGCAGGTCGCGCACCGACATGACCTCCATGCGGGTGGCCAGCTGCTTGAGGCGCTCGTAGACCCAGTAGTCGTCGGTGTTGAAGACCATGGTCACCAGATTGGAGGCGGCCCACTGCTCGGCGCGCTGCTGGAGCAGCTCGATGAGGTCCTTGCCGTCCTCGTCGTCGCGGATGAGGTGCATCTGGTTGATGATGACAACGAGGGGCTTCTTGCGGGTGGCGCGGTTCTTGAGGGCGACCTTTTCGAGCTTGTTGAGGGCGCGCTCGATGTCGAGGAGGGCGGTGGTGTCGCGGGGCCCGCGCTCGGAGAAGTAGCCGCCGATGTAGTCCTCATGGAACTCGAAGTCGAGGGCCTTGCCGAGGCGGATGCGGACGATCTCGAGGTCGGCGTGGGCCTCGAACATGGCGACGCCGTCGCCGTCGATCTTGCGCATGGCCTCGATGAGCATGCTGCTCTTGCCGGTGCCCTTCTCGCCGAGGATGAGGAAGTAGTGGCCGACCTCGGAGCCGTCGACGATCTTGTCGATGCGGGCCTGCTCGGGACGCTGGACCCAGCGGTCGTCGGCCTCGGCGGCGGACTGGGGCACCTCCTTGCCGATGGCGGCGAGCTCGAGGACGGGGTCGCCCGGGGTGAAGGCGCGCGTCATCTTTTTGAGGACGATGCGCTTGTAGGTCTTGTGGTAGGCGTAGCCGGCGATGGCGAAGCCGGCGGCCAGGACGAGGATGGAGGCGAAGGATGTCGCGGCGGATTCGAGCATCTTCTTGGGGAGGGAGTCGCCGCCGCCGCCGCCATGTTGGAATGTGTCCTTAGGGGGTTCTTGAGAGCTACGGTTTGTGCCTGGTGAGGTTAGTTTTGGTCCTGCCTGGTGAAGTGAGGTTGATGTGAGAGCATGAGGTCTTCACTTGAAGGATTCAGCCAGATGATGACTTGTCTACGGCACCCATCTCATGAACTTCATACTTTTCATGGATGAGGATGTGAGGCATGAGCTCGTCGAGATGTCCGGCAGCGATGTTCATCTCGCGATAGCCTCACCATATTGAGCATGGGTGAGAGCATCGCAGCCTGATCTGATGTGTACGGCATGCGCATGCAAAGACGGCCAGATCTGCCAGCCATCTTGGCTTGCAGCTTAAAACGCCAACCGAGAGCGAGATCCCTGCCTCTGCATCCCCAAAGGAGAGAACAGTGTCAGACGGCCGATGCCCAGCCAGCCTCGCGCATCAACCAGTCGGGGCTCCTCATCGTCGCACCATCAATCGCATGCACGGCGCCAGATGGAGTAGAATGAGTAGAATGGCGGCCACCAATCAGAAGCAGACGAGACGAGAGAATGGGAACATACGCGCACCAACGTACCGGACCTTCGTGAGGGATATGTGGAGAAGCAGCTCCGCGCCGGTGCCGTGTTTGCCGTTGCCGTCGCTGCCGATGCTTGGAAGTAATGCGGGTGTGAGCGTGCTGCGTGTGCGTGTGCTGACGCCGACAGCCCCCAAGCACTACGCGTCCCGGTCCACCGGGCCCGAGAGGGTCGCAGCAGCAGCAGCCGACCACCCTTGCTCACCGAGGCCATGGTTGGGATCTGACGGGCATGCAGGGCCAGCTGCGGGCTCGTAATTTGGTGGTGATGTGTGTTTTTTGGAGGTGAGGATTAGAGTTGGCGATGGAGGGGGGAGGGCGGCGCCAAGTTTGGGTGACGTGGAAATAAATGAAGGAGCAGAGAAGGGAAGGAAGGGACGGAGAGGGCGGAACAGACCAGCCAAGGTGCGAGATTTTGATTGTTATGGATCAAACAGACAGCAGACGCAAGCACTGACTGAGGTAGGTGACTGACGGGCGTAGCGCAACGCAACGCAACGCAACACTGCACGAGCACACGCACACACGCAGAAAACAAAACAATGGGAAAAAAGGGAAACGTCACCCAATTCGCATTCAAGCCACAGACAGTGACACGGCGGGAGGGGAGGGAGCCCTCTCTCCTCTCCGTGCCTCCCCTCGCAATTTGAGACTAGAGATGGCTTCTCTGTCCTGATTCCTTGGCACGACCCATGCTCTGCTGAAATCCGCTGCAAGAACCGGTTGTCTGCTGTGGCGCACCGAGCGATGCCAAGACCTTGGGCCAATTGAAAGGCGGTCAGCGGGAAAGGGAGGTGGCTGATGCCCTGATTGGAACGGTGCACTGCAGTGGCCTGTGGGTGCCCTGCTCCACTCTTTTGGCAGTCACTGTTCCGGATTCAGGCTGCTGTGGGGCACTCAACACTGGACACCCTCACTGAGCTGTTGCTCGGAACACCTCCGTGGGCTGAGTAACGATGTTGATGATGGCTTCAGAGACGTCCGAAATCTTCAAGTAGCTAGACAGTTCATGAATTTATGATGAAAATGAAGTTTGAATGGTATATTCTGTCGTTCATATGATTTCTGTTCATTGAATCTCACCTTAACTTGTTGAACTTGCGCAGCATGTGACGAGACGCTCCTGCAATAAAATGACGATATAAAAACAGCAAAAAAAAATCCGCACAGGACCCATTGACTCCATTCGGGTTTGCTCTCAATTCAAAAGTCAGATCAAGCAACACGACAATCATTTCCGATCATTTTCAGTTACTGATAGTGGTTATAAGCCTCATGATCCTCAGACTTACATTACGCTGGAAGTGCTCTGCTTCTCTGGAGACTGTGCAGGCTTCAGTCACGTTCCTCCCTCAAAGATCTTCAACATCCACCATGGCTTTTGATGCCATACTTTGATAGTTGTCATTATTCTATCATGATTTCCCATCACAGTGACAGTCAAAAAGACTTGTTACATCTGCAGAAATAAACCCGCTCGGGGTGAACTGAGGGGGAAAGAGCGACAGCGGTACGTACCATCTACCTAATCAGAACTCAATACAAAAACATCCCGTATGGAAGTCAGCACGAGAAACTCTTCGATCGAGAGTCACCTCAACTCATACGGAGTGTGCTTCATTTGCTCAGCTTACCACTTGATAGCAAAAGACCCAAAGGTGAAGACCAAGAGGCTGAGACCCAGGGCTTGGGGCTTGGGGCTTGGGGCTTGGCCAAGGGCACACTCGGCTCGTTGTTCTGGAAGCTCATGGAATTCGACTCTTGAAAGAAGACCGAACTGGGCCTGTCTTTGAGTCTCTGCCTTACTGGGTAGGTACCCACCAGGTAGGTAGGCAACCTCAATCGAGTCACGTGCCTTTGTTGTTAACATTCGACAACAACTGATGGGAACACCAATCAGAGGCTGGCAGCACAGCGGCATCAAGTTGCAAGAGAAGGAAGACGCGTCTCTCAGAACAGAAAGGGATGCATCCAGGTCAGCAACGGCTCTCAGTCTGTGGTGACATGCGCTGCTACCGGTTGAGGTAGTTGATTATCAAATGCACCATATAACTTGAATTTACATCTCATAGCTCCATATTCCTCGAAAATGCCTATGATTTCGAGATGGATTGATTTCATTTTCATCTCAACTCATGTTGAACCAGCTCTTCGAGAGTGCTGTAGGGGTGGCTACTCAAACGTCATGTAGCAGCAACATCAACACCACCACCCACCCGCACCGAGAACATCACCAACTCCGGGTCCGTGCACCCACCCAGCTCGAGTTCCTTCCCAACTTCTCAACTCAGACACCCTTCTTCTCTCAGTCGTTGTTTTCCATTTTGTGGCCGAGTGAAAATTCTTTCCTGACGCGTTCACAACACCATCTCTTTTCTTCCAAGCTCCCGATTTTGCTCCTTCTCAGCTTCACTTCCTCAACCACTTGGCTAACCTTTCGCCCCGTTCAACTCGCGTTAAAACCACAAGCTCTTCTTATTGAAAACAACAACAAGAAGACGAGTTAGGTATTTCCATCTCAACTCATCGATTTCTCTCCAAAGACTGACGATCCGAAAGCGCGTTGAAACTCGGCGAATCTCATCCCCTCCCTCATCCCCTCCCTCATCCCTCCTCATATCCCATCGCGCGTTCCATCCCAGTTGGACCACGACTTCATCCCACTCCAAATCCCTTGATGACACAGCACTCTCTGGTTCTCACTTGGAGATCATGGCACCTCCTCGAATGGCTTCTACTTCAAAGGTGGATTCCGATGCCCCGATGGCTTCTCCGGGTGGTGGTCCGTCTTCTGAGTATCCAGGACCCGTTCCACAACAACACCCTTCCCATCTTCCTGGCGTTGGGTCCCGACCCACGGTCAGCACCGATGTGTCCGATCTCACCCCTCGACCTTCTCCTCGCTCGGGAATTCTGCGAAGAAACTGTCCTCGACCTCCGCCCATAAACATCCCTTCGGTAGAGGATGACATCGAAGACGACGAAAAGACCGAGGTCCCTCCCACCTCCCCCGAGTCTCCTGGACTTCCAACTCCCCTTCTTGCCGGGTACCCTGGCCGCGAGATCTCTGGTGCCAAGTCAGATGGCCGAGAGTGGGCTTACGACTGGGACTCTCCTCCTGTCTTGCTCTATCCTGACGACCTCTCCAAGACCGAGTTCCATGAGCACCCCCTGGCGCGACACATCGAGCTCGAGAAGGGCTGGGAGCAGGGTCGACTTGCCTTGTACGGCCTCATCTTGCCAGCCAAGATCGACAACGGCACTCCCACCTACACTTGGGACTCCGACGAGGAGGAGGAGGAAGATCGTACCAAGGCCGTCGTTCTGGCAAAGACACCACGCAGAGCGTCTCGACCCCCTCCTCTTCGCACGCCCGCTCCGGCACCCGCCATCAACACCGAGCGCCAGCGGACCCCCTCCAAGGTTCTTCAAAAGGTCAAGACATTTGCCAACTTCGTCGCGAATGCAGACATGGAGAAGGAGGTCCCTGAGCTGCCAACCCTCAAAGAACTTCTCGACCAGTTCGGCATGCCCCCCAGAACCCCGGCCGAGTCGGCGCCCAGAACCTTTCTGCGTCCCACCAAGTCGAGCAACTCGCTTCGTCCCAAGACCCCGACGAAGCTTCCAAGCGCGACCAAGTTGCGCAACAAGAGAAGCGCCACAGGCATCACCAAGATACAGATTTCCGACCCTGTTGCCCCGGAGGAGATGAAGCGCGTCGGCCAAGAGTTCAGCGAGGCCTCAACCCGCAGCCACCGCCCGAGGACCAAGACTGCATCCGAGAGTGATCGAATCTCGAATTACGCCGCATCCCTCCGCAGCCCGTCCAACTTGATCTCACCCTCCATCTCGTCCAACATGCCGCTGTACCTTCTTCAGCCCGCGCATCCCACCGTTTTCAACGGCACCAACGAGCCTCCCCCCAAGTTCCGTCTCGCTCGTCCCCGACTGGCGCCCATGGAGTACGCCCGGCAGTATCTGCTCGCCAAGGCCAAGGCCGATGAGCAGGGAGAGGAGTGCACAGTCCAGAAGCCGGACACGACGTGGTGTTGGTCGGAGCACTATAAAGAATTCCTCATTATTCCCTCCATTCCCCAGGGTGTCACCAGAAACTTCCTTCCAGATGTGGAGGAAACCGACCCTGAATGGATCAAGAAGAAGAAACCGGTTGCAGCCACCAAGGACATGGATGAGGAGGCTGCAAAGCGACGTTCGTTCCAACCACTTCCTTTGAACTTGGCCCCTTCCTCGCCCCTCCTGCCAACTCACCTTCGCACAAGCTCACTTGCTTCCACTGCCAGCTCGGACCCCAAGCGCGATTCGTCCCTCGATGCATTCACCCTCGACCTTCCCAGAGCTGCTTCTTCCGACCATTGCCTTTTGCAGTCAACCAAGGCTCTCGTCACTAACCCGACCGCTTCGATTCCTCGCGCGAACACTGATGTCTTTGTCGCTGTGAAGACAAGCAGCGAGCGTGAGTACAGAAGTTCTTTCACCAGCTCCTTCCCACCCCAGTTCCTTTCATCCACCTCCCTAGGCAGAGACAGGCCCTCCAGACAATACCAGCATCCACCTCTGCTGGCATCTGAACGGGACTCAAGTGCTGCACCTCCCACCCATGCCTTCACAGCTACACTTGCTGACCATCAACCTGTTCATCCTCCTGTTCATGAACAACAACTCACCCCCAGATCGACCTCCTTGAACGATGTTCCCCATGACTTCCCATTCGCTCGGCCGCCCTCGGTCGCCGCCTTGCGGAGGGCAGTTAGCCCGGCGGTCTTCACACCTTTCGCGACTCAAGATGTGCCTGCTACCTCTCCTGACCAGGACTCTTTCGACGAAGACGACGCGCGCAGCGAAGTCACCGCAGTGTACCGCCCAGAATCTGCACTCTCCTCTTGTACTGTCATTGGCCCCAGCTCACCTGTTCCCAGTACTGCTGACCGCAATGAGAATGATATCTCACCCAATAGTATCAATTACGATGAGTCTAACTTACCTCCTGCGCCGGTCTCCCCTTTGAGTAGTTCCCCAGCTACTCCGCAGATGAGAACATTTGCACCACTGCAAGACACTCGGACTTGCGATACATGGGATGACGCTCTGACCCGGCGGTCCAGTGACGAGACAGTCCAGCAAGGTATCGCCGACGAAGGAGTTGACTGTATCGACTTTGCAGACACTTCTTCAGTTTACTCACAAGACAGTGTGCTCACAGCAATCCACCGCCCTGCTGCTGGTCGTCGCCCTATTCCCCTGGACTTCATGCCCCAGTCTGAGAGTGCTGTTGAGCAGGAAGAGGACTTGACCCCGCAACAGCTGCGTGAACCTTCATCTGCCGAGGCTCAAGCGCGGCCCGGAACCTTGGAGAACTCAACTACCATCCTTCGCCCGGTGTCTTATGTACCCAACACCGAAGTGGCCCAGACTTACACTGCCAGTGAGGCATCGCAGGAATACCAGAACGATCGTCGCTCCAGGGCTTCTACGCTTACCGTCGACAGCAGCTACACTCATCGCATGCCCAGCCAGGATGGCCGCGCCTCCAGAACCTGCGAGTCTCGCATGGAAGCCGACCTCCGTCGCATGCGGGCTGAGGAGAGGCAGAACATGGGTCGCGCCTCGTTTACCAACACAGATGGCCGTCAGTACGAGGATACCCAGAGAGTCAAGCCTCGTGGTACGCGGGCCTCACATGCTGGCAACTCGCAAGACGCCGCATCGATTGCTTCAGTAGCATCTTCATCCACGTCTCAACGCGATCGCTACTCCACATTCTCTGATGCCGCATCTGCTTCAACTTCGGAGTCGCGCCGCTCTCAGGCACTCTCCTTCACCTCGGTCGCTTCCTCAGACCGCTCAATAGCCAGCAAGCCCCGCCGCTCCCGCATCGACACGCCTCAAGATGCAGCAGCTCCTCTCCGCGACCCTCGCTTGCCGGCCCTCGACCCGGTCATAGAGTCCCCTTCCCAGTTCCCCGGCCTCAGGATCTCTGCAACTTCCCCCGCCATCAACTCCACCGGTCGCCCGCGCAAGTCTTCTCTTCCCAGCAGGCGCGACTCTGCCCAGCAAGGCACCGACTCTGAGCTTCCATCCCTCAAAGTTCGCAGACGCAGACCCGTGGCTGACTTGGATCCCCTCCCCGCCTCCCAGGCTTACCCGCAACCTCTTCGCTTCAGCTCCCTCAAGAGTCCCCCTCCCGGCGCCGTCCCAGGCCAGCCTAGCACCAACATCACTTGCTCTTCCTCGCGACTCATCACCGACATTGGCAAAGAGCTCGACCGCGAGATGAAGGACGTTCTCTCGCCGCACACTGCTGACCTCGTCGTCCAAGAAGCCAAAGAAGAATCCCTGGAGGAGAGCAACGTCGAGACGCCCACCCGCCGACCGCCTCGTCAAGTGCGCTCCATGAGATCGCTCCAGCGCTTCGACGCGCCGAGCATGCCGGCGCCCAGCAAGCCGTTGCCGTCGATCCCGCAGCCCAAGACGCGCGCAGAGGCTCCTAGTCGTCCGCAGACTTCCAGTCCTGCCTTTGTCGACGTTGACTTCGGCCCGGGCCCTGTTGTTTCGCGTGCTCACCCTCCTCTTCCCCCCATCCCGCCTCCCCGCGTCGCTTCTGTCCCCCGCCCGCCTATTCCAACGGTTACTCCCCTCGTCTCCCCGACGATCCCTCCTTCCCCGTCCACCGGCTCTGTGTCCGTCACCCACAACGACTTCTCGGTCAAGAAGGACCGCACGATCCGACCTGCTGCATCGGTCGCGGCTTTCGGTTACCGTTCTAGTGAGCACCCCCCGAATAACCTGCATGCGAGGATGACGAGTACTGACAGCAATACAGCCCCGACGGTGGACCCCATGCCAGCCCGTCAAGTTCGCCGCCTGGAGTCAACTGCCAACCTTCAGCCGCCTCCCGTGCCCCCGGCTCCGCCTGTCCCCACGTCGGCGCGTACCCGCATCCTGGGCAAGATGGCGTCCATGGCCGAGCTCAAGCACCGGCGGGAGGTGGCCAGCTCCGCAAGCGGCGGCAGCAGTGAGGAGGCCGTTGGTATGCGGACCTTCCTCGGAGAGGACGTTGCCCCGGCTGCTGCACCCTCCAAGACGGAGAACAGCAAGAAGAAGTTCTTTGGTGGCTTGTTCCGGAGGAAGAAGGATGGAGAGAAGTGAAGGCGCACCCCAGGAATCAGGAAAGGAACCGACCAACGGAAAAGAACTGTATCATGGCAGGGAGGGTTGGCGTTTTTGGTGTTGGACTAGGATGGACTTGTTGGTTTTTAGATAACGATGTCACGATAGGTAAACGACGTGTGGATACATGACATGCTGCGTCTTGAGGTTCTTGTGATGCTCCTTCGTGTTTGGTTCGAGAACGGAGGATTTACTGACCAGCACATGCTTATTTACTTACGCTCATGTGGCGATCCATACTAACCGCCGACAGCAGGCAAGCTCTTGCCCATCAGAATTGGGATGATGAAGGGCCAGATGGTTCTTTCGTACCTTACCTAAGCCAACATTGGTGGCTTTGTTCATCATTTCAAGCAAGTGCTGGACCAACCTCGCTCATTCCCCTCGAGGAAGGTGAAGATGGAAAAAATGACATAATCGAGGTCGCTTATCTTAGTGCAACGCGGGTTTGGAAGTCGCATCTGAGCTTCCTTCCTTCCACATTCCACGGCACTGGAAGGTGGCCCAAGCTTCCCACCTGCCTGGTCAGCCAACCATCCAATCTCAGCCCTCCATTCCAGGAAGAGGCCCCGCCGGTGGACCCGCGTTCCCGTCGCGTTGTATCCACCTGGGAAACTGCACCAGGCAAATCACGGTCGTGCCTTCTCTCAGCGACCCGTCCATGGATGGCCTCCCTGAGAAAAAAAGTTTCCCCGCCGGCCAGACATCGTGTGCATTTTCACCTCACACTGCTCGACCTTGACGTCTACGTCGCCACCAATTCGCCCTCCGAGGAGCTCCCCGAGCGAGCTGCCTCGCGATCGACCACCTCTAGCTCGGAAATTTTCTCTTTTGGCCGACGCCCTGGGCAGCTGTTCGCCCCACGCACGCAATGTTCAGCTCCATCTCCCGAATCCTCGGCCGCACTCCGCAAAAGAACTCGTCTCCCGGCCCGACGAGACCCTCTCCCGACGACCACGATCGACAGCCCTTCCCCTCTACCGCTCCTCCTGGCATCGACCTTCAGTTCTCCGAAATGTCTCAGGATTGGGGTCGCACAGATGACGCCGACAAGGACGACGAGTACGACGGCCCCGATGGCATCATCGATGAGTACCCCGGCGACGCCGCTACCGATGCTGCTACCGATGACTACGTCGACCCCTTTGCAGACATGGCCGCGTTCTCAACCCAGGTGAACGACGAAGACGATGCCGCTCCAGCCTACGAGTCCGAGCCAGCCGAACCCGAACCCAAGGCAAAGAAGGCGAAGAAGGCCAAGAAGAGCAAGAAGACCGAAGACAAGGAAACGCGCAAGTCGAAGCGCAAATCCAAGAAGACCGACCCCTCAAGCTCTGCCGATAAATCTCTGCCCAGTCCGACTACGAGCGGGCGGGAGGATGCAAGCGACGACGAAGCTCAGTCTAGCGAACGACTCGAGCTCAAGGTCGAGCCGGGCACCTCGTCCATCCCGGTCCCGGAGAAGAAGAAGCGCAAGCGCAAGTCTTCATCCAAGGCAGCGGACGCTGAACCCGCCGAGGCCGAGAGTGCCAAACCCAGAAAGAAGAGAAAGACGCGCAAGCCTTTGGAGGATATCGAGGACGACGAAATGGAGACGCAGCCCGAGGAAATGATCCCCGACTCGCCCTCCACTTCCCACGAGGTGGTTACCAAAGCCGAGCCCCATTCTGTCGATGTCGACCAAGACCTTACTCTTGACTACACCCTCCAGGACGAGCCTCAACAATCTCAGCTCGTGAGCGTTTCAAGACAGCTGTTCCAACCTGCGAAGGGAACCTCTACCGCAGCTGTGTCCATGAGCGACGACGACCGCGAAGTATCACTGTCCTCGCCGAGTGTCATTGCCCAGAGGCGCAGAAGTATGTCTCGCGGCTCTCAGATTTCCACGTTCAGGCAGGGACTTTCTAGAGAGTCAACCGGTATGCCCGACAGAATCTCAGAGGCTGCGGAGTCGGCAGACGAGAATGAAGCTGAAGATGGGCCATCCGAAGAGCATGGAAGCGCAGCGGCTGTTTCGGACAACTCGGAAGATGAGTCGGCCTCTGACGCTGCCGGCGATGTCAGCATGGCAGATGCCTCCGCGGTTGCGCCTGGAGCTCTTGTCGACGGGGAGTCTCAAGACGATTTCGCTGACCAGCTGCCTCCCTCCTCTCAGCCGCCCAGGGAAGACACGCCGAGTGCCGATGAAGACGCCATGGACGTTGACGAGGAAGCCGCTGACGCCCAGGAGGAATCTGAAGAGCAATCGGAACCGGAGGTTGAGCAGCCTCATCTGCCAACGCCGAAGAGAGCAACTGCCCGCAAAGGTGCAACAACTACTACGACGGCCACTCCCGGAACCGCCCGCGGGCGCAAGGCCAACCTTCTCATCAACATGTCAGACGCGAGCCACCAACCTAGCTCGGCACAAAAGTCAGCTCGATCCACTTCATCCAAGCGGCAACGCTCCAAGCCCACCTTCTTCGCCCAGGACGTCGACGACAACCAAGAAGAGGAAACGGTTGAGGCGCCAACATCGCCGGCGCCCCCTACGCAGAAACGAAGCAAGAAGGCCGCGTCCACCTCTGAACCCAAGGCTTCGTCGGAGAAGAGGCCGAACCTGAAGGCCCGGTCCTTGAAAGCACAACCTTCGGCTGCTGCGACGCCCAAACCGAAGGCAATCCGGCGTCTGCAATCTAGGACTCCTTCGTCCGCCCCGAATCTGGGCGGCTTGAGGGAGGGTCAGTTCAGCATGGAGGAGATCAACCGCCTCAACGCAAGGCTCAAGCTGTACCAAGAACGACAAGGGCTTTCTCGAGAGCAACTGCTCGGTGTGATTCACATGAAGCACTCCAAGTCTGCTGAAGATAAGGACAAGGGCCCCAAATACGACGGCGAACTTTTCAAAGAGTTTTGGGATTTCGTTAGCACCGCCTTTCCGGACAGAAAACGCCAAAGGGTCATCGACACCACTCGACAAGAGTACCGCACAAACATTCTGCGAGGCGGAGGCTGGACACCGCAAGAGGATGCCAAGATTCTCGAGCTGCACGAAAAATACAACGGATCATGGGCGAAGATTTCTAGTGAAATCGGTCGATTACCTACTGACATTCGTGCCCGCTACAAAAACTACCTTATTTGCGGTCATATTGGCAACGAGCGAAAAGCCTGGACAAAAGACGAGGAGCAGGAACTTGTTGAGGCTGTGCTCACCGTCGCCCGTCGGATGGAAAAGCCCTACCGCCGCGAAGTGACGAAACCCTTGGATTACGTCAATTGGCAAAGCGTCAGCGATGAAATGGGCCGAAAACGCACCCGTCTCCAGTGCAGCAGGAAGTGGAAGCAGATGAAGATTGAGCTGACCGAAGCCGATCTGCGCGGATCGATGGATGATGTGCCGTGGCCCCTGAAGAAGTGCCGACTGCAGATTCGAGAAATGGCACCGGAGGACAAGTACAGATTGGTCGAGTCGATCTCCAAACAAGCTCCGGGCCCCGACAGCGCGATCAAGTGGACGACACTAGTTGACGTTCAATTCAGGAGGAAGTGGCACAAGGATACTCTCAAGCTGCTGTGGTTCCGTCTGAAGCAGCAGGTCCCGCAGTGGAGGGAAAAGACAGTTAGAGACTGCGCCCGCTTCCTCCTGGATGACGCTGCAGAGAACCATCCTGAGGGTTCCAAGTTCCTCACTGGCGGAGACGACAACTTGGATGCGGACAGAGAGCTCAAGGTCATCTCTGCCACCCGGAGGAAGGCCAACAAGGGCAAGGGCAAGCAGCCAGCGAGGGAACAGTCGGTCACCGGAAACGAGCTCAGCACTATGCTGATAACCGCGAGTGATGCCGAAGAGGATGAGGAGGACGATGAGGACGATGAGGCCGACGAGACCCGCGCCTCCAATGAGGAGACGATGTTCACACAAGACGATACCCAGTTTTCAGAGTCGGCATCCACGTCGCCACGACTTGGAATCGCCCCGTCGCTACTGCCCCCAGGAACACAGCAGGCTAATTCGGCCGAGCCCAGTCCCGCGAAGAAGCGAGTCAGGCTTTCGCGGGGAAAGACGGCGAGGGGCGCCAGCGAGGTTAACGAGGACGAGGAAGACTCGCCAAACGGCACACCGACACAATCACAGTTTGGCGACCGCGCAATCCCTGACCGTCTCACCGAGAAGAAGATGGTGGCTAGGCAGCGCAAGACGTCAGGCAGGGCACAGTCGGTGGCCTCGATGCAGGTAGACTCTGTACAAAACAGCGATGTCGACGATGACATGCCTGAGATCCGGGTGCCCCCTTCGACTCAGCCGTCAAGATTCAAGGCCATCAACAGCAAGGCGGTGGCATCGGCATCGCAGGGCAACTTTGCCCGCAAGACTGGGTCAAATGTGCTTCCCGGAGAGCCAGTCGAGGTGACTGAAGAGGTCATGGCGGCGTTGGCTGAGGCGGAGAGCAGCGACTTCAGCGAGGAGGACGAGACTACGGAGGCTGCACCGGTATCTGCTCGGCGCAGAAAGTATAGGAAGCGTCCGCGCCGGGGCGAGGTGGCCGAGTCCCCAGCCTAGAAGGTTGCGTCTAAGGGCCGACCCCAACGGCGTGGTTCGCAGAAGCTAGTGAAGAGACGCAAGTCAAGCGGATAATAGCACGATGACGGTTGGACTTGTTTCCTAGGATTACACACCCGGGCTTGCTAAGCCGGTGAGAGTGGATTCGTGTATGCTCGGTGTTCGGGCAGAGAGCGCGGGTGACGTGGAGGACGGGAGTGCCGGTTTTCTGGGGCACGGCGGGGCATGACACGCTTTTGTGGTCACTGGTCACCGATTCGCATTGTTTTCACCACATGTACCAATACCTCACAGACCGAGTCGCCAGGACTCGAGTGACATTTTCGTTAGTCGTCAGGTCCGTATCCGTAGTACGGTAAAACATCGTTATGTTGATAACTTGCCTGCGCGAGTTTGTTCCCTGCATTTGGGGGTGTCGAGTCGTGAGGTTTTACGTCACCGGCCATGACTCGTTCGTCGTCGATGACGGGGCCGTTGAGTGGCCAGTCGCGCGCCCGGGTTGAACCACAACGCGATAACGAACCATATGTTGAAAAAACTCTTCAGTGCCAGTGTCGTCATAGTTCTTCTATGCGGCTTTTGAAGAATTTTGTTATCTCCGACCTGACGTGACAAACGCCCGCCCGCCGCCCCATCGCACGCTCCCGTTCCGCGCCATTCGCCGCCGTAGGGCTGTAACACCGATGGTCTTGGAAGTTGGGTGTATGGATTCCCCGTTATCGTGAGGCGGGCTGTTTCCGGAGCTTCAGGCCTCGTCTGTGTTGTCAAAAATCGGGGCTTTGTGCGGTAGAGATGACGGCAGATGAGGAATGCATGCTGTTATGGAGCTGGAGGGCGGAATTGCACTGTACGGCGTCTGTTAGGCGCGAAGCCGCGATGGGGTGTTACAAATCGCAACCCGACGGTCTGGGTTTTGGGAAAATCTGAGTGTGTTCACCCGCACGCACGCCACGCCGGCCTGCGCCGCATCGCATCTGGTGAGACGTGAGATCACGGGATGGATGAAAGTCATTTCCTCGTCTTTCGGCGTAGATCCGGGATGCCGGGCGATACGCGCGAACGACGACGACGACAATGTCGGACCATCAACCCCTCGGCGCCGAAGATTCTCGTGACGGGAGGGACCCCGGGGCTGGCCGGTGGAAGGCGTGGCCGTGGCGTCATTCGATTCCGCGGCGGAATTTGGGGGGGTCTGGGGTCCTTTTCTAGGACGATGCGGATGATGCTTCTTGTCTGGTATTTTGTGATATGCAGAGACACGGCGGTTGTGATTGTGGGTGGTGCCATGCAAGGAACATGTCGGTATCTGGTATCTGACAATCTGGCAGCCAGAGACAGATGGCCGGGCCAGTTCGCCAGCCAGCAGCCAGCCAGCAAAAGACAAAACCAAGAAACACAAGCCTGAACACTGGAACTGAGCAAAAGCAACGGAAAACATCCGGTCAGACCACGGTGGAGCGCGGCGGGAATAACAGCGGGGCGGGGGCCACCTGGCGGCGTGGCCGCATTTCGGGCTCTTTCTTGCCAGCGTCCACTCTCACCGGCGCGGCCAGCAGACTTGACTCCTTGAGCAGCACGCAGGACCTTACGGGGCCCACTCTCAGGGCGCACGTTTGAGAAGTCGAGCCGAAGAGGGGCGAGAATTTGCGCGATGGGATTCTGCCAGTTTGCCATGCTGGCTGTTGCTGTGTTGGTGACTCTCTGCTGGTCAGTGACATTGAGTCCATCTCGGTCGAGCTCAGGACGAGGTGGTGGAAGAAACGGCCTCGGGAAAGCGCACCGCGAGATTTTCTTTCATTGTTTGAGCTTATGTCTTGTGAAGGAGATGGCCTGAATGTTCACAGATAAGGATGATGATGATGATGATGATGTTGCTGCAGGGAGACACAAACATGAGCATGAGCATGAGCCTCACCTCGGCCTCATCTCGCACACATCGTGGATTCAACCCCCCTCTATTCCCACTTCTCATCCAATACTATTACCACCAAAACCAAAAAAACTCGAGAAAAAATTCTACAGTCTCGCGTGCACACCACGACTGCGCGCACCGTCGCTCAAACACTGGAGTAGGTAGGGAGCTGCCCTCTCGCGCAGTCTTCGGCCCTTTTTCACGCGGCGGCCGTCTTGCTCCTCTCCGTACTCCTCTGGCGTGCCCACACCTCATCAAGCTCAGGCCGTATCGTCGCGTCCAGCGCATTCTCTCTCGCTGCATTTCCCAGCACGAGGCGCGCTTCACCAGTTTTTGACGGGTCTGGCTGGCCGAGTCTCGGTCTTTTTCTGGACTCGAGGTCTGGGAAGTAGGGAGTGCCTATTGCGTTGAGCCTCAAGGGGGCAAGAGGGTGGCAGGGTGTGCCGGTGAGGCTGCCGCGGGCCCGGTTTGGGAGTGGGGGGTTCTTTTCGGTGTTATTCTTTGTATGGATTTAACTCTGTACTATGTAATGCGAGGAGCGGTCGAGTGAGCCTCATCTTCTTGGGCCCAATGTCCAATGCAGTCGAATGAGGTCTAACAGTAGGATACGAATGGCCGCCGCCGCCGCCGCTGCTGCTGTAGCTGTTCATCAGGCCAGGTGATGAAGGCTTCAGGGTATAGTACAGAGTACGGCCACTGCGGCGGCGGAATCGCAGATCGGGAGCTAAAACATGAAGCCACAGCTCAGGGCGCGCCGTCTGCGGGCGGCATCTGATTGCCGGACGGACGACGGCCACTGGCCAGGGATCAAGCAAGCAGGGGGTGAGATAACAAGACAATGGGGACCAAGAGCCAATGCAAAAGCCAATGTCCATCGCCAGCAGTCAGAAGTCATCTTCTTCTACCTTTTGAGCCCAGCCATATCCAATTTCTGGAGGTTTACGCCATACTATGGAATATTCTGTTTATGCTTCGATAGACGCAGCATCGTGATGTTGTTTATAATATGTAGAAAAGCTTCCATCAGAGGTCGCACGAAGATTGCCAACAGCCTCAATAAAAGTCAAGCCTCACGCCGCGCTGCTGCAGTCTGCAGAGCGCGGCGCAAAAAGAAGTGGGAAAGCAATGGAAAGATGCTCGGGACAGGGGAGGGGTTCAGGGACAGGGGGTACTCTATATTCGGACCTTGCGTGGGCTGGCCATGGATGCAGCAGCGAAATGTCACGATGTGATGGCGCTGTCTCTCTCAGGTCAGCCTTTATCGATTTTGACGATTCGACGATTGATAACAATCTTGAGATGCCACTGAAGAGAAACTCTGTCATGTATTCATGCCGAAAAAATTGAATGGGAATCTGCAAATGTTATTTTCCAACGTGTGTTGTTCATGAAGCATCACTATCAGTACATTATTTAGGTACGTAGTGGGCATACTCAGTAGAGGTACATTCAGAGGAGCATGCCATCTGGCAGATGGCAGATGGCGCCCGTGCGGTGGATCTACGAAGCGGAAGCGGCACGGTACTTGCAGAGTTGCGAGACCACCATGACCCTGTTTTCCTGTCGGTTCCTTTCCGCTCGTGTTATTTTTTTTTTTTTTCCCTCTCTCTCTTTGCACACCTGCTTCTGTCAAAGTGAAAATTCCTTCCAGAGTTTTCTGTTTGGTCTTGGCCGATCACCTCGTCTGATGTCGCCGGGCGATCTCATGCTCTTTCCCTCACCTTGGTCCAAGAAACAACGGCTGGTCCGAACAGCCCAGAGACCAGGTACCTGACTCTTTCCCATCAGTGATCTGTCTGTTTGCCCCCCTCCAAAAGCTGGTTTTTGTTTGGCGGTTGCGTCAATGTCAGGAACAACGGTCGTCGGTTGCCTGCCACGCTGATGCCATGCTGCCATGTCGCTGGCCACACACACACACACACACACACACACACTAACTACCTTACTCAGGCACAGGGTAGGTAGCTTAGCTGTGTGCACCTGTCCGGCCGTCTCCCGTCCCTCCATGTAACCCTGAAGAGAGAGAGAGCTTTGACAGTCGACAGAGAGATAGTGTAGATGTGCCTGACGTCAATCGGAGGCTTCGGGATCTCCACCCAGCCGCGGGCCACGGCGGATCATCTCAAGCCAAGCAGGGCTCGTCCGCTAGGCCAGATTGCGAAGACGCGACCTCCGTCGCCAATTCGCCAAGCTGAAAGGGTCCGATTATGTCCATGTTGGAGCCAATTGTGGTTCCCAACCGAGTCTCTCTTCGGCGAATTCCAGCCCAGACCCTGGACGCTGCAGGGCATCCCGAGCAACACCTACCGCAGTGCTGCCAGCCACGGTCCCCTCTCGGCGGGATCATGGGTCCTGCTGGGTGGTGGTGACTGGGTCTTGGCTATCAGAATTATTGACCTCTCCCGGAGCCTCAACTCGAGGCACTCCCAGAGCGGCTGTCCCCTCTTAGTGGCCGAGCATTCGACCGAACAGAGACTGGTCAGATCCAACGACCGATGGGATGGACGGAGGTACCTGGTGTCCGTACCGGTACTCTGTACCCTTTCTCCGTCTTCATCTCGTTGCCATCTCCGAAGGTACCTCTCCCTCCCTTCACTGTGGGCATCGTGATCAAGACAGTGTCACGGTATTCCCACGGTCTGGCCAGAACCGCCTCATTGCCTCCCCATATCCCCTCCTCCCACAGTCCACAGACGTACGTTGCTGCATTGCCCAGGTTTGGCCCGCACGCTTGGTTTGCTCGCCCACGGGCCCCCGACTTTCACTTGTGCGTTTGGCAGTGGGGGCCTTCTTTGCTTGGTCAGAAAACGGAGAAGAGAAGGTGATCATGAGGCATGAAAAGCACCTTTCCACCGGCGCGGGTGTGGGAACATGCGCGGAGGCGAACGGGGGCCTACGGGGGAAGACGGGGTGAGTTTTTTCGAGAAGCTGGTCACACGTCCAGAAGACGGCCTTTGCTGCCCCAGTGAATCTCCAGTTTGGCAGCTCAACCCAGTCCTTGGTCTTGGTTTCTCCTTACACACTAATTGCGACCTTGGGGTGAGGTGAATGGGGAGACTGGTCCTTCCGGGAGAGACCACGCATCGTGTAATGTACACTCCAGACTCCAGTGTGCCCCTTCCTTCCTTCCTTCCTCGAATACAAATACACATTTTCGCTCCTTCCCTTTACTGTCCTGCTCCTTCCTTCCCATACTCATTACATCTAATCAGAGTTTTATCTCACCTCACCTTCCTCCCCCTTTACCTCTCCCCCTTCCCACCTCCCATCCACAACAACAACAAACATCAACAACACAACAATAACAGCTGGATCGTGAAAAACCCATCCATCTTCCAACCATCATCAACAAACAATATCAACACCCCGAACCATACACAACATCATCACACAGCAATACCACCATCGCCCCAGGGCTTTACAATATGCATTTCCCCAAGTTCGGTGGTAAAGACGTCGAGCACAAGGACCGTGCCGGCGACGTCCAGTCTCCCGATGCCGCCTCCGCCGACATCACGGCCGAGCAGAAGGTCACCTTCGCCGCTGCCTTCCTCGGCCTCGTCGCCTCCATTGGAGGTTTCATGTTCGGATATGTCAGGTATGTCTTGCTTTTCCCCTGCCGTTGGCCTCAGCCCGAGACTTTTCCGAGTCTTCTGAGACCCGACTCACCTTAATCCGTTTGCTGCGACTCCCCGCTGACAGACTCTCTCCTCCAGTGGTCAGATCTCCGGCTTCTTCCTGATGGAAGACTACATGGAGCGCTTCGGTGAGCTCCAGTCCGATGGCTCTATCGTCTTCTCCGCTGCCCGCCAGGGTACCATCGTCGGTCTCCTCTGCATCGGTTGTCTGGTCGGTGCCCTCATCGCCGGCAAGCTCGCCGACACTCTTGGCCGTCGCCTTACCATCTCCGCCTTTGCCTTCTGGTCTTGCGTCGGTATTGTCATCGAGGTCTCCTCCGAGAAGGCCTGGTACCAGTTCGCCATCGGTCGCCTTGTCAACGGTGTCGGTATCGGTGCTCTCTCCGTCGTCGTCCCCATGTACCAGTCCGAGTCCACCCCCGCCATCATCCGTGGTGTCATCGTCTCTACCTACCAGCTCTTCATTACCCTCGGTATCTGGACCGCCGAGATGGTCAACTGGGGCACCAACAAGAAGGTCGGCAGTGCTTCCTGGCGCATCCCCAACGGTCTCGGCTTCGCCTGGGCCCTGATCCTCGGTGCCGGTATCCTCATGCTCCCCGAGTCTCCCCGTTACGCCTTCCGCAAGGGCCGTGAGGAGGAAGCCCGCAACACCATCGCCAAGCTTGCCGGTGTCGAGCCCAACTCCCCCTCCGTCAACGCCCAGATCGACGAGATTCGCGCCAAGGTCGAGGAGGAGAGCGAGGGCGTCGACTCCATCTTCGAGATCTTCACCGGTCCCCGCATGCTCTACCGTACCGTTCTCGGCGTCGTCCTCCAGGCCGGCCAGCAGCTGACCGGTGCCAACTTCTTCTTTTACTTCGGAACCACCGTCTTCTCCGCCACCGGTCTCAGCGACTCCTTCGTCACGCAGCTTATTCTCGGCTCCGTTAACGTTGCTTGCACCTTCGGTGGTCTGTGGATCGTCAAGAATGCCGGTCGCCGCATGGCTCTGATTGTCGGTGCCCTCTGGATGATGGCCTGCTTCTTCGTCTACGCCTTTGTCGGCCACTTCGCCCTCGACCACAACGACCCGTCCAACACCCCCACCGCCGGCGCCGTTCTCGTTGCATTCTCCTGCCTGTTCATCGCCGGTTTCGCCACCACCTGGGGTCCCCTCGTCTGGGCCGTCGTCGCTGAGCTCTACCCTGCCCGCTACCGTGCCCCTGCCATGGCCCTGGCCACTGCCTCCAACTGGCTCTGGAACTTTCTCATGTCCTTCTTCACCCGTTACATCACCGACGCCATCGACTACCTCTACGGTCTTGTCTTTGCCGGCTGCTGCGGTGCCCTCGCCATCATCGTGTTCTTCTTCGTCATCGAGTCCAAGGACCGCACCCTCGAGGAGATCGACACCATGTACGTCCAGAAGGTCAACCCCATCACTTCCGCCAAGTGGGTTCCCCACGAGAAGCGCCACGGCGCCCACGAGTCCGCTTCCGCCAGCGACGCCGAGAAGAACGAGCCCGCCACCGCCTAAGCTCTCTACCAGCTTGGAGCACCAAAACGAGCACATCACTTCTGTTTTCTCGCATGGATACCCCCCCCCCCCCCCCCCAAATCCTTGGGAATGCAAAAGTTTTCAGGATTGTAACGTGGATCACGCATCGTCAACTGCATCTGCACTTGCATGCATCATGACTCTCCTTTGGAGTCTGTTTCTTGTATCATAGGTTTTTTATTCAAGTCATTGCGACGGCGTTGGGAGGGTGGCATTCTCTGTTCATGAGGAATGAGACATTAGTAATACACTTTGAACACATCACAAACATCTCTGGGTGCTCCTCGCTGGTGATCTCCTCTGTTCTCGTCCCAGTGCCGATTCGTGATCTATGCCTTTTCCAACACGGGGATATCGGCCTTTGCCCGCCGACAAGCTGACAGCCCCATATCGCCGTGATATCCGCCACCCCGGCCCGGGTCGTCTCGTTTTCGGGTGCTAGTCATTGACCTGCCGCAACGGCCATGAAGACAGGTATATCTCGGCGGGCTTTCTTGATGGAAATGCCAGGTCACCTCCGCCGACTCCGACGCCCCATGCACGTCGGGTCGTCACGATTGAATCCCTTCGGACATTCGCCGTTGGTTGGAGTTATCCCTCTCCGGGACTGATTGCGGGACACGCTCTGCGTCTCCGGGACCTAGGGGAGACGGTTGGGGATTGTAGATCTCGGGTGGCGTGGGAGGCGCGGGAGGCGTGGGGTTGTATCCGGGGTCCGGCACGGAGGCATGCCGCGCTGGACCGGGATCGGCTGCGGAATAGGGAGGCGGTTGAAATGGTTTAGGTAGGGCTGGGGTTCGGCGGAGGGTGATTGGAGCGCTTCTGATCTAATTAGACCCTTGTACGCTGCCAGATGGCTTTGTTTGATGGGACGTGTGTGTGTCTTTGTCGAGATGTTCTGGTACAACAATGTATTGATGAATTGATCTTCCCTCTTGTCTTTTGGACGGTGGCCATCTGGCCTGGCCTGGATTGTGCTCAGTGGGAGTCTGGCCCCGTTCGAACAGGCTTCCGTTTCCTGTCTTCTTCATTCTCTTCCGTTACGAGCCGAGATCCTGAGCAGATGCCGTCATGAACGAGACATCCGCCCTAAAGGCATGTCGAGCAAGGTCTGCCGTGTAATACTGCCTCTGGTATCTCTCCTAAGCTCACAATGGCTTGATCAATGCATTGTGATAAAGTTGGTCATGCCTCCCATTTTGACCCAACTTGCTTCTGAAATGGAGCAGTCCATGACTTGCAACCGTTCGTACCTTCCATATCTCCCTAGCCCGTCTCTTCCAAGAAGACACATGAGCTTGGTAATGAGCCACTGGCTTTGGTGCTCTGGCTCTGGGTGCCCACTCAAAGCCATGAACTCCATGAAATACTCCTCGGGCTGGCTCTCGCGCCATGCTCGGTCCAGCCACATGTATCCCAACGGGCGTTTTGCCTCGCAGTCGCCGTGGGCGTCATGCTCTGCGGCATCGTGGCGGACTTCCGTCTGGTTTGAGTTGGATAGCAGGCGAGCCGACACCGAGGGGACTATCATATGGCTGCAGTGCGTCGGAAACACGGCGTAGAGTCCATTCGACTCCATCTGTCTCTCAGGCGTGAATGCGATGAACAGGTCAGTCGTGCTCGCCAATAAGCTGAGGAAGGGAATGTTATAGAACGAAGACGAGAAGCTGGTGGGAAACCCGAACTCAGCCAGCTGGCACGGCTTCCGCGCTCGGTGGCCCGAATGCGCTGCTTTGAGGCGAGGCATGCCCCCATCATAGCCTCCTCCAGCCATCTGGTTTGTACGAGCCGTCTTCAGCAAGTCCCTGTCGAAGGTGACGCCGCAATCCCATCCGAGCCAGGACCAGCTGGGAAAGTGAGGATTTCGCAGTTCTGGATGATGGAGCTCGGTGCGCCAGCAGAACGCTTGATCGAACGCACAAGTCGGGAGGCCGTAGTGGAACACGGACTGTTGTCCATCCATCATCCCTTCGTACCGTTGAAAGACTGCCTGGAATGCTGAAATCTTGTCCGAGTTGTCTGTGAAGCTGCACTTTGAATAATGTTCCACGGCGGACACGAAGTACTCCAGCCCCTCTCCTTGGGGAATGGTGAGAAGCCCGCCGACAGTCCGCGAACTGCTGGACGCGGTTTTGGTATCCTCCATCTGCAGACATATGCCGTCAGTACTCACGACAGCCTTCTGACACTGCATGAGGATGCCGCTGGTTGTGAAGAGGACTGCTCGGTGTGATAAGGCTCGCTCTTGGTAACACCACCCGCGGCTCCCCCAAGGAGATGATTCCAACAGCGAGTCTAGCTCGTCGACGGAATGGCAGATTGTCGCTGGTGCTCCGGAAACAGGATTCGGAAGAAGCCCTTCATCAGCATCGGGGGCTGATACGGCAGCGATTGTGAACCTTGCTGCTGAATAAACGCGACGCATCCGCAGAATCTGGAGTCTTGTATCCCGAGTAGAGTCCTGCAATATGCAAAGCGCGTCGACCCACAGATATCTCTCCCCGATCTTCTCGCATAGAAACATGGCATCCATGATCGTGGCAGGGATTTGATCCCAAATATTTCCAAGTCCGCCTTCCTGAGAAAGACTTTGGATATTGGCGGTGGTCAACTTGGGCTGCTCGATGCCGCCCCATACATAGGACAGGGCAGCGAATGTACACCCTTTAGGAAGACCAGCGATGCATCGTTTATAAACGTCAATGACTCGGAATTGGACCCCGGAGAAGTCTTGCCATTCCAAATGACCCTCGTAGCAACTCTCATGATCGGGATTATCTTCGCAGGCATGTAGCCATCTCTTGATGAAATCCGAGTTGGCACCCATCATTGTGGATGGTCTCGATGGTCTTCTCCGGCGCTCTGTGCTTGTTGACATGGGGTTATACTGCTTCGGAACAGAGTCAAGATGCCAGCTCGTCTGAGTCCTTCCGAGGTTAGGCGCCCGCCTGCTAGCATTCCACCACGGCGGACAATCGACGTGGTCGCCCTGCCACAGAGTCTGGTACAGTTCCCGAACGTGTTTCCATAACTCATCGTCCCATCGACCGTCGGGGCTAACATTGTCAGCGTGCGTCTCATAGGGAGAAGAGACTTGGCAGGAACATACTCGATTTTAATATTCCTGGGCGAAAGACGATACGCTCGCAGTAGCACGCAGCAGACAACCGAATCGTAGGGCTTCCGTGCCGTTCCCACGGAGCCAGCACTATTCTGCTTGCTCAGGACGAAAGCATCATGTCCGTAATCACCAACTCCGTTGAACACGATGCCGTCTTCAGCAGAGGCAACAGGGGGAGTTATGGTGCCGGACATGCGAGTTGGTCCCGTGAGGATGACATCGCAGGCCTCCATGATGAGCCTGGCATCATCAACGAGTTGACGCCAGATCGCCTGCCATCCTGCGGCGTCCCAATCCGCGACCTGGAAGTAATGCGTATAACTGAATCACTTGTCATTGGTGGCTTTCAAGATTAAATGATATGATGCTTACACAATTTTCTGACTTGCTCCAGGCATTTCGGCGCTGACCCCGCAGGAGCGATTTACGATGCATCGACATCGGAGTTTGGAGCATGCGGATAGAGCTGCAAGATGGGCTCTGAAGGATCATGTTCGGCAGTGCTGGTTGGCTGTAAGTGCCTTGTTCCTCCACATCTTAGCGATAACTCCCTGGCTTGCCAGCTCGCGACCCGCCAGGGTCTCGACGGTCGCTTCAGGCGGCTACTTCATGGCAAAGAACATGAAGTGATGAGATTATGTAGTCTGGGAGGGGCCGAAGGTATTTCATTCAGTCTATCCTGCTGATTTAACAGACCCAACCGCCGTCGACATTGTAAACGGCACCAGTAACAAAAGAAGCCTCATCGCTAAGTAGGAACGCAATAACACGAGCAATCTCAATCGGCTCTGCCCTGCGCTTCTGTGCAGTGACTTGCAGCCCACGCTTGACATCCTCTGGGTTCTCGCCTCTTGATAGCGGTGTGTTGACGGATCCTTTGCCCTTGTTAGCTGCCTCCTACTTGATGCGTTGGACATGCTGCCAGTACTTACCTGGTGAAACGCAGTTTACACGAATGTTTTGGTTCTCTTTGGCCGCTGTCCTCGACAGGTTGATAACGGCCGCTTTGCTTGCGCAGTAGGCGGCATTGCCAGGCGCGCCAAACTGTCCAAACGTGCTTGCCGCTGACACCTGAAGCCGGGGCAGTTAGCGCTTGAGCCTGGGATTTCAGCGCCTCCAGGCTGTGTGACTTACAATGCTTGCGCCGGCGGACATGGCTTTCAGCTGGGATCGAATGCAGTTGAACACGCCCTTAGCGTTCACAGCGAAGACGAAATCCCAGTCCTTGTCTGTAAGCTCTGCTACGGGGGTGGCATGGGTGATGACACCGGCCATGTTGACGGCGCCGTCCAGCTTGCCGTACTTCTTGACGGTATTTTGAATCCATTTGTCAACTGCCTCGCCATCTCTAACATCGACAACCTCATAAATATGGCTGTCGCTGTCTGGTAAAGAGGCAACTGCTTCTTTGAGAGATGATTCATTAATATCAGCCAGCGAGATCTTGGCGCCACGCTCAGCTAAGAGCTGAGCCGTAGCGAGACCCATGCCGGAGCCAGCGCCGGTTATAGCGACCTGCCAGCAGGCGTCAGTAGACTGACATGGGATGGCGGATGTGACGGACAACTACGTACCACTTTGCCTTGAAACGAAGCCATATCTTAATACGAAGTTTGGAAAAGCCGAAAGCGAGATGAATACTCTTCTACTGCCCTTGGAAAAACCCCATGTCTACATCTGCTCCCCAGAGTCTTATAATGACGCGCATCCGAGACGAGGGCGACAGACTGACCGTGTGCACACCCATGTGTACATGCCTGTGGCAGACATGGCGTAGCAGGCCTCCACATGACTCAAACAGAATAGGAAAGCTACTCCCGGGGCAACCAAATGCAATTCAAAACCAGCCAGACAGAAGGACAAACAGAGGAGTTCTTCGAGCTATCGGAAAAGCTCAAGACGGCAAATCTGCACCCCGCACTTCGTATCTCGACTCTTCATGCACATGCGGGAGACATACATGGAGGAAAGTGTTGTCAAATCGCTACGTCAAGACATAATCTACCTTTGCTGCCTCCGATCCTCGCTTCCCCTCCCAACGCCTCTCGATGTCCGCCAACGAGTCACTGAAGATCTGAAGACCGCTCCGACGCGCCCAATCCTTGAACCATTGACTAAACGACATCCGCACCTCCGGATCCTCCGCCTCACTCGCGGCAATGAAGGCAGGCCACACGAGTCTGGCCGAGCCATACCCCATCTCCGACTCGGTCGCTTCGAACCGGAGCAAGCAGTCACGAACGCCTATCACCTTGTCCTGCAGCATGTCTGCCTCCACGTCGTATACCTTCCGATAGAAATAAATAGCCAATGCCAGTTGCATGGCTTGCGCAAGGTTGTCAAGTAGCTGCTGGCAATGCTGCAGCTCGGGATCCGTGATCAACCCGTCTGCCACCACGTGGCTGGGTTTCCGCTTGAGCTGGTGGATGCACTTCTCGACAGACTTTGCGCGGCTCATGAACTCCTTCAGGCCGGTTGCATCAGAGAACATTTCATCGTCCTTTGCTCTCCCTAACCGGATGACGAGGGAGAGTAGAAAGACGTGGATCTCGGGTATCCCAAAGATTTCCGGGTACAGCGTGGCGGTCCATATACCGGGTATCTGCAGGTGCAAGTCGTTCTCGCCGACGTCCTGGTCCTTGATTCTCTGCATTTCTTGGTCGAGATTGACCCATTCTGTTAATCGGAACGACAAGCTGTCGAGGCTGTAGGAGCTTGCGTTGCTCGCTTCAATAGCCTTGCGGACATGTTTGCGGTGCTCAGACTGGATGCTGCCAGGGAATGTGCTCTCGTGTAGCAAACGCTCAAAGGCGTAGCAGTGGTGGAGTAGCCGAACCTTTCGGGACTTCTTGCGGTTGAGGCCTTTGACGCGGATAAACTTCTCTGCCTCGAGCAAGTAGCACTCCGCTTGATCTCGGTTCCCAGATACACTGGAGATCTGGACCATTGTCAAGATTGCTATCAAGATGGACTTATACTTGGCTGTCTTGGGCACATTGTAGGCTGTCTGGAGCATGAGCCGGACGTGCTGACGTGCTCGTTGTTTGTAACTCTGGGCTTGCTCGCTCCACTTTCGAGAGTTGGAAATGCCGCCGAGACTCGATGCGCTGATGGCTAGTGTGCCGTAGAAAGCAGTAAGGCTGGCGTGGTCCATATCCTCACCGAGGGTTAGAGCAGCCAGGCAACTCTTAACGTAGGGAATGAACAGAATATGCCACGGAGTTTTGCTGTGGCGGAAGGGCGTGAAGCCCCTGAGGACTGTGGTAGAGTAGTGTTTGAGCAAGAAGACTGCATCGTGAGGCACGTTACAGTCTATGGTGGGAGGTATGGAGGAGCTTTCTGGTGTTGCTAGTTGCTGGGCCTGTGTTTCTTGGAAGACATTGGAGAAACATGTGTCTTGTGGCGTGATCAGTGCCCTAGGTGACTGTTGAAGTCCTGAGAAAGTGATGTCGGTAATGTCTCGGACTCGATCCAAGTCTACCGGTGTGTCCCACCAATTTCCTACACTTGGTAGGTCGCTCATGTTCCACCATTCATTCATGTTCCACCACTCTGTCATGGGACTCAGCTGTCGTTGACCCAATCTTTCCAAGCCCGGCCCTAAGGGTGATGGGATCTTTGTCAATGGCGGATCTTCGGGCGGTGCCAAGAATTCTTCATCGGCTTCCTCGGGAATGTCCTCAAATATCCCTTGGGTGGATTCCGCGGTAGCAACAACTGAGAAGTCCGACTCGGGGCTAGACGTAGGCAAATCTTTGACAGGTTTTGCTGGTGACTGAGGTATCCTGAAAACTCCGAAGGGACCTCGACTGATCTCTATGTTCTGGGATACTGGTAGTCTTTCACACTCATCCTCCATCTGCGCAATGTGCCAGAGAGTCAGCGCCGGTGGGACGCTCGAGGTGAGTTTCTCGCTCATAGACTCGCGCTCCTCCTCCGTGAGTAACGGACGCCGAAAACGCGACATGCCGGAGCTTGGGATATCTTCAAAGTCGAAAAAGATGTTTTTCTCATAACCACTACATGTCAGACCCGAGGCCTCGCACATAGAACACGTCGGCCGCCCCTCGTCGCACTTCATCCTCCGGTTCCGACACTGCAGCTGGTCAGCCAGTTGATCATGCAAACTGGGCATCCCGCGACCTGATAGACAGGGTCGCATGACGTACCGTACCACATCCGCCAAACGACCGGCTGCGGCGGGCTTCTGTGTCGATAAGCCGCGAGGCACGGGGGTTTCTAGAGGTGGCGGCCATCATCCGAAATGAGCAGTTTTTCCACAGGTTTCACTTGCTCCCGAGTGCAGAAAGGGAACCAAAGGAGGCCAGGGGCTCAACAACTCAAGGTTATCAACACAACATAGATATGGAAAGTTATGTCAAGCGGCTGAGTCGTCGCGTTCGTTGACGCCGAACAAGGACATGTCATCGGCAGGGAGGAGGGTGGAGAGTCGACGCGAAGAGATAATGCAACGTTAGCGTATCCGCCTGAGCGGAGAGAGATAAGAGCGGGGGATGCCACACCAAGCCCCATAATTAATCTGGGGTACATGTCCGCGCGCTGATACTGGGGAAGCTTTCCTATCTTACCCGGCCCCTGGCTGGTTGCAAACAGGGCTCGTCGGACTTATCTTGTCGACAGGCGCGTTCAAGGCAACTCTGACATGACGCTAAGGGGTACGTTGGAAAGTAGGGAGCGATATCTTGGCATTTGACAAGGACTCAGTCGTTGCCCTCCAGCTGGGTTGAAGCTGGCATGGCCCGTGGCAAGTTTAAAGAGAGAATGCCTCGCAACCAAGTGGCCTGTTCACCGAATAATCAGACATCATCTCATTTTTGTACATGATTGTTCGTCCAATATTGCCTCGAATGCATCTTTGATATCACAACTACCACATTACCAACATGGCTTTGGATCACGACAAGTCCCCCTTCTCGAAGGAGGCCATCTCTTCTGACGACAATGCCAACGATGAGAAAGTTCAAGACTTCGGCCGACTCGAAAGCCATACACAGGGAGAATCACAGTTTGTCGGCCAGGGAGGCACGAAGAGAAATGTCAAGTCGCGACATGCTCAGATGATTGCCATCGGTGGCAGTATCGGAACTGGTCTTTTTGTCGGTTCTGGCCAAGTCCTTGCGGCAGGAGGCCCCTTGTTCCTCTTCCTGGCGTATGCTTTGACATCTATCCTGGTGTATGGAGTTGTCACGGCGGTCATGGAAGTTGGAACATACCTCCCTGTTACCGGCAGCTCCATGTCCTACTACTGCAACCGTTACGCCTCAAGATCTCTCGGATTTGCTCTCGGCTGGCTCTACTTCTACTCCTTCGGAATCATCCTCGCATACGAAATCACGGTCGGATCAATTATTATAAACTACTGGCCGAATAACGTTTCTAACGCTGTGTGGCTCACGCTCTTGTTGATTGTCATCGTTGGACTCAACTTTTCCCCGGTGGCCGTGTATGCGGAGACCGAATTCTGGTTTGCCAGCCTGAAAATCATCCTCTTTATTGGCCTGTTGCTTTTATCAGTGGTTCTGATTCTCGGAGGAGGCCCCAGCGGCCAGCGTCTGGGATTCTACTACTGGGTTGATCCGGGAGCAACGAAAGAATACATCATCACGGGCTCTGGTGGCCGTTTCACTGCGTTCCTCTATGGATGGGTGTTTTCCGGCTTCTCTTTCTACTTCAGCCCAGAGCTCATTATAATTACCGGCGGAGAGATGCAGAACCCTCGGAAGAATCTTCCTATTGCGAGCCGGAGGTTCTTCTACCGACTTATCATTTTCTACCTCCTGGGGTCCCTAGCAATTGGTGCTATTTGCAACTCCAACTCCGAGGGCCTGACGTCTGGAGCCGGCAACGCCGACGCATCGCCTTGGGTTATTGCTATCAGGAATGCAGGAATCAACGGACTTCCCTCCGTTGTGAATGCAGGAATCCTGACGAGCGCGTGGTCTGCTGGTAACTCCTATCTGTACATGGCGAGTCGGTCTTTGTACTCGCTTGCTGTTGCAGGCAACGCCCCGAAGATCTTCGCTCGATGCAACAGCTACGGACTCCCCATCTACGCTGTCATTGCTGCTAGCTGCTTCACCTTGCTGGCATACCTGAGCGTTTCTTCAGATGCCGGAGTCGTGTTCAACTGGTTCGTCAGTCTGACAAACACCGCTGGCTATACATCCTGGATTTTCTGCGGTCTCATCTTCCTTCGCTTCCGCAAGGCTTGCAATGTCCAAGGCATCAAGGTTCCTTACCAGTCATGGTGCCAGCCGTACGGGGCGTACATCTCTATGGCCTGCTTTACTTTCCTGCTCTTGGCCAATGGCTTCACCGTCTTCTACCCCGGCAGGTTCTCGGCATCTAGCTTTTTGACGGCTTACATTGGAATTCCGCTCTTCATTGTCATCTACCTCGGCCACAAGCTTACCGTTGGCAAGAATGACCCGTGGCTGTATGCCCCCGAGACCGTTGATCTCACATCGGATCTCAGGGAGGTCGAGGCTGAAGCTGAGTGGTGGACCAACTTGGAGAAAGAAAAGGAAGAGAAGGCGGGTGCAGCCAACAAGGCTTGGCGCATGGTGTCAGCGATTTGGGGATGAGTGAAGCACTCAAAGGGAGGACATCCCAATGTCACGAGAAAGTTTAGCGTCGCTACCCAGATCAATACACGTTTATCTAGCTACTGCCCAAGGTTAACCAAGCTGCGTCTCATGTGCAAGGGAAATCTCTTAGGTAGAGACCTCAAATTCCAGCTCGTTGTTGTCAGGAATTGCATGCATTGTGACTGAACGTATAACACTGTCGTGCCTGTTCTGTGACTTGCCAATTGACTCGATAACCGCGGTCTAATTTGGAACGTATCCGAAGTATGGTGGTCAGCCAGCTACATGCCAGCGCCTGCAGTACGCATGCTCACCTGACGAATCATGGGTGGTCTTCCGCGACTAAAATCCCTATCATGGAGAAGGTGTGCAGCTCTGGCCCTCCAGTGATGTTCCGACAAAGTTTGAGATATGTGATACTTGATATCTTTCTATCAGTGGTGGAATTGATTAGGCAATTTAAAGGCAATGCGGGGGAGGGTCCAGATCGGCGACTATTCTTATCGCCGCCTGCTAATTCTAGAGATGGAAAGTTATCCCCTCGACCTAAGTCGCCTCCCGCGATAGGCCCCACTCGATCGATCAGCTGTTTGTATGCCATGGATGCATCAGGATACTGCGATGGGAAAGTTGTGCAGAGACCTTCTCAGCAGCAGAATATCTGACATGATCTTGGTGACTACATCTCGGTGCGTGAAAATGTCGTTGAACAGCTATTTAGACAAGTCCTGAACTTCAAACACACAGCCAACAACCCTTTTACTTGCTAACCTGTCTTACAACTCCAATTGAGTCTGTCTCTTACAGTCTCTAGACCCCGACATCTTCCCCATATCTTTTGCATAGTCGCAGACATGGGTTCCATTCCGACACCAATCAAGAAGACCTTTGATGTCCTCATCATCGGCTCTGGTCTCTCTGGCCTTGCAAGTCTCCACCATATCCGCAAGCAGATGCCCGATTGCCGTGTCCAAGTTCTCGATAACGGCGCGGACGTCGGCGGCACCTGGTTCTGGAACCGGTATCCCGGATGCCGCTTTGACTGCGAGTCCGTGTCTTACGGGTACTCTTTTGACAAGGAGCTTTTGCAGGAGTGGCACTGGAAGGAGGCCTTCTCTCCCCAACCCGAGACACACAAGTACATCCGTCGCTTCGCCGAGAAGAACGACTTGTACAGCCACATCCAATTCAACACAACTATTAAGTCCGCACGCTGGAGTGACAGCGATCGTACATGGACATTTGTCGACCAGGATGGAAATCAATATGTCACCACCTTTTTCTTGAGCTGCATCGGCTTCCTCTCCACGCCATCGCTTCCTGCTATTCCCGGCATTGAGAACTTCAAAGGCCAGTCTTTCCACACTTCTAGGTGGCCAGAGGACCTAAGCTTGAGCCGCGACTTTGCTGGCAAGCGCGTCGGTGTCATTGGTACTGGCGCAACGGGTATCCAGACCATCACCGCCCTGTCGAAGGAGCCCAGCATCAAGTCTCTCAACGTGTTCCAGCGCTCGGCGACCTGGACCGTGCCTCTTCGCAACTATGAAATCTCCGAAGAGAAGATGGAAGAGTTGAAGAACAGCTACGATGATATCTTCAAGATCTGCCGCTCTACTCCGTCCGGCTTCATGCATATGGCTGATACCCGCAAGACTATGGAGGTCTCAGACGAGGAGCGTCTGGCTCTTTGGGAGAAGCTCTACAACGAGCCAGGCTTTGGCAAGTGGCAGGGCGTGTTTAGCGATGCATATACGGACCGTCAAGCCAACGAGATGTACTCCAAGTTCATCGCCGACAAGATACGCCAAAGAGTCAACGATCCCGAGGTTGCAGAGAGCCTGATACCCAAGACCTACGGTTTTGGTACCAAGAGAGTGCCGCTCGAGAGTGGTTACTTCGAGGCCTTTAACCAAGACAACGTTCATCTTATCGACTTGAAGAAGACACCAGTCGCCGAAGTTACCTCAAAGGGCATCGTGACGTCGGATGGCAAAGAGCATGAGCTTGATATTCTCATTTATGCGACCGGATTTGATGCCATCACTGGCTCTTTCAGTGCGATTGATTGGCAAGGCAAGGACGGTCGTCCATTGATCGCACCTAGCGGAACACCCAAAGGCGATAAGGCTGTCTGGGTTGACAACAGGCCCTATACCTATCTTGGCATGACGGTCCCTTCCATGCCCAACATGTTCATGGTTCTCGGCCCGCATCAGCCGTTCGGTAACGCTACGCGAAACATTGAGCATGCCGTGCAGGTAGTTGTGGATCTCTTGAAGTACTGCAGGGAGAAGGGTTACACGTATGCTGAGGCTACGGAAGAGGCCGCAGATGGATGGACGGAGCACGTCTTTGAATGCAGCAAGGGCTCTTTGGTCAATGAGGTTGACAGTTGGATGACCGGTGTCAACACCAACATTAGGGGCAAGCAGGTTCGAAGCGTGGTAAGATACGGCGGTTCAGCACAAGAGTTCCAGAGAAGATGCAGGGAAGTTAAAGAAGCTGGATATAAGGGTTTAGTCTTGGCTTAGAATTGAGATAGCGCCAATTATTTCATTATGCTCATTTTCATTCACATTGCCACTCGTACAACCTTCAATCTTGAAGTGATGACATGATCTTACCCAAATCTCGCCAATTTCGTCTTTTTGATACCGCTTTTGTGACGACCATACACAAGTTGACCAGATGACCACTCGTGTAGCCATTGGGGAAGAACATCACCCCTGGTTGACAATGATGAGTCGGGGTGTGGCATCGAATGCATCGCCTAGATCTGCTCCTTTGATACGCCAAGGGGAGTACCTATCCATTTTGACCTCGCCCTGAATGCGCCTCCTCGGTTTTGGATTCTTGTTACCCGCGGAAGAAATGCCATCTCTCCGATTTCGGCCTCCACTGCATTTGTGACGGCTGTCACTTTCCCGTGTAACACGACCTCTCCAATAGGTGATAAGGTGCATCGATTTGCTGGCTGATCCTTATCACATTCGCCTCAAGGTCTCTATCATGACCCAACCCCGCAGCGATGCAAAATAGAGCCCCGCTTCCGGGTGTCATACTTGTCCTGCTGATAAGCATGGTTGACGCGTGACAACGCGGGTAGGGCGGGATGGCCGTAGGCGACCCCGCGCAAGACGCAACGGGCGGGGATCTAAAACCGAATGTGGGGGCGAGCGCTCTTCATTTCAATCAGGAAAGTCCTTCCATGGAGGGGCAGTAAGTCAATGGAAAGCTACTCCAAGTGGCTTTCTAGATGTAGAAAGGAATCCAGGGCAAGTTCACGATGCCAGAGTATTTAATTGTAGATAGAGTGTTATACGCAACACGACATCGTAGCATGTGTCTCCATCTGAATCTTCGACTGTGCCATCAACCTGAAAGCCACCGCATCAATACCTACGTCTCGATACTCCGCACATTTGTCTTCTCATTCTCTCTAAAACCTTGAAAACGAAATGGACGTTCCTGGCTTCGCCTTGGTTACGGGAGCTGCCTCCGGCATTGGGAGAGCATCCGCTAACGCCTTTGCCCAAGAAGGATCCGCTGGCGTCGCGCTTCTTGATCTCAATGCTGACGCACTTGCTACTGTCAAGGCTGAAATTGAGGAGCAAGTCAGCAAGAAGCAACAAACCGGAGCAAACGGCAGCGCAAAGTCAATTCAAATTCTTACATACCCTGTCAACATCGCCGACGAAGCGGAGATCACCCGCGTTGTCAACGATGCAGCTGCCAAATTTGGCAGACTAGATTACGTCGTCAACGCCGCTGGTATTGCGATCAAGCATGCTGGTGGTGCTGCATTCGCCAAAACAGAGGACTGGCAGCGAGTTCTTGACGTGAATATCAACGGCACATTTTACGTCCTTCGAGCAGCCGCGCAGATTATGCTTAAGCAAGAGCCAATTCTTTCTACTATTGATGGCAGACCCCTCCAGCGTGGCTCTATCGTCAACTTTGGATCTATTCAGGGTGTGGTTGGCATCACCCTGTCGACTGCGTACACGACAACAAAGCATGCAGTCATTGGTCTTACCCGCACCGCATCTGAAGATTACGCTAAAGATGGCCTGCGTATCAATGCCATTTGCCCTGGATACACGGAAACTCCCATGACAACAAAGAACCCTGAGGTATTGAAGGCTATGGAGGAGAGAGTGGCTAGTGCGGTGCCGATGCAGAGGATGGGCCACGCAAAGGAGATCGCGGACGGAGTCTTGTATCTTGCCGGAGGTCGGAGTTCCTTTGTTACCGGGTCTGCGTTGATGGTTGATGGAGGCTACACATCGAGGTAGTGTTCGTTTCACATCCTTGGAAAAGATGGAACGCTGCGCTCGGGTCTTGAGAGGTTTCTGTGTTATACAACTTCCCGAATAATACCTTCTATGCTTTTGAATTGGGGTTTTTCCCTGCTGGATTCTTGCCGATTTGCCGATTGAAAATTGCTTTCGGAGTATGTCGACAGCCGTATTTGTGGATGCCATCGTTGACATTCATCCAGGAAGGTTCAGTGACGAGATGTGAGTCCGATCAAGGCTCTAGTTAAACCCAAAATCTTATATCTACTCCAGCTTTCGTATTGACCAACGTTGAATCGTGCGGGTTTTTAGTCAAACCCGATCATTCTCAAGCATTGTTCACTTACACAGGCTTACAACTTCAGAGGTCCGAACCGTAATTGAGTTTTCGGCATGTGGCGCCACCTTCCGATGTTTGTCTCTGAGCTTAAAACTTACGTTTTGACGGGAGATGTCAAAGCAAAAAAACATACCTACGCCCGATAATACTTGATATGATTCGTCAGTAGGAGATGATGGCATTGACGTGCCCAGGGCCGGGAGAGGCCCCACATCTTACCGAGATGCATCGAGTTCGAATTCCATTGCCCCTAGATTGAAGTCATGGAGCCGAGGTTCAGGCAACATATAAGTGTTGGGCAATTTGATTCACAAGAAGAAAATAAGTAGATAATCATTGTTCCCACAAACCCAATCGAAATTTAACAGTCATGGTACGAGTTGCGATTGCCGGAGGTTCTGGAGGCCTAGGCCGTGTGATCACGAAGGCCGTTGCTCGAAGTGGGAAACACGACGTGTTCGTACTTTCACGGAGAGTAAGTCGATGAAGGCTTTCATCGTGAATATGCATTAACATTGTCACACAGTCTCTGAGCATCTCCGAGCAGACCATTGGTGTTGGGTGCTTGACAGTTGACTATAGTAACGTTTCTCAGATCACCGGTCTCCTGGAAAGCAACAACATCGAGGTTATCATATCAGCCATTGGGATCGTGTTCGAAGACTCGTATCGTGCGCAGATGAACCTGATTGAAGGAGCTTCTCGTTCGACAACTGTCCGGCGATTTGCACCCAGCGAGTTCGCCCTCGACTACGTTCAAGGCGTAACCCAGCATGTGTTATTCGACTCCGAACAGGAGTATCTAATGACTAACTTCCGTACCAGAGGATATCCTTTTCCCGTCCCCGGGTCTCAGATGTACAAAGCTGCCGAGTACAAAGTGGAGACCCTCGAAAAGTTGAAGTCCACCCAGATGGAATATACTAGATTTATATCCGGATTCCTGATGGACTACTATGGATATCCCGCTGTACCCTGCCCCGTACTTCCATTAGCAGTTGTGCTAGACGTGGAAAATTGCCAAGCAGCAATTCCGACCGACGGCAACTCGCCCGTGACGCTCACCCATTCAGAGACGATCGGCAGGTTCGTGGCAGCGAGTCTCGACCTGCCTCGCTGGCCCAAGAAAGCGTTGATTATTGGAGATACTCTGACTTGGAACCAAGCTTTGGAAATCGCGGAGGAGGCTCGCGGTACGATGATTCCGTCTTACAGCAGTTGCAAAGTCTGCGACTTCCCTCCTACATACCACCCCACCAGCACCCACTGTTAGTGCTGCGCTGGGCCCGCCACCCTAACACTAACACCACCAAACCCAGCCCCACGACCAGAACCCTCGCCCGCGATGGCCTCACAGCCAGCCGCGGGCCCCTCGCAGGGCCCCAACGGCCTCATATCCTCTATACATAACCTGCCGAAGACCCCTCCCCCCCCTACCTCCCTACCCCCACGTCCGAGGGGCCTCACGCCCCCCCCTATCTGGCCCCTGGGAAGAGGGCCACAACCGGCCACTGCCGCCCTTCAGCAAGCCCGGGAAGGCCGGGCCCTCCGAGATGAGGCCCTGAACCTCCTCGCAAAAGGCCTAGATGCCCTCATTGGGACGGCTCCAGCACGCCTGAAGGCTACAGCCCAGGACCTTATCGACTCCTTTACCAGATTTGCAACCGCAGAAATCTCTGGACCCACCCCTACCCCCGGGCCCGGAAAAACGTACGCCCAGGCCGTCGGAGGCTCCACTGCAGGTGGACCCCTCTCCGGCCCCGGCCCCGGCCCCCGGCCGAGCCGAACAACAGGCCGGCAGCCCACCAACTACGCAAACAAGCCAAAACAGACCCAGGATCTCCGCCTACTGGTTCGGCTCCCTGCAGAACATATCCCTACGTCTAGATCTCTGGCCCCTCATTCAGTAAAAATGGTAGTCACAAAAGAGCTTAACCTACAACCACAAGACCTAGTTGAGGTTCGCCATACTGCTACTGGCTTCTCACTGAGACCCCAGAACAAGGAGATTCAAGCCCTACTCCTGCAGAGGGCCCCTGAGATTAAGAACTGTCTCACAGCTGAGAAGGTAGAAGTGCCTACTAGATGGTACCAGTATTCCATCCCTTTTTGCCCCCTGTACTTCACAAGCCTGGATGGAAGTAAGGTGGGTATTGAATCTGAAATAGAGGAGGAGGTCCTTCTAAGGACAAAGCAAAGACTCCTCTCCTGGCGCCCAACCCGAGATAGCCCTAACCTGGCTACAGCTACGCAAAGCCTCATCATCGCCCTCCCTCAAGAGGTCAAGGAAGGCTTCCGCCTATTCGGCCAGTCAGGCCCAGCCCGTCTGCTTCCCCCAAGGAAGCGTACCCCCAAACGACACTCCCCTGGCTGCCAAGGCTTTCACTCAGACCGCTTTTGTACCAGGCAAGCTCTCTGCGAGAACTGCAGCAAGCCGTTAGGTACTCATGAGGCTGGGCCATGCCTAGCCAGGCCCAAGTGTGCTAACTGCTATGGGCCCTTCCCAGCAAGCCACACTAACTGCCCAGCCAGACCGCTACTAGTTAACGGAAAACTTGTCATACCCACCTATAAGGAACTGCGAGGGATCCGGAAGGTTGGAGGCAAGGCCTCAGATGACCTCCTAGCTAGCCAGACCTGCTCCCTGGGCAGCACACAGCAAGCAGAGGCCAGGCCAGGCGCTACATCTAAGCGCCCTCGACCCCTCACACCTACACAAGACTCAATTGTTGTTGCAGATACTGCTAGCATAACTGGAAGCAGCAGCAGTATGGATGAGGATGAGGCTGAAGACTCTGAAGCCCTCCCCCTTACTAACCGCCCTATCCGCCCGCTTCCAAGCAGCAGCAGAAGCCAGAGGGTAACACAGAAACCTGACTACAACGTTATTAATGCCTACACCCACCTCGACCTCGACTCAGAGCAGTAGGCTCAGGCCGGCTTCCCCACGGGTACTACGGGTCGCCCAGTGTAACGTGGGGAAGATAAGCCCAGCTCATACAGCTCTCCTGGAGCTCTGCTGGGCAGACCAGATCGATATAGTACTGATCCAGGAACCCTGGACAGGCTTTAGAGATAAGATGCAAATTAATACACACCCAGGCTATAACTCTTATGTGCCAGTTGACTTCTGGAACAGCAGAGACACAAGGCCTAGGGTCATGACCTACACACGCAAAAGTCTAAGGTTACGCATACAGCAACAAAGACCTACCCAATCAAGGGATATCTTATGGATTAAAGCTGGCGACGTTACTATTATAAACGTCTATAGGCCACCAGGTGAACCCACAAACCACACAACAAATACCCTCCTAAGATATCAACCACCAGAGAGAGCCCTTATTGCTGGGGATCTTAATGCCCGCCACTCTTCTTGGGAACCCAGCTCCCAAAGCCGGAACCGAGGGGACGATATTGCAGAGTGGGCTGAAGGCTATAATCTTGAGTTCATTGGGGAAGCTGGGGCTCCAACCCATACCCATGGGCATGTACTAGACCTCACCTTCTCAAATATTCCCTTTGCAGAGGCCCATGTCAGCCCACACCTACATCCAGGGGCTGATCACCAAGCTATCACAACAACTATGCCTATAAAAACCCAGGAACAGAGGTGCCAGACAAGCCTCCCTACAGTCTCAGACTCATCCCTCCTCCGGCTAGCCGACCTAGTAAGCGCAGGGATCCCAGCCCTGCCTACCTTAGGGGATACACCTACTCCGGCAGAAATAGACTCCCTAGCTACCCAACTAGTCAGCCTCCTTTCTACAGCTATCCAGGCGGTAGGGAAGAGACGGACTAGCCAGGGTAGGGGAGCCCCCTGGTGGACAGAGGAGTGTTCAGAGGCCCACCAAGCAGCTGTTAAGGCAAGGCGTCGACAAATCCAAGAGCCTGGGCTAGTAATACCACCGCCTATCCTAGAGGAGCAGAAGGCCTTTCTGACCACAGTCAGGAAGGCAAAATGTGCCTACTGGGCTGCTAAGATTGAGGGGGCTAGATCTAGCCAGAACCTATACCAGATACTAAGCTGGCGTAAGTCTGGCCTAGCTATCAAGGCCCCACCTCTACTAGTGGATGGACAGGCCATCAACAACAGCTACGATAAAGCCCAAGCCTTGCGGAAGGCCCTACTAGAGAGATTTGACGCTACAGACGACCTACCTGGGAACCCATTTGCTGCTCCTATAGTCCCAAGGCGTCTAATACCCTGGCAACAGATAGTCAGCATTGAGGAAGTACGCCAGGCAACTCTCACAAAGGCTACAACCCCTGGGATTGACGGGATTACTACAAAGTTGCTACAATCCATTTGGGGCCTGATAGGTGTTCCTATACAGCAGCTCTTTCAGACCTGTGTCCAAACAGGCTACTTCCCTAGGACCTTCCGTAAAGCAGAGGTGGTTATGATCCAGAAGCCAGGGAAAACAGACCTCTCAAAGACTGGATCCTGGCGTCCAATAGCCCTCCTATCCTGCTTAGGCAAGGGTTTAGAGCGGCTGATAGCAAAGAGGATGGCATATCTTACTATTCTAGAAGGGATAGCCAGCCCACAGCAGGTTGGGGCATTACCAGGGAGGGCTGCAGTCGATCTGACAACCTGCCTAACCCACGAGATCGAAAGGGCTCTGGATCTAGGGCTTACTGCTACCCTGGCGACAATGGACGTTAAGGGGGCATTTGACTCCGTGCTACGAAACCGGCTTATCCTCAGGCTACGACAGCAGGGCTGGCCTAGTAGTCTGATTAGGCTGATATTTACCTTCGCCTCCAGCCGGACCGCCCGAGTCAGGCTAGAGGAAACTACTACAGAGGACTTCCCTCTGTCCTGTGGGCTCCCTCAGGGCTCTCCGCTATCCCCTATTCTTTTTCTGCTCTATATAGCTGATATCCTGGCGGATAACCAGAAGCTACGGTTTGGCTATGCAGATGATATCGGCCTCCTAGCGACTAGCCCCTCTCTAGAGGAAAATGCTACAGCCCTCAGCCAGGAGGTCACTCAGATCCTCAACTGGGGTACAGATAATAAGGTAGCATTTGACCCTGCTAAGTGCGAGGCGGTCCATTTTAGTAGGAAACATAAGCAGAGGAAGGACCTACTAGATATACAGGCAAAGGACCTGACTATAAAGGCCTCAACTAGACCTATACGATGGCTAGGGGTCTGGTTTGATAAGAAACTCACCTTCCGGCACCACGTCGATATAAAGGTGGCAGCAGCAAAGAAAGTGGCCCAGTTCCTGCGGCACTTATCCAACACCAAAGGGGGGCTCCCTGCCGCTGCTGCTCGCCAAGCTGTCATTGCCTGTGTCCTCCCAATAGCCCTATATGGAGCTGAGACCTGGTATGCAGGGTTAAAGAGACCAGCTAGGAACAGCAGCACTACTACTACTAGCAGTAGCGCTGATAACCAGATAGCTACAGTTAGCACAAGGCAAAAGGGCCTGGTTAAGAGGGTAGAGAAGGTTATAACAGTAGCAGCAAGGGCTATCCTACCTGTCTGGAGGACCACGCCAACCAGCAGCCTCCTCCGAGACTCTGGCCTGCCTACCGCAAAAGTAGCTCTCGAAGCAGTACGCCTACGCTTCGCTACACGCCTACAGAAGGTTGACCAACAGCACCCCCTAGTCCCAAGGCTTTCCCAGCTAGGGCGGCGGCAAACAAGGCTTCAAAGAACAGCAGCCCTCCTACCTAAGTGCCCAAGGCCGTTGCTCCTACAGCCACAGCACCTCTCAGGATCACAAGACCCTACAGCTGGCCAGGATAAAGAGAAAGCAGCTAAAGCGTTTCAGGACTGGATTAAGACTGTGCCAGACAACCATACAATTATCTACTCAGACGGCTCTAAAGCCCCTAATGGGGCTACAGGTTTCGGCTTCGTTATCTACCGCAGCAACAAACGGATAGCCCAAGGGTGCGGCCGCCTTAACATTGCAGAAGTGTTTGACGGCGAGGCAGAGGGGGCGAGGGCAGGGCTCCAAAGGGCCCTCCTTACTTCCCAAGGCCAGCCTATACATATCTGCATTGATAACACCAGCGTCATTCAGGGGATCCGAGGCATAGCTCCAGACTCCTCACAAGCGGCCTTCCTGGAGATCCAGGAGATAGCAAGGATACAGAACATACAGACCCATTGGTGCCCAGGGCACCAAGGGATAAAAGGAAACGAAGAGGCTGACAGCCTAGCTAAGGAGGGCACAACACTGCCAGCCCCAAGAGGCCTCCTAGCTACCCTATCAGGGATTAAGCGACTGGCCAAAGAACGCGAACAACACCAGCATAGGAAATGGTGGAAGCAAGAAGCACCCCCCCGTTATACCCAGCTGGGGCTTAAGGCCACCCTTGGCTGCCCTCCTGAACTAGCTCTACCAAGAGCTACCCTTCACTATCTCCTGGCAGCACGATCAGGCCACGGAGACTTTGAACAGTATCATCAACGCTTTAATCACACAGAGGCATTGCTCACCTGCTCCTGTGGGGAGGCTAAAGAGGCAGACCACCTGGTCTACTGCCGTAAGACCCTAGTGAGGAGGCAACGGTGGCCTATCCTCTACCCTTATAGCCGAAGGGAGCCTCTAGGACCTATAGGCTCCCTAGAGCGCTACTTTAAGGGTCTACTTATCGACTCTGAAGGCTTCCAGGCCTTCCTTGACGTGACAGACTTCTTCCAGAAGATCTGCCCGCGTTACTAAGAGATAGGACTTAACCTATCCTCTCAAAAACAACAGACTACCTATAGTCACCAGGACAGCAGATTGCTATAACGGAACTAGGGCACCAGTGGGAACTAGGGATGGATAGAACACATATTGGCCCTCGGGCAAGATCTGGAGGACGCTAGGAAGAGACGTGTACTACAGAGTATATAGCTAGAGCCTGCGGCCCTCCACGCCACATACCCTTCGGGAGGTCTGCCGCAAGGGCGGCTGCGCCCTTGCCGCCACGGCGTTAAATATCAAACAAACAAACAAACAAACAAACAGTTGCAAAGTCTGACGCAGGATGATAACAGGCAAAACGTTCGACGTCAAGATCGAGTCTCTCTACGACCTCAAAAAAGGTATCATAACGGAGCTCACCGGGAACAAGCGGCGATACATGGCGTTTCCAAAGGGAATTTCGGATGCGGTGCTGTGTGTGTGGAACATCGGCTTCATTCAGGGCTTCTATGACTTAGAGGAGGGACTGGCCAATCCTGACAACATGCTGAACCAAGTGTTCCCGGACGTCCCGGTGCTGGGCTTCAAAGAGTTCATGGAAAGATGCTGGAAATAGTGAATGAACCTAGCTTATGAGAAAAAAACATTCAGCTGTGTCGTTGCAGATTGCTCCCGCTCATACCGACGACATGGCCTGCGCGACGTTCTGGGGATTTAACATCAGCTAGAAGCTCTTCCCTGTTGGCTCATTAAGCAGCATATCGGTGTTTCATCACCACTGAACGCACATTAACTTTCCGACAAGTATCCCACTTCAATTCAGGCAAAAGTCTTAGCTGTTTTCGGGGATGGTTCGTAACTTTACCCGAGTCCACGTCCGCGGGGGTGGATCTCGGCCGACATCGTGGTCCTCGCCAATTTCCCCCCATCTGCCCCTCATCTCGAATCATTCGTTCGGCAGCTGCGGGGCATCACAAACGCCGCCGGTGGGCACTGCGGCTTTCGCGACATCCGAGTGGTCAATTCTGCGCAGCAAGTGTCATATGCCGCTGTTCGTGGCATCGTTTTTATCCTGCGATCTCCATCCATCGAGCCATGGCAACAGGAGCAACTCCGCACGCGGGACGCAGGCGCATGGTAGTACAAAACTGAGAAACCTTTGACGTACCGCCGATTACCCCTCACGGATTGCTCTGTTCGTCCGCCAACATTCTTCGTCAACGACTGTTTGGCGACATCTTCACTGATCACTGAATTCAAGAATCAACCCCCTCCAAGAACGTCAAAATGCCCTTCCCAAAGACAGAGGGAAAGCTGGTTTACGCCTACGATGCTGAAAAGGTTTGGGTTGAACCATGGGGCCCCAACGCATTCCGAGTTCGAGCCACCAAAGCCCGTGAGATGCCTACGGAGGACTGGGCTCTGCTGAAACCAGAAGATACCGATGTCAAGATTACCTTCGATGAGCAGGGTGGCACCATCACCAACGGCAAGATCAAGGCAACCATCACAACAGGTGGAAAGCTTTTAATGTGGAATGACAAAGGGGAACTGATTCTCGAGGAGTACTCAAGGCATCGTCGGGATGTCCTGGACCCCAAGTGCAGTGCCCTTGATGTTGAGGCTCGCGAGTTCATGGCGATTGTTAACAGCAATGACTATCACCTGACCGCCAGATTTGAGAGCGTCGACCCGGACGAGAAGATCTATGGAATGGGTCAGTATCAACAGAGTTTCTTCGACATTAAGGGCCACGATCTGGAACTCGCCCACCGCAACTCCCAGGCCAGTATTCCGTTTGCATTGTCATCGCTCGGCTACGGATTTCTCTGGAACAACCCGTCTGTGGGAAGAGCTATTCTTGGACGAAACATTATGAGTTTCGAGGCCAAATCCACAAGGGCCCTAGATTACTGGATTGTGGCCGAAGACTCACCTTCCAAAATCGTCGAGGCATACGCCGACGCCACCGGAAAGGTTCCAATGATGCCAGAGTATGGTCTAGGGTTTTGGCAATGCAAGTTGCGATATCAGACTCAAGAGGAGCTTCTTGAGGTTGCTCGAGAATACAGAAGACGTGAGCTACCGATCGACCTCATCGTGATCGACTACTTTCATTGGCCGAAGCAGGGCGAATGGAAGTTCGACCCAACATACTGGCCCGATCCAGACGCTATGATCAAGGAGCTGCAAGAGCTCAAGATTGAGCTCATGATTTCGATTTGGCCGACAGTCGACCATAAATCCGAGAACTGGGACGAGATGGTCGAGAAGGGATATCTCATCCAGTCTGATAGGGGCATTCGTATCGCCATGAACTTCCAAGGGGACACCACGCATTTCGATGCCACGAATCCAGAGGCGAGAGATTATGTCTGGAAGAAGGCCAAACAGAATTACTATGACAAGGGCATCCGTGTCTTCTGGTTAGATGAGGCCGAACCAGAGTACACCGTGTACGACTTTGATACCTATCGATATCATGCGGGATCCAATGTTTCCGTCGGCAATATCTATCCCGTCGAGTATGCGCGAGCATTCTACGAAGGAATGGAGGCAGAAGGTCAGCAGAATATCGTCAACTTGATCCGCTGTGCTTGGGCGGGAAGTCAAAAATACGGTGCACTTGTCTGGAGTGGCGATATTGCTTCTTCGTGGAGCAGTCTGCGAAACCAGGTAGCAGCCGGCCTCCACATGGGTCTTTCCGGGATCCCTTGGTGGACCACGGATATTGGAGGCTTCCACGGTGGTGACCCTCGCAATGAGAAGTTCCGCGAACTGTTCGTTCGTTGGTTCCAATGGGGTGCATTCTGCCCAGTGTTCAGACTTCATGGATGCCGCGAGCCAGAGCAGCCTCAGCATGGTACAACCGGAGGTGCTGAGTGCCACAGTGGTGCGCCGAACGAAGTATGGTCATATGGACCTGAGGTCTATGAGATCTGCAAGAAGTATATGTTCCTTCGCGAGGAGTTGAGAGACTACACAAGGACCTTGATGAAGCAAGCTCATGAGAAAGGAACGCCTGTCATGCGGACTCTGTTTTATGAGTTCCCGGATGATAAAGAAACTTGGAGCATTGGTCAGCAGTACATGTTCGGTGACAAGTACCTGATTTGTCCTGTATTGCACGCCGATAAGAGGAGTATCAAGGTTTACCTGCCCAAGATCGATGGCAGGTGGAAGTCGCTTCAGAAAGGCAAAGAAGACGCATACGAGGGTGGTCAGTGGATCGAGGTCGACGCACCCTTGGATTGGATGCCGGTATTCAAGAGAGAGTAGAGATTACTTCCACTCATACCAATTCGTTGAAATCGAGAGAAATTGAAATTTGTCCGTCGGCCTTCGCTTCAAAATGCATGAATTCGACATGCGATCAACTTACAGCTGACGCTACAGAATGTACTCCCCAAATGCCTTGTGATGGCGGACGCCTAGTACAGATGATTTAGAGTTTTGATGCGGGTAGTAGGTATAGACGACGATAGGGGCGACGACGACGACGACGAGAGGGACGATACTACAGATAGTAAGAGGGATTTAAATAGAGAAGATAAAGATATTAATAAAAGTAAAGATGATAAGGATCATACTAATAGCATAATTATTCAAATGATATAGATCATTGCGCTTAAGGTAAGTAGTTGTCCGCCTAAATAGCTAGAAGTATCAGCCCGGATCGCAAAACTCATCACTTATTACGACGATATCAAGTGAGGCAAATCTCAACAATTCCAACATCGGCGATCGAGTCAAAGGCAGGATGCATAGAGTAAAACTCAACCAGCCCAAGTCGCTCGTATGAACGTTCTTTTTGTCTAGACTTTTGCACAATAATACCACCCCAACACGCCTGGGAGTCTGTATATAAAAGAAGGCATTGTACCTCTATCCGACCCGGAGTCACAATCTCTGTGGGTCAAACACGGTTCTCGAAATATTTCTTCCCATCGTGACCTTGAGCCAGAGTCAACTGGGCATCCGGCCAGAACACCACAGTCTCGTGATTCAGGCCGCAGTGGCAACCAGGTTGAATTGCATGATGACACCGATAGGAATCGTCGTACGTCGGAATTGCAATATTCGATTCGACCTGAGCTGTGTCTCCAAAAAGGCTGAACTGCAGTGTGCAATGTGGCTGGGTTGCCGTCGAATTTCCGCGCAAGAGTAGTCGATCTGGTAGATCTAGCATGACATTCATGAGCCTTCCCCGAAGTGGCAAACTGCAACTGGAGCTAATGATGTAGCGAGAATCGTTGTAAACTTTTGGGTAGTTCACTGCTAGAATTTCGGCATCGACAACACGCCGAGAAGATCCGCGAATCAGACTGTACGTGATCGGACCTTCAACAGATGCCAAACTCCAGGACGGCGCCTGTAGTTCGGTGCCAATTTTTGACATGGGGAAGAAAATAGTTTCATTCCCAGTGGAATCGATACCACCCCTACCAGAATAGCGCCAAAGAAGTCCTGGGAGTATATCTACTTCCCAAATTCCGGCCAAGCATCGGTCTTCGCTACGATCCAGAATTTGTGTAGCCATGGCTAGGATGGTCAGAAGCCGGTCCTTTTCGAAAGAGATTTTCGAAAGAGAGGGACATGATAGTGAACTGCTCGACTACGGACGTGTACCAGTATTCAATCCGATGCGAGTCAGTCCACAGGTAGCATACTTCTAAATGCTGGCATACAGTAATGGCGTCTTGGAACGACTTCGGCCTGTCGTCCCATGGAATTCCATCCCTTCGCATGGCGACATTGCTTTTTGTTGTGACACATATCTGTTGCTTGCCCCATCGATGGCTTAAAGCGACGAATCGCACATTCTCGTGGTTCGCTTCCGAGAGACGAAGGCAGCGTTTCGATTCGCCAAGATAAAGAACTCTGCGCGGAAGCGGCGTAACATCAGTAGCTCGGCAGGCCGTTCCTTTATGTCACTCGTTACAATGTTCAATCCAAGAGGTGACAAGATCCATGCACTGATGAGAGTCAAGAGATTTCGACACTGGAAGAAGATATCCGATCTGCAAACTATCCGTCAACTTCGGCGGGCCAAGAAGCTCCAGGTTTGGTCGAATCAGACTGGGATTGTTTCCACCGGCTTTGACGTGATATTTATCTCGCTGAAAATCCGTCGGAAACTACTGTTCTTGTGTGATAGCTAACCGCAGAATCGTGGCAAGTGGACATGTGATTAGACTAGAATCTCGATTATTGAATAGTCGATACTCCTCGTAGTTGAATTCTTTTCCATTGACATCCAATGTCTGCAAATGCTGCATGCGTCGGGAACATGCCGGGGAAGCCGCGCACCCATTATTGTGTGCTTTTGTGTCACGGGCTAGAGCCCGGCCGAGATCTCCGGCTTTGCCGGAGCAGCTACCGAGATCCGGCTCCGCCGGATCCACTATTCTGCTGTAGCACACCGCCTAGCCCCGGTCTGCATCACTGCTGCTAGGCGCCTATCCCTGTAAAGTCCTTTCCTCCTTCTTCAGCTTAGAATAGTCAATCGACGGCACCTCTACGTTGAACAAGCCTAGGGGCCAGCCCCTTACATTTTGCTATTCTTGAGCACTTGATGTTGTGTGATTGCAAGACGACTGTTTCTCGATTGAGCTCAGTTGCATCGTATGTGCTTCGAAGGTGTGCTAGACCGGCCAACATGCATCACTAGTAAATTCGTTTTGTGGAGGCGTGCGATGTTCCCCGAAATCATGATTCGTCACATTATTTCCATTTTAACTGCGTACAAAAGAAGCTAGCCTAGTTCGGGCTGCTCTTGATGATTCACGCGTCAAGGAAGACGCGTTTGGTGACTAGGTTTTCTCAACCAGGACTGAGATGAAGCTTCCAACCGGCGTTCCTCATCCAAATAGGCTCTTACTTGAGCTCCCAAGTTTCCTTGATGAGGTCGGCAGCCTTTTCACCAATGCCGTAGGCCGGCATCTGCGTGTGGCCACCGTTGAGGGTTGGCATGATACTGCAATCAGCTACACGCAAGCCTTTGACTCCTTTCACAGTGAGGGTATGGTCCACAACAGCCTTCGGGTCGTCTGCCCTGCCCATTGCGCAAGTACCAGCAGCGTGGTAGCCTAGTTCGTGATCTTAGCAATTATTCAAGGATGTTAGGTAACTGGTGGAGAGCTCACAGGTGGTTGCGTTGTCTTTCACGTAAGGAATCCACTCCTCACGAGTCGTGTACTTGTGGTGTACAAGTTCGCTTGGCCAAGAACCCTTGACGATACCCTTGGTACCCTTGCCTTGCATGATGATCTCATTACCAAATCGGCACGCCTCAGCGAGGACCTCGACGTCAAGAGGGTCGGCAAGGTAGTTGGTATCGACGACAGGGACCGCGGTGGCATCAGTGCTGCGAAGGGTCACAGTGCCCCGAGACTTGGGGGCAAAGAGCTCGGCGATCATGCTGAAGGCATGCTTGTTGTCGACGGGAAACTTATCAAACTGCTTGGGCCCACCGTAGCATTCGGTGGTGAAGAACTCAATGTTGGGTTGCTTCGGCGTGAGACCCATCGGGTCACGTCCCTCTTCGCGAGGGGCATTCTTCCACAAATCCGAATCGGCGAGACGGTCATCTAAGCGGGCGTACGCAAAAGCACCAAAGGGAAAGGTCGACAGAAAGCCCGCCTTGTGGTCCTTCCAGAGAGCATATGTCTTCGCAAAGTTATCGCCGTGGTAAACATGATGGTCGTTGGTCAGGCCCTCCTTTTCAGTCTCGTAGAACATAAAAACGATCTTGATGCTCCTGTAAGCAGAAGGTTTGACACATATGTGAAGAAGGTAGACTCACAAGATGATCCATCAAATTCTTACCGACACCGGGCAAGTCAACCAAAGTCTGAATGCCGAACTTCTCCAGCTCAGACTTGGCACCAATGCCAGAGCGATTCAGGATATTGGGACTACAGTAGGTACCGCCGCTCACAATGATCTCTTTGGTTGCTTTGATGTTGACGGAGGATCCGTCGGGCTTGACTGCACGGACGCCAGTAGCCTTGAGCTCCCCGTTGACGTTCTCGATGATAACCTTGTCAACGTGTGTTTGAGTCTTGAGATGCAGATTATCCCTCGTGTTGGCGTTTGTAACGAAGTTGGCTGCAGTTGTGCGAGTTCCCTTGTACACCGTTCTCGGCGCATGGCCACATCCATGAGGGTTGTTTCCATGGGTGAACATGTCGTGATCAAGTGGGAGTCCCTTGTCAACCATGGAGTCCATGATAAGGTTGGAGATGGGAGCGAGATCATGCGGCTCGATGTCGAGGTGGCCTTCGGTGCCATGGTCGGAAGACGCCTTGAACCAATCCTTTCCGTGGAAGTTCTCGGCCTGCGCAAATTGCATGTTAGAAATGCGAACGACTAATGAGGAGAGCGGAGCAATCAAAGGGTCTCGGATTTACATACCTTGCGGATATACTTGAAAAAGTCTTCGCCACTCCAGCCCTCAGCGCCCCAGTCATCGTAGTCCTGCTTGGCGCCTCGAATGCATAGAGTACCATTGCATCCTGAGCATCCACCGAGGAACTTGCCCCGACTTAGCTTCACTTGTCTGTTATTAACAGCAGCCTTGGGTTCGCTGATGACGTTCCAGTCGGTCTCCTTGTCGAAAAGTTGGGACCAACTAGAATGCGAAGCAGAGCTTGTGAGCATTGAACGATAAAGTGAGTTGCAATTGCGGTTCTTTGACTCACCCCCCTGTCATATGTACATTCTCCAAGTCCTTGTTGTGTTCGCCAGCCTCAATGACAAGAACGCTGGTGTTGGGGTTCTCGGCAAGTCGGCTAGCTACAACGCAACCAGAAGTGCCGCCACTAGAAAACAGAGACAGCCAGGTCAGTTTCCGAGGAGCCCCCAAAATTTGTGTTCTGTCCAAGTGCCAAGGACCTACCCGCAAATGACGAAGTCGTAAACGAGATCTTGAGGAATAGAACCCATGTTGAAAGCTCAGGACTAAAGTCGGGATGATTTCAAGAGAATTTGCGAGAAAGCTTAGACAATGACGAGAAAAATGACCGATGCACCCCTTCGAGTGGCTAGGTCGCGGATTCTTGTATGCACCCTCTCACGCAATGTCTTAGACCCGCGTCCGATTCTCGCTTTCTCCTCTCGCACGTATCAACCTCAACTCCCCCTCATCTGACATGCACCAACCTGCTATCTACCCCTGAAGTATGCTGAGCTTGCCCTCATACGACTGGGGAAAGCTGCGCCGTTGCCAAGTGATGCCCATCTTCTCCAAAAGGAAACTGAACCGCTTCAATGGCCGGTGGTTTCGGTGGTAATGGTCGCAACCTGCAGGGTCTGGCAGAACCATCTCCACCACGGCTGGGCCGATGTCTGGGGTCCCCGCACACGCAAAACAGCTTTAACCACTGTTGGTGCTAGGATTGCGTGTGTCTTCAGCGACCGTCGTGCATGAGAGCACCCACAGAAGTAATGCAGCAACCGGAAGCAACTCCGGGGTCGATCCTCTGAAGAACATGCACGAACTAAGCCCATTGTGAATATCCCAAGACCTTTTGTACAGCGCCAACGACGCTTCGACATGGAAATTGTCCGGCTCTATGCCGGGTTTCGCTGGGCGACAAACTACCGACCGACGATCATCATTAGTGAGACTTCATGAACCAATGGGAATGCTGGTTGCAAGGCATCGCAGGATGCAACTTCTAGGGCAGTCAAAATCTCTCAAGTTCACAGCCCAGAAATGCGACAGTTACAGAAGTTGCCCCTGGCCTAGAACGAAACGAAGGCAAAAAAGGGATCGGGAGGCTCTGAATATGATCCTTCTCAGCCGTGTTTGAAAGGTTCTTCGTCGTACGAAGGCTTGCCTCCTCCCTCTTTCAGTAGGGATGAGGCGTACCAAGCTTCCTCAAGACCGTTCAGGTTGCATCCTGCCATCGAATGCTCCGATACTGCAGGTCATGATCATAATTCGTAATTGGCATCGAACCATTAGGGTGAATCAATGCAACATTGTCGTTCTAGAAGACCCTCGATACTCTGCAGCAGTTTTCTTGGTGATATTTCAGCGTTCTCGCAACATGAAAGTAAACGCGAGCAACTCGCACAGAAATGCATCCAAGAGTCGTGCTTTTTGAGTTGTGGAGACAAGTTGACCATTGGAGCCCGAGAACTTCCATCAAGGTCTGGGGTGCCTTTCTCCCCCGTGGGAAATCTGGAACGAGCAGAATTATGAAGCTCGGGATATGGGGCCGGACGGGAGTGGCGCCCACATCACTTCTAATTTTGACTGACTGTTCCCTTTCGCCGACCGACTGTGGGCCGTCTCCATCTGTGTTTACGCGACGAATCTGATAAGGGGGGTTGAAGAGATCAGGGATTTCCCACAAGAGGAACCAAATCCGCGTCTGCATTCAGCTTTGACAGCATCGCCAACTAGCCTACCGGACAACTGGAAGATGAAAACTGTTGACCCATTTTACGGAAATTGTGAGCAATTGTCATGCGTGACTATGAGACCTGCGGGTAATGGAGAATGCACACGTACCCTTCATGGCCTGTAATACTTCGTAATATGGAGCGAGACCCCTGCTGGCAAGGCCATGCCCTTGGGGGTCTATCTTGGCGATAATACCCTCGACCATTCAATTGCTTCCGTTTGGTCTGAGAAATTTTTCAAGTGGTCCTGCGGATCACCGCTCTGGCGGATGCTACGTTGTGTTGGACCAAAGACGCACGGAGACTGGGCCCTTTTCACCTTCAGCACACGGATACCTAGTACTTATGGGTTGGAATTGAAGAGTCCAAATGGATAACATTGCTTGGCTAACATTAGCCCAGCCTATCTGATTCGTTGTGAATAGTGATGATCAGTGCGAGCTCAGACCTACCGGTGAGCCGCCAGGGAATTGTGAATGTTCAAGTCAACGGTCATATCCTTGAGAGACCAGGAGAGCTGTCCAGATTTGGAAATACTCAGTGGGCGAAGGAAATGCGCTATGCCTGGGATATGTGCAGAACAGGGACTTCATTGCTGCGCGATGCTCATACAATCACCGCCGAGCTTTGGCTTATCTCGCCGCAGGAGCCGACATGAACAGCTGGCCGACTCATATTCCATGCCCGCACGTGGTTGTCGGCTGGAAGGAATATCGCGGCGGCCCGATTCTGTGCCAAGAGAGTACATGGATGCCTTGATTCCCCGGGAGCCTGATTAGAACGATTTTCCCGTCGATCGCTGCCTGCCCAAACAGGAGAGGGCATTGTCAATTGTGACTTGCCGGAACTTCGGATCCAAGGATTGTCCTTTTCAGTAGCACCCGCTGAAGACGTTATGTCGTTTCGGGGGCTACTCCCCTGTCAATCACACACAGGGGAAGCAGACTCGATCCTCATCCAGATGGCGAGAAAACGTTGTACGTAAACACATTTTGATCGAAGGAATGCGGCTTTTAATCCGAGGCGCCCCGAGAACTCCCACCGGCCTTGTGTCGGTTGTTTTGGTGGTTCTGACGGCTGTTGAGGGTGTTTTGCTTGGCTGGCCTCTTCACTCCTTTCGTGTCTTTTTCCTCTTTCACAATGGCGACTCCCTTCCAGACTGAGGCCTGGACAGAGTACGGTCTTGGTGTAGTTGTGATTTTACTTCGAATATTCGCTCGCTGGAGAATAATCGGCTTCAATTGGCAAGGGGATGACTATTTCGCAGTTCTGTGCTTGATTTTCTGGACTGTAAGTCACACCAATCATATTCCAGACGTCTTGGACAGATTGCTTACCTTAACTCTATCTTGTAGTTAGAACTGTGTATGCTGGAGCTCATCGGTTGGCCTGTCCCTTCCCTGCAATTGTTCAGTTCGACGTCTAATTCGTGCCCCTTCAACAGGTCAAAATGGAACCAACATTGGGATTACCGACGAAATCGGCGCGACCCTGACACCCCAAGAAATTGCAAAGTTCGAATTTGGCTCGAAGTGCCTGCTGGCGGGATGGAATTTCTACGTTACCCTTATTTGGTGCTTGAAGGCTTGCATTCTCTTCTTTTTCAGCCGCATCACGTACGTCCTTCCTCCGTCCTTACCACCTACTCTATAAGGAGTCGAGCTGAACATGGCTGTTTACACAGACTTGCGACAAGACAACAAAAGATCGTGAAATGGACTGCTATCGCGACCATTTTAGCGTATTGCGGCGTAATCGTTGTTATCTGGGGGCATTGTATACCCGTGCAAAGAAACTGGCAGGTTGTGCCATACCCAGGAGACGAGTGCACTTTGGCCGTTCCAAACTACTTGAGTTTGGTTGTTCTCAATGTAACGTAAGTTCTTTTGCTTTTAAGACTAATTCGTGGGAAGGTTTTGGGGCTAATGATTGTTCAAGGACTGATATGTGCATTGTTTCAATTCCATTGCCTCTTCTATGGACGGTGAAGCTCGGTATCAAACGCAAGCTCGCCATTGGTGTCCTACTGTGCTCGGGAGTTTTCGTCATGATCGCTGCCTTGCTACGCTGCATCCTGTCGTTGAAAGATATTGACGGGATCAATGTCAGCACCATCTGGGCCATCCGAGAAACTGTAAGCAACATCTATCCTTTGGAACCCCGAAAAGTACTGACTTGTTGTTCCCTGCCAGTTTGTTGGCATTATCGCCGTGAACGCAGCTTGCATCAGACCTCTCTTCTCTTCGGCTCACTGGCTCAGCTCGAGTAAGGGCAGCAGCAGCGGGGCCATGAAGTACACCGGATCAGGTGATAGATATGGTCACCAGCTGGTCACGATTGGAGGTGGCGGCCAGAGCACCGACCGCTCTATGCCTGCAAAGAGAAGGCACAACAAGTACAACATGACCGAGTTCGACAACAACTCAAGCGAAGAACATATTGTCAAGTCTTCCGAATCCGCCAACTGGCCTCAGGCTAGCGGTGACCGCGACGGAAGCTTGACAAGTAAGTCTAGTGGTCAGCATGGTGGAATCATGGTCACAACTACGTACGAGGTAAAGCCCGCAGAAAGCCAGCGATGAGTGTGTGACAGGTCATTTCATCTATGGCGAAGCTGAGTTAGAAGGGAAGAAAGACGAAGAGGATCCGACGGGAGAAACCGAAGGCAGGTAGCTTACGTCCTTATAATCAAGCTAAGAGCTAGCTATTGTATCTTTCATTAATACTCATTTGCGATGCCCACCAACACAGAATCAGTCATTCAACGTGCATCCTACGTTGGTGTTCACTTAAGTCTTCCACGTGTTGCTTGATGACATCGTAGCGTATTATTGACGTTCGGGAGATTGCCGAATACGATTGTTTACACGAGTTGCTGACCCTTCTTGTACCTGCATATTGACGCTGTTTGTATGTTCGCTTTGATTGGCACGGGAGTGAATGACAGGCGAATATTACCCTTCTGAGATCGAATCTGAAGGATGACTCGCAGGCTGCATTTAGCCGGCGGGGTGTCCAAGTAATTAGACGTGATGGACGGTTGACGATCGTATCCTGCAAGCCATTTTGAGAATCGTCCTTTGTTTCTCCACGAATGTGAAGTAGACTTTATTGCCCAGAGTAGGGCATCGGGGATGGGCGCAGACATACCTACCCCACACACTTCGTCTTCCCCGCAATGCCACTACAACTCATTGCATCACGAGCGTCGGATTTTGGCTAGCAATCGGAATGGAGCTGCAAGGTGTGCATGACAGGCGGAAGTGCAGTGTCATCAGAGGTAGTCGACTTACAAGCGAAATCTATAAAATGAGACTGATGCCTTGAAAGGTCTATCGAGGGAATAAATCGTCGATTAAGCTTGGGTTTCGAAACTTCCCTAGTCACACAAGAGACAATGAAGCTTGCACATGCCTTGTTCATTGCAGCATTGCTTGCCACCGCAAGCAACGCCACATCCTCCTTTGATGGAAGTCGTTACCTCTGGTACACAAAACCAACAACAGAATGGGAACAGGGCGCTCTTCCGATCGGCAATGGACGACTCGGGGGAACTGTTTGGGGAGGTGCAAACGAAACCCTCACCATCAACGAAGATACCATCTGGTCCGGTCCTATCCAAGACCGAACTCCTCCCAACGCCTTGGCGACCCTACCTGTGGCTCGTAAGCTGTTTCTCTCTGGCAAAATTACCGAAGGCGGCCAGCTTGTGTTGAGGGAGATGACCCCGGCCGAGAAATCCGAACGTCAGTTTGGATATTTCGGCAATTTGGATCTTGACTTCGGACACAGCGGTAACTTGGAGAACTACGTGAGGTGGCTTGACACAAAGCAGGGTAACTCGGGCTCCTCGTACGCTTTCGACGGAGTTAACTTCACGTGTGTATAGTCTTTTCCGCTTATTGAATACTCTCTCTAACGATTTTGAATGATAGGCGGGAATTCGTCGCGAGCTACCCAGCTGGGGTGCTCGCCGCTCGTTTCACATCCAGTGAGGAAGGTGCTCTCAACCTCAAGGCTAGCTTCAGTCGACTGGCAAACATTTTGGTCAATGTTGCATCCACGGCAGGTGGCGTCAACTCAGTGACCTTGATGAGCTCTAGCGGACAGCCTCTTGATGAAAACCCAATTTTGTTTACTGGTCAGGCTCGTTTCGTGGCACCGGGAGGTATGCAGAGCCTCTAAGCTACAGTACCCGCTCGTACTGATTTGAAGTAGCGAAGTTCGAGAACGATGGTTCCGTTCTCAGGATCACGGGAGCTACGGCCATTGACCTGTTCTTCGACGCAGAGACTAATTATCGCTTCGCGTCTCAGGACGAATGGGAGGCTGAGATTGATCGCAAATTGAACGCTGCACTGACCAAGGGTTATTCAGACCTAAGGGATGAAGCCCTCAAAGACTCCAGCAGCCTTCTTGGGCGGGCTTCGATTGATCTTGGCAAATCACCGCGAGGACTTTCTGCGTTACCCACGGATGAGAGAGTGGCCATAGCCCGGAACAATTCGAGTGATGTTGAGCTGTCGACTCTCACTTGGAATCTCGGCCGCCACATGCTCGTTGGAGCCTCACGAAACACCGAAGCCGACATAGATATGCCCGCGAATCTCCAGGGCATCTGGAACAACAAAACCACGGCTGCTTGGGGCGGAAAGTATACTATCAATATCAACACCGAGATGAATTACTGGTCTGCTGGTCCAACGAATCTGATCGAGACACAAGAGCCTTTGTTTGACTTGATGAAAGTGGCCAACCCAAGAGGCAAAGCCATGGCGAAGGCCATGTATGGCTGTGACGGCACAATGTTTCACCACAATCTGGACGTTTGGGGCGACCCGGGTGCGACTGACAACTACACATCTTCTACCATGTGGCCCATGGGCGCCGCATGGCTTGTACAGCATATGGTGGATCATTACCACTTCACGGGTGACAAGACATTCTTAGCAGACGTTGCCTATCCCTTTTTAATCGACGTGGCTACGTTCTATGAGTGTTATACCTTTGAACACGAGGGTTATCGAATCACAGGTCCTTCGCTGTCACCAGAGAACACTTTTGTCGTCCCGAGCAATTTCAGCGTGGCTGGTCGCTCGGAGCCAATGGATATCGACATACCCATGGACAATCAGCTCATGCACGACGTTTTTAGTGCAATCATCGAGGCGGCGGACATCTTGGGAATCGATGATACCAACCAAGACCTGAAGAAGGCTAAGGATTTCTTGCCTCGCATCAAGCCTGCGCAGATTGGTTCCAAGGGCCAGATCCTCGAATGGCGCTATGAATACAAAGAATCGGCGCCTAGTCACCGTCATCTTTCACCTTTATACGCTCTGCATCCTGGGAAAGAATTCTCACCATTGGTCAACGAAACGCTGTCCGAGGCCGCTCAGGTTCTACTTGACCGTCGCAGGGATGCGGGATCAGGAAGCACAGGGTGGAGTCGCACATGGATGATCAACATGTACGCACGATCGTTCAGGGGAGCGGATGCATGGGAACAGGTGAAGGGTTGGTTCGCTACGTTTCCCACCGCGAACCTATGGAACACAGATAAGGGATCGACATTCCAGATTGACGGAAACTACGGTTTCACAAGCGGTATCACGGAAATGTTGCTTCAAAGCCACACGGGTACTGTGCATATTCTTCCTGCTTTACCAGGTGAAGCCGTGCCAACGGGTAGTGCAAAGGGATTGGTCGCAAGAGGCAACTTTATTATTGATGTCGAATGGGAGAATGGTGCCTTCAAGAGAGCAGGTATTACATCGAAAACTGGAGGTAAGCTGAATCTCCGGGTTGGAAATGCTGAGAGTGTTCTTGTCGATGGGGATATGTACACTGTTGAAATAAGGACGACTGAAGGGCAGGTTTTGGAGATTACGCCAGCTTGAACTTATAAGTGTATGCCAGATTTCACAAACCAAGTGGTATTGCGCTTGTTGTATGTTCTGATACAATGTAGCAAGCCTCAGAGCTCTAGGTTGTGGAGGTCGTGTCCCCAAAGGCAGGAGTAAATGATCAATTTACTGCTCTTCCCTCTTGGCAAGCCATATATTCGTTCATCAAGCAGACAGTGACTAAGGCATAGCTTTGAAGAAGAATCTATGATACGGACATTCGCTCAGTTGAATTAGATGACGCGCTGCTAACCCTGTCATGGAAGCGTCATGATAGATCCAAGATCGGACGTGAACTTTTAAGTGTATGCATGATTTCCGACAGAGCTTCTACATGTGATCCTCGCTAGGCTAGTTCAAGTTAGATGTACATGCTTCAGCAGCGTTCCACCTACCGTCTTCGAAGTTCTAGCCGCAACAGCAACAGTGACTCTGCCTGCGACAGAGAAATTCAAGGCATCCGCAGATTCAGGTTCCATGAGAGCCTTTTGGACGTATTTCCGCCTGTTTATTCCCTGATGTTCTGACTGCCACATTTGAGGAGCTGCATAATGCGACCAACCAACAAAGTCAGTCGCAGCGTGGGGAATGCGGCAGTAATGCCATTCTAGCTCTTGTGGCGTGCCAGCTTGTGGTTGTTTCACAAAAAATAAAAAGGATTCTGTTGTGTGTTGAAATTCCTTGGAAAGCTTCAAATTGACCACTGTACCTCCCAAAATGTTCGCAGCTGTGTCAACTGTATCTGCAAACCAGTTTGACTCGGCATCTTCATATGCGCTGCTATTCAAAGCTGATTTTTGGAAGCGAATATCGACTATGCTTGAGGTTCCCAAAAAACTTCCCACAGGCAGCGTCCTAACTTCGAAGAATTTGTCTCTTGTATCAAACGAGAGTAGAACCCCAGCTTTGGCTGCCGGTGTTCTTGCAAAAGGCGTTGCTTCGATCACACGACGGCCCGTTCTGTTCGTTGGCAAAAACATATCCATAGGATGGGTCTTCAGTCCTCTTGTGTCACAAAGATGAATCGGGACTCTTGGATAAGGACACCTGACAAATCGACCCGTGGTTGGATCTCCTGACAGTAACACACCTGTATCTTCGTTTTTATGTATGGTGTCAACATTGAAAATGCCGATATACGATGACCAACATGATAGAGTTCGAAGTTGAATCGATAGCCCCGCGTTCGTCGTGCTGTATGGCTGTGGCCTATTGTTTTCTCGAGGGGTGAATTGAGATGCTTCTTCGAAGGCATGTGGGCGAGACGCGAGTATACTCCCCGTACCAGAAAATGCAGCCCAAGACCAGCAGAACAAAGAATGATCGTCCGAAACCTTCAAAATCTCTTCTTGCAGTCTCATGAATGCTCGAGACCCCTCCCCGTATATAAAAGGCATAGATATGCCGAAAATTCAAAGCATACAATATGCCATATCCTCAAGTCTGGTAGTTTCGCGGCGAGCCAGCCATGAAAGTCTTTCACCAACGGATGCTTGGAAAATTGGATGAATCTGGTCATTCTCCCACTGATCTTGCCACGCCGTAGACGTGATTGACTTCGAATTGAAATATTTGACGTCGATGCCTGTAGCCGAAGAAATTTGATGTGCCATAGATGACCTTGTGCCAATGAGCGACCAATCGGCTGCGTAGAACAAAACCTCTTTGGGAGCCAAAAGCTCTTGCAAAGTCCAGCCTCTAGTGAACCACCGGCTACAGGAAATATTCTCTGCGGCGAAGTGTTGCCCAGATGTTGGTATGTCGGAGAGATACGCAAGGCACACTCCCGAATGGAAGTACCAAGAAAACATTGAGTTGATGGCTTCGGTGAGCTCCGATGAGCTGCTTTTATCGATACAATTTGTGTCCACCCACAGGAAGTTATATTCTGCACCACGTGCTTGGGCGCCTACAGCCAGAATCTTCTGGTATCCTTGTTTTTGAGAGGCTAGAGATCAGTCGGTCCAATCCTGAAATGTCACTTCCCCGCAGCTCCAAGTATGCGACAAAATGGCGTAGTCAGGAATATCACCGCCGAAGAATTCCTCGAGTTCCAGACTTTGCAGATTGATAAGCCACATAATGTCGGAGGTGTTCCGCCCGCCAAAATTCCAATTGTAATCGAGCGTATGCTGATGCAGATCAATAGCGGCGACTATCGTGATAATGGCCAATGAATATCAAGTGAGGGTGAAAGTTGATTCCTGTCGGTGGATGATGCATCAGAAGTCAGACCAACTGCGTAGGTGACTACCCCTCTCTGAGGCTCCATGGATCCTTCGATGCAAGATAGTGGGGTCCATCCTGACGGAAGTCTGACAGCAATATGTCTTGCCCGGGCGGAAACACCGATTCGCCGACATGAAGCTGTCACTAACTATTCTGATGGAAGCACAAGCTTTTGATGTACTACATAGTAGTCGATTGCATCTCAGGGGACATGAACGTGCCGCCAACATTCCCGATTGCACATGTTGAATTGCCATTGGAAGACCGAATGAGAGCTCTCGAATCCGCAATAACGACCGCCAAATATTGAGTCAAGAAGCACGCGAATGACGATGCTCATCGTCCGAGCTCCGGCGATCCGGGCCGTAGCCCTGTCCGCTCCGACGATGACTTGACAGGGGCCCCCCGTATCCAAAGACATCGCCTGTTAAAACAGTTTCTTGGGGCTTGGGGCTCAATGGGATTGTCAATAAAGTTGAGACAGCTTGATGATAGGTAGAATTTCTCCCCTATGCTTTTAAGACACAACGCAGGTGTTATCCTGCCTGCCAGGCACATGCGCCTGAAAGGATCTATTATCATCCCGCCGGGAACTCTGGGCCACCATGTGCGCACAAAAATCCTACTGGGACGCACCAGATTTGAAATGTGCAATTCTGTACAAATGAACTGACAATACTTCAGCCACTGCGATACTTCTCAATTGAGAACAAGCCAAGTACTTTGCATAAAGAGAACCTATAGCCGTTGGCTGTGTGCTGTCACGGCAATGGTGCCCCTTTTCCAGACCGCATAACATTCATCAGCCGACATCCACAATTGCTTACCTGCCTCGTATCGAGAGTCAGCCTAGCAACTAAGCTCGTGCGAGTCCCACTCTAGATCCCTGCGAATGATACCAACCCACGATTACTTTGCTATTTTCGAGGGTCAACACCGACGAAACCCACAATAACTTCTTATCGGTTCGCCCGGACAAGCAGCATCAGGGGAGAGTTGTATTTACTCGATGCAACAATGGACCGATGGGTTATCCCCATGGTCCACCTTCAGCCTCCGGTTTGAAATAAGACTCTGTTTTCCCCGGAAATCAATCTTTCGCATCTTTTGGTCCCAACGATCTCATCGTCCACGACCAGTCACTCGTTTTTTCCCGACGTTAACCAACCAGACGGTAATAATACTCATAATATTAATCAGTCAATATGTTGTCACCAAAGGCCATCACCACCCTGTTCAACTTCATCCTGTTGGCCTCCGCGGCCCCCGGAAAGCGTCAATCCACTGGCTCCGGATCCTGCACCGATCTTCACCTCTTCTTCGCTCGTGGCTGGAACGAGGGCTACCCCGGACGCCAACAGTCACTTTATGAGGCTACCTGCACCGGTCTTTCCAGCTGCGACTACGAAGACATCCTTTTCGATGCGTCAAACCCCTCGGGTTACCCTAATGCGGTTGAGGAGGGCCGAACCTCCGGCGTTGCCCAGATCAAGGCCTACGTTGCGAAGTGCCCCGATTCCAAGATCGTCCTCAGTGGCTACAGCGAAGGTGCCAATATTGTTGGCGACATTCTCGCTGATTCGGGCCTCGATGCCACTTCCACGCCCGGCAGCAAGGGTAAGTTTGTTGGAACAACGTTCCAAGAAGTTGGTTGCTAATCCGTCCCAGTTTGCGCTGCACTCCTTTTCGGTGACCCAACCCACATTGCCGACCAAAGCTACAACGTCGAAGCCGGATCCACCTACAGCGGCCAAATGGCTCGCTCTAGCTCGTCCCTCGCCAACCTGAACAACTTTTCTAGTGTCCTGCGCTCTTGGTGCAACGGCGAGGACACCGTCTGTGCCTATGGTGACGGTACTCGCACGATGGGCGAGGATGCCCACACCAACTACTTCCAGCTGTACACAAATGATGGCGCCGCCTACATCAAGGAGAAGTGCGTTCCCTCCGGAACCACCCCGACCGCGACCGCGACATCCAGCATTCCCGCCCCGACTTCTACCGGTTCCTTCTGCACTTCCGGCAAGGTCAAGTCCGGCCTGTCGGACAACTACAGCGGCCTCTGTGCCTTCGCTTGCTCCAACGGATACTGCCCTGACGGTGTCTGTGAGTGTGCCTCTTACGGCGAGCAGACCACCAGCCCGGGTGGCGATGGACGGGACGGATGCCCCGCCACCGGACTTGACGACAGCTACAAGGGACTTTGCAGCTTCAGCTGCAGCCACGGATACTGCCCTACAGGCGCTTGCGAGTACTGTTAAACGTTCGGAATTGAGTGAATGACGGTGCGATGGAACGGTACGGATTACGAATTTGAGACTGAGAGTTTGAGGAAATTAAACCAAATGGGGGCACTCTTCGTGATGTAGACTGTTTCGAAATTTGAAGAACGTAATGACGCCCTAGCACATTGACAGAAACACCCGTGAAGTCTTCCTCCGTAGAACTAGGTGAACGCGGTGTTGAGCAGCAAAGTGCTTCTTTGCCATTGAATTCGTGCGTAATGCAAACAATGCAAAGTGACTTTTGGAATCTAGCCCACCTATCGACGCATTGCCCGTGCGGCTCCACGACGGACTGGGCCACCTTCTTTGCCAATTCGTGGCAGATGTTTACAATGAAAAAACCACTCCAGCGTTACGATGCTGCGTATCTCAATGATCAATTTCTAATGATAGAGAGGGAAGCAGGTTCCGCGTAATCCAGGAGATCATTTCAATGATCCTCATTGCCCACAAGCATGTCACGATGATGGGCCTGGCTTAGGCGTCCCAATTGGAGGTTGCGGTCTTTGTGATAATCGTGATCTACCCGTCTCCCAGGGACTCCCGGCACAACCATCCGGGCTGTCTCGCTGGATCGGAGTGACGAAGGCCCGGGCGGACGCGCCCGCGCAGGGAAGGTCTTCAAGATCAGTAAAAAAAAGTTACACGCTAACCTGCCAAGGAATGTACGGATAGTGGGCTCCAACGTACAAACGTCAGAAGCCAGGGCGGGCTCACGATGTGGTTGATGATCACAGCTGGAGGGCTCCAGCTGGCAATTGAATGAGCTTGAGCGAAGATGCAGAGCGGTGGCTGAAAAGCTCTGCACCAAGTGGAGAGGAAACAGCACTACATGGAAGATGGGACCGCGGCAGTCAAGTGTGGGGGTTGTTGAAATCCTATGGTATTCCCGGGAGCCAGCGGTGCTTGCAGTGTTTGCTTGGATGGATGTGGACATAGGTCTTGCTGAGAGCGTGACAGCCCCGTGTGAATGAAAACTAACATGGAAGAAATGCCATGTCAGAATGCATTGACGCGCCTGTGTTGAAATTCTCTCTGGCTTGATAGGCAAACAGTTCGTTGGCCTGGCCATGAGCCAAATGATGCTCATAATGACGGCACGCCAGCTGCAAGAAATTCTGTGCGTCCTTGTGTGTGGAGCCGAGATGCCGGCTGGATCCCATGACCAGCAAACTTCGGTCGCAAAAAGCGGGATCCCGATCTTGTCGTTCATGGCGGCTCAACCAGGCGGGCACGTTTCAAGCTGCAAACCTAGGACAGCCTGGTGACAACAAACACTTGGTTCAGCGCGGGGCGCGCTCTGTCACTTCAGTTGACGTCAGCCGCGTCAAAGACATCCAACGCTCCTCATCCTTCAGTGGTGCTTTCTTGAGGCTGCGACCGGTGATCCTTATCATCCCCTATCGCTTATCCACATATTCGCGGTCCCGGTATTCCGTTGTTCGTTTTGCTTCCGCGCCGAAACGTGTGGCGAGCGTCTCCTCAATTCTCATCCTTTCAAACAACAAAATCAACTGTACTGCCTCAGTATCCTGTGGGCCGGCGTTTCTAATTTTGTGTCGATGGCTGATGATCGACAGTAATCGACAAAGCCGTTCCGCTGTTCCTGCAGGACAGAACTCTCTTTGACGATTCGGACAATTCGTGAAGGCAAGCGAGGGAGAGGTGCCAGGCCTCTGGGAGCAGCCATAACTCTATCAAACTCATGTCAGACGAAGTAGCTCCCGTCCTCCCGACCTGCTCATGTCACCCCAACTTCCGATGCACCAAATTTGCCAGGTTGTCACGTCTCTTCACCTGCAAGCGATGGGATGGAGGGAATACAGGAGCTGCTATCCCTGCCACAATCGCTAAACGTCTTGTTGACATCACCGATGGCCATGGGATTCCCTGCCATCCACGCACGTTTTGCGGGGCGAGACAAACCGCCAACGTCTTGGCCCGCAGAACCAACAGGGAGTGCTTCCCTCCCTGATGTCATTAACCCACCAACCGTCTGTCGCAATCACGGCACAACGGCATCGCAGCGCCTAAACAGGCATGGCATTCTCACGGCGGACGGTCTAGGCTCTCCAATTGTTCGCCAGCCGGGCCTGGTGGAAGCGTGGAAATCTCCCAAAAAAACCGGGTTGTGCATCTCGGCCCTTTCTCATCGCCAACGATTTCGAGCTATTGACTGCAGAGAGGAGAACACAGACACACAGAGTCACCGCCCGGCCGCGTAGTACGCGTCAGACTGGAGCTGCTGCCCAGCCTTGGTACCATCAAACGGGAGGTGAACATGGATTTCAACTGACACAGGCGCAAAAGCTCCGGCTCAGTTGGTTCGACCTGGTCCACAAGGATGATGAAATCTGTGGAGGGCGATGAAACCGCCCGTTTCGGTGACCGATCTTTATGTCCCAACGTCTTTTAAGGCGGCTGACCGCCCCCGCTGCATTTCTCACGATGGTTCTAGCCAAACACTACTAACAAATTATCTTAATTATTTGCCCGGTTGCTTTTGAAATGGCGCCGTTGCAGAGTCGCCTCCTAGCTGGCTTCGGCCTCATCTCTGCAGCATTCGCCGCCGACTCAGTCCTGTCCTTATCGCTGTCCGAAGATGTTCCCTCCGACATTTCTGCGACCGTCGACCCGTCGTTTGCCGGCTTCGGTATCGAACTTGACCATCTCTACTACTTCATGGGAGATGAAACTCCCAACGACCTGACGATAAACCTTCTAAACAACCTTGCCAACTTCACCGGCAGACCGGCGCACATGCGATTGGGTGGAAACACGCAGGATTATCTGATTTACGACGATTCGCAAGACGACTGGCTCATTAAGCCCAACCCGAAGCCGACCGCGCCGGGTGATGTCCCGGCGGACAATTTCATTGTCGGTCCAAAGTTTATGGAGATTGCCAACCGTTTGCCCAAGGGAACTCCCGTTACATGGGGCTTGAACTTGGGATACGCCGAGTCGGACTACATCGAGAGGCTGACGACCATGGCGACGCAAATCATCGACCGATGCACCAATCTCAACCTCGTCTCATTCGAATTCGGTAACGAGCCAGACCTCTACAACTATAACGGGTTCAGAAAGGGATCTTGGTCCGGCTCGTTATATGCACAGGAGTGGCTTGATCGAGCACGCGCCGTTTGGGAGGAGGTCTTGCAACCCAAGAACCTGCAAAGTAACTTCTTTGAGTCTTCCGCCTCCACCGCTTGGGTCACTGGTACCGGATTCGAGATCAAGGACTTGGAGAGCTACCTCGATGTCAAGGCCAACAACTCAGACAAGGGATTCATCACCAGCTGGAACCAGCATAACTACTACTACTTCGTAGGGTCGTTCCCATACCCCTTGACCCTGGATTACATGATGCACTTCGACAACACCAAAGAGCAGTTCAGCACGATCGAGGGTCAGCTAGACCAAGCAAAGGAGACGCCTTACCCTTTCGCGTTGAGAGAAATGTCTGTCGTCGGGCCTCTCGGCGTGGAGGGATTGAGCGACACTTTCGCTGCCGCCCTATGGACCTTCAACTTCCTTCTTTACGCCGCAACACTCAACATCACCTCGGTTCAATTCCATATGACCTTCGACAGCAACGCCAGCGCTTGGCAGCCAACGCGCATGTTCGGCCGGGACCGTTTCGTTCGCCCTCTCTACTATGCCTTCGCGGCGTTCGGCCAGACTCTTGGCCGATCATGTACCGCCCGCATCGCCGAAGAGTCGATCTCGAACGCTCCCTCTGGCTATGCGGACTACCTCAAGGCTTATTCGGTCTATCAGAGCGACTCCCTTTCTTCTGTCGTTTTGCTCAATGGCAAGATTGCCAACGTGTCTGACTCATCCAAGTCCAACATTACGGTCGACTTGACTTTCCCGACCTCCCTTGCGGGCGAAACACTGCACTTGGGCTACTTGACTGCCGATGGATCAGACGCTACCCACGGCACAACATGGAATGGCATCAGCTTTGAGCAGGACAATGCAGGCACGCAGTCACAGGTTTCCAACGAGGACATCACTGTGAAGGTCGCAAACGATGGCAAGGCAAGCATTCCTTTGCGGGATGCCGAGGCAGTCGTCGTAAACATTGGCGCTAGGGTGGGTACTTCTGAACCTGACCCCACGGCATGTGATGCTCTCACATCGGCGTCTCCAGGTGTTGGTACTGCGACAACGTCTACACCAGGCCCGGCTGGAGACCCCAGTAACTCTTCAGACGACGGCGACGACAGTGCTGCCACAAGTCTGATGCGTGGGAAAGCAGTTTATGGATGCATTGCGTGGAGTTTGGCATTTACTCTGGGAGTCTTGCTTTTCTAGACTCGGTTATAGATATGATACCAGGTCCTGTTTGGGGTTAGGCGTACATAATGGACATAATGATCGTTTGCTTTGTCATGAATACACGATATCTTTATTGGACAGCTAATTACGAATATTACGAATCAGAGTGCCAGAAAACTGTGGTTCATTGCGATACATTTAGAACAATAGCAAACACCCTCCTCAATTAGGTCGGGTACAAATCCAGCATGGCTCGTTTCGAACACTTTTGGGGGACCTAGTCTTGAGAACCGTCAGAGAATATGCAACGGAGACTTAGTGATCCTAGGGAAAAGTTTGGAGTTCATGGTCATTGATGGCGGGAAAAAATCAAGTTTGTTACGACCGGGTCGTTTTGGCTCGAGCAAGGATTTGGACAAGGAGGTCATGATTTCGAAAACACTCAGCTCTCCAAAACCCTTCCGCCCAGGCACATAGTCACTGGTGTGGATCCCTAGTGTTTAGGTACGCTTTATCTCTTTTCCTGGTCGCACCCGAAGATCGAGCCGACGTTGACTTGAGATATTCTTCCAGCTCAATGCACAGGCTGAGAAGCAAGTTTATCTGTAGCGAAGATCGGTATGAGACATGCATCCGCGACTTTTACAGCCAGGGCATGGAGCTGGGAATGAAATTCCTCGCCGTTGGGCTCTCCGCATTCTTTCGGTAAACCAAGACCCCTGACACGGGGACATTTTCGTAAAGCTAATAAATAAGCTTATAACACATGTTTTGAAGAAGTATATACACGAAACCACCACTTAGGCCCCCATGAGACGCATGACTCTTCCACAGGAAGTCAATTCCTAGAACCATCAAGGTCGAGGAAGTTCTTATCCATCATAGGGGCCGAGTTGCCTCCTCAGTTCGAGAAACCTAGCACTCGCCCGATTTGGTGCCGGGACCAGAGTAGAGCTGGCAAGGGGTCTTGGCGTCGGTGCAAATGTTGACGAGCGTCGCCTCATCGCCAGTGTCCTCGTTGATGCCAGCAACCTCGCCACCTCCGTAAGCAGAGACGCCCTCAATGCTGACGGTGCGCTTGCAGGCATCGCACTGTTATGCTGTTAGATACATCAGGCTGTCTTCGCAAAGTTTCTGATTCACTTACAGTGCCGCAAGCTCTGTAGACCTTGCCGTAGTCTTCCGCGTAGAAGTTGGAGATCTTTCTGGTTGTCAGCCGATGTTTGTTGCATTGTCCTTCAGAGAATCAAACTTACGCTGACGTGACCGCAGCCGTTGTGCTGGACTACCTTGTCACCGGCCTTGTAGGCACCTCCACCGATGATTTTGGTCTCGGTGCCAGCCTCATCCTCCTTGCTGTACAGGGAACCATCGTCAGCGCTACGTCTCTCCAAATCGAATAGCTCATGCTTGAAACTTACATTGAAATGGCATCCTCGCACACGTCCTCAAACCAGACATTCTCAATTGTGCAACCACCACCCAAACAGTAGACTCCCTCCATTTGGTCCTTGCCAATGATGGCGTTCTTGAGAGTCGCGCCCTTACGCAGGATGAAGACGGCGTCCTTCTGGCCGCCCTCAGTCTGGTCCTTGCAGGCACCGGACCCTCTATCAAAGCGGGCCAACTTGCCATCGTAGCTCTCGCCAGCGGCAACTTCGATGGGAGCATCGCTGCTGATGGTCTCGGTAGCGGTAGGCAGAGCATCCTTACCAACGCAGGCGGAGACAACGGGGAAAGAAACAGCAAGAGCCGCGAGCAACTTGAAGGCGTCGGTGCGCATGACGAATGATGTAAGTCTCGAAAGAACGGCGAAAGGGGTCAGTAAGGTGCTATGGAATTGAAAAGAGTGAAGATATAGCAATGAAAGCTTGTGCTGATAAGACTGAGCTTCAAATCAACGACAGTGGCTGACTGGCATTTTATACCCGCAGCATGCCAGTTCGTCTGCCATCTTCAAGGATGTCACCGACTGGCGGGAACTTGTTCAGACTCCGCGTCGATTCTCGAGACATCAAGTCAAGAATGAATTAAGGAGGTCTTGGCCAGCGAGGGGAACTTCGCAGTGTCCTCCACAGTCGCATTCTCAGTGGTATCCACCGATTGGAGCCATGGATTTTGACGTGTCAGTGGAGAGGGGCGGCAAGTCATCCATTGGGGTAAGCCTCACGCTGCACAAGCAATCAATCTGGGAAACAACGTTCATCTCAATTTGAACCTCACACGTGGAATTTTGAAGCGTTGAAACGTGCCGAGTCTTTCTAACCGCGCACAGGCAAAACAGATAAGATCACCAACAGCCTTGAATGGCGTCGATTGCCTGAGTCCCGGTGCCAACAATGGGGCCGATCATTGCCCTGTCCGCGCCAAGGGGCTCGGCACTGCCACTCTTGGCACGGCGCCTAGACGAACTAGAGCTTCATATTTAGGCAGGAGGCCGCTGTTCGAAGTCGCCGCTGGGCAGAGAATCATGAGGTACGCTGCCGTTGCAAGGAATAAGATTCTCTTGTTGGAAACACCAAGACTTTAGACGAAGAAAACTTCTGAGTTGTCCGGCCGGGGGCGAGACACTGCTGCAGCTCGCCTCGACAAGCATTACTTTGATTGTTTTCTGCGATTCCAGATACAGCAGAGCACCAAAAGAATCTATGCTGTAGCGCACTTCCCGAGTGTCGGAGATACTGACATAAGTCAGGAAGGAGCGTTCTGATTTTGATCTACCTCACGTGCGCGCGGGTGACTCGCAAGAAAGTCCACTTGAATGCGGTTCCGCGTTGATCTCGCCTCTCATGCAATTAGAAGTGACTTCGAGTTCCCTCAGCGGAAAGGACTTTCTATAGTACACCGTCTGCACTTGTCAGACTGTCTAAGGTAGCTGTCAGCAGTATGGGTTACGCGGTATTGACGAAAACCAAGTCCCGGATTAAGTATCAGTGTCTTGGCACAACGTGGAAAAGTAATGAATTGCAACGCAGTCATCTGATAATTCCATCGTATCGCGTCCCGTGTTTGACGTCTTGTAATTCCATGCCGCTGGACTAGGTACTTCACATGGACAATGGAGATCCATGTACATTGGAAGACAAGAAACACAGGTGGCTCGTATTCACACCCGCTTGACTAGTGCAAGCGAAGGAAAATGTTCGATAATTGATACAGGCTAGCGTTCCTGCGGCATAGTCACCTTGACAAGACCCTATCTCTTGCGCGGTTCTAAATGGGATCTGTATCATTTGGGACTGACTGAGAAACCATTGACGGATGCCCACCTGCTTTTAGAAGATCCGATAGGTGCCGCTGAAGTAGCAAGGTGCAATCTCACGAGTTCGAAACCACTATCGATCTCGTTTTGTTAGGGGGAAAACAGCAAGCGCGCGAGCGGCCCATTGCAGTGCATTGGTTGAAATCCCGGGAGTAGTTCCGCCTGCGCCGAGCCATCGAAAGGTGGTGCCAAGAGCCTCCCCCACTGAAGCACCCAACAATCCACGAATGCCAAGAATAATCGCGGCAGCTATATTGCCAAGGAGGTTGCATTCATATTTTGTCCATGTTCAATATTTGCCTTGGCGGTTCATACAAACAACTTGTGCTGATGAGTTTATCAATCAGATTCCGGTGTTACGCCTTGGGTCCGGTCATGAGCGTCACGCAAAATACCCGTCGCCGCGACGCTGGACATACTTTTATTCCTTCAACTGAAATGAGTAGCAGATGTAGGTCTTTCGTACACGCCAGAAACATCAGGAATGATTCGGAACTCGACCAAAAACAAGATAATCCCACGGAGATCGAGCAGCAGCGCTGAAGAGATTTGGCCGCTGTGGCTGATGAACAATGACATAGACTGAGCAGAATTCAAATGCATGATCGTCAGGAACGTAATGGAAGCGGGTAGAGCCACTCTGCGGGCTTGGCCTCTCCCTACATAGGAGCTCATCATTCTTGGACGCTCGTCTTTAAAAGTAACAATCATGGTTTGGATCTGTAAAAAATGTCCATAGCCCTGTCCAATAACGTCATGCACAGCTGTGTTCATACTTGGAGCCAAATATGTCCGCCATCATGGTGGTAACCCTCAGCCACACGGCTTGCCACCATGTCTGCTTGCCGCTCGGGTGCTGTCCTACTGTCGGATTATAACCATCCACTCCTCTGGCATATTGCATCTCAATCCGATAGGCATCCTCGGTCTGATTTCGAAGCTCGTCGATGTGCATACCTCTTCTGACTTCGTAAGCTCGCAAATACCCCGCCAGACCGTCCTCCAGGTGTCGGATATCAGTACGACTGAATCGCTCTTCTGGGGCGCATTCATCCAAAATCCTTCGGTGAATCAGAACAAGAGCTCTGATTTCAGTGAGTACTCCGCAGGAAGGACAAGTCGGGAACAGCCAGCATCGTTCTTCGTCGGAAATGGACGGGCAGCACGCATGACCTGTATTCCCGGCCCCGCAAGTGCCGTACATATGTTGCAACTTGACCAAAAAGATAATCCGTGAACAAAACTTGCCCTCTCTCTGCGTGCATGGATTTCCTGGTTTGCATGCTCGATGCTTGGGGTCACATGCATCCCAAAGCCCGATACGCCGATAAGTCGCAAGAAGCAGCATCATTGGGCATGTTCCATCTTGGCTGATTTCGCAAGGGCTTCCCAGCTTGCAGTGGGAATGAAAGTCGCCGGGACCTGATACTATCTTCCAATCCGTGATATGATGGAGCGTGTTCATTGTTGCCGGGATGTCAGTTGAGGTTCAACTATCAGCATTAGTTTGTGACACAGCCACGAAGTACGAGATCCTACTTGCTGCTTACAGGCACGGGGATTTCGGAAATTGGGCATTGCCATGTGTGGCGGGTGAAAGTAGAGAACAGATTGCCCGCAGCGTCTGGGTCCGCACCACCTTTTATATCGTAGTTGATAGGACTATGTTTTTCTCTCCCTTAGAATTTCATTATATTTCGGTCACGCCACGCTGCTCGCATGTCAAGCTTCGACCCTTACATGCTCCCCTTCTAGCCAAGCTTGAGCCTGTTGTCTGCCGTATAGCAGATGGGCTTTTGGTTCTAAAGGGCCTTTCCTAGTTTTCATTTGGAGTTGCGACATGAGCGTCGCTTTGACTGCAGCTAAAAATCTATCTCAGTGGGGCTCGCGTGGTAAAGAGACTTTTGTCATCCATGTCAATAGCGAGTCATCTTTGATATTGCCGCCGTAGAAGAAGTGTAGAAGCTAACAGTTTCTGTCGGGTTTGGAAGCAAGGGACTGAAAGTGATTGAATGTCCACTAATCAGAAAAGGCGTACCGCGGCGAGGCGGCTGTTCCAGAAAGACCTTGTTGTGGCTTGCTAGTGTCCCGGATGGCGGGCCCACAGGCGACCCTGCGGACACTTCCGGTCTCCGCTGTGGGGCCGGAGGTGTCTGTCGTAGTCGGATGGATGTGCTGATGGTGTGGCTGGTCGGTACCTGTGTCAGTTTCTGTGCCATTGGGGAAGCGACATCCAATGTGAAAGCAAAATTGCACGCGGCGTTCGCAAGCTAGACTTCACGTGCGTTTGGCGCTTTGGTCAGTTCGGAGATCGACGGCAACAGTCGGCAATCGAGACCCTGAGGGGGTGCGGAGCAGAGAATCAGCAAGCCATGTTCATCTTCCAATAAGAGGTAATCAGAACATGCACCGTCTTTAAACTGATCCATTTGATGTAGTAGCCGATAATTGAAAGGTCCCCGCGCGCGATCTACATTTAATGCCCGGCTTGCAGACTGTGGGTATGTAATCGCTCAAGTCTGGCCATCCCCGCGGCCTCGGGCTTGAACGTCAACTGCGCCCTTCGGAAGTGAAAATCAGATATATAACATTGTGATCGAAGCTGACGCAACTCATCGCTGTTTCTCAACATCCTCGGCGACCTTAATTCTCCGTGAGATTTCGGTATGGCGGATATTGCAAGCCTCGACCGGCACCTTGCTTCGTTGCAGGCAAGCCCGACTACCATTGACCTGCTTCGAGACCTGCATACGCAAGCACTCACCGAGCCCCCATACGTCAGTACGGACAATCAACCCGCCTCTGTCGCCCTTGACAGATTTGTTGCTCTTGAGCCGGACAAATGCGCTCTTGTTTACTTGCTGTTGCGTGCAGCCGGCGCGAGATACGTTGTCGAAGCCGGGACCTCTTTTGGCGTTAGCACGATTTGGCTTGCTCTTGCCGTCGGGCAGAATGCGGGACTCCAAAACTCCGATGGCATTGTCATCGCCACAGAGAACGAGCCAACCAAGGCTAGCAGAGCCCGAGAGCACTGGAAGCGGGCCGGGAGAGATGTTGAGAAGTGGATTCGTTTGAAAGAGGGGGATTTGCGGGAAACACTTAAGACAGATGTTCCTGAACAGATTGACTTTCTGCTTCTGGATAGTGAGTTAAGCCATGATCTTGAGCCAAACATGTTCGCTGTGCATCTGACACAAGCCATTCGCAGTCTGGTCAGCTTTGGCTCTTCCCACGTTGAAGGTTATCAAGACTCGATTGAAGCCTGGGGCATTGATTGTGGCAGACAATGTTGTCTCTAGCAAGGATGGATACGCGGATCTCATTGCGTACCTGGATGACCCCAGGAACCGATTCAAGACTACTACTGCGCCATACTCTGGCGGGCTCTTGGTAGCAGTATATACCGGCAATTAGGTTACAGAGTATTGAGAAACCTTGAACAAATGCGATGGCTAGCTTGACGTTTCCCGAAAAGAACGGTCGGAGAAAAACAGACTCTCACAAAGATTGCATTAGTCCTTCATGCTTAACGGTCCAGGAGCCGTCTTTCGGAAACCCAGGGGCATACCCCTTAGAGCCCTCCCAGCCGGCTGCCATATAGCTGATCGCCAGAAGAAACCCGCCGTTGCCGGGGAAGTACGGAGGCGGAGATGGACCTTATATGTGAATCTATTAGAAACGGTGACGCCCACAGGAACGGGATTGGGATCGATAGGTCGTGACTCACTTGGTCCAGATCGGTGGGCAAAGCCCTGGTCACCAAATGTCCAATATCCGAAGTTTGTTAAATGATAGATGGCGCGCTCGGGATTCCCGACTCGTGCAGCATTGATAGCCAAAATGTTTCGGCCCCAGCCTCGGATCTGATCATCACCCCAAGCCTCCCATACTTTATCGGCCGTCCTAAGGCCAACGGCAAGGTCCACCTAAAGAACGAAGACAGTCAAACATTGTGACAAGGACATAAAGTAGGTAGGATTTCTTACCAGCGGTGTGTCGGGCAAGATTCCCTGAAGCATAATGACACTGCGCGGATCCTTCTTCAGCGTTGGGTCATCCCACCATGATGCATTCAACCCGCCACCAACCCAAGGGGCATATAACCCTTCAAATTGAGGTAGTGGAGCCATACTATCTGCCACGGCAGTCCATCTGGGTGGGCATCCTTCTCCAAGCCTTTTTTTCCAGCTACAGGCGGATGCAAGAGCCCATTGCCAGTAAGCGAGTTCGTATGACAAGTTGGAGATCTCGGTTGGAGAAGAGTTCTCGGTCACCCCCTGGATTGGGGGCCCAATGTCATACCTACCAGTTTGATTGTTAAGCCACGCAAAGGATGCCATGTAGTTGGCTGTTGCTGTGACGACACGATCCCATCGTTGAAGGGTCTCGTTGGTCGGGGTGGCTTTGTAGGCCAATTCTGCCAGATACATCGGATGGGGCTGTTGCCACTGGAGAAATGCGCGCGTCTCGCCAGGTGCAATGCCTTTTGTGACAAGCTCGGTCATCTTGGGCCACCTGGCTCCATCCCAGCCCATGTTGCGAGCTCTTTCCTCCGAGCTAGGTAAGAGACTTTCGTACACAGACGGGAAGATTCGATCAAAATATTGTTTTCGTCCCCACGTGGCCCACTGAGCACAATGCCAGATAACCATTTCGAGATGAAACTTTCCCCACCAACCGTTGTAAACAAGGCCACTTTCTGGAGGGGGTTGGCCAGTAGCAGCGCTATTGACCCTCATCGCGTACTGAGAAAGGATGATACGCCGCTGCAACTCCGTCGCATTAGGGTTTGTCGACTTCGTGAGATCCACAAAGCCTCCTTCTTGCCAGTAGTTCAGCCACCCAACAACGTTTGTCTTTTGTATCTCTGATGGCAGCGATGGAATCTCCAATTTAGGGCTGTAATGAGCAGTGAAGATCAGCTTACTCGGGGACATATAATCCTGAGAAGCATCTCTGAGACGTAACGTATAGCGATGAGCGATTGTTCCGTTCTGATCTTCGTTCTGAACTTGAGCTAGGCTGAGTGGTGTTTGATGAGGCCACCGTAAGTTCAGGTAGTACGCCGTCTCTTGCATCTCATGGTAGATGTGAGCTGAGATCTGCTGGGAGGAAGAGTTCTTGACGATTGATGTTGTATGATTCCGCGATGACTTTAGGTCATATGTTCCCATAAAAACCTCAAAGTCTGATGATTTCTCAACTTTGTGAATTGGGGGATATGGGAAGTCGAATAAGACGCTCAAGTCTCCGGTCGAAATCAAGTCGGATTGAATTTCGAATGCAACAGAGTCTGTCTCGAAGTCTCCTTGCGTAATCACTGTCGTATGGTGTCCATCGATTTGAAAATTGGAGACGATCGTTCCATTCCAAGGATTGAGCTCCTGATGAGGTTTTGTGATTGTAGACAAAGGTTTATTCTTGTACGCGAGGCTGATCCGACCTAAATTGATTCGGTTGGGGTTTGCGCTGAGCCATTTCGAAACTTCCGGTAATTCTGGATCTTCGATGTCATAGAAAACATCCTTTCCGTGTGTCTCAATTGCTACTCCATGATAGTCGCCAATTTTCTCACTACAAATCCAATGGAATTGCACCGTCAGATTTGGCCTGCAATCCGTAATAAAGTAGGCATGAACACTCACCCATTTTCAGGAAGTCTGTCTTTGTGCCAGCCCCAACTTGACAATGTATTGAAAGGTACCAATGACTGGGTTCCGGTGATGTCCACGTTGAATGCAAAGTCGCCGTTACCAACTTGAAGTGGTGTAGTTGCATTGTCAATGTTTGTCGGAACTTCAGTTCTGATGACTTTGAACGATTCAACAATCGCGCGCCTGAAGACAATTATTTAATACGGTTTCCTGGATTTCCGGTTCATTAAGGAAATCTCTCACCTGTCAATAGCCGTTGATGCTAATACTGGCAAGAAAAGAAGAGATATGCGGACATGCATCTTTGCGCGACTTCATCACACCTAAGAAAACACTTGCAGTGCCGCCGTTCCTTTAACAGATGTTGGAAATAACTTTGATCTTGAAAGAAAGCTTTGGTAGTCACCGGATAAATGTTAGCGTAACATATCCGAGAAGCTTGATTGACTTTACATCCGCCTCCGTAATTCGGTGTAGCTACTGCCGAACGAGGGGTAGCACCCCCACAGCTACTCATCATCCGACTGGGGACCCGTAAGTTCAACACGAGCACCGCGAATGGGATTCACTGTGACAAACTCATAGTAGTGTGGTTCAAGCGAACAATTCACTCGTCGATCATGCATTCCGGAAGGTCCGGAATATGCATGGGCACGCATCCGGGTTTAGGGCATACGCTCACAAACAGAGAAACATAGTACAGGCTGAGAAAACAGCGGAAAATTAACTGAGGAATGGCCCCCAGTCATAGATTTCAAGTGACGAATAGATGATGTGTATTTCCCCAGAGTCCTAGCCCCAGTGGACGGTGGAAGACCGACTTGTGTCTTCAGGCCGGGAGATTGGCGTTCCTGTATATGAACTGTGCAATACGCGCGTTGAACTCGTGTTCTCTCTCCCAAAGCGGTATATGGCCGCATTCATCCCACACAAAATACTCCGGCCCGTCTCCAAAGCCTGTCTTGAACAGATCAAAGTGAGGAAATGTGATAGTCTCGTCCGCCGTGCCGTGCATGACCATGATCCGTGATCGGCCTACCAAATCGCCCATTTTAGCTAAATCTTCTGAGCTTTTGAAATGCCATCCGGCGGCTACCGCTTGCAGGAGAACCCCTTTTCTGCGCGATACGTCTGTTTCGTCTTCCCGCTCCGCAAGCTCTTCTGCGACGAAGCGATCGTGATTATTTGGAAAACTGATATTCGCATCGAGAGACCCGGTGTCCGCGGATCTAAGAAACTTGTCGCTGAAGATTCTGCGTGCTTTATTGTCCAGCTCTGTATCCAATCCAGATGGGAGAAACATGAAGACGCGCTGCATAGTGTGGTCCAGAAGAGGTGTGGTTCGAACCAGTCTCGGCGCTGATGAGATCAAGATGAGTGACTGGACTCGCTGCGGTATTAAAAGGGCTAGCTCCTGCGCAATCATGCCGCCGAGACTGATGCCAGCAATATTGATGTCCTGGGGGTAGCTTGGTGAATCCGAGTCGAGCCAACCAATTTGCTTCATCAGCTCCAGCACATCTCTTGCCATCTCTGCAGTACTATATCTGCAGTTAGGCTTCCCTGAATATCCGACTCCGCGATTGTCGAATACCAAGCAGCTGTACCGGTCACCGTGATCATGACCAAAGAAACGCGTCTGCCGTTTCCACATATTCCTCGTCGCCCCAAGACCCATAATCCACACGATTTTCAGGGGCCCATTGCCATGAACCTCATACCAGAGTGGAAATGGACCGCCAGCCCGATTGTCTGCCACGCTGACAAGCCCCGATTCGGCAGGTTTGAGGTTCCACTTTGTCGTTCCAAACGCAGGGTGCTGTAACACATCTGCCGCTGACAGATTGACAGGGCGTTCGGTCATCTCGGAACGATCTCCCTGAGCCGCCTGACGATTAGCGGAAAAGGGGAGAAGGCTCGTAATTTGCTGGAGGCAGCTTGTCGCCATGAAGTGTGAGTATGTACTGGTCTTACAGTACTGTGATTGGGAAATGTTTTGGAAGTATTAGACAGATCCTTTCTTTCAGCGAGATCACAACATTTGGGTAATGCTGCTAAGATATCAATGCCGCACGGGGCGCGTTTCATGTTTCAAGTCGGCCGAGGCAGGGAACCTTTCTTCCTTCTCTAAAGCTTACTTTCTTTCCATTATGCGCCTATCAATAAACAAAAGTCAATTCATCGCTCTGTGGGTCAACACATGTAGTCTCGTCGAATAACCCGGTGCACTTCTCGAGTTTTATTCTCGGATGTCCTGGATGTGGCGAACGACATCCAAATGTCCACTCCGAAGCCATGTTCAGCAATGCATTCTCACAGAACCACTAGCGAGGGACTTTCGCAGTGAAAGCTTGGCAGGTGACTGGGTTCACGATCCTTTCGTCTGGCTTCAGGTGTTCTTATTCGCTGATTAGTGACTGGCCAGTAATGTCACACTGAGCTGACAATAATCACGTGTGGAGGCCTTCGATCAACTTCCCCGCTTCGCAATTATCCGCAAAACTCCATTTCAACCTGGGTGGTCCTTTGAAGGAGACATGTATCCCAGAAAGCGGGAGGCAATCGATTATGAACCAAGAAGACGCCATGGACAGCATCTGCACCAGTTGTCACTGTCGCAAAACCTTTCCATGGGCCAACTGCAAGTTGCCTTTCCCCCAAGGCTACGGGGTTGAGCCGCTCGAGAAATGGTTTGCCAGTGCTTTGGCCGGCGGCTGCTCTTTGTGTCAGCTTGGAACAGCAGTCGCGAAGGAAGCGATAAGCAAGTTCGGCTATGATGATGCATTCGCACTGTCGTCCATGTTCGACAACGAAGTCGATAGTGTTATCCGGTTGACACTGACGCTGAACTGTGGTAGTGATGAGAATATGACGAACCAAGTCCGGATGGTTATTCTCGCACGAGACGGGAGTCTCATAGGTCAGTCTCTATCTGTAAATTACTTTTGTTTCTTCCCAGTCAGAAGCTTTTCTTGGCCGCACTTCTGTGCAATAACTGACGTGGTTGACCAAAAGCTAAGATGACATCAAGACAGCAATGGTTACCACCTAGAACCATACAACCCCATTTTGAACACCAACGCAACGAAAGACAGCATCGAACAAGCGCAGGAGTGGATGAAAAGCTGCTCTTCATCGCACTCTACGTGTCACATAAGACCAAAACCTCTACCAACGAGAATCGTTGATGTGAGCGTTGACCCGCCCCGTCTACAAATTACCAACAACGAGCTTGGCAATTTTGTTGCTTTGAGCCATTGCTGGGGCTTTTCCGTCGATGGCGCCGGTCCTCCAATGACGAGGCGTAACAGCATTGGAACACATGTCCGGGCCATCGATCAAGTCACTCTTCCACGCAACTTCAAAGACGCCATTGCCGTGACTTTGGCATTGGGCTTCACGTATATCTGGATCGACTCTCTTTGCATCGTGCAGGATGATGGAGAGGATTGGGCAAAAGAGGCTGCCAGCATGAAGAGTGTTTACGAAAATGCCGCTCTCGTTCTAGCAACCAGTTCGTCCGACAACGTCTCAAGAGGGATATTGCGGGAAAGGTCACCGTACAAAGAGGGTACGCTGTCGTTTGATATGTGTGGTGTTCCTGGTTCAGGGGCAATCACATACAGGGTGATCCCTAACCATGCTGGATGGGAACCTGTGGTGCAGGGTCCCATAGATGCCCGTGCTTGGTGCTTCCAAGAAAGATTGATGGCTAGGAGATATCTCTCTTTTGGCTCACATGAGATGCTATGGGAGTGTCTCGATGGCTCTCGTTGCGAATGCGGTTACAAATCGATTTACTACAACGTGGCCTCTGGACGCATCCAACATAACACTCAATCATACAATATCGAAACTCTCATCAAGGAAGGCCAGGAGGAGATGGCGTTCGACAGCTTCTCACTATATGCTGTATGGGCACGTATCATCAGGATTTACTCACGTCGGCAACTTACGCATCAATCTGATAAGTTAGTCGCGATAACGGCCGTCGCAGATCGCTTCCGAGAGGAGCTCGAAGATCAATATCTTTGGGGCTTGTGGAGACGAGATTTTCTGTCTTCACTCTGCTGGTTTGCTCTCCAGCCAGGCGATATCAGTGCACCCAATATGCCTTCGTGGACTTGGGCTTCTATATCTGCGCGGATATCCATGTACTTTGAAGCTCACGACAAGGACACAGTGGCAATGGCAGAAGTTCTGAAATATCCCGAACCTTTGGAGAGTCAAGAGCCTAATGATGTGGCAACGCCGACCATAGTTCTTCGTGGACCCATGGTCGAGGCTATTGTGTCCATTGAAGATTCTGGGCTCGCTACGCTGGATGTCCTGAGTGCAGGACATGCGGAACCTTTGCCAGCAAAGTTGACGACTTCGGATTTGTGGCTCGATGTTCCACTCGAGACTGGAACAATTTCTTTTGATCACGAGACAACGACTAGCCAGAGAGCTCTCGATGGTGTCCAGAGACCAGGAACGTTCCCAGTTTATCTCATGTCTATTTTTCACCGGCAAGGGAAACTCTCCCCATTCCTCATTCTCGGTCGCTCCCAAGCCAGCGCGAACCATTTTCGCCGTCTGGGGTTTGGACGGGTCCGCGATCCTGAGGGATCTGAGACCGGATTCTCTAGCAAATGGACGATTGCCCAGGCCGTAATTATGTAAATTGTCGACAGGAAATCGTGGAGGGCCTGGGGTTGTTGTTCACCTTCTGAACAATCAAACATTCCAGTCGTGGTCTCATTCTCACTTTTAGCGCATCCCAGGCACAGTATACGTTCAGGAACATGTCGCGTATTAATGCAAGAAGACTACTATCAATCCCCTTCTTAACTAATACACAAGACGAACACCCATGTCCCTAGAACCACAGACTTGAACTTGTCATAGGCTACTCAAGTCTAGTTTACCACTGCTAACAGGAATCCATCAATGATAATCCTTCCCCTGTGCTCGGTGTGAGCCGTCGATACCATCGGCACGAGCGTTGCCCTGACGCGAGCATCCTTCCCCACCTGAGTAAGCAGTGATTGCTTGCCGTCCTCTGTCGCGCCGCTGTCCAAAGCATTCCAGACCACATTATCGACATAGATGCACCCTTTGGGTCTGGTTAACTTGACTGCCCAGTCAAAATACTTCTCCTGTTCACCCCAAGAAGCATCGACAAATACCATGTCAAACTTGCGCCCCTCCTCTGCAAGCTTTGGCAAGACATCCAATGCAGCGCCGAGTATGATCTCGGCGTCGAGACCATCCAGATTCTGGAGGGCGACGTCTCGGTGCTTCGGGTTGATCTCAATACTTGTGACCTTTGCACCAGTCTCTGCCAGCCAGATGGTTGAATAGCCTCCCAGTGTGCCAATCTCAAGGACGGTTTTTGCGCCTAGAAGCTGGCACTGTATAGCAAGGAATTGCCCCTGCAGAGGGGCAACCTCGATGGATGGAAGTCCGTTCTGCTCAGAATTGATGATTGCTTGGTCAAGTCGATGGTTAGGCTGCAGAAGTGTGCCTCGGGCTAGCGTCTCGATGGCCTTGATGGCTGTTACGGTGTCTCTCTCTGCAGTCGTCATAGTAAGCGTGCGGGCGAGGTATCCCTTAGTAGATTGGCTGTCTTGGTTGAGGATGTGGAATTCGTTTGGAAATTTTCCACCCCCTCAGAACTTAAATAGACGGCTAGTTGAAGTGTGCAAAGTCGGATTACGAGTTCTCTGCTGTGCCACCGGATGCCTGGCTCGGGCATACGAGCAAGGAGATAAGACGCGATACCTCTCTAGATGTTCGGAACTTCGGAAATAGAAACTGTTGTGAAGAAACAAGTGATTACTATCATTGGTGGTTCAGGCTGGTTGATCTTACCTGCCGCGTGTCTGACGCCCGGCGCGGAGCAAATGTAGTGTCCATCGCCGAAACCTGGTCTTAGCAGTCTAATGACCCTTTGGCTGGAGTGAGTAAGCGGAAAGCATAGTGTGAATGCCATTTCTATGTAGGTATTTTTGAGTTTTAACAGCATTGACCTCGATAACACAATAGGCATCATGGATGCCTCAAGCTCTCTAGGGTGAGCGTTGCCAAGTGTATCGGCGATGGTGGGGCCGAGTCCGATTGCGACCGCGAGCTTGACAGCCGAGTTTGCTGCTGTGTGCGACAGGAGTGGGGGCGACTTCCGAGTGGCGGACTCTTGAGAGTGGAAAGAAGGATAACACCCATGAGTTTCGACAATGCTTTGACGAGAAAGGCAAGCGGATGAACGGGGCGGTATGGGTAGGCCTGAGCTAACAGCCGAAGACCTCTCTGTACAGAGTAAAATGGCTCTGGCGCCTGTTGGCCCCGCAATATCGACTGTTTGTGGGATTCCTTGGGTACTAGGTACTTTCATGTGAAAGTCAACACGGCCGTACTTACCCAGACTGTTTTCCATTTAGATTGCATCTCTGACAGTGTGCTGAGGGGGGCAGCTTTCGTCGATATACGTATGTTGGGTTTGGAGACAGGCCATTCGACGACGGAATCGTCGTGATCTCGAGATCGATGGCGTTTCCCCTCCTCCCCCTGGCCTGAGAGATTGGGGTTGTGCCGGTCGCCGACTTTCGGGCGACGACCGAATTTCCTTTTGCGGTACCCGCGCACTAACAGCCAAAAAGCGACGGTTTGTATGCATGACATCCTCGGAAGACATCCACAGTACCATTGCAGGCCAATCGGAACATCCGAAAAGAAGTGCCGTTTGTACCGTGCGTGAACATTCAAGCGTGTTGGCGCGAGTCGTGTTTGCTGTCTGAGCGCTTGCCGAACCCGCTCTGCCGCGCTGCGGGCTCATCCGGTGGAGCATTCCACACTTGTAGACGTAATGGACGCAGGACAACTTGCCAGGGGCTCAACGGCAAGTCGCCGCAAAGGATCGACTTCGAGAACAACACCAGTTGCTAGCCAGCGTTACGGGTCAAAAGGCATCAGCGAATTCTATCCGCTGGCCTGCGCGCATTGAGATGTCTCAATGTGACATATAAGCCGTCAGGGCGGGGTGGTGTCGCATTTAACTTGCGCCAAAGTTGCTACAAACCTTTCTGACTGTGATTTGCAATGCGCAAGATACTACAGGAAACGTCACTGGCTGTTTTTCTGTGATTAGAATCCAAGTTTGAGGATGGCACGGCCTAGCACCATTACCAGACACAAAAACAACGTGGCGCAGATCATTGGAGGTGGTTGGCAACGTAGAATTAGTATTCAATGCTGACCTGTCAGCTGGAATGGTATTTTGAGTTCCCTGAAGATTGTACACATTATTCGAAAAGAAAGCCCATTTTAATCGTCAGTACCCTCGTTACCGCCAAGCTCGTGATATCCTAAACCATGCTGTTTCCACCGCGCTTCTTCTCAACTTCCATACCAAACTCCCGTTGGACCCGAATTGCACCAAGTCCTCCTTTGTTGACGATCTGCTTCTGACTGTGGTCGTCGGGCAAGCTCTCACTACTGTTGCCATCCATGTCCCTTCCGTATACCCTCGTCTCGACGCCGGAGCGGCTTGCGTTCGCAGTCCCTTTCTTAGTCGGATCCCTTTCGCCGAGTTCCAAATAGCTGTTCTTGACCGCGCCAGATGCAGCGGGATCCTTGGAGGATTTATTCTTCGAGCCAGTAAAGGATGTCAGGCGAGACAAGGCGCGTTCGAGAAGTGGACGACAAGCAGGAAGGTTCGCGACAAGCATGCCGATGCCGACTTCGGCCTGTGCCCAGGCGAGGATGATACTGAGACCCTGGAGGAACTTCGTCGAGTCGTTCAAAAGGAGAAGGTATTTGAGTCGGACGATGGGTGCGATGGAAGCACTAACTGCTGTCAGCGAATAACTTGGGGATCCGGGGCTAAAGCATAGGGGACGCACAAGAAGCCAAGACCGAGCAGGCCAATGACGGAAGCCTTGATTCGGTTCGCCATCTGGAGTCTCCAAATGAGGGCGAATGGGAGAATGGCGAAGATCCAGTCGGTTGAAATCGAGACAGCTGCAACAAGGAACGAGAGGGCGGTTTGTATTTCGCGAGGTTGGCATGTTCCTTGCATAAGCGGGAACCAATTTTTCCTGCAATGGTCAGTAACGCATACAACAGGCTTCGTGGGCTTTGGAACTTACTCAACCGGGCTACACTGGAAGAAAAGATACATCCCAGTGCCACCAGTGCAGACTGTAACAAGTGCTAAACACGTGTAGATGATAATTTGAACCCAGCGCTGCCCGTTCGCGATACGGAGAAGAGTGAAACCGATAGACCATTTCAAGGTAACGAGGGTAAAACACCAGAACTCTTGAAACACATAAAACCACTGCGCAACACATCAGCAACCTAGCAATAAAATGGAAGCCATCTTCGTGACTTACGAAGTAAGAGTTGGCCTGCTGTTCTGGTGTCAGGGTTGAGTCGAGCTGACCAACGCCACTCCAGGCCATGCCGATCAAGCCGACTTGAGATACCGTCCAAACCGGCTTCAAACTGTCAGTCAAAACCTTGCTGGAATCTGCTTGATGGAACATACAATGGTAGCTACCATGGCCCAATCGTCGGGTCCCCACGCCTTTCTCTGTGTCCGGATCATAAATCGCAGCGCCATACTGATGATGTCGAACGGCAGCGGCACCAGGACCGCTGCGGCCATGTCCTTCGAGGTTGCGGCGCCCATGGTGTCTGGATTGACGGATTTGCGATCACTGAAGAACCGGCTTCGTGCTCCACGCGTTGGTTTGTCGAAGGGGATGAAAGAGCCACAAAATAGCGAACAGACGAGCAACGACCTACCGACCCAGAAAACTTATAAGAGAACGGGATACCAAACAATAGCCAGCATTTGCCAATTACTTAATAGCGTCTCGGTTCCTTTTTTAAGAGACGAACCTGCACAAAGTATCCACAAACCCCAGCCCCGGGACCTCTGCCGCCTAGTGTGGCACTGTGGCAAGGAAGGCCTCGAAGTCTGAAGGAAGCGAGCATGGAAGACTCTTCAAACCCCTTGCCCAGCTCAGACTCTCTAATTTCGAAGGCATCCCATCGGGACTTTCTTTTATTAACCTGCCAACCAATCAAGACATTTGCACATCCCTCGACCATGGATGGCGGCTGGTTTCTTTCGACAGGGAACGTCTGTCCTCCCCTTCCAGTCTCACGTAAGTTCGCACGCATGTGTCCGTCATTCTTGCATGTCGCATGGCACAAGGAACATGACGATACTGTCGGCTTTCACCACGATTATGCGTGTCGAATTTCGTGTGGTCTCCGTCAGAAGATTCGTGGCAGATGGTCTACTATTCGAACTTCCGTGCCGTTCGTCTGTGCGATCGCGATCTTAGCGGCAGCTTGGTTTGGGAGCCTAGCGGTTCCTGTCGATGCTACGCGAGATCGGTTGGTTGTGAACATACCAGCTCCTTTCATCCGTCTGGTGTCGCATTTATCCCACTGTCCCGAAACGTCTAGCCTCCATCTAAGGGAGATCGATACTGTATTTGGCAGATCCTCTTCCGAGGATCGGGGAGCTCTTTAGCGGATTCCGGCGGTGTCAACTTGCCTAGCGACTTGGCTTGACCCATGATGGTGGATCCAGCTCTTCAACACGGTTTGCTGGAGTGCCAGTCGGTTACTTGGCCGACCCACGCAGCCGGGCTGCCTTGCTCACAGTATGCAACTGCGGTTGTTGATACTCGTGGAGTCGCGTATTTCAGCTGTGTCCGTAAACCCATAATTACCCCTCTGTGAATGGAGATGGGGGCCACTTTGATGAGAGATTTGTAAACTTGCATTGACGCTTGGTCTCCTGGAAGTAGGAGGTGTTTGCCAACGACCAAGACGAGATATGACAAAGAAGAGATTTGCATCCTGCATAGTTTTCTTCCCCGTATGGAGTTGCTTCATGATCTTTGTGATTTTGCCCAGCGACGGGTGAAGTTCGCGAGGTTTCATCGGTAGTTTGTAGACATTGAGATCGGCAGGCGCCTTTGTCGGTTGACGTGGCTGCGTGGAGACTTTAGGTTGTTCTTCCTGCCATTATCCTTGTCTAGACTGCTCTCTGAAATCCACCACACCATGCGGCCCGTCGGCATTGATCTGTGCACCAAGTGGATAGAGACGCACTAGAGACAGGAGAGAGACAACTGTCACGGAGGAGAATATAAAATGCGTTCTCTATCACGTGGGGAGGAGATAATATCCTCCGCGTCTCCCCGCCGTCACCCAAGGTTAATCATCTTTCATCTTGAAACTGAATCGCAAAAATGGCTCCTCCTTTCAGGGTTTTCGAGGGCAAGCTTGCCATTGTCACTGGTGCTTCTCGCAGTAAGTGAAATTAAGGTTCTGACGTTGGCCATGGGTCGCCGTGGCTCAACACGTTTTTATGGCATCACAATCAGCTAACTCATCTTGAAGGCTTCGGCGCCGTTCTTGCCGAGCACTTTGCTAGCAGAGGTGCTAATGTTGTCCTCAACTATGCCACTGAGGGTTCCACGCCCAAGGCCCAGGCACTGGCCAAGAACTTCGAGACCAAATACAACGTGAAGGCACTTCCTGTTCAGGCCGACCTCAGCAAGGCCGACGCTCCTCAGCAGCTTGTTGATGCAGCAAAGGCGCACTTCACTGATGCGTCTGGTCGCTTCCAAATCGACATCATCGTCAACAACGCTGCCACTGTCAACGCCCAGGGTATCGACCAGCTGGACATCGACCTCTTCCAGCAGACTTTCGACTTGAACTGCAGAGCCCCCGCGCTGCTGATCAAGGCTGCATTCCCCTACCTCCCCACTGACCGCTCTGGTCGCATCGTCAACATTTCCAGCGCCACTACTACCTGGGGTGTCTGGTGGCAAACGTCCTACGCTGGCACCAAGGGTGCTATTGAGGCCATGACCCGTGTGTGGGCTCGGGAGCTTGCGGAGAGAGCTACCGTAAACGCTGTCGCCCCTGGTCCCATGGACACGGGTTTGTATTCTGGTCTGCCCGACGAGCCTCGCGAGGCTCTCCGCCCGTTGAACAACTTGACCCCTCTTGCGAAGGCTCGCCCTGGCGTCGACAGCCAGGAAGTCCTCGACTTGGCCCAGAGCATCGGCGGTCGCCCTGGTTATCTCGAGGAAGTTGCCGGCGTTGTTGGCGTCTGCTGCCTGCCTGAGAGCGGATGGATGACAGGTAACCTGGTTGGTGCTAGTGGAGGTGGTGCTTTCGTTCGATAAATGCGATGTATGAGATATGATATGGCATAGCGATATTTGCAGCGAGGATGCCAATTTTGAGCCCAGGTGTGACGATGCACTGGTTAGGGGGGCTAAGCATGAATTTCAGCATAGACTGGCACGAAGATAATTCGTCGCAATGACATTACAACATAGCCCGTCCACTCTCCTTCACTCCGAGTACATCTGATCCGTCATCTTCCTCAAATGTTGACCATATGGTGTTTTTGGAGAACCATGAATATTTTCAAAACCAGAAGCAGCGTGAAAGGGCGCAGGTCCGGAGAAAATGTCGGTGAAGCAATCATGGCAGTGCAGCATATTAGTCTGCAACCACCTGTTGGAACCGGGGTCTGGGGAGAATCACCGTTACAGTGGAGTGCCAGCCCCTTGTCGAGTTGCCTCGCATGTCCGTTTGCACCAGAGCCATGTTCATAGTGCCGGGAGAGCTGTTAAACTTTGCAAGGGTTTCCAGCCCCCACAGCCCCCGTGTAGCACTAGGTAGTTTTAGGGCCGTCGGCTAACGCCCAACGGGGAAAGATTCTCTTGAAGACCATGAAGGAGGGATTTTCGTCCATCAGCCCCCACGATTGTCTTAATGAAGCCAAGTGATGCTACGAATAGGCGAGCGAATGTCAGCTCACATCGGTTATGTGCCCGCATCAGAATGCAATTCGGATTTGTGTATTCGTACTTAGCCCCTGTTTGGTATGTTTCGATCAGTCTCCGACGACGTCTTAGGCACCAATTGCCAGAGTTCTCTTCCTGCGGCGGCAAGCGAGGTGAAGGATTTGGATCACCGCCCACGCCAAGCTCCAGCTCCCCAGTAACGTCTGTGCAGCCTTGAGATCACCTGATCTTAGCCATGTCGTCGGCTGCGGGACACCTCGCAGCTGGCCTCCCGAGGAATGGAAGCTTGATACAATAGCTAGGGCAGCAATGCTACGCCGTAGATTGGGCTCCGTGAATGGGAAAGACTCCTATGATTAAATCCCTTGCCATGCTATTCACGAGTTAGCATCCAATTGCATGAACCGAATTAATGCCCTGGCTAGTGGCTATGGATGATGTTGCCCTTCGCCAGTGTAACTTTGTTGCCCAAATATCTTCGTTAGAGGGTGCAAAAACGCCTTTCCCAGTCTTAACGTCTTTACCACTCCCGCTACCCATAACAACGGGACGGACATTTGAATTCCAAGAGCAAAGGCGTGGAAGTCTCCAACGTCAAAAGCACATCCCGACGTAATTGAACGGATGTATCACTTGAAAAGAAAGGTTAACCAGCAGATAACTCGCACTTTGCACCTGCGCTCAGCACTACTAGAAGGACAAAATCTTATTATAATAAAACTCGAACAGAAGTGAATGCTTGCCATCAACTAAGGTGCTGATAATTTAAATGCCTAAGCCCAGTGAAACATTTCATGTTCAACTTTACACCTACAAACGACGACAGCTTCATCAATTTACGCGTCCGCCTCTTCGTTATCAAAACCAGAGACCAGCAAAGACTTACCTATGCAGTTCACGTCAACCGGAAGATATTTCCCAGCCGGTAACCTGAGGGCTGAGGGTCCAGTTTAGTGAGAAATTAGCACGTGTAAACCATTCTATTAGCATGAAAGGAGGCAGGACTGGATCGCATCACATATTCAGTAAGTGATACTCTTGAAGTGTTTTCAGCTTTTGATGTCTAGTATAAGGCTTGTCTTTTGACATTCTATGGTGTTATCAAACGACAGCGAGGCCCATGTCGACACGTAATAAAATGTTAGGATGATTAAATTTTCCAGCTATGTATATGGAAATTATTTTTGCAAAAGTATTTGCGTGATGGCAAGAAAAGGATAGTCTTCTTTGTAGACTGCTTCTTCCCTTCTAAGTTTTCTTTCGCAGTTTGCCGCCTGGAGGCGCTCCTTTTTGACTGCTGTGTGACTCTGACGGGGATATATGAAGACTCCAGGTGTGCACACGGTAGTAAGCATGCGCACCTTGGGTATTCCAGTATAGTTCTTGTGTCTTGCCTACAATGAGACGTACAAACCCACGGGAAGATTGACAGCCTAACTTGCATTTGGCCGTAGACATGAAAGTATGCGTAGAGGAGAGGAGTGGGAATGTCAACGCTAGTGGTTAGTCATGCTTCAGCAGTGGTTTGCATAGTTCGACGTGATTTCGTTATCCTATGATCATGTTGAGGAAGTTTCGAGCCCACCCAGTAGGGGTTTTCACAGTAGGGGAAGTTATCCTATGATCATACATATGAATATTCCGTAGCATTTAATAATTATAGCCCACGATAGATACTACTGCTGCTGTAGTTCCATGTTGATTTCACAAATAGTTCGAAAAGACTGAAAGCAATGAGTGTTTACACGCCCCCCCTGTGGAAAAATAGACCGTAACCAGATAATGCTATGTCGATCACACCCAACACACCAAAAGACTTGCTGATACCCTGAAATGGACAGTCTGGAGGGGAGCTAGGTCAGCCGCACCAATGGTCACGTTTAATAAATCATACCTCTCACTAAGCTTCTGTCAAAAGTCCTGCCAGAATATCAACTGAACGGAGCCAGGATGATCCGCCTCAGATTTTCCGGCGCCGGTTTGCCGACCAACCGATATTGTCTGTCTCGATAAAGGGTCTTCAACGTGGCCGATGCGTCTTTATCCATTTGCCCCGCCTGCAGTCTGGACGCTCGCATGAACGGACCCGTCCACAGTTTAGACTAAAAGCACGTGGCGTATGACAGTCTCCATGTCCTTTCATCCAGCGATGTCGAAAAAAGGATTCCTCAATCTCTATTTTCAATTTCCCCGTCTGTGTGTTACGATCTTGCCGCTCAAAGTCGACGGGGCGCGGGCTACGGTCCAGTTCCCGAAGTCAACACAACACCAAGCCGAGCCGCTCCATGTGTGCGTAGCAAACATCGCGTCTTTCAGCACAGCAGTAAGGGACGATGCCATTGCTCGGGAATGCCCATGCTCGAAAAGTTCGATCAGATCTGTTCTGGAAGGCCTTCTCCGGAAGACCACCGAGCTTATGTGCTTATGCGCATCCGACTAACGTTCGCGGTTAAATGATCGACTGGTAGAGCTTCTAGAAGCCTGAGTCTTCGGTGTTATGGAAGATACGTTCCCGAGAGCCAGACGCGGTCAGTTGGGCGTTCGCGCGCGAGGCCCACCACACCACCCACAGCCGAATTTCCGACTGTCATGCAAGGACCCTCTGCTGCTCGCTGGCCCACAAGTGCATGTAAGAACTTTTGACGATGCCCATAGTAGAACTCGTCCTCGATTGCTGTGGCAGTGGACTGATGAACCACACCGGGCGAGAGAGAGCATACGATTCTCACAGTCTCACTCAGCAGACTCGCAGACAGAGACTAGGCGACGCCGAAGGTAGCATTTTAATGACCTGTGCAGCATGCTGCAGCGCCCGACAATGTCCCTTTGACAGTCCATGACGTCGTGTTCTCGAATCATGTCCTCGACAATTCGGATAACGAAGATGCTAAGCATGCAGCTTACCACCCGTAGCTTGGCGATGGACTTTCAAGCATTGCCAATCTTCGCCAAGACGGGAAGGTCGCAGCCCTTGGAATTGACGATACATAATCTCGGGGTGCGACTGCTACGTAGTAATTGGACAGCCTCAACCGCTCCTGCACCAAGCCTACCGCCGCCCGTTGGTCTGCATCTCGTGGCGTTTGCGGAGTAACGTGGTGAAAAGTCCCCCAAACCCCGGATTCAGTATTTTGGCCCTTTCGACCTCGGCACCAGATGCATTGACTAATGTTGAAAAATGAGCGTAGTCCAATCAGAGAGTGCAATTCAAGGCCGCCTTATTCCCCTTAACCTCGCTTGGCGCCACCCGTTTCGGCCCTTTTGCCAAGCAGTCCACTAAATTCCTCGTAAACCACCCGATGTGTCCGTTATTACCACACAAAAGGATCGGCTCACTCGGCCGAGTGGAGTCCGGCACCTGTGTCGGTGTCCGGTTTGTGGCGCATCTTCGCAAAAGTTCCTGGGGCGAGCATCCAAGTCGGGCAAAACTTTTCGCTGGTGGAACAAGATATCGCCTCGAAGACGTCGGAGTCGCCCGAGGGTAAGGGCATTATTAGTGATTAGTGTAGATACTAATGAGTCTCCATCCTCCCCACTGGCCAAAAGCTGCTCTTGGATCTCTTCTGGAAATTTTCTTCTTGTCTTCTTCCTCACACCGAGTCACCTCTGGTTTACCTCATGCTTCGGGTCTAACCTTTCGAATTGCGTAAAAATGGCCCAGAACCACGAGGATACCGTGGCCGAGTACGTAACATTGCGCATATCGTCGGCTCTCTGACGCAGTACTGACTGTTTCTGTGCAGGCTCCACGAGACGTTCGGCGAGCGTGTGGCGCACGACATCGAGAAGAAGGAGCCCTTGTCTGAGAAGGATGCCGAGTCTGGCCCAACTCCTGACGGAGCCGAGCCCAACGAGTACGAGAGGGGCACTTTGCGCCGTGTCGGAGAAAGTCTCCCCGCCTCAGCATTCCTGATTGCCGTTGTTGAGCTCACGGAGCGCTTCACCTACTATGGTGCCCAGGGTCTTTTCCAGAACTACATCAGCAATGACGCCAATGGAGTCGATGGCCCGAAGGGTCTCGGAATGGGTCACCAGGCTGCGACAGGACTGAACCTGTTCTTCCAGTGGTTTTGTTACGGTATGTGGAATACTGATACGAATTCATGAGCAAAGAAGAAGTATTAACAAAGATGTCTAGTCACTCCTATTCTCGGAGCCATCATTGCTGACCAGTACTTGGGTAAGTACAAGACCATTCTGGTCTTTTGCGCCTTTTACTGGGTTGGTCTTGTCATTCTCTGGACGACATCGCTCCCAGTCGCCATGGCTAATGGCGCTGGCAAACCCGGTTACATCGTTGCAATTATTGTCATCGGTCTGGGCACCGGCGGTATCAAGTCGAACATCGCGCCCTTGATTGCCGATCAGTACCAACGTCGTGTCATGGCTGTCAAGACGGAGAAGACCGGCGAGCGAGTCATTATCGATCCAGCCGTCACGTACCAGCGCATTTACATGATCTTCTACTGGTGTATCAACCTCGGATCGCTTTCTTTGATGGCAACGCCCTTCATGGAGAAATACAAGGGATTTTGGACAGCATACCTGATGTGCTTTTGTGTCTTCAACGTCGGCATCGCTACTCTGGTGCTGCGTCGCAAGACTTACGTCAACCGCCCGCCTCAAGGATCTGTCATCACTGATGCCTTCAAGGCTCTTGGCTTGATGATTGCCTCGCGCAACATGGATGCCGCGAAACCATCATGGCGTGCAGCTAATGGAAAGGACAAGCCCGTCCCATGGAATGATCATTTCGTCGACGAGCTCAAGAGAGCACTCAGAGCTTGCAAGGTCTTTGTCTTCTACCCCATCTTCTGGGTCTGCTACGGCCAGTTCTCGACCAACTTCGTCACTCAAGCCGGGCAGATGGAGGGCCATGGGATGCCGAACGACTTCATGCAAAACTTCGACCCCATCTCCATTTTGGTCTTCACCCCAATTCTCGACAAGGTCGTCTATCCGCTCCTGCGCAAGGCTGGCATTGAGCTGAAGCCCATTATGCGTATCACGATTGGCTTTTGGCTCGGTGCTCTCTGCCTCGCATATGCAGCCATTGTCCAACATCTTATTTACAAGGCCGGCCCGTGCTATGAAGCTCCGGGTGCCTGTCCCGAAGGATTGAGCAATGGCGCTTCTCTGCCTAACCATGTTCATATCGCCGTCCAGACCCCGGCGTATGTGTTCATTGGGTTGTCTGAAATCTTCATTTCTGTTACCGGTCTCGAGTATGCCTACACCAAAGCGCCGCCCAACATGAAGTCTTTCGTTCAGAGCATCTATCTCTTCACCAATGCTTTCGGCTCCGCCATCTCCGAGGCCCTGGTGTCCGTCGCGGTTGACCCCAAGTTTTTGTGGATGTACACGGGAGTTGCTTGCTTCTCTTTCGTCATTGGATTTGTATTCTACTTCACTTTCCGCCACTACGACGCCGAGGAGGACAAAATGTATGATCTGGACCGCGATCAGCCAATTCTGACACACAACGGTGTCAAGCAAACCGAGACAGACGAGTAGATGACGCGGGCATCGGCTTCATATGAGTTTTCAAGGACACTTGTGGGTTCAGGTTGTATATAATGTTGATCACGACATGGTTCAGATGTATGATAGTTACGACGCCCTTGAGAAGGCTATATAAATAGAATACCCCCTTAATCAGTGAAACGCAAATCTCGTAGAGGGCAGCTTCGAAAGCTTTTTTCGTTTCTGAACTGCAAACAATCACGGCCACGCCTGTCATGAATGACATGAGTGGTATTCTCAGCTTCTCGCTCCCATCCATATTCACTACCAATAGCAAAGTCACGCCTAGCGGTACATGCATGCCAAGCAGACTTACTCAAGGCCGAGGTCAGCTTGATGGACTTTGAATATAATCATGCAAAACTGCTCAAGTCTGACTTCGTCTGGTCCGATATGTTAATTTGATTCTTTACTAGACCGACCCTTTTCTCTGACAGAATTCGCGCAGTCTCATTCTTCCTTTGCCAAGACGATCTGACCCTCCACGACGGTATATTGACCCTCGATGATGCAAGCAGATATGTTCCGCAGCGAGTCTGAATAAACCTATCAAAATCATGCATGCAAAATTTCTTTATCTATTCCGATGTGACTTAACGCTTAAACTGATACCACTGCTTCCTTAGCTGTGTAAGGCCTTAAGCACTCATCCCAGAAAGTGTACGTCTCAGGTTGCGTAGCCTCCCTAACAGCGACATAGTCGTGGCCAATGTGATGTACGCAAATGTTGCTGTATAGGATGCCACACCTTTGCAGGGAATCGGCTAGGGACTTGACAGCTTCGACAAGTCTTGTGTCATCAGAGCCTACAAGCAAGCGGATATGTAATGGTGCAGATTGAATAGCTTGAGACTTTTCTTTCAGCAGGTGAATTGGGGGATTCAGGTTGTAGTACTTCTGATCACCTTGTAAAGTGTCCCATACACGCTCCCTTGGCTCCTCGGCAAGAGACCTCAAAACGGCAGGACCAATTGCAGACACGCCTCTAAACTGCTCGGGGAACTTGAATGCTAGATTCAGAGCACCATATCCTCCCATGGAGAAGCCTTCAACCACCCTTTTGTCGTTTGTGTGAAATGTAGCACCAACATGCGGGAGCAAATCGTTCATCAAGACATCCTCTATGGGGTATTTTCGGTCCAGAGAGTTGATTTACCAGCCCACTGGAAGAGCCTGAGGCATGATAAAATTAGCTTGTGTCATGCGGCCGGCTCTCATGGCCTCCTTGTACAACCGTGCAGCTCCGAATCCTTCGCTCGCCCTTCTCATTCCCCCATGCAGCCAGAAGAGAGCAGGATAGGTGGTAATGCTGTTGATGGGATGGCCATAGTCATCAGGCAACATGTACCAGTAGCTACCCTGGAGTCCGGTTCCACGACAAATGGTATTGAACAGTCCGTAAGCGATGCCCTGTGGAATTTGAATTTCGGGTCGAATCCCTCCGAGTCCTCGCCCCAGACGACCCGATAGAAGTGATGCAGCCGCAGCGGCGTCAGAACGAATGCGCCACGCTCCAGAGTGTACCCGCTCGGGATGACTGCGTCGCCCTCGTCGTGAACGTGCCGGCCCAGAGTGAAAGTGCCGTAGAAGCGGAGAACCTCGTACCACGTGGCCTGCAGAAGCGGGACTCATCGAAGACGCGGCAGAGGTCGATCTCCTCGTCGCTTTTCTCCACGAAGCTCTCGGCCTCCATGTGAATGGAGGTGGCGAGATGGCCGTCGCCCTCGAGGAGGTGATTGAGCATCCAGGTCACGGCGGCGGTGAGATTGGGGCCTAGGCCGGAGATTGGGAGGAGCTGGTGGTCGTTCCACCTGTTTGGCCCGGCGCCGTGAGATTCGCAGGGGTTCCTGAGACGGCGGAGGAAGTCGGTGGTATCGCCGGGTTCTGTCTGGCTTCCTGGGCCCACACCTTAGAGGCGTCCGCGGACGAACTCGCGAGTGATGAGCGCCTTCTTGTCGATCATGAATAGAAAGGGATTATTCAAGACTGATATATTGCAGAGGAACACGCTGTGGGGTAGGAAGTTGTTAGACAAAGAACTTTATGTTTCCCTCCGGGATTCACTTAATCTTACCGCAGGTGGGCAATGAAGTCAGTTTCGCCAAATGGGACAGTATTTCCTCCTCAGAACAACTTCCCGATGCAACTGGTAATGCAGTTGAACACCCAGTTCTCCAGGAGAATACTCCCACCGTCTTGCAAGAGGAGATTTGATCGAATCTTTGCGACTATATTGGAAGCTATTAGGGCACGTTTCACCCAATTGACTCCATGGATGAACACCCCACTTCCCTCTCGCCTAATTTTTCTTGCCATCCACTGTTAGTGTAATACGTGGGATACCACCAAAATTCTTAACAGCGGAAAACCCTTCAATTCTCGCCTCCAGCGCCCTCCCGCGATGGCCTCGCAGCCTCCGGCGGGCTCTGGACCGATGCCGGCCTCCTCGACCGGCCCTGATCGAGGCTCTGGAGCCCCTCCGGAGCCGTCCCCAACCTCAAGGGCTAAACGCCGCCGCGATACCGAGGCCCAGCCAGCCCGGCCCAGCCTCGTGGGAAGCCAGCCCGACGCCTCTACGACAACCCCCTTAACGGCTAAGGGACCCTCAACTGTGAATGGGACAGCTGCTGGAGCTGTCCTTACAGCCCTTAGTGAAGAGGCCAAGCTCTACGAAGCCCGAAAGGATGTCTTTATGGCTATCGCCCAGTCTGTAGACAACGTGGTCTCTTGCTTTGAGGGGCCTAGGAAGCAGATCGCGAAGGAGGCTACAACCTACGTAGTTCAAGCCTTGAAGAGGATCATGGGGAACGGAACGGCGGCCCCGACCCCGAGCCGGAATTGGGCTAAGGTGGTAGCTTCGGCTGAATCTGCAGCTGCAGCCCCAGCCCAAGCCCCGGCCCCGGCCCCGGTCCGCACCCAAAACCCAATCCATCCCCAGGCTCAGACTCAGACTCTAGCCCAGCCAAAGGAGGACCTCCGGGTCTTTGCCCGCATCCCCGAGGAGGGCCTAACGGCTGCTAGGAAGCATGCCCCTTTTGCCCTCCGCCGGAAGGTCTGCCAGGCCCTTGGCCTGCAGCTAGCAGATATCCCACATATCTACCACATCGCAACTGGCTACTCACTGAGACCCCTGAATAAGCAGGTTCAGCAAGCCCTCCTTACGGACAAACAGAAACTAGCCGACAGTCTTGGAGCCTATAAGGTTGAGACCCCTACTAAGTGGTTCACCTATGTTGTCCCACGCTGCCCTGCTAAGCTATGGACTATCGATGGGGATACCCTCGACCCAGCTACTCTAGTTGAAGAGGAGGTCTTTGCACAGACAGGATGCAAGCCTATCCGGGCCCGCCAATCCCAACTTGGCGTGAATCCTATCACAAACGAAGTCTCTTGGATCATCTCTTTCTCTGTAGAAGTACTACCCTTCAGGCTCTTCAACCAAAGCAGCAGATCTCAGCTTATCCAGAAGAAAAAGACCCTCATCAGACATGACCCTGGTTGCCAGGGATATCATTCAAACCGGTACTGTAACCGACAGCCACTCTGTAGCAACTGCAGCAGGCCCGCAGGCTCCCATGAGACCTGGCCCTGCATAGCCAGACCGAAGTGCGCTAACTGCGCCGGCCCCTTCCAAGCCAACCATAAGGACTGCCCAGCAAGGCCCTTAGTGGTTAACGGCTCCCCCACCCTCCCAGGTCGGAAGGAACTCTCCCGGATCCGTAAAGCTGGGCAGAAGGCCTATGAGGCCCTCTATCAGAGCAGTCAGGCCGGCACCCACGCCCGCAGCACCCAGCAACCTAGCAACAGCCTGACGAGCCCTCAGCCTGGCTCTAAGCGACCACGAGCCCCTACCCCTACCCAGGACTCAATCATCGTAGCGGACGTTAGCGATACAGCAAGCACTAGCAGTATGGAGGAGGACGAGACTGAGGCTGAAGCAGACGTCTCTGACAGCAACCCTATCCTACCACCACTACCTACCCAGCATACCCCAGCTACCTCAAGCAGCAGGGTCCAGCGGGTAGCTCAGAAGCCTGATTATAACGTTATTAATGCCTACACCCACCTCGACCTCGACTCGGAGCAGTAGGCTCAGGACGGCTCCCCCACGGGTATTACGGGTCGCCCAGTGTAACGTGGGGAAGAGAAGCCCAGCTCATACAGCTCTTCTAGAGCTCTGCTGGGCAGATCAGATCGATATAGTCCTGATCCAGGAACCCTGGATAGGCTATAGAGATAAGATGCAGATTAACACACACCCAGGCTTTAACTCCTACGTACCATTTGACTTCTGGAACAGCAGAGACACAAGGCCTAGGGTTATGACCTACACACGCAAAGGTCTAAGGCTGCAAATACAGCAACAAAGGCCTACCCAATCAAGAGATATCTTGTGGGTGAAAGTTGGCGACCTCACTATTATGAATATATATAGGCCGCCAGATGAGCCTATAAACCAAGCAACCAGCCTCCTTCTAGATTACCAACCGCCAGAGAGAGCCCTTATTGCTGGGGACCTTAACGCCCACCACTCCTCATGGGAACCTGGGTCCCCTAGCCGAAATCGAGGAGACGATATTGCAGAATGGGCGGAAGGCTACGATCTTCTGTTTATTGGGGAGGTTGGGGCCCCTACCCATACCCACGGGCATACCCTCGACCTAACCCTCTCAAATATCCCCTTTACTGAGGCTTATATCAGCCCACACCTACACCCAGGGGCTGACCACGAAGCCATCACAACAATTATTCCTATGAGTAGGGCCCAGGAACAGGGACGCCAGGCTAACCAGCTCTCAGTACCAGAGTCAGCCCTACCACGGCTGATCGACCTAGTAAAGGCTGGGGCTACAGCCTTACCTACTCTAGGGGAACTGCCCAGCCCAGCAGAGCTAGACACCCTAGCTGCCCAACTGGTCAGCCTCTTCTATACAGCTATTCAAGCTGTAGGCAAGAGACGGACTAATCAGGGTAGGGGAGCCCCCTGGTGGACAGAAGAATGCTCAGTAGCCCACCAAGCTGCTATTAAGGCTAGGCGCCAACAGGCCCAAGAACCTGGGCTGGTCATACCTCCCCCTATCCTAGAGGAACAAAAGGTCTTCTTAACAACCGTTAGAAGGGCAAAACGCGCCTACTGGACTACTAAGGTTGAAGAGGCTAAGACAGACCAAGATCTATATAAGATCATAGGCTGGCGGAAGTCAAGCCTAGCAGTTAAAGCTCCGCCTCTAATAGTAGAAGGAGAGACGATCAGCAACACCTACGACAAAGCCCAAGCCTTACGAAAGGCCTTACTCGAACGGTTTAGCGCTAGAGATGACCTACCTGGGAACCCTTTTGCTATCCCAGTGGTCACAAGGCGTCTTATACCCTGGCAGGATACAGTTAGTATAGAGGAAGTACGCCAGGCTACTCTAACAGAGACTACAACCCCTGGGACTGATAGGATTACTACAAAGTTACTACAATGCACCTGGGGTTTAGTAGCTAGGCCTATACAGCAGCTCTTCCAGGCCTGCGTACAGGTAGGCTACTTCCCTAGACCCTTCCGCAAAGCGGAGGTTGTTATGATCCAGAAACCGGGGAAAACAGACTTCTCTAAGACTGGGTCCTGGCGCCCGATATCTCTATTATCCTGCTTAGACAAAGGCTTAGAGCGGTTGATAGCAAAAAGGATGGCCTACCTTACCATCCTAGAAGGGGTCGCCAGCCCACAGCAGGTTGGAGCCTTACCAGGGAGGGCTGCAGTCGACCTGACAACCTGCCTAACCCATGAGATAGAGAGGGCTCTAGATGCAGGGCTTACAGCCACGCTAGCAACAATGGACGTTAAGGGGGCGTTTGACTCCGTCCTACGAAACCGACTTATTATCAGGCTACGGCAGCAGGGCTGGCCAAGCAGTCTGATCAGGCTGATCTACACCTTCACCTCTAGCCGAACAGCCCGGGTCAGGCTAGAGGATACTACTACAGAGGACTTCCCTCTATCCTGTGGACTACCACAAGGCTCTCCGCTATCACCTATCCTCTTCCTGCTCTATATAGCTGATATCCTAGCTGATGATCAGAAGCTACGGTTTAGCTATGCGGATGATATAGGCTTAGTAGCTACTAGCCCCTCGCTAGAAGCGAACGCTACAGCCCTAGGCCAGGAGATCACCAGTATCCTCAGCTGGGGAACAGAAAATAAGGTCGCCTTTGACCCAGCTAAGTGTGAGGCAATCCACTTCAGCAGAAAACATAAACAGACAACAAACCTACCCGATATCCAAGCGAGAGGCCTAACTATTAAAGCCTCAACAAAGCCTATAAGATGGTTAGGGGTCTGGTTTGACAGGAGACTCACCTTCCAACACCATGTAGGAATAAAGGTAGCAGCAGCAAAGAAGGTAGCCTATTTCCTACAGCACCTTACAAACACAAAAGGGGGGCTCCCAGCAGCTGCAGTTCGAAAAGCAGCTATTGCTTGCGCCCTCCCGATAGCCTTATATGGAGCGGAAACCTGGTACGCAGGCCTAACTAAACCAGCTCTAAGCAGCAACAACGGTACTAGAAGCAGTACTGCTTCGCAGATAGCTACAGTTGGCAAAGGGCAGAAGGGTCTAGCCTGTAGAGTCGGAAGAGTTATTACAGCAGCAGCAAGGGCTATCCTACCTGTCTGGAGGACCACACCAACCAGTGCCCTCATCCGAGATGCTGGCCTACCTACAGCAGAGGTAGCCCTCGAGGCAGCGCGACTTCGCTTCGCTATACGCCTACAGAAGGTTGACCAACAACATCCCTTGGTCCCAAGGCTTCTACAGCTAGGGCGGCAGCAGACCAGGCTCCAAAGGACAGCTGGCCTCTTACCTAAGTGCCCAAGGCCAGCACTCCTACAGCCGCAATACCTCCCAGGGTCCAATAACCTTATAGTCACACAGACGAAGGAAGTAGCAGCCAGGATCTTCCAGGCCTGGCTCAAGACGGTGCCAAAAGAGCATACTATCATCTACTCAGATGGCTCTAAAGCCCCTGATAGCGCTACAGGATTTGGCTTTGTTATCTACCGTAAGAATAAACGCATAGCCCAGGGCTGCGGACGCCTCGGCATAGCAGAAGTATTTGATGGCGAGGCCGAAGGGGCGAGGGCAGGGCTGCGACGGGCCCTCCTTACCTCCCAGGGCCAGCCTATACATATCTGTATCGACAATACCAGCGTTATCCAGGGGATCCGAGGCATGGCCCCAGACTCCTCACAAGCTGCCTTCCTTGAGATCCAAGAGGCAGCTAGGATATACAACGTACAAACCCACTGGTCCCCAGGGCACCAGGGTATCAAAGGAAACGAGGAAGCAGACATCCTAGCTAAGGAGGGCACAACCCTGCCAGTCCCTAGGGGCCAACTAGCTACCCTATCAGGGATCAAACGGCTTGCTAGAGAGCGAATATACCGCCAGCATAGAAGATGGTGGAAGCAAGAGGCAACGCCCTTTTACACCCAACTAGGGCTTAAGGCTTTCCTCGCCTGCCCTCCTGAACTGACCCTGCCACGGGCGATCCTTCACCATCTCCTAGCAGCCCGTTCAGGGCATGGAGACTTCGAGCAATATCACCAACGCTTCAACCATACAGAAGCACTACCTACCTGCTCCTGCGGGGAGGCAAAGGCAGTAGACCACCTAGTCTACTGCCGAAAGACCTTAGTGAGGCGGCTTCAGTGGCCCACCCTCCACCCTTCTAGTTCACAGGAGCCTATAGGGCCTATAGGATCTCTTGAGCAGTACTATAAGGGGCTCATTACTGATAATGAAGGCTTCCAGGCCTTTCTCTCCGTGACAGACTTCTTCCAGAAGATCTGCCCGCGGTACTAGGGACTAGGTCTTGACCTAGACCTTAGTAACAACCCCCTCCTCGTAGAGGACCGGAAGACCACAACGGAACTAGGGAACCAGCGGGAACTAGGGACGAATAGAACACATAGTAGCCCACGGGCAAGATTTGGAGGACGTTAGGAAGAGGCGTGTACTGTAGAGTATATAGCTTGAGCCGGCGGCCCTCCACGCCATATACCCCTCGGGAGGTCGGCCGTAAGGGCGGCCGCGCCCTTGCCGCCACGGCGTTAAATATAACAACAACAACAACAAATGCCGTCAGTCTGACATGCCACCAGATCACATACAAGATACTGGAATTGACAAGGAAGACACATACCTCAATCCTGGGGTCTGCCAACTCGTCTTCCTCTTCCTCCCCTTCTCGAATCGTACCCCAAATTTCGGGATAATACTCTGCATCCTCTGTGTCAGGGCGGGGGAAAGGCACCAAGTCAAGGGAATACAGGCTGTCAACGAGCGCATCAAAGAACGGTCCGGCAGGTCGCGGCGGCGTCCATAGCCAGGGCTGATTGTCAGCGTCGTAGACGATAACGATGCCAGCTTTGGTATCGATGATTTACTACTCACCGCTGTCGCTACCCTCGCCGCCACCGCCGGCGATGGGGACTAGACCGTTTGGCATCTTCTCGGGGAAAGGGAAGAGACCATGGGCGCATAGGCGCTCGGGCGTGGCCTTGTTCGTGGTGAGGTTTTGGTTCAACTCAGGGTTGTCCTCAAGGTAACGCTGCGGTTCGCTGCAACCTACAACGGGCCAGCGGTTAACTTCGTGGGTCTCATCGACGTCGAGATAGGGCAAGTGTCGTAACAGGTCAATGGCACGGTCGTTGAAGCTCAGGAGTCGCGTCTTGTCGGCCGGCAGGAAGGTGTCATCACCCCAGCGCCCGCCTGGCGGGTACTGGATGAGCGATGCAGAAAGGAAGGCCATCTGGGCCAGTGTTTCGTAGTACTTCGTCAAGCCGGCAACAATTACGTCTCTTTCATTGCCAGCGGGGTATGTCTCAGGATCTCTTCTCTCTCGTGGCGGCGGTCGGGTTTCGTGCCGGGAGGCCTCTGCCTTTCGCTTCCTCGACTCGCGTTCTTGTCGATCTCTCAAAAGGGCTTCCAAGTCTCTCCGGCATTTCTGACGATTAAAGGCTGGTCCGGGTCCGCGGCCATGCTGCCATCCCGCCAGCATGTAGGTCTGGTACATGAACGAGGCAAGGCCCCAGCGATCAGGGGTGGAGAAGTCAGGCTCGATGCCGTCGACCAAGACGGGAATGGGATAGTAGTCCTTGCCGAGCATCGTGGTAACCTCTGCGAAAAGTCGCTCGGGCTGTAAGATGGTGCCTTTTTCCACTCCGTCTCGAACTCCTCCGCCAACGCCTCGCCGCGTGGTGGTCCCGCGTACTTGATAATGCGACCACTGTTACAGTCCACAAGCCACCATTGCGGACCGTAAAGCGTGTATTCGCCGGCAGGGTATGTCAAGCTGATCATGTCTGGGGGAAGGTGAACTAGCTCAAATAAGCCCTCCAAATGTTTCTCCAGCAGCGAGCTACGGTCTTGCAAGTATCGCATGGCCTTAGTCTTAGGGAAAATGGGCCATTGCCCCGTATGAGGGCCTGCATCGACGGGCCGCACGTAGGGAAGGTGGCGTAGAAGGTCCACGGCAGTATCAGATCGGCCTAGTGTAGTTCTTAGGCCATGCACGTCCAGCTCAGAGTCCCTCCATCCCTCGGGCGGGGTGTTGGATATCGTCGGGCGATAGGTAAGGCGTTGCGGCTAACTTGGTGTAAAATTGCGTGAGGCCTTGGGCCACGTCGCGTTGGAAAGATAGGCTCTCCATCAGGAGAGACGAAATGTGAATATCAAAGTTTCAGGAGGCCTGTAACTGGTAAAATCGGGGCTTTATATGCTAGCGCGTGAACCAGCGCTCGCTGAGGCTGACTTGGAGAGCTAGCTGAGCTGCATGGCATCGCTACCGGGGACTTGATGGTGACTACGCGCAGTTCCTCCTGCACCATGGATCCAGAAGGCCCATGGGATGATGAAGACTCAGACGAAGGCTGGTTCTGCGGATCACCCGCTTGTCAGCTTCTTCGGGTGAAGGAAGGGAGACCTGGTAAGTGAATGAAACGGCTGAATCTGTCACGCTACTGACATTCGCTAGACTCAGTGACTCCATTGCAGCGGCAGTTTCGAATGATACAAATCCCATCACTGCGGTACGGCTCGCTACCTGGAACTCAAACGTCCTTGGGGCATGTGACTTCCTGGTCCCAAACCAGTATGTCTGCATTACCCGTCGCGGTGGCTCCTGGGTAGGTCCTTCGGATTCGGAAATTCCCGATGATGGCGAAGGGCCTGTTCGTGGAGGACCGGGAAGCACTCCCAGTCTCCCCATTCTGGACAACCCAACCTGGCCGCTCGCGAATGTGCAAGATGGTATCGCACCGGACTGCAACCGCTACGTGCTGGCCAACAGCACGATTGCCTCATGCTGGAAGATTGCCAATGACAACGGCATCTCGCAAGCGCGCCTGTTCGAGCTCAACTTCATTCTCGGCGAGCCGGGTGAGCGCTGCGATACGCAAATGTGGCTTGGCTACTACTACTGGGTTCGCACTACCGGCGAAGGCCCGACCACAACGGCCCCACCGGCGACGACGTCGGTGCCCGCCTCGGAGCCGACGGCAGTGGCCGCGCCGTTGCCCATCCACGATGGCACAACTCCCAACTGCAACAAATGGGCTGAAGCTCAAGACGGCGATTATTGCTGGAAGATGGCCACGCCGGCATCGAGCTCAGCTCCTTCTACGAGTGGAACACGGTGCTGGCCAACGGCGATTGATAGCTGCGACATGATCTGGCCCGGGTACTTCTACTGTATCGGAGTGAAATCAGATCCTCCAACCACTACCACACAGGCACCCCCAGCGAGTACTCCAGCGACGGCTCCCAAACCTTCACAGACGCAGGCGGGGATTCCGGCAAGCTGCAATAAGTTTGGCCAGGCCCTATCCGGCGCCTCTTGCTGGCAGCTGGCCACCAATAGCGGCATTACTTTGGAGCAGTTTTTCAGCTGGAATCCTGTTGTTGAGCCGGAGGGTGAGAACTGTGCGACCCAGATCTGGCCTGACTACTATTACTGTTTGGGGATTGGCGGGTGAAGCAGCTTACGTGAAAGCTACTAGAAGATCTTGCTATTCGTAGCTCGGTACAACAGAGGAAGAACCTTTGCGTTTCCAACGCAGAGCTTCTACTCAAGTTACGGTCTAGGCTGCCTTGCTATAGTAATTCCTGTGTCGCCCTTTAAGCAAGATTTGTGTAATAATTCAAGCTGGCTGAGAGGTCGTCTAAGTCCTGAGATAAGTGCAGCTATACTTAAGCAATTCTAAATGCCTTCTTTAGCGTGTCGTCTAACTATCAGTCGAATTACTCAAGTAAGAGTATATATATATATATATATATATATACTCTCAGTATAGCTTTATAGGTTTGAAGTATATAAACCTTATAAGTATTTTCTAAACGTTATCTTGAGAAATCTAGCTAAATACTGTTAATATAACGTTGTTTTAATTTTAAAATAATATTTAAAATGCTGGTATATGTACTGTTTTATTTAAATTCACTTTGTTTTTAGAGTTTCTAGTCTTTAAATTAGAACACAAACTGTCCTTTCTGCTACTGAATACAGATAGGTCTTGGAATTCCTTCGCACTTTTGTTACGGTCAGCTATCCGACAGTAGGGTCTGCTAACAGAAGCTGGGGATTGACACGTTATAACAGTTCACTGAGGTCGTGGTCTGAGTCGTAGGTCGTAGGCTGATAGTAGATCGGTCGTCAGAGGCTAAGGTGATCAGTCTTAGGCTCAACAAGTAATTCGCAGTGAAGGTAAGCTGAGAGTATCCGTGAGGATGAATACTAAGTTGATTGCTGAAGAGCTATGGAAGTCTGACCATGAGCCAGGCTCAGGTCATACTATATACAAGTTCTGCACAGTATCTCTTGTGGTGGCTATGTAGGATATCCGTGCTATCCAACATATCCATGGATAGCTGGGATAGCGGACATATCCAACATATCCATCTTTGCCCTGTATCCGTGCTGTTCCCGAAGTCACGTGACCTGTACCATAGTTCTTCCTTTCCCGATGGTTCCTGGTTACACCTGTGTTACTGCTTACATATGTTCTGTGTTAGCCGCCGAGATGCCAGGCGGGGCTGTTCCAACGTGTCATGCCTGTCGGGTCGTAACAACTTTCCATCTCAACGTCACTCGAAATGCGACCAACCGATCTCTCAAACCCAAATTCAGTTTAGATTTCAACTCTCTTTGGCCTGTCTTACTCAACCAACCCGAAAATAACCTGTTGGCCTCTCGGCCAACCATTGATCGAACTCAGGTCCCCGCCGGCGTATACCCGACCACAGCTTTTCGACAGAATGCCGGTATACGTCGTTGTAAATCATAATAAGACCGACTCTAGACCAAGTGTCATTTCCTTCTGACTGCAAGACCATGATCATGTCGTTGCTGTAGCGTTGGCCCCAGTAGATGCATTGCCGGTCTCTTTCTTCCAGACTTCTTTTGAAACCATGTACATCAAACGGCCCAGCTGTTAATAGTAGCTGTGTATCTAGCTGACCAACCTTCAAACAAGGAGGCACGGATGAGTCGTCGTATGAAAACAGAGCAGAAGGGAATAGGGGTGCGCGAAATTGAAGATACGGGGGCTTTGACTGACAAGCATCTTCAACTCGAACGCCCTGATTGTATTTTGATAAATCGGAAATTGTTTCGCTTCCAATGTCAATTGACACAGAACTGACCTCAAATCGCTTGTACGGTTGCTTTCGCCCTGGACCCATGTGCTCTGTTACAACAAAGTTGGTCCAACCAGCCCACGACCATGATGGAAAGTTCTGCCTCCGTCGTGGACGAGGTGCTGTGGACGGCGACCAAGCGTGATGCCACGACAACGCAGTCAAAAAAGACTTCATGGCCTGGTCTGGCACGCTTGATAAGAATGGAATTCCGCAAATCTGGACGACGTGGCTCTTGCTGGCTTCAAACTCTCGAAATATGCCATACAAGGCCCTCAAAGTGTCCGAATCGTATGTCAGACTTCTTTTGGTGTAATCCTGTGTTAAAGAGCTGAATTCATTAAAATTCAGCGTCGGCGCCGTAGTTGTGTTGTCGAAAGAACCACTAGCTCGGCGACCGAGGACTCCCCCCATCATTATACTCTTCAACTTTGTTCCTCCCCTTACGTGCAGTCTGTGAAGAGATGACGAAAGACTTTCGTGACAGTTCATAGCTGTGCACTCAAAATAGACTTGGTCGTCTGTGAAGACAAGCCGCCGACGACTGAGAACAGACTCTTGAAGTGTCCAGCCCCTCGTAGACCATGTTGATGATGGAATCGATAATCTTGGGTGTTTGAGCGTGGAAATTATGTTGATATCTCTGACTGAGACGGCAGGATATGGTTGTCGAAGTCTGCTACTTATGCCAGGCAGGCCATAAGTGGGGTCGGATCCAGCAGCAGCAATGATCGTCAACTCTGCGTTGTGATAAATAGAGTCCATCTGGCTTATTTGGCCATGTTTCTCTGCTTCATCTTTCTGGTCGATGCAGAACTTGTCGACCCAGAGATAATTAAAGCCCATCCCGATGGTGACCTTCATGGCATCACTGATGACGGCTGGAAGATCTGAGGGGAGTGGCGTATCGCCCGTGCGCTTTGGAGAGGCGGTCTCTGGTGCACTGTTTCCTGCTGAGGGAGGCCCCCACAAGTAACTCAATGCCACGTACTTCTCGTGGGATGGAGCCCGTCTCACGACGTATGAGTGACAGTCTATTAGCCGGAGCCCTTTCGTCGTTCTTTTGGCCCCTGAACACAACTTCTTGTGGTAGTTTTCGCAGTACTGAAGCCAGGTCTTTCCCAAAGACACGTCGAACTTTGGTTCGACGATTTGTGGTACGAAGACTTCAGGCTGCGGAGAGCCACGTCGACGAAACGTCAGGAAACCCTCCCTCTCACCTCGTCGACCCATGTAGTACTTGTTATTCCACGAGGAAAACTTTGCTTCCTGAGGCACAATAGCTAAGTAGCGGTAATCGTATCCTTCAAGAAGGCGCTCCCTGTCTTTCGATTTTCCTTCTTGATTCACCCATAGATTATGTCTAGCAACGTCGAAAGCACGCAACTCATCGCAGTCCAACACCATTTCTGGGTCAGGTCGGAGATGATCAGCGGGCATTCGCGAATCGCAGAGCAAACGGCATAAGTCGCAGCCAGGAACCGCTGGCTGACGGTAATAAGTTCCAACATCGGCGATTTTGATTTCGAATCTGTCAAGAGGAAGGTCGAGCCCTTTCTCCAGGGGAAGCTCCAAACATCGGGTACAGAGTCCGTCTGTGGAGTAAGGATCTGCAGGACATTCCCGAGTTGAAACCTCGGGCGTTGATAGCCTGCGCTTCGTGCCAGCAATAGGTCTAGCAGCCATGGCTTGGTTGGATAGTTCTTGTGAGATTGAGAACAAAGATGCCGGCTGTAATCTTGGGCAAAGGTGGAACCGGTTTCGTTTGAAGTCTGGCTCGCTGTGATTCAAGCGACTGACATAGCCACGGGGTGTTTATGTTGCAAAAGGGAAGAATTGGTTATTTATGCATAGGCACCGAGGTAGGCCAAGGTATGGAGCTGCGGGTTGTGGAGTCTTGCGTACCTACGCGTTGGAACGGGATTGGCCATGATGGCACATATTTGAAGCAGGCTGCCTCACAGTCGGCCCCTCAATCAACCCAGGCGGTTTTCTCGAGATGCAAGTCTACTGTACGATAACGGCTGGCTGTGCCCCGACTAAGCCACACCGTATATGCATGCCAAGCCAGGCAGGCGTATGAATATGCCCTAAGCCATCAGGAATCAGGCTCAATTGCGGACAGCGGTCTTATCTTGGGAGTCGCTGCTGCCGGAAGATATGGCCATTTTTGAGCCAGTTATCGAGATTTTCAAATGGGGCGAGGGCTGTGCGGAGTGTTATCTGGAATTTTACAGGAAACTCAGGGGGCCATGAGTAGCACGTAACCGCGCTAAAGAGAAGCATCTGTGATCTTTCTTCATATTATTGTGGCAGTCAGCGCTCGCAGATTCTGGCATCAACTCCAGCCCGCAGGCTGGCAACCCGAACTGGCCTGATGCATATCGAGGTAGATGCAACAAAACATGACTTATCTTACGCTAGTCCTGCAACTCGGATGGGGGAACAATCCTTGTCGCGATCGACGTGACGGATCCTCACTCCACAGCAATCTCGCCCCTTTCCCAAGATGTCTCGCGTACCAACCGAGTATTCAGCTCACTGGCAGGGATGTCATGCCCGTGTGTTTGAAGACCTGTGAGGACCTGTGCTCGCTGACTTCACACCCGGTCGGCGCCATTCTCCCGTTGCAACGCAACCTGGCTAACGTGCACCCCTTCTTACACAACACATTCCCTCCTTTTATAGAGGATGCAGAGTCGATTCTTATTCTTGATCCCCATTCTCCCGCTGTGACGCCAAATCACCCTTACGTCTATACGTATATCGTCATGGACCCTATGCAGGCCTACAACGGGCCGCCTTCTCGTCAAATGTCGATCCAGACCAGCTTTCCAGCCAGCACAGCACCCCATCAGCCTGCTTATCATCTGCCGTATCAGCAGCCGACCGCAGCGCAGACTTGCGTGGCTGAGGAGCGGCAAAGTTTGGCTGCTGGACAGCCTGCACGCCCGGAACAATGGAATCGCTTTACGCCCCCCACCATGTTTCAAAGAGCAGGTATCAAGCAGGAGGGCTACGAAGTGCAAATGCGTGAGGCCAGAGGTGGCAACCAAGACAGATTTTTGCCAGACCCGCCGTTATGGACGCCTGGAACATCGTCTGCTCCTTCTCTACCAATCCAACATGTAAATTTCGTCAGGACAAAACCGAAAAAGTGTCGGAGAGTCGCTATGGTAAGCCCCAGCAGCCCACCTACGATCACGAAGCAAGCTAATTCCTAAGATAGGCGTGCGATAGTTGCAGGCAACTCAAGTCTCGATGCGACGGGCAGACACCTTGCAAACTTTGCGATGAAAAAAATCAGGAATGTGTTTACCGGGCAGTGGAGCATAAAATGTGAGTCGGCAGCTGATGAGACATAGAGAACGAGTTCGCAAGGCTTACTCGTGATTTTAGGTCGGCTATTGAAAGCGCGGAAGCCAGCTTAAGCAAATCACTACAGTCTGTCGATGCATCGTTGAAGGAGGTCCTTTCGAGGGAAGGACTCTTCAAGGAGGTCCTCTCGAAGGAGGGACTCTTCAAGGAGGTCCTCTCAAAGGAGGGACTCTTCAAGGAAGTACTCTCGAAGCATGCGGATGACCACGGAAGATCTCGTCAAGTAATATTAACAGACGCCCATCAGGATACCGCAATGACTATAGATGACAGCCCTTTGAGCTGGCCATCTGTACAGATACTCACCACGCAACTATTGTGCGACATCGGTATCAGCGATGTGAAGGGCTACCTACTGGATTGTGAAGAATCACGGAACATGCTTCAGCTCTTCAGGTGCGGCGAGGATTGCGTCTCGGCGCTTGGCGCTCATCATTGCCCGGGGCTTGAATGCGGCGGTTTGCCAGACCTCCGTAAGGATACAGTCATAGGCCTGGTCAAATCCTTCCAGGACAATATCCTCAACATGTATCCCATTGCGATGCCAGGAGAACTGGATCGAAAGGTCGAACATTTCCTGAACCACGTCGGCTGCATACACGGGGAACTTTCGGACGCTGCAAATGATATACCATGGAATCGAAAGCGTCCTCGTTCAGGTCCATCCGTCAACCAGTCACGGCAATCTGTCCTGTCGAACTGCAGAAGACCTAATCGGACCATTGATAGCGCCATGATACTGATTGTTCTAGCGTTGGGAGAGCTTTGCCAGCACCAAGCTGGGATCGCAGATCCCGCGATCACTTCTCGAGAAAGAGGAACCATTCCCGGCGTTAAGTACATGGCTCTCGCCTCCGATATCTTGGGCCAACAACGAGGAGGATGGACATTACAACACGCCCGAATGTCCATATTTGATGCGCTCTACTACGGCCAACTTGGCAGACTCATTGAATGTCAATTTCATCTCCTTGATGCTGACCGTGCGCTTCAAGTTGTCATGCGTTGGTATGTCGTCCATACAATACGTCCAAAACCACTGCTGAAACCGGTCGTCTTAGTGATTTGGATCGGCTCAGAAGGACCGACCCACCGATCCAAAACCCAAAGGACAACTCCATTCTTCTCGTCTTTTGGACGTGTCTCCATCTTCTATGGTACGTGGATATCGGCCGTTTTGCAATATTTCGTTCGCACTGACAATTATTCGTTAGCGATTTCATTGACCTGCTGGATCTTCCTTTATGTTCAGATACAGGCATGATTTACCCTGGCCGAACATGCTTATAACAGCCGAACAGTTCCCAGAGTGGGTATCGAATCACTTTCTGGGGCAGATGCATCTGCGGAGGAGCCTAGACGACGTTTTACACTTCCCCACGCCAACAGAAATGCGGCTCTCGGATGGTCAAACATTCGTCAAGAGCACCTTGGATGGCATGACGTGGATTGCTCAAGATCTTCAATTTGACGAGCAAGATTCACCGTCAAGAGACTTCATGGAAGCTAGACTGCGGTCCAAGTTTTGGGATGTGCAGGCTGCCATATTCAAACCTTTTATCAAGACTGCACTCAGTAAGTCATTGGAACGCAGACAGACAGGCCCTTGCCCCATCCTCACGTCCGACAAGACCAGCAAGAGGAGAGCTTCTGAAAGCGGGATCTGGGAGGAAACCATAAAGATGACGAAGACAGCCATTTTCTACGTCATAAAAAGCATCGAGGCATTTCATGGTGTGGATGGCAATCGCATCCCGGACAACATTCTCGTCATAGCCCATAGGTACGTCACGATATCTACCCATCAGCCAATCTGAGGTTGACACCGAACAGACAAACCGTGAATTTATTGATTCTGGCTGCCGTGTACCGGGACCCTTTCCTCGGAGGTCTCGTCGAGCCTGTAAAGCTGGGCTATCTTTTCCAAAGAACAATCACCATGTTGGACTTACATGTGCAACTGGGTGGGGCATTGATGGGAGAGAAGAGAATTCTCCAAACTGTCGCAGACCAACTACATGTACTCCCGAGTAACTTTACATCGCGGTGAATTAATAGTACCACGGTCAATTTACAATGAGTTCAAATCGATCGCTGCTTGATTCAAATCTCGTGGAATTCAACATATCCCCGCCCATCGTAATCCTTGGTGTGTATGGCGTATACAGATTTGGAGCCTCCTAAGAAAAGGGGGGGGGGGGGGGGGCAGGGCTAAGCCTAGCATGGTGTTGAACGGTGATTAGAATTTGATTTCAATCTTGTCAGCCCCACCCCGAGGCAATGTCGTGTTCCAGAATGTAAAGCGAACTCCTAGCGCGGTGACGATCTCGTTTGGTATGTTCGCTGTCATTGGTGCCATGGGTTCCAGTATTGAATGTTGTGGAAGTGGGCGGGCTATGTTTCTCTCTTCCAGGCTGTGCGATGAGCGTATAATTGCCCACGACCCACCCTCTTTGTGTACTTTCTTGTAGCTCTTCTCCACCTTCACCGGTCCACTCATATCTGGACCCCAACACCCATCAGCTGACGCGACTTGATAAAATGAACGAAGGGCCCGCAACCGTGGACGACTTGATCGCCAAAGGCAGAGGATATCAGATGTTGCAGCTTTACGAGCCCCATGCCCCCGCTACCAATGACGACGTTCAACTTGATCTCCATGAGTGGGCAGCACTCTACTGCGACTTGAAAGTAGGTTGATGCCTTTTGGTCCGTCAGAACCAGCTGACACACCGAAGAAATCTACATCCGCTACATTGACCGACACCGTCAACATCTTGGTTCTCTGTGGTACCCTTATCTGCAAAGAAAACACCTTAGTCGACTTCAACCTTCAGAAGTTGTTGGAACTCGTTCATTCCAGAGCAATGACTCCTCAGCTTAGCGCTCCATGGGAAAACCAACTCAAATCATTGTTGCGTGCCATGGTCGCCTCTGCTGCCGATGAGTCTGAACCGCGTGATGGCTATGGTATCGACAGATCGATACCTTTCATTGACAACCTCCAGACGTGTGGAAAACTCCTGGGTATTGACTGGCACCAAGGGAGGTTTACCGTTGACGACGATGTGCTCGAGATGCTCCGACAAACGGCGGGTTTCAGAACTGTACAGCACGATACGGAAAGCTTGAGTGCTTACTGCGATAAGTTATGGAGTAAATGCCATGTATATTTCCTCGACTCGCAGCGGTAAGTCTCATCTATCTCAGACAAATGTCAGGGCTGTTCAATCGACGAGAACTGACGTTCAATCTTCCAGCGAGAGTCGGGGTTTCCTCCAAGGCTGGCATGGTGGCTGAATCCAATACAAGCCGCCAATTTTGAGAGTTTTCTGCGGTCCTACTCGTTTGCCTTTCCCCCCGAAGACAGGACAGTAGTGCCCTCCCAAAGCTTAATACGGACCAGGTTAGGGCTAGGATTCCAGGCCAGATCGAGATAGCAGGTAGGGGCTTCTGGCTTGGGGCTACGAATGAGCAACACGGAGGGGCAATGGGGTAGGACATACGAAGGGAAAAAGTAGTAGACGACGACATACGGCGCGTATTCGCGTCTATATAGACCGGTGACAGTGTCTGTCTATCTATCTATCTATAAGCCGACCGGGGGTATTTAGGAACCCAACTACCGAGTCCGTATAACAATTGCTAGTAGAAAGCCTTTCGAGGGCCCCTATGACTTGATTATAGAATCTGGATTACCTAACCTACTTAGCCAGAAGCCCCTGGGGGCTTCTGGGACCTGATCGTAGTAGAAGCCGGATGTCCCAACCGACTTGGCCAGAAGCCCTTAGGGGCTTCTAAGGCCTGATTGCAGAATCCAAATAACCCCAGTGATTTGGCCAGAAGCCCCTGGGGGCTTCTGGGACCTGATCGTAGTAGCAGCAGAAGCCGGATGTCCCAGCCGACTTGGCCAGAAGCCCCTAGGGGCTTATCAGACTAAGGTAGACCATACAATCCGGATACCTCGCCCCATTCGGCCACAAATACTCCAAATCTCTCGCGTATACTTACCTAGCCCTTCACGTAACCTCAGGCAGATCCTCAGGTTCGTACGTAACCCGTCAAGCCTATAGTCACCGTAGAGCTTCTTGCTTGTAAACACAGCCGATCGGCCAGTCGAAGCAAACTATAAGCATCGTACTTGACTGCACGTATCCTCAGAGTGGGCGGTATGATCAGTGGCAGGTGCTCTCCCTCATCTCCCCTCCCTCGCAAAAAAAGGCGCATAGACTGCAGTAAACAGATATAAAACAGGAGAATAGTCAAGGTTTGGTATGAATTCTCGCGGGTGATGTGGACAGCCTGATGGGGATATAAGAGAATGGTTGACGCACATAGCGCGTGTAAGGTAAGAACAGAAGATAGAGAGGCAGCTTAGTAGTAGTAGTGAGAGCGGACAGAAGCAACTATTTAGATGTGTGGTAGGTTCATTGGAGCGCGTGTCTATGCGTGGCCTGAAGCGGACTCAGACACCGCGTCGCGTCATGTGGAGAGAAACCGACGCGTTAAAGCTAGCCGGATACAGAAGAAAGACAGGAGGGAGGGCTGCTTATGTCACAAACCACGTCATTTAACCAGTTAACAGTAGTAGATAGGATGAAAGACGACAAAACGCAACAGTAAGTAGCTCTGACATTTTCTTACGCAGCAGACTTGAGCAGAAATCAAGCATGTAGGGGCATGGTGCTTTATTATTTGAACAACGGACGGATCAGGTAACGCAAGGAAAGGGATAAATAAATGATCTACCACGCCCAGAGCATTACTAACCCTATCTGTGATTACCTAATATGCCGCTGCTGATTACATAACAGCTCATCTACTGTGAACTGCGATGCTCAATCACCCCACCAAATTCATAGCTTAGATGAAGTGAATGCCTAATAGCTCTATAGGGAGTATCCTCACGCAGGAGGAGTCAATATAGATGGTTTATGTATACCAGGAAGAAGTAATCTTAACTTTAAGGGAGCTCGCTCGCCGCTTCTACTAGCTCATATGAATTTTTTATCATGTCATTACTCCATATTCTTTGCAAACGCACGCCTGCCTGCCTGACACGACCACGACCACACCAGCCACGTCATCTCCATCGGGTTAAGACTTAATAGAGTATACTACATAAAGTCAAATAGATTGGAACTGTATTCCAACCGTCAAGTGGCTGCTTCTAACCCCTAACACGTAGTTACAGTCGTATATAGGTCAAAGTATCCCGTTGAGTCCCGCATAACGCCAGTATATTGAGGAGCTATACCGTCTCCAATTCTGCTGCCTATATGAATCTCACGATATGCTGGAAAAAAAAGTGTCGATCAACTAGGACAACTTTTAATTCGCTGTGTCCAGCACACTTGTATACCAGCGTTATGCGGTAACCGATAGGATAGCATAGGTAAGAACGTGGTCAGACCTACACCAGGACAGGCTCCCGTAATAGACATTCCTAACGAAAGATACCAGCTGTAGAGAGAGAGCATTCATCATATCTCTAATTCTGTCTCTAGCCTCTCATCTATATGTAGCTGAAGATGATAAATGCGCACTCACAGCTCACCGGACCAGTCATTCAGCCTATCTACAAAGAGCGTAGATTTCTACTACCACTTATATGAGCACTAACCGACCACAAGAACGTCTTGAAAGAGCACAGTACATTAGAAGGGGAGAGGTTGCAGGCATATCTAGTCTGAGGGTTATCAATATGGATAGGTGTATAGTCATTACAGCAGGCACCGCCCTCCTTCCTAGCTTCTACCGTGATGCTTATTGGTATACGTACCATAAACTGGATTGTAGATTGGATGGTTCTGCGCCCTGAACACCGCACAACTATCCTGTAAGCCGCCGAGGAAATCTGGCGCATGTGATTAGATAATAACCAGGGTCAGCCTAGGCGCGGATGGGGATAGAGGTAAAGATATAAAGGGGTTGAAGGCGGATAATGGATGTGATGATGTTTTCTTCCCACGCCAAGCCGAGAACAAACGAGGTCAATAGATCTAGTTAGTAGGCCTATATCTAGGCGTCTCATAAGTATGTCTATTCACTTGAGTTTCCCCAAGCCTCGTCCACGCGAAAATCACTGCGTGTGGGATCTTCTAGGAAGGGAAAGATATTCCATATCATAGTGCCCCCCCTCACCCAAAGCCCTCAAGGGCTTTCTTTCACAGCCACCTAGACCAGCGAATCCAGGCACCCAGGCCCCAGATTGCTTCTACCCCTTCCCCCACAGGCTACAGGTAATGATTGCCCAGCTTTAGCCACAACAACGTGATAAGGGTGGAGAAACCGAAGACGGAAGCAAATCCTAAACAGGAACAGTGATCACACACATTCCTGGGGTGGAACATGGGCTGAGTGCGCACAGGAAGGTAGACAGAAGGGAGGGGAGGGAGGGAGGGGCACACAACATTCCTAGGCAACTGGCACTAGCCCCATTGAAATTCCAACGGAAGGCCAGTTAAACGCCGCATCCAATGTGAGACTTCGAAGGGGGTATGGTAGAAGAGCGCAGCAGGCAACAATAACGAATTTCTACCAAGACATATTTCCCACGTATGAATAACACAGTCTACCCAACCCTAATACAGCTAACCCCAAACCGGCCCAGGTATGCAAGCCCGGCGAGAACACATCACAACGCCCTCTTCCCATCCACCAACACATGAGGACCTCCCACCAACAGATGCACTGTCCACCTACGCTGCAGAGTATTCGCAAACCTCATTTTTGCCTGGCAGTCAGTAACCACTCATACCATGACGAAACGCAAGCGCAGCGCTGAGGATACAACTCCTGCGCGCCATGGCCATAAGAGGCGAGCGTCCAACGACCCCTTCCAGGATCAAAAGTCAGTCCGGGAACTTGCGAAGCCTTACCTCCTAGCTACCGCAAGACTACATATCGATATCATGGACATAACGTGGAGTAAGGGCGTCAACCGTCGAATCGAACCCTCCCACGTGCGCGAACTCCGGGACGTGTTTATAAAGGGTGGCCTTGAGCGTAGTGCGCCCGAAAACCATATGTTCGTCCTATGTGACGCTGAGGATGTCCGCCGAGCCCTCGAGACCAGGCAAGACGACGAGGATGGCGGCGACGAAGGCGCCAGGGAACACCCGTTGCTCCGGTGGGCTGACGTTAATGGGACCAAGGTCGAGGTGATGGCAGGCCAGCACCGTCTCCACGCCCTCCGGGAATACATCAAAGCAACAGGTGCTGTAGAGTCGGACGCCTGGTGGACGTGCGAGCTATACGACAAAGGTGAGTTGCAGCACCCTCCCCGCGCGCACGTCAAGAAGTGAAGGCAGCACAAGCCTAAGAAGCCAGGACTGACCTGACCTATGATAACAGATAAGCTGCCCCCCGACCTCAACATGAGGCTACGCGTCAACCGCCGAGACCCAAGCCTGCCTGACAACCACGGACAGATCTGGAAGCAGCTTGTGTCAGTGGCGTCGGACACAGCCGGGCCCAGCACACATATCACCGTCAACCACAAGCTTGTGGTAGGACTACGGCTAAGCAGCGAGAAGGGCCTCCCCACCCGCCGGCTCGTCACGTTGTGGAACCACGAGCGGTGGCGGGACATGGCCACCCGCTGGTGCCAAACGCGCCTAGGCCTGGAGACCTTCAACATATCGACCTTTGAGTGGATGGCCAGCCTCCGTGTCGACGGCTACTGGTTTGCGACGCTCGAGGCGGTACTCGACACGCTCAACGCCCTCCCCCTTGACGTGACGCAGGACGTGGGGCTAGGCGACTGGAACATGCTGTCCACAGCCCTCCCCGCCAGCAACAGCAACGGGGAAGCTCGCGCCCAGGACGTTGTTGAGGCCGCCTTTTTCCCCACCGACGGCTGCAACAACACCAACAGCGCCCCTCAACGTACGGCAGGGCTCCTCAGGACACTGGACGACGAGGCCTATAAGAGGGTTTATACCGCCGTATCAGCAGCGCCCAACCTCTCATTCGTCGACCTCAAGCGCTTCCTACGTCCTAAGAGGCCGGAGACGGAGACCGCAGTCCGTGTACTGCACCATGTCGTCAGTTGGATCGATAGCAGAAGCGCGGCCGAACTCGCAGACGTGAACCCCAAGTCCAAGAACAAGCCCCTGCTGCTCGAGCATCTTCAGGCCGCCCTCGACAACCTCAGCGCATACAGGGACTCCACTGCCTATGCCGAGGACACGGCTGCACGGCTCCAGCGGCGTGTGCTTGATCTCGCGATACGTGACGCAGACGCCTTCCGGGCGCAGGAGGTGCAGACCCTGACCATAGAAAACGTCACCCTTGTCGACAAGGCCGACTACGGTGCCCGCTTCAGCCACGGTGGCTGGGCACGCGTCCTCTGCGTCGTCCGCGGCATCACGGACGCCGGTGATGCAGTGACGGACGTGCTAAGGCCTGAGTGGGGGATGCCGGCCGATGTCAACGGAGACCTCCGCTGGGTGCAGGCCTGCACACTCACAAACACCTTCTGCGCCACCCTCTTTAAGATGAGCAACCAGCCTGTCAAGAATGGCGACCCCAGACTCCTCGAGTTGCAGCGCAGGATTGAGGAGGTCCTCGTCTCCTTTATAGATCTTCCAGGGCTTCCCCTCTTCAGCCCAGCCCCAACAGCCGAGAATACGACTACTGACGATGAGGACGATCCCAGCGCTAACGAGAGTGTCGGCCCCAGCCCACAGCGCCGTCGAAAACGCCCAAGCCCGGCAGCCGACGTCCCACCTCCGTCAGCGCAGAAGAACACGGGCAGCCGTGAGCCAACAGGCCACAGGGCTGGCCTCAGCCGCGCCGAGGCGCTCCGCGTGCTGTCGGACGTAGAAGGGCGAGCCTCGTCAGTCTCTCCCCGTCAGCCGTCTGATAGCCGGCGAAAGGGGTCGAAGACCACTTCGCCAGCTGTGAGGCTCCCATCGCCAGCCACCACCCCCTCTAGTAGAACGATAACAGGAGCCTGGAAATCAGGTCTCAGGATGGGAAAGCGATAGGCCAGTGGCTTCACTAGGCTTAGGGGGTTCTTCTACTAGCTAGCTGCCTAGGGATCAGGGGAGAGGGAGGGCGACGGGGCGTGGTGGCTGAAAGGATGCCCAGAAGGAGCTTTGCCTCTTAGCTACAACACTGCAAGTGCGTTTTGTTTTCAATACTTATACCCCTTGTTTGAGTACACTAAACAACATAAACATACCCATACATTACACGCCCGTATATCATACTCTCTTACCTTCATACCCAAGAACAAAGCGGACGTTTATTATACCTAGTTACGATGCGACCTTACGCTCAAAGGCTTATGTTCCCATTTCCATAAGAATACCCACATGAAGAAAAAGCCCCTAGGGGGCTTTTACCTGCGAAGAAGCCCCCAGGGGCTTCTCTCCCTATCTCCCTTTTCAAGACTACTCAGCCCTTCACTCTGGATCAAAGCCTTATATCTGCTCATTCTGCCACTGCAAATAAGCCCCAAGGGGCTTCTACCTTTCTCCTCTCACAAGACTCCTCAGCCCTTCACTCTAGATCAAAGCCTTGTATCTGCTCATTCTGCCACTGCAAATAAGCCCCAAGGGGCTTTTTTATCCCATGCATCTACGCACCTATCTCCGTTACTTACGCATAGGTCACATAACACCCTGTATTCCAGGATCCTACAGCAGCCTCCACGCAATATCCTATCACTATCCTACAGTTTCCTAGTCGTTATACTACGCTAGATAACAAGCATTTGGGATGGGCTCTTTCCTCAGGCTAGGGGCATATCGTGCCTTTCCCTGACATCACGTCCACGATGAACTACTCAGTTATTCCATGCCGGAACGCGTCGAGATACGGCCGTCCGTGTACAGCCATTGGCCCGACTTGTCCGGAGCCCCACCCGTCACCCCCTGCCCGACTTGGAAATCTCGACGCGTTCCCTGGGTCCTCTGATTGGCCGGGATTGACTTCAGTGTCTCCACCTTCAATTGAAATCTCGACGCGTTCCGAAGAGAACCCTGACCCTAACCCTAACCCTGCCATTACGTGGGCGATGGCTTGAAGTCAAAGCCGTTGTGGCCACCACCAGAATTGAAAGTGGGGCCAGGGAGAGGGGGGGTCAAAGCCGGCACGTAGAGGGGGTACAAAGCCGTAGAGATTCCCCAGAGTAAAATAGACAAAAGTAGCATGCAATTGAAGCCACAAACCGGGTCATTACGGGAATCCAGTTTTCAGTGTTTTGTTTCGCCATTTGAGTCCAGAAATAGGGAAATAGGATAGTAGATATTTTTGTGATGTCGTCCCGATCCCCGCATTAACCAGCCAATCACATAACAGGGCCACCAGCCAGGCCAGAAAGCCCGACCGAGCGATGGAACGTAAGCAGGGAGGAAAGTAGATCAAGGAGAAAGTATATGGAATTAAGGGGCAGGAAGGTGAGTTTATAAAGAGAGGACAGGAGGAATCAGTCAGAAACAGTAGATAGAAGAAAGTAACCAATACATATAGCCAAAGATGGAGCCATTCGTTCACGACACGCAGTATTCCATTTTGATATGCACGTTATGTAAGTATGCAGTCGTAGCCAACGAAGTCACAGCACATTTACGCAATCACCATCGGTCAATCACCGCCAAGGCCAGGAGCAAGGTCGCCGGATTAGTCGGCGATATTCCCGGCATCATCCGCAGCCAGGCCGATTTGCAGTCGTTTCAATACCCAGACTCCACAGTCAAACCCATCGCCCACATCGCACCACCCCAAGTCGATGGATTACGTTGCCATTCATGCCGTTATATGTGCCGCCGCGTGCGAAACATGCAGGAGCATTGCCGGGCAGAACATGGATGGCAGAATGATTGGCAGAAGGGGGGTAATGTGCAGAAGAGGGCCATGGCAGCAAGGGATTTGCCGTGGGCGACGGGGGTGCCATGCCAGCGGTTTTTCCCATCGCGCGCCGGGAGCCGGTGGTTCGAGGTCGGGCGGGGGTTAGGGGTGGCCGTTCGAAGCGAGCCATTGGAGCCGGGGACGGACGACATGGCGTGGTTCGTCGCGTTACACGATGACCAACAGAAGCGGTTCGAGGCCGACGCGCGCGAGGAGGTTAGTATAGTAGACGAAAAGTTGGAGCCGAACGGGTGGTTATACCGCGTCGGGTGGACGAGGGATTTGGAAGGGTTGAACAAGACGCAGTTACAGGAGGCCACGCGACCGATCGAGGACGGCGAGGAGACGTTACGAAATATGTGGGCCGTGTTCAACAGCGTCGCGGACAAGGCACGCGCAACAGCAGCACCGCACAAGGTCGGGCACGACGCGTTGTTCGAGGCGGAGCGGAAGGAGATCGGCCAGAAGCCGGTGCGGCCGTTCGATAACCGCATGGAGGACGACACGTGGCAGCGGTATAAGGAGGTTTGGCGCAAGATGGTGAGCATATGGTTTCGCATGGACGAGTGGCCGGAGCGCGAGCGGCCGCCATATCGGTTCACCATGCGTCAGGGGTTGTTGTGGGATGCGTTCACCAGCCGTGTCGAGGCGGACGTCGGCAGCAGGCAGGCCGCGCAGGCGGAGGAGGTCGAGAGGATGTGTTTGGACGCCATCATCGCCATCATCGAGGACCCGTACAAGCAGAGCCAGAAGGAGAGCGCGATGATCGGCGCGTTGGCGGTGTTGGGCATCCGCGAGGACGGCGGTTGGCACCAGGCGACGGAGTACACGACGAATTATTCGGCCGTGATCAAGGTGGCCAAGATGTTCGTCGTATACCAGGCGTGGTTGGAGCGGCAGGACGAGGTGGCGGAGTTGACGGCGACCAAAGGGGCCGAGGCGGCGTACGAGGAGGCCAGCAGCGTGTTCCATTTGGTGCGCGACAAGGTGCGGCGGTTCATGACGCGGATGCCCGGGCGGCCGGACGACGAGCCCAGGGCGATGAATTGGATTTACGACGCGCGCACGTACGGGATGCACATCCGGTTCAACACGGTGGCGCCGGGGATGGTGGATTGGAGCGGCGACCGGATATCGTTCCGGCGGGTGCGGGTGCGGGTATGCGAGTTGGCCGAGATGTTCCACGGGGTAGCGCAGGAGGCGCGGTCGTTGTTGGCGCAGTTGGCGGTGGTGGATGGGCATGGGGACAGGGATAATGAGCACGGCGATGAGCATGGCGATGGGTATGGAGGCCGATCAGCGTTGGCAGCAGCGTTGCCCGCCATCAGGTGGGAGAGCATGCACGACGACCACAGCCAGGACCGGCCGGGGTATTCGTTTTTACACGACGACCGCAACGAGGCGTGGGTGGGCAAGGGGAAGGGGTGGATCGCACGGCGCATCGCAGAGTCGGAGGCACGGCGGCGGGCGTGGTTAGACCCGACGCGAGGGACGGCGGCGGCGGCGGCGGCAGTGGCAGCAGCAGGAGAGGCGGAGGAGGCCACGTCCAACCACAGCAATAGTCACCACCCGTACCGCGAGAGGACGGAGGAGGTCACGTCCAACCGCAGCAATAGTCACCACCCATACCGCGAGAGGACGGTGCAGGCATACAGACAAGCGTTGGAATCGTTCCGGGAGCGGTTGTGGATGTTGATGCACATGGTGGCAGGGCAGCCGGCGCGGGCGCCCGAGTTAGCAGGCATCAGACACAGCAACACGGCCAACGGCGGGGTCAGGAACGTGTTCGCACACGACGGCATGATATGTTTCGTCACGTCGTACCACAAGAATTACCGCCAGACGGGGACGGCCAAGGTGATACACCGGTATTTGCCGCGCGAGGTCGGCGAGTTGTTGGTGTGGTATTTATGGTTGGTGTTGCCGTTTTGGCAGCAGGTAGGAGGCATCATCCATCAGACGGACCGGAAGAGCGCATTTTTATGGGCGGACGACGTGGTTGTAAGGGGCAGGGCGGCGGGCGAGGCGAGCCGTGATAACACCAGGGGCGACGAGCGCCGCAATAACACCAAGGACAACGACGCCCGTGACAACACCGAGGACGACGACGCCCGTGAGAACACCATCACAGACGAGAGCACCCCCGCCACCCCCGGCCGGGCCCCGTGGACGGACGAACGGTTGTGGACGTCAGACAAGGCAAGGCGGATCATGCAGCAGCACAGCGAGCGGTTGGTCGGCAGCAAGATCAACATCAGCGGGTGGCGGCACATGGCCGTCGCCATCGCCAACCGGTATTTGAACGAGGCGTTCGGGCGGGCAGACGACAGAAACAACGACAACGACGACAACGACGACGACGACGTGGGGGTCGAGGACAGCGCATTGGATTTGCAGGCAGGGCACGGCACGCACGTGGCGGGGATGATATACGGGCGGTTGTACCAGGAGGCACCGTTCGGCACGGCGGCATTGCGGGACAGGTTCCGGGCCGTCAGCCGGCAGTGGCACCGTTTGTTGGGGTTCGGGGCGGAGGACCGGGGCGGCGGGGCACCGACCAAGCGGCGGCGGACGGCGACGACGGCGGCGGACGAGGAGTTCGAGGGGCAGCGGCGGCGGCGGTTCACGCGGTTGCAGTTGGCCAACGCCGGCGGGCAGTTGCGGCAGATGATGGGGGACCCGCGGGCGGCGTTCCGCGGCCAGCAGGAGCGGGTGATCCGGTCGATCATGCGCGGCGACGACCCGATCGTGCAGGTGACGGGCACGGGCGGCGGCAAGAGTTTGTCGTTCATGTTGCCGGCGTATTGCGCACCGGACGGGGTGACGATCGTCGTGACGCCGTTGGTGGCGTTGCGCACCGACATGGACGCGCGGTGTTCGAGGTCGGGGTTGGCGTCGACGACGTGGCGCGGCGGCGGGCGGGCCAACACGACGGCAGCAACGGTGGTGTTCGTGACGCCCGAGTCGGCCGTCACGCAGGGATTCCGGGATTTCGTCGGGCGGTTGCAGCGGCGGCAGCAGTTGGACCGGGTGGTGTTGGACGAGTGCCACGTCGTGTTGGACGGGTCGAGGGGGTTCCGGCCGGCGTTGCGGGCGTTGGGGCGGACGGTGCAGGAGTTCGGGGCGCAATTGGTGTGTTTGACGGCGACGTTGCCGCCGGCGGAGGAGCGGGAGTTTTTCGCCGTGACGGGGATCCGGCCGGAGCGGGTGCGGGTGTTCCGCGAGGCGACGACGCGGGGGAATATTGAGTATGGGGTTGTTGTCGTTGCGTTAGGGTCAGGGGGTGGGGGTCGTGGTCGTGGTGCGGCAAGCCACAGGCGCCGGGCAAAATCAGGGTTAGGGTTAGGGTCAGGTCGGGAGGGTGAGGACGGCGAGTTGAGCGCCGTCGAGGAGCGCGGTTGCCAGGAGGTCAGGGATTGGTTGCGGCAGCAGCCACGCGGCAAGGCGGTGGTGTACAGCAGCACGATCGAGGGCGTCGAGCGGATGGCCGAGGCGTTGGGGTGCGCGGCGTTCCACAGCAGCATCGGCAGCACGGAGGACAAGGCGTCGAGGTTGGAGGCGTGGAGGAGGGGCGACGGCGCCAATCGGGGCGTCATCGTGGCGACGAACGCGTTAGGGTTAGGCATCGACGTGCCGGACGTGCGGTTGGTGGTCCACGCGGGCATGCCGCGGCGGTTGCGGGATTTCGTCCAGGAGAGCGGGCGTGCCGGGCGAGACGGCCAGCCAAGCCGGTCGGTTGTTATATGCAGTAGGGCAGCCGTGGAGGAGAAGGAGAAGGAGAAGGAGGTAGGGGAGGCAGAGAAAGATGGGAGGGCAGCCGGAGGGGGATGGGAGGTGTCAACAAGGACATATATCAGGGGAGAGGTATGCCGGCGGATCGTGTTAGACGAGGTCATGGACGGGCGGGTGGACCGTCCAGGGTGCGAGGAGGGCGAAGAGGCATGCGACATATGCCGGCAGAGGGCGTCGGAGGTGATGTGGGTAGACGGCGGGGACGGACATGGAGCCAGAGACGAAGAGATTAGGGCGGCGTTCGAGAGCAGTCAGCAAGCCGGGCAGTTCCGCCGGTGGCAGGCCAGGGCAGAGCGTTCAGGGTTAGGGGAGGAGGGGGAGACGTTCAAGCAGCAGTTGGCGCGATGGGCGGGACGGTGCACGTATTGCGGGATACGCCGGAGAGAGAGCGACGGGCACACGTTGGACGATTGCCCAGGCCGCGGGGAGCAGGCGTGGGGGTGGACGGCGCAGTACAGGAGGCAGATGGAGGAGGCCATGTTCAACGGACGGATGATGGAAAATTTCAGCAGTTGTTTCCATTGCGGATTGCCGCAGGGATGGTGTCAGCGATGGGAGCCGTTGGGCGAGGACGGCGGGCGGTTCAGGGAGGTCGAGGGCGGTTCATGCCAGTACCAAGGGTTGATGGTTACGATGTTCGCCGTCGCGACGATCGGTGTAGGGTCGAGGGTGTACGAGGAGACGGTGAGGGCGATGCGCAGGGCGGACGGGTTAGAGGAGTGGGCGTCAAGCGAGAAGGAGGTGTACGAGTGGTTAGGGCAGATGATCCAATGGGGAGGGGTGCAGTCAAGCAAGTTGTGCCGTTTGACGAGTCAGTTGTGGCAGAGGGCAGTGGAGGGCGTAGCAGAGGGGTGATCAGGCAGGGCAAGGCGGGGCGAGTAGGGGCCGTACATAGGAGTACGACAGTTTAGGGTAGGGAGTAGGGAAGTATAGTAGTAAAGGATAATAGAAAACAGAGCATCAGATGTTTTTTCACACAGAAAGATTTAATAGCACAAGAGAGCAGGAGGTGGAAGATGACAAAGAGTAACAGAGGGGATGAATAATAAGCAAGGAGCAAGAAGGGGGGAATACAAGGAGCAGCAAAAGGTATAGGCAACAGTGGAAGGATGGAAAGAGCAGAGAAAGGGGCCGGAGAGAAGGGAAAAAACAGAAGTAAAAAGGGGATGTAAGAGCGTAAATATAATACAGATGTAGTGTTAAAGATTTCAGGGCCAGTTTTAGGTTAGATAGCGTAGCAGAACAAAAGGGCAGAACAGTAAGAGGTCAGTTAACAAAGGCGAATTAGTAAGAGTATAGGAGTTATAATAAAGCAGATTAGGGGGCAAGCAGAGGGAAAGAGAATAGTATTAAGATCATAGGAAAGAGTAAAAGATTTATTATAGACAGAGAGCAAAGTACGCCGAGAAAAATTACAGCCAAGAAGGGGTAGCAAGGTCAGCAAGAGAGGGGGAATTAAAGAATCACATACCAAAGATAGCAGAATTATACAGCAGACAGTAGTTAAAGATAAAGGGAGGTAGAAAGAAGGTAGACAGAGAGAAATAGAAATACAAACAGATGGAAGACCAAGGGGGGAAGAGTAAAGAAACAGATTTCAGTAAAAGAGAAGGAGGGAGATTGATTTAGCAGCCCATAGAGGTAGAGTATAGGGGAGCCAGGGATAGTACACAGTAAGGGTCAGAGATAGGTTAAAGAGAAGGATTAAGGTCAGAGTAGGAATCAAAGTCAGGAATACAGCAAAGAGAAGGGTTAAGAATAGGGCAGAAATAGAAGTCAGCAATAAAGTAAAGTTTAGGAGGGATAGAGTAGAGAAAAAGTAGGAGATAGAGTAGAGAAACAGATAATAGAGGGGATATACAATTAGCAAGCAACAAGAAAGGGGGGATCCAAGGAGCAGAGGAAAGTAGAGGCAAGAAGGGTAAAGCATAGAGAGGAGAGAAGGGATAGGGAAGAAGGGAGGAATATAAAGAGCAGAGAAAGAGACAAAAGTAAAGTGGGCAAGGATAGGAGCGAAAAGGGAACATAGGAATATAAGCATAATATGGACAGATACAGAGTTGAAGATAACAGGACCAGTTTTAGATTAGATAGCATAGTAGCATAGTATAACAAAAGGGCCGAGTAGTAAGGTGTTCGTCCGTAGAGGCGAGTTCATAAGAGTATAGGAGTCATAATAAAGAAGATTAAAGAGTAAATAGAGAGAAAGAGATAAGGGAGTAAGATAGTAAAAAAGAGTTATAAGTTGTTCACAAAACAACAAGAAAGTACGACGAGAAAGGTTATAAACCAAAAGGTTAGAAGAGTAAGTAAGAGAGGAGAAGTTAATAAGTAACAAACCAAAGATAGCAGATTCATAAGGTAGATGGTTAATGTATATAATAGAGTAGGAAAGGGAAGAAAGGAGTTAGAGGGAGAAAGGAAACATATACAGACAGGATAACAAGGAGGAATAATAAGTAAACAGAGTTAGGTAAGAAAGAAGGAGGAAGGTTCATATAGCAGCCCACAGAGGGAGAGCATAAGCAAGTCAGAGATCGTACAGAGTTAAGGTTAGGGATAGGTCAAAAGGAAAGGGTTAGGGATAAAGCAGGAATTAAAGTGAGAGTTAGAATAAAGGCAAGTATTAGAGATAGGTCAAAAGTAAAGTTTGGGATATATTATAGGGAAAGGGTTAGAGATAGAGCAGGATTAGAAGTTAGGATAGAGTAAAAAAAAGGGGTGAGGGATAGAGCAGGAATAAGAGTTAGGGATAGAGCAGAAATAAAGGGCAGGATTAGAGTAGAGAAAAGGATAAAGGATAGGTTAAAAGAAAAGGGTCAGAGATAAAGCAGAAATAAAGGTGAGGGTTAGAATAAAGAAAAGGGTTAGGGATAGGTTAAAAGAAAGTTAGAAATAGAGCAGAAATAAAAGTTAAGGATAGAATAGAGAAAAGGTAAGGGATAAGTTAAAAGAAAAAGGTTAGGGTTAGAGCAGAAATAAAGGTGAGAGGAAAAAGGGTTAAGGATAGGGTAGAAATAGAAAGTTGGAAACAGAGCAGAAGTAAAAGTAAGAGTTAGAGTGGAGAAAAAGTTAAAAATAGAGTAGGAATAAAAGTTAAGAATAAAGTAAAGGAAAAACAAGAGGGGTGTTTATATTAATAAAGTAAGGTAGTCAGTATAAGCAGGCATAAGTAAGAGAGAGAGAGATTTCAGTCCAAAGCCAGAGTCAAAAGTTCCAATTCAAATAGAATTGTAAAGGCATATAAGGATATAGATGAAGATAAGGGGGTAAACAGGACGACAAATACAAGTAGATAGGCAGCATTATACAGAATTCCAAGTTCATAATATATACAGATTCAATAACACCAAGATATAGAAGAATAGTAAGCACCAGATAAATTAACGAGAAAAATACAGATGGAATAAAGGATGAGCAAGAGAGAGAAAGAAGAAGGAAGAGAAAAAAGAGTTAGGGGTAGTATATAGCAAAGAGGTTAGTAACAAAGCAAGAGTTAGAGGGATATAGACAAAGCAGGAGCAAAGCAGAGACAAGGGAAAATACAAAAACAGGAATTTAGATAGAGAAAGGACGGCAGGTAGATAGTAAAGGCGTTTTAAGAGGGCAGATAATCAGGAGTAAGAGAGGATAGAGAGAGAGCAACAGGAAAGGGTTAGGGTCAGAGGGAGCAAGAGAAGGGTTAGGGACAGGGGAACAGGAAAAGGTTAGGGATAGAGAAAAGAAGAAGGTTAGGGATAGATGAAAGGAAAGGGTTAGGGATAGAATTAAAGAACAAGGTTAGGGACAGGTGAAAGGAAAAGGTTACGGCCAGAGCAGAGGGAATAGTCATGATTGAAGATGAAGATAGGGAATATATTTCAAAGATAGGGGTGGTTTTGTTATTTACGAAAATTTACGAAATTGGAACAGCAGTTAAAGAGCAAAAAAAGAAAACAGGAACAGAAAAAGAAAAGGAAAAAGAAGAGAGAAGAAATCAAAACAGGTTAAAGGATAGAAGAGAGTATTATAGTTAGAGAGGAAGGAGTAGAGAAGTGTAGTAGGGAAGCAGAATAGAAAACAGAGTATGAGACGTTTTTACACAGGAAAGGTTTATATAACAGGAGAGGGGATAAAGGAGATAGCAAAGAGTGATAGAGGGGACCCAGGGTAAGCAAGGGGGAGGAAGAGAAGAATGGAAGGGTTAGGGATAGATAAGCAGAGATGGGTGGGGGGGAAGACGGAGGGGAAGGGTTAGGAACCAAACAAAATAAAAAGGTTAGGGATCGATAGGAGGAAAGGGTCAGGGGCAGGTGGTAGTAAAGGGTCAGGGACAGCGCAGAGAGGTCAACCAAAACAGCAGGAGAATAAGGTATACATACACCACAGGGCAACACAGTGCATAGTCAGGTTCGAAGGATTTGCGCAAGGTGAAGTAGCGTTCAGTTCGTACACATCACAGAGAAGCGAGAAAACAAAGCATGTATACCAGATAGTTTTGAAGAGGACAGGGAGATATATAAGATATCAAAATAAAAATTAAGAAGATGAAAAAACAACAAAACAAAAAGAAAAAGAGAAAGGAAAAAAGACATAAAAGTAAGAACGGGAGGTTTAAAGTAGATACAGACAATATATCAAACAGCACGAGGCCAGAGGCATATAAAAAAGAGGGAGCAAAGAGAGGGAACATTCACACATATATAAAACGTAGTATAAGTAGGATTAACGTAAGATAAATAGAGATAAGCATCCGAAGTTAGGGTTATACATTAAAAATAGTTAGATTTTAGGGTTATACGTAAAATTGTAACATAATGAGGGTACAGACGCCAAGATAATGGTAATCATTCAGGAAATGCAAAAGGAACGTCGATATATGGCCAAAAGCAGAGTAGCATAATAGAGAAACGAGAGGAGATAGTAAGAAGGATATAGTTAAAGGGTTCGCAGTTATATAAGACATACATAGATGTTTCATTCATTAGTAAGGCCATATTCAGAAGAGAAAGAACAGAATCAGTTTATACATCATTCAACATACGGTTCAGTAGAAGCAATATCAATCCAGAGAGGACGTTAAGATAGAACAATAGCAGTATATAAGATGATTTTCCATGCATATTTCAAGATTATTATAGTTATTACAAGAAGAATAAGCAAGCAGCAGGTTATATTAGAGATACAGGTGACAAAGACAATATAGTTTAAATATTAAAACGTGCCCACAAGCCCATGGCACATGGTGTATAATCAGAGTAGTAGGATAGACAGGTCAAAGTATAAGGCATTTTGAGATCATATAGTTCAATATGAAAAGAGAGTCAAAGAAAGAAAAGTCACAGAGGGAATAAGGAGTAGAAGAGCAGCAAGAAAAAAGAGAAGAAGAGGGAGGGCAAGAGGTTTAGGGTTGAAGGAGAGATCAAGCAGGGAAGAAGAGCAAAGATTAATTTAGGGTTAGAGTAGAAGTGTAGTTTGCAATTTTTAGGGTTAGATAATAAATCAGGGTTAAAGGAAACGTTAGAGTGATGGGGTAAAGTAGGTAAAAAGGTCAAAGAGAAAGTGTAAGAGAAGGGAGGTAGTAATAGAGGAAAGGGAATTCAACAGGAAATGAAGGGATAAAGACAATAGAGGTTATGTAGAATAAGTCAGAAGATAAGGGAGTCCGCAGGTCAAGACGATAATAAGATAGGGTTAGCAGAAATGGCGAGGAGGGGGAAGAGAATGAAGGATGATAAAGGAAGGTTACATAGTCACCATTTAGAAGGAATTTTAGAACAGAGGAAATAAAGTAGAGAGAGGTAGGGAACAAGTAAGACGAATAAACAGAGAAGTTAAGACGAGGAGGTAAGCGAGAGAAACAAGTCATATAGCAGGTTAAGTTATTTATTCGTAAGTTCACATTTAACACGGACAGGAATGGAGGTTTAGAGTTATTATTGTAGGAGTAGGTAGAAATAGATAAAAGAAAAGGGTTAAGGTCAGAGCAGGAGGAGGTAGTCAGGAACAGATAAGAGGGCAGGGTTAGGGATAGACAAGGAAGATTAGAAACAAAAGGTCCGGGTTATAAGAATAGAGTGAGGGAGCAGAAGGGTTAGGATTATAATTCAAGATGAAGAGGAGAGGAGTATAGGGAAGGGACAAATGGGGAAGAAAGGTTAGGGATGGGGCAGAGAGAAAGGATAGGGGTTCATAAGAAAGATGAGAGACAAAAGGTTAGGGTTTTTTTGGGGTTAAGGGTGAGAGCAGAAGGAAACAGTCACAATTCAATATAAAGAGGACAGGAGAGGAGATAAATAGGGGGGAACGGTTAGGGATAGATAGGAGGAAAAGGGTAGAGATGGAGCGGAGGGAACGGTGAGAATGAAATGGAAAGAAAACGTTACAGATGGAAGAGAAGTATTTAGCGTTAATCCAGATAGAGGTCGTCAGGAACAGATAAGAGGAGAGGTCAGGGATAGACGAGGGTAGGGTTATAAGCGTAGAGGGAGAGAGCAGGAGGAAAGAGTTATAATTAAATATAAAGAGAAGAGGGATTCGGGATAGGTAGAGGGAAAAGGTTTAGGGTTAGATAGAAAATAGAAAAAAGAAAAAGGTTAAAATAGAGCAGAGGAAATAGTAGTGATCAAGTACGAAGGAAATGGTAAAGATAGAACAGAAGTATTTAGCGTTCATTCAGAGAAAGGTGATTCATAATGAATATAAGGGAAAGAGTAAGGAAGAGATTCAGTCAAAGGAGCATGAGGAGAAGGGCAAAGGTTCAAAACAAACAAAGCAATAGAAAATAGAAATAGCAGTCAAATGGAAGAGGAAAAGAAAGAAACAAAAGCAGAACGAAAACAGGTTAACAGGTAGAAGAGTTAAGAGGAGGAAGGAAGGAAGCAAAATAATAAACAAAGACGGAAGCAAAGTGATTACATGATAAGTTCACGTCAAATATGGACAGAAGAGTTAGAGAAAAAGTAGAGATAAGACAAAGGTTCAAGAAAGATAAAAGCAAAGGGTTAGGGATAGATGCAGAAGAAAGAGATAGAAGGTCAGGGTTATAATAGAGGGACAGGGTTAAGGACGGAGAAAAGAACAAGGTTAGGGACAGATGAAGGGAAAAGGTTAGGGATAGAGCAGAGGGGATAGTTAGGGTTAGATATGAAGAAAACGTTAAGGATAGAACAGACGTATTTAGCGTCAATCCAGAGGGATAAAGATGGTTTAGAATGAACATAAGGGAAAGAGTAAGGAAGAGGGCAAAGGTTGAGAAGAAATAAAGTGGTTAACATGACAAAGTAAATAGTATAGTATACGCAGACATAATTACACAGCAAAACGCATAAGACATATAAGAGTAGGAGAATAGGATGGAAGCAAGAGAGGCAGGTGTTAGGGTTAGGGAGTATATTTCAGAGAGAGGGGCGGTTTTATGGTTTAGAAGATAGGGATAGGAGTTAAGGAAAGCAAAAAAAAGGAAAAGGGAAAAATAAAATCAAAAAGAAAAGAAGAAAGAAAAACAGGTTAATAGGTGGAGGAGTTGAGAGGGGGAAAGGGATAAGGATAAGCAAAAAAAGGAACAAAGAAGGAGGAAAAGGGATTAAATGACGAGTTCAGGTTCGATATAGGCAGGAGGGATGGGGAGAAGGTAGAGATAAAAGGTCAGGTTGGTGGCAGGGGGGACAGGGGTGGAGATAGATGTAAGAAAAAGGTAAGATATAGAGCAGAAGGAGATAGTTAGGGGTAGATAAAAGCAAAGGGTTAGGGACAGATGAAAGGAAAAGGTTAGGGACAGACGAAAGGAAAAGGGTTAGGGACAGACGAAAGGAAAAGGGTTAGGGACAGAGAAAAGGAAAAGGGTTAGGGGTAGAGAAAGAAGATAGAAATACAGGTAAGGGATAGATGAGAAATAAAAGGTTAGGGACACATGGAATAAAATGAGCAGGGGCGGACAGAGTTAGGGTTAGAGATAAAATCAAACAAACCGGTTCGGGATAGATAGAGGGAAAAGATTAGTAACAGTTAAAAGAAAAAGGGCAGGGACAGCGCGGGGAGGTTAAGTCAAAAGAGCAGGAAAACAAGGTATACATACGTAACAGGGTAATACAGTAAACAGTCAGGTTAGAAGGATTTCCACAAGGTGAAACAACATTCAGTTCGTACACATCACAGAGGAGGAAGAGGATATAGTATATATACCAAATAGTTTTAAAGAGGTTAGAGTGATATAGAAGGTATAAGAATAATAAAAGAAGAAATAAACAATTGATGAGAAGAAGAGAAAAGAAAAAAGGGGGAAAAGGGGGGGGAAGCGAAAGCACAAAGGTAAAGATGGAAGGTTTTAAGCAAATATAGACGGTATATCAATACGAAGCCAGAGGCATGTAAATAAAAAGGAGCAAAGAGAGGGAACATTCATACAGGAATAGAGCGTAATATAAGTAGGTTAAGGTAAGATAGATTGAGATAACCGTCCGAAGTGAGAGTTGTTCGTTAAAGATGGTTAGGATTAAGGATTACATATGGAATAAATAACGACAAGGGTATCAACACAGACGCCAAGGTAATGATAATCATTCGGGAAATATAATAGGGATATTCAACAGGGGGCCAAAAGGAGATAAGCATCCCAGAATAAAGAAAAGAAGAACAATAACAAAGATGTAATTTTTAGGTTCGTAGTGATACATAAGATAGATAGACGTTTTATTCATTAGTAAGGCAATATCCATAATACAAACACAAGAGCCGGTTCATATATAGTTACATACAGAGTTAAGAGAAAGCAAAGTCAAGCGGGGAGGAGGAGGTCAATATAAGATAACAGGAGTATAGTTCAAGATATAATCAGGGTTTATATATTTCAAGGTTATAGTATAAATCAATAAAACATAAGCAGAATGCAGGTTTTATTACAGGGTTCAAGCATCAAATAACATACAGGTCATGTATCAAGAAGTGATTCGTAATGCCATCAAGGGTTACACACAATCACAGTAGTAGGATAGATGCAATGGGGCATAAGGCATTTTACCACCATAAGGGTTAATATTATAGGGGAGTTAAAGAGGGGATAGTAACAGAGGGAATAAGCAGTCAAGAAGCAGCCAGAAGGAGAGAGTTAGAGGAAAAGTAAGAGGTATAATATAGAAAGAAATAGTAAGTAGGTAAGGAGACCAGGGATTTTAGACCCAGAGTGATATAGTACAAAAGGTCCAGAGGAGCAGTAGAGAAGGTAAAGCAATACACACACATATATATATATATATCATATATAGACGTAAGGGTCAGGGTTTCAGGTTAGTTTTAAGGTCAGATAACAAGTTAGTCAGAAAAGAAAGGCAGAATAATAGGAATAGGTGGGAGTAGGTAGAAAGTAAGAAGAGAGGCAGTAAGACAATAAAGGTAGCAATAGAAGGAACACAATTCGACAGTAAACAAAAGAGGTAAGCATAATAAGGTATGTTTAGGGTAAGGAGTGATATAGAATATAAGAAGAAAAGAAATAAAGATAAGTTAGTAAATAGGATAGTTAAGACGGGGAGATAGGAAGGCAAAGTAATTTATAGAGAAGGAGGGAAACATATTAATTTACATTTATTTACAAGTTCAAGTTATATATATAGAGGGGTAAGAGAGAAAGTAAAGACAAAAGTTTAAGGTTATACAAGAGAAAAAGGGTAGGGTCAGAGCAAAAAAGAGATAGTTAGGGACGGAAGGAAAGGGTTAGGGTCAGAGTAGAAGGAGACAGTTAGGGACAGATGAAAGAAAAGGGTTAGGGATAGTGCAGAGAGATTAAGGTTAAGGTTAGTAACAGGGCAATATAGTGCACAGTCAAGTTCAAAGCATTTGCCCAAAGTGAAATAGCATTTAGTTCGTACCCATTAAGGAGAAGGGAGAGAATAAAGCATTTATACCAAATAGTTTTAAAGAGGATAGGGTAGTACATAGGGTATGCGGGAGGAAGAAAAAAAAAAGAGAGAGAAAAAAACCAACAAAACGAAAAGAGAGAGATGAAGGAAAAGAAACATAAAAGTAAGGATAAGAGGTTTAAAGTAGACACAGACGATGCATCAAATAGCATGAGGCCAGAGGTATATGAACAACAACAAGCGAAGAGGGGGGATATTCACACATATAAAAAACATGGTATAAGTAGCAAGGTAAGATAAAACAGATGGAGTTAACCGTCCAAAGTTAGGGTTATATATTAGGGTTAATTAGAATCAAGGGTTAGATATGAAATAATACAATGATAAGGGTATAGACCCCAAAACAATAATAACCATCCAGGAAATGCAAAAGGAACGTCAGTTTAAAGCCAAAGGCAGAATAGTATAAAAGAGTAATAAGAGGAAATAGTAAGAAAGAAATAGTTAAAAGGTTCGAAGTTATATAGAACATATATATAGACATATCATCCATTAGTAAGGCCATATTAACAAGAGAAAAAAACAGAACCAGTTTAATATGATTCAACATTAAGTTCAGAGGAAGTAATATCAAGCCAGAGAGTACGTCAAGATAGAACAATAGCAGTATACAAGATGGTTTTCGATATATATTCCAAAGTTATTATAGTTATTATGAGAATAATTAGTAAGTAGCAGGTTACATTAGAGATATAAGTAGTAAAGACGATATAGTTTATGTATTAAGAAGTGTCCATAATACCATAGCACATAGTGTATAATCAGAGTAGTAGGATAGATAAGTAAAGGTACAAGGCATTTTGAGATCATATAGGTTGATATCGAAAGACAGATAAAGAAAGAAAAATAACAGAGGGAATCAGAAGGACCAAAGCAGCAATAAAAAAAGGAAAAGTAGAGTAATAAGGTAAAATAAGCAAAAGATTCAAAGAGAAAAAGTTAGGGTTAAGAGGTAGCAATAGAGGAAAAGAAATCCGACAGTAAATAAAAGGATTTTAACAATAGAGGTTATATAGAATGCGTTAAAAGATAAAGAAGTCCGCAGATCAGAACCATAAGAAGATAGGAGTAGCAAAAATAGCGAAGGGGGGGGGGGGGGGGGGGGGGGGGGAGAGAATAAAAGATAAGAAAAGAGGGTTTCAGAGTTACCAGCCAGAAGGAATTTTAGAACAGAGGAAATAAAGTAGAGAGAGGCAAGGAACAAAAAAGATCAATAAATAGAGAAGTTAAAATAAAGAGGTGAGTAAGAGAAATAAGTTATTCAGCAGGTTACGTTATTTATTTGCAATTTCACATTTAATATAGACAGAAAAGTTCAAGGGAAAGTTTAAATGAGGTTAGAGTTATTATGAGAGGAGCAGGCAGAAATAGATAAAAAAGAAAAAGGGTTAAGGTTAGAGCAAGAGGAAGTAGTCAGGAACAGATGGGGATAGGGACAGAGAAGGAAAATTGCAACAAAGGGTTAGGGTTAAAGAGTAGAGGAACGGAGAAGGGATAGAGTGGAGGGAAAGATTAGAGATAGATAAGGAAAATAAGAGATAGAAAGTTAAGGTTAGGAGAGTAAAGGGAGAGAGTAGAAAGAGACGGTTATAATTGAATATAAAGGGGAGAGAAGTAGAATAGAGATAGATAGGGGAAAAGGGTTAGAAATGGATAGAAAGAAAAAGGTTAGAGATAGAGCAGAGAGAACAGTAATATTTACATATACAGGAAATATTAAAGAAAGAACAGGAGTATTTAGGGATAATTTAGATAAAGGTTATTTAGAATCAATAGAAAGGAAAGGTTAAAGAAGAGGTTCAGTTCAAGGAGGATAAAGAGAGGCGCAGAAGAAGGAAATAAATAAAGCAATAGAAGATAGAAATAGCAGTCAAAAGGAAAGAAGAGAAGCAGCAAACAAAAGCAAGAACAAATTAACAGATAGAAGAGTTATGAGGAAGAAAGAAGCAAGCAAAATAGATAAGAAGAAAGGAGGCGAAATGATTCAATGGACAGTTTACATGGAATATAGACAGAAGAGATAGAGAGAGAGTAGAGATAAGAGGTTAAGGTTATAGCAAGAGGGGAGGGGTTGGGATAGATTCAAGAAAAAAGATTGGATATAGAGCGGAAGGGGATAGTTAGGGGTAGGGTTAAGACGAAGGTCGGAGAGAGATAAAAGGTCAGGGTTACAACAGAGGGAGAGGGTTAGGGACAGAGGAAAGGAAAAGGTTAGGGATAGAGAAAAGAACAAGGTTAGGGACGGGTGAAAGGAAAAGGTTAGGGCCAGAGCAGAGGGGATAGTTATAATTGAAGATGAAGATGGGAAATATATATTTCAGAGATAGGGGTGGTTTTGTTATTTACGAAAATTTCGGAAATTGGAACAGCAGTTCAAGAGCAAAAAAAGAAAACAGGAAGAGAAAAAGAAAAGGAAAAAGAAGAGAGAAGAAATCAAAAGAGGTTAAAGGATAGAAGAGTTGGGAGGGGGTGAGGGGTAAGCAAAAGGAAGGACAAAGAACAGGGCAAAGTAATTGAATTAGAAGTTTAGGGTGAAATGTGGAGGGAAGAGATGGAGAGAAAGTGGAGGTGGAAGGTTCGATATAGAGCAGAGAGCAGAAGGAGATAGTTAGGGGTAGATGAAGGAAGAAGGTTAGAGAGAGACAAAAGCAAAGGGTTAGGGATAGATGAAAGGACAAGGTTAGGGACAGAGAAGAGGAAAAGGTTAGGGGTAGATAGGGGCCAGTAGA